>NC_072853.1:65424057-66075486 GCF_028858705.1 Grus americana
TTCTTAGCATAAAACGATGGTAAAGGAAAAAAATTCAAATTGCATAGGAGAATGAGAATTCTTTCAGACACTAATTACTACAGTATGAAAAAATAAGTGCAATTCCTCTCACTTCATTTCTGATACTAACCTATAATGTATTCCAGATCTGCTGAAAAAAAACCCCCTCGAACATTTGACATACTTTGGCATCAATTCACAAGTAGCTGTTTTAGTAGGTAAAGACACCCAGTAAAAACTCTCTTGCAATGACTAGCAACCATCTTTCCAAGGGCTAGTCAATGAAAAACTTGCTGGCTGCCAAAGGTGTCTGTAACACTAGTACTGTTCTTCTTTTGACACTGGGATAAATAAACCTTCTTCCAAGCTGACTTGACAGTTTCTTCTCGGTTCCCTCAGTGCACAAGAGAGCAGGTCTGGTCACCATCCTGAGATGTGCCACTTTCAGGACTTCCCTACATGAAAGATAATTCTCAAAGTTCGGGAAGTAGAGCTGGAAAAATCTACCTGTGAAGTAGCTTGTCCTGAAGGTTGCCAATAGGAAAGCGGTGATTTGCCAGAAACATTCTTTACTACATACAGTCACTGTTGATCTGCATAACAATAATCAAAATCATCAACCCCCTGCTTGGGAGACAAGAAAGGACTTTTAGATTTTAAGTACTGGACTTAGTGTATGCATTGTTTGTACAGGCAGTACCAGTTTGCATGGGTCCCACAGAATCTGGTTAAAATAAATACACTTCTTTCAATATGGGAGCAACTGTTTCAGGGTCATATTTATACTGAGGCAAACTATAAAGTTATATGCAACATGACCAGTAAATGATGTCCTTTAACAGCAAATATCACGAGTCTTATCTGCTTTCCTAAGTTTGCCTCTTTCATTTCAGGGACCCAATGCTTAAAAGCTAGATGATGAACACAACATAGAAATCAATACACAATTATTTCATCTATAAAAGTAGTGCTGGATTAAGGAGTGATGAAAAATAAGTATTAATTCTGAAATTTCATTAAGGTAATAAACAGCTTGATTTTTTTTTTCCTTCCCCTAAATTCTGCTAGACTTAATTGTCCCAGACAAAGCATTAATACGTAACTGTGAACCATTGCTTGTTACAAGAGTACCGGTTTCATGATAAAAGCATCCTTTAAGCATCGCTCTGCAGTAAAGCTAACAAAGTTGTACCTGTCACTTAACAGCCTTTGGAAGAGGGATCCCTCTAACAGGTGGTACTGGCGCTGTGGGGAATTGTTGCTGTGGTGTTTCTTTTGGTAGGGTAAGTATACTGACTTTTTCAACCTACCTGGTAAAACCATGACACAATCAATCAATGACAAGATGAAAACACACAGGTATGTGACATCTAGCTGGAATGGTGACACACTAAGAAACTTGCCTAAGTCTTATCTCGTGAATTAGCAAACAGCACATAATTTTTAGTTTTGCTGACAATTTCATAATTTGAGAGGGTTGGTTCTATGAAACAAATGTAAAATAAAAATACGCTTGTATATTCATAACAGCTTGTGTTTGGCATTATTGTTCCACTGAAGGCAACTAAGTTTTACAGTATCACTGTGTAAAAAGCAGTAATACTATCTGAGTCAGAGATTTTTGATATACCATCACCAGGGGTCCTTTTGCTGGAAAACTCTTATGTATTGTCAGCCTTTTCACCAAGGCACACACAACTCCTAACATTTGCACGTCAGAGATGTGAAAACACTTGCAGTCCGTGCAGTAATAACCCAATGTTACAGTCCGTGCCCAAAGTCTGGATGCCAACAGGAAGCACGTGTGGATTACCGTGGGCTGAAACGCATTAACATCCTGGTACCCCTTGTGAGGGGCTGCTCTGTGGGAACCAGGTTTTAGACTTGATGGAGGAAAAACAATGTCATATGTTCTCCAACCTTGTATACCCTGTATTATTTATGTCTTTAAGTATCCTCCTTCTGCTCTGTTCTTACTAAAGAAACTTAGCCCTTGACACAGATGCTCGACTAAGTAGCAAAATGAGTAGTGGCAGCAGCTGAAATAGCTGTTCATTCTGGCCATATCAAAAGGAAAGAGATCAAAGCAAGCCAGTCAGCAATGCGCTGCAAACCATAGGAACTGTAGCAGTAATTGCATGCCAAGTCTATGCATTCTCCTGTTACAGATGACGCTGAAGCTTAAAACCAGAAGTACAACAAACCTTTTTTTTCTTAAACTTACTCTGAAAGTCACACCAGATTTGACACCCAAGAAATTAGCTGGGGGGCCCAAGTTACACATTGCCTGTCACAGCACTGAGCTTAATTTCCTCCTCCTCCTCTGTTCTAATGGAGTTTTATAGTACCAGTTCTATATGTATTTCTGTAATTCAGTGATGCATCTTTGTAGGAAATTATACTACTCCTACCTTTCGAGGTCTTGCATCAAAGTTTTCTAGTGAGCCAGCTGCTGCCTTTAACTAACTGCATTGACCTGCTACATGTAAAAAAAGCTACCTACTTGGGAATACATGGCACAATCCATAGCTAAAAGAAAACAGGACTTTGTTACTTGCCTCATGGGTGTGTGAAGGTGTTGTATGCTTGTGAGCATATCTAAGTAAAGAAATATGCAAGTAAAAAGAGGCATTCAAAAAAGTTAAAAATATCCCCTGTGGGAAAACAGTTTTTGATCTCAAGATTGTAATTAAAACCAACCCACTTGATTGCACAAAGTGCCTTGCACTCTGCATGTTTTCATAGAGTTGGCCACTTGGTTACCCGTGCCACTGATTTACAATGAAGAGCTGAAACGAAGCCCCCACGGTGGCCTACCATTGCAGAGGAATGCAGCAGTGTAGGCCTGGCTCGCAGCCTCTCTCTCTTGTTTTCCAGAACTTCTGGCATTGCCTCCATTTGCTGAGGGTTACAAAGGAAAGCACAGAAAACAAAAAAGCCTGTGGTTGAAACCAGTGGGACTTGCTATGGCAGAAATTTGGAATCTATGAGAAGCATGTGGCAGTTCTCCACACAGCCCGCAGAGAGTTTTTTTAAAAACTTAACCAAAGAATTTTATCCACCCACTGGTTTCAAAGAAAAGTGTTCCTTTGTGTTACTAAAACATATAGGTTTGCTTTAATCTGGAGTATCTCACAAAGGATCCCCCCACAGCAAAGTGAGCTGGGGCATCATTTGTAACAAGCAATTTCATGTACTTAAAGATGAAAAATTAAATCACCTGTTTGATCCATCAGTCTTCTGTAAAAATTGTGCAACTGCTTAGTATTAAATAAATATTGCTTGATTATTCATCTTTTCTGCTACAGTCACATTAAGCCTTAATAATTGTCAGGTTGAAAAACCTGTACATATCTCACCCCCTCCCAAAGTAGTAGCACAACAAAATGACTAGCGCTTACATCAGATTTCACAACTTCCACTATCTTTTGTATTTTCCACATCAGTTATGTTTCAGTTATGTTTTTCTGAAAAAAAACCTATTCAGTGCAACTGAATATGCAATATTACAGTTAGATTTCTTTCATAACTCCATAGAGAAACAGGGCCTTAAAATCAGCGGAAAAAGAGATGTTGGTGAAGCAAGTGAGATGAGGACAGTAACTGAACCAGTTGGTTCAAAGGAAGTTGCTCAGAGCATGATAAGTAGTACAAAAAACCAGCTGTAGAATATTTTCTGTTAAAACCCATCATGTAGCCTGTCCAAAAGAGGGCTTGATAGCATTGCTGGTTTTTTCTTTGACCAGGGGTTAAGTGTCTGAGTGGTAGATTATTATTTAGGAAGTATAAACTGCAGAATAAAATACAGTTGTAATAAGTTAACTAAATATGCTAACTTTAAGAAACACACTTTGATTGTGACCACAGGAAAACTACTTACGGCATGAGGCTACAAACTCCTAATTTATATAAACTGTGGTTTAGTCCTACAGAGTAATACTGTTCGTGTGTGTTAAATTTTCCTGAGACCAACTACCTAAATCTAACCCCAACAAAACACTTCACAGTAGTGAATATAGCCCTCTTGATCTCAGGGAGTCACCATCGTTACAGAATTTGCAGTGAGGGGAGTTACTCTGGTAGTTTTTAGAAGAAATCTTTTTCCAGAAAATTCCAAGATACACTGCAGTCCTATAAATGACACATTCGGAGCACAAAGTACTTATTTGTTAACATTTCTAAAAATATCTGAAATACCCAGACACAAATAAGAGTATAGACTGTTTCCCACTGAGTTGCACTCTTGCACATGTAAACCAAAATGGAAGATCTGGCTCTACAGAAGTTGACAAAAAATACTCAGAAAAAGCCAAAAAGGGGCTTTTTCTGCAGTTCTCTACAGACCAAGTCCACAACTGTTAGACACTGTATTGGTCTGCCATTATCTTCACTTTGGAATTAGTTTTTACCTTACATCTGTGGTGAAAGGTCAGAGGAGCGAGAGCAGGAGTTTCTTCCAGTTGCACAGAGTTTGCTCACAGTTTGTCACAGCTCAGAAACTCATGGATTACTCTTAGAAGATGTAAGCACCTCTATGCCCTGTGGGAGGGAGGAGCCCAGGGCATGACCCCCACCTCCCACCCGCTCTGCCCACAATGCCAACAGTGAGGGCACCTCCTCGCCCCGTGAGGATGCAGAGGCTCATGTTGTGACCCGTATCGCCAGCTATGTCCAGGAGGCAGAAGAGGTGAGTACCTCCAGGTCCTGGGGCAATGTAATGACCACGTTGGGACTCACACCTCCAGCTCAACCCATTAGCAGTGGAAGAAGCTCACACCTCTGTGGGTACAAAAGCCACACCACCACAGCTTGCATCCATGACGTGGAAGCCATGAGCACCTGTGCACCCTTTGGAGATAGGGAGGACCAGATCATGAGCTTCACCTCCAGTTCAAGATGCTGGCAATGAGAGAAGATCCCTGTCTGATATGGATGCTGTGTAGCACTCATCTGCAACTCCAGCTCTGCCTTTCGTTTGGACAGTGAGAAAGTAATTCTGCCTAAAAGATCAGCAGCTAACTGCTAATTTTAAAAACACAGTAAATGCTTGGCAGATGCGTCACTTCAGGGATGTTCAGCATTTCAGATTTTAGTTTCTGTCTGCCTGACAATGCTTACTCTGAACAGATTTTTAAATGTATTCATATAACAATATGGGATTCTAGAGGGTGACAGTCAAAACAATCACGCTGAACTCTGAAGAAAAACCCAAAAGCCAGGTTACTCAGAGGACAAGCTCCACACGCCATATGCAAATCCATGTAGAGAAACCACCCACACCTGAGCACATTTATGATGAGCATGCTGCTGAGGCACAGACTCCTGAGGCTGCGTTTGGCCGGTCTTGCGGTTTAGAGTCTCTCTGCAGGCCCTGGCACATGGAACACAGCACCCCAGGACGATGCATCCTGCTGATTACTGTGAAGGGAGGGAACAGGATTTTTGCCACCATGCTCTGTCTTGCTTGTCAAAACAGCTTTGTCTGGAAGCTGCATAATAGAATACGTCAGCAGAGACCTAGGAGCAGAGCCATGTAATTGCTGTGGCAGAACAAGCGGAGGGTATGAAAATATTGTAATATATGCAATAAACAGTGGGTAGCTTGTTAAACTATTAGCAAAAATTATTTCAAGGTCTTTGTATTTTTATAATTTATGCAATTAAAAACCCAAGAGTTTTAGAGGTAGTTTGGATCATACAGCAATGATAAAACTATTCAGAGACTTCTCAGTGATTTCCTCAGTGAAGAAATTTGATATCCAAAGAAATATTTTTCAGAAGGAAACTCTAATATATGCCTGAACAATTGATACAAGATTTGATTAAAATGTCTGCCTGTCTGGCAAAAAAAGACGCATTAGAAGGAAACCTTATCTCCAGAACTTATCACAGCATTTACAGGAGGCAATATCTTCTTCATAATACCCTTGAGTGCACTCCTAAAAACAGAATAAAGGATACTTGAAACCAAGCAGGAAGTTCCAGCAAATACAACAATGAATACAAAGGACTAAAGCACTCTGCACTGACTGAATTGGCACAGGGTCTTACAGCAGAGAGATTATTCCACAGAAAGAATATAAAATATTGGCAGAGAGCTGAAAATAACATATTTGGAAGAAAGATACTGGAAAGAAAGAGATGAGTGATGATGAAGAGGTTAACAAGAAATGCGAACTCAGACATTTAGAGCCAGATACGTATCACCTTGCCTGTCTATCCTGCAAGCAATGGCCAGCATTTAGCAGGGAATGAAGAAACATGTTGTAAGAAGTCACATGAAAGACCATACACTCCATGGTAAACCACAGAATCTACAACCTTGTCTGGATCTAAGTCTTCCAGCCCTGAAGGAAAGGACGGTATTTGCACTTCCAATTTGTGACACCATCCTGCTGCTCGCCCACATCAAGCACCCTCTCCCTCTCTGGCCCCCCACCAGTTGCCAGTCCTTCCTCCCACCTCCTCTTCACTAGGCTCCTGGATCAAAGCTGCTGTCCCAACCACTCTGCCATGCCTCCTATCCCGCTCCCGCAAGGTCCACCTCCACAGCCATACCGCTGCAGGCTTTAGCAGGCTGCTTCTGGACCAAATTATCTTGGACTTCGAAAAAGAAATACTGCATGGGCTTTTGCCGTTTCTCAAATCCTTCTGCTGCTCTGGATTACTGGCATTTGTCTACGTTAACTAGGAGCTTTCAAAGTTATTTCACAAATAGCTTTCTAGCAGTACCCCATCAATCCTGTGTACAGCTCTGCTAACAGAGCACTGCCAGGTCACCGTCTTCCCATAGTTCTTGTACCCAACCTTAAGCATCACTTGCTGGGTGCCAGACTGATCCAGTTTTGGAAGTTTGTCCTTTCTATACTGGAAGAAGAAATGGCTCATTTCTCATCCTTCCCAGAGGAATTTAAATGGCTGTGCTAACACAAGGATTATACAGTGATGCCTCCTCCATGTCCCAATTACAAGTAGGTTTCTCTGCATTTCATTTTACAAGCAGCTCATCTATACAGGTAGTACATGAAAGGAAAACAAAACATTTCTACATTGGTTGAAGGAGGGGGCAAAATTACAAGATTTCCAAAGGCCATTGGTACCACCTGTGCAGCATGAAATCTGACATTTCTAAAAGATGTATTTGCATGGTATTTGCCCAACAGAGAGCAAATGCATCAATTCAAAGTCGTGTGGTTTGCCATGCACTTGAGGCCAACTGAAAGTTGTACAGCTTCTCTAAGGCACGAGGAATAAGCAGTTCCATCGGAAGAGATCCTGACAACTACCTGAAGCTTAGCACAGTGGCTGCCCTCTGGCAGCATAATACAAAGAAGTCAAACTCCAAGTCTCACAGCATGCCTAAACCAGACAAAAGTGTGGTACATAGACTTAGTGCAGGTTTGGTCCATGGATTAATTTCCAGCACACAGCATAGGCAATCACTATCTGCTCAATATTCTTCTGCAAGAAAATGAAAGGAAAAACAGGAGATGAACTTAGCACAGAGGTGGTCATCTTTCAATACTTTTAAATCTTTAAGTGCAGCTCAGCTACTGTTCTAAAGAAACATTTCTTAGAGTCTTAGTTCTACCTTTCTCCACCTAGAATGCACATTATAGCCATGAATGTACAGAGACCAGTTTATATATACACATTACAACAGATTGAGGCAAGCTTAGAATAGAGAAAAGCATTTATTGTGCTTACCACCATATTTATTGTGGTAAGCAGCAAAGACAGTAGTCTGAATTAGCATCCCCATCAATGCGGCCAGAAAAATCTACCAAATGAAAACAAAATTCCTGGTGGAATCATTAAAGCACATTCATAGGGAAACAGTTTGTTTAAATCAATACTATGTTAGAGCAAATAAATAAAATCTCAGGAAAAATCCAAATCCTGTAGTAGACTCAGGATTCTTACTTGGCAAAAGCACAAGGTAATGGGTCCTAGGAACTTATCCAGGGAGCACAACAAACTCTGTGGCACCATGAGAAAACCAGTGTCTATAAAAAACTACCAAAATTTACACAATTCACCTCTCTAATTAAAGACACATGTATCTAGTATTTCAGTTGGATGTTACCTGAGATACAGTATGCTCTTAGTCAGAAAAAAATCCAGGAAATTATTAGGAAATCCCAAAGCTGTTAATCTAGACATACAAAAGTCCATTTCTGCCTCTGAGCTAACCATCTGTCAGAACAGCCTTTTACATTTCTGCTTTAGTATTTTAGCATCTAACCTCAGCTATTCTAGGTCTTTATAAACTCCATCACACTCTCCATCATTACAAACCACATTATACACTTCTAAACATACTAATAAACCTGTTCTCATCTAGACTAGGACACATTAGACATATTTGCTATAGACTAACAAATCATTAATACTAGATTATAAATAATAAGAGGGTTTTTAAGTAAAAAGAACCCCAACACTTTTTTTTTCCCTGCTGAACACTTATGAGCTGTACCATAGTTCTAAATGTGACTCAATGCTATACGAAGAACAATGGTGACAAACTGTATAAAACCGCGGCAGTGATCGATGGTACTTTACACAATATCTGCTTTTCAGTAGCAGCATTCTAAGAGTGAAAAACTGCTTGCACAGTACCAAGCCTTGTACCAGTTCGTGGGAGTTACTGCTATTAAAAAAAGACGAAAGAAAAAAAAAAAAAAGAATTCACAAACTTTATTTTGCTATTTGAGTATGTATAAGGTCACTTTTTATGTGATGAAGAAAACACACTCAGCAAAAAGAACTATTAGTTCTGAAGACTAAAATTATAGTACGATCGAGCTACACGATCTAAAATATTTTAATATGCAAGAAATGCTATAAACACATTTTTTCAAGTGTAATTTGGGTATGTTCCTCTCAATCCACTCGGCAAGTATGAGAATGAGTAAAACCACCACTTCTAGAATAATTTGCAAAGAGCCTGAAAGCGATTCAATAGGTTACACCAGAAGGAATACCACAGGGCAGCATTTGTCTACAGAAGATGCACATGCCACACATTTCTGGTTACCCTAACTGAAGATGCAACCCGAGGAAGCCAGGCAATACCGTGCCTGCCTTCTGCAGGCAGAGATTGCTACACTCGCACCCCAGGCCAGCGGAAGTCATGTTGCAGCCCTCGGCACCATGCTCATCCCAGCAGGGAAACCTGGCTGGTGCCTGGAGGGGGCTTAGTGCTGCGCTAACCTGGGATTTGCAGCCTCCAGTTGGCAGTTCCTCAGGTGCAGCAGACCTGTGCCCATCTGCAAAAGGCTGAACAATTAGTAGTTCTAAATGATGCTCCTTTTGCACACGCAAGACAAGAAACGTGCGTACATGCCTGTGTGTGTGGGAGCAGTACGTGCAAACCACCATGCATTTCTGAAATAAACAAAGACAACTTTGCCTCAGTTTTCTCAGCAGAAAGTTTTTGTTTTTCTGCCTCCTAGGAAGCTGTGCAGACAACTCGCCAAAGGTAAAAAATGTTCTGTAGACAGAAAATAGCTGTGTTGGTCTTATCTCTGAAAACAAAAGGTCTTCCTAGGTAAACACTTTAAGAACACTTCTGTTGCCACAAATTGGGACTGTTTGGCAAAATAAGAAGTCTTTCCTATTCACGGTCTGTGCTGTCCCAGAAAGTTATTTAGCATCCTTTGGAAATATGTAAATAATGCAATCTATTTATAAAGCCCTTGCACTTTGGTTCAATTCTCAATTTAGGATGTAGTCCATCATAGTGAATCATGGACTGTGGTTATCCTGAGAAACCAGGATAACTAGTGCAGCCTGCCAAGGGGGTGCCACAGAGTGTAGAAGCCCAATGTGCTGGAGGAGGTAGCAGGAAAATTGCCCATGTACCCTCAGATTTGTGTTGATGGCTTAATGAGGTTTTTTTTCCCCACTGATAGCCTGAACTACTGGAATCAAGAGAGAAAGGTATAATAAGAGGCAACTAAAAAATAAAAGGGAAAAGGAAAAAAGCTAATTCCATCTTCAGTAACTGTGAGGAATGGTTTGAAAAACCGCAGCTTGAGGTTACCTTGCCGGAGTCCCAAATGCAACAGCAGGCTCTGCAGCCTCTTCCCCCCCAAGCCTGGGAGTTTACCTGCCTGTGTCCCAGGTCAGCTCTGCTACTGGGCAGCTGTAACCAGGCTCAGACTGCTGGGAAACAGCTCAGTTGTGACAAAGAGCTGCAAAAAGGTTCCCAGGGCCCGGCCTGCGTGACACTGCCCGTGCTGGACCTCATGTCTTGCCAAGGTGGGACTTGCCTCATCACTGCCAACTTGCCTGGTGGTCACCAGACGGCACCGGACCGCAATGGCTGTCCCCGGTCCCGCTCTGCTCTGCTGGTTCGGGTACCTGAGGTGCCTGCCCTGCCTGCCTTGCTGTCACCCTGGGTCCCAGCTTGCCTCCGCGTCGGGCAGGCTGCTCCTGCTGCTCCCTGACAGCCTGAAAGCATCAAAACGCAAAAAACACACACATTTATTTTTGAGTCCTCATTTACTGTCTTTGGCCTTCAAAAAATAATGAAAGAAAACTAAGCTGTGCTCAATATGATGAGTGTAAGGAAAACAGGGTTCCACCTCATTTCCATCTGCAATTTCAATTCACAGAATTGCCTCCAGTATACACTGAATTATCCTAACTACCTAAATAAAATCAGACACTTAGAGGAGGGATTGAACCTCAAGGATATCCTTTCCAGCAGCAAAAAAAGCCCACTGGGGATAGTATTGCCTGAGAAATGAAAGGGAAATGAAAGCAATCACATACTGATTAACAAACCAAGATACATTTTATTAAAAAAAAAAAAGTAGCTCATAATTAGGACAAAAACTTGCACTTCCAAAAGCCTCCAGCTGTGACTGCTTGCCTTTCAGAAAGTGTCATAAAGAGCCATTTACTAAAACAAATCCCCTCCTCCCTACCCACACCTCCTCCTGACAAGTCTTTGTGACATTATAAGACAGGTCTATCAAGCAACAAAGAAACTAGAAGAGACCTAATATTTGGAATAGAAGAACATCCACCTCACTTCTGAATTCCCAATTTTCTATTCTGACATGGAAAGTATTTTCCATATACCTGAAAGGAATAAAATTAAGGCCCATATTGTTTGCAGGTGTCTGACACAACTTAGTTGAAATCAGCAATTGTCAAATTATCCTACACTTCTACTGATGTACAAGCAGCATGTTGTGCTCCATATAGAAAATGAGAAAAATACACAGGATAACTTGATTTGGAGCTGTGCCATGACATTATCTGGGCATTTATTCTTTTTCATACAAATCTAATTTATGATTTGCTACAGTTTGACTAGACGATTGCACATTGAAATCATATTGGTTACATCTTTTTTCATTGCCAGGTCTGCCACACATAATAAAAGCCTTCAAGCTTCATGACACCAAGCTGTGTGGTGCGGTCGACATGCTGGAGGGAAGGGATGCCATCCAGAGGGACCTGGACAGGCTGGAGAGGTGGGCCCGTGCAAACCGCATGAAGTTCAACAAGGCCAAGCACAAGGTCCTGCACATCAGTCAGGGCAATCCCAAGCACAACTTACAGACTGGGCGGGGAATGGATTGAAAGCAGCCCTGAGGAGAAGGACTTGGGGGTGTTGGTTGATGAGAAGCTCAACATGAGCCAGCAGTGTGCGCTTGCAGCCCAGAAAGCCAACCGTGTCCTGGGCTGCATCAAAAGAGGTGTGACCAACAGGTCGAGGGAGGTGATCCTGCCCCTCTACTCCGCTCTTGTGAGACCCCACCTGGAGTACTGCGTCCAGCTCTGGGGGCCCCAGTACAGGAGAGACATGGAGCTGTTGGAGTGAGTCCAGAGGAGGCCACGAAGCTGATCAGAGGGCTGGAGCACCTCTCCTATGAGGACAGGCTGAGAGAGCTGGGGTTGTTCAGCCTGGAGAAGAGAAGGCTCCGGGGAGATCTAATTGTGGCTTACCAGTACCTGAAGGGGCCTACAGAAAAGCTGGTGAGGGACTGTTCATCAGGGAGTGTAGTGACAGCTCAGAAGTTGTAAGGGGCTAGCTAAGTGCTACATCATCATCACCACTAACCAGCAGAAAAACTGCATAATCTTCAGCCACTCTGTGCTGGTTTTGGCTGGGATAGAGTTAATTTTTTTCATGGTAGCTAGCATGGGGCTATGTTTCTGGGTTTGTGCTGGAAACAGTGTTGATGACACAGGGATGTTTTCGTTACTGCTGAGCAGTGCTTACACAGAGCCAAGGCCTTTGCTGCTTCTCACACCACCCCACCAGCAAATGGTCTGGGGATGCACAAGAAGTTGGGAGGGGACACAGCTGGGACAGCTGACCCCAAATGACCAAAGGGATATTCCATACCGTATGACATCATGCTCAGCATATAAAGCCGGGGGAAGGAGGAAGAAGCGGGAACGTTTGAAGTGATGGCGTTTGTCTTCCCAACTAACTGTTACACATGATGGAGCCCTGCTTTCCTGGAGATGGCTGAACACCTGCCCATCCGTGGGAAGCGGTGAATGAATTCCTTGTTTTGCTTTGTCTGCGTGCACGGCTTTTGCTTTACCTATAAAACTGTCTTTATCTCAACCCACGAGTTTTTTCACTTTTACTCTTCTGATTCACTTCCCCATCCCACCGTGGTGGGAGCAAGCAAGCAGCTGTGTGGGGCTTAGTTGCTGGCTGGGGTTAAACCACACATACTCTTCTGCTGCACTGCAATATAGATCTGATAATTTTCTTTAAGGTTATTTTGACTGGTATTCAAGTCACTGTGAGTCACTTGCGCTAATGCTAGTGGCAGGATCAAGGACATCCAGCCAAGTTCACAGGCACTTTAACATAACTGGACAGATGTACAACCTTGTATTCCCATGATGTATCTTGGATGCAACCACAAATCTCAACTCTGTTGAGCCATGTTGTGAAAAAAGCGTTTGCATCTGTGCAGCTGTAAGTCAGCATAGACTCACAGACAACGGAAACTAATTTTATATAACAAAACTACTAAGTTTTGAAAGCAGAAGCCTTTTGTCAGCACTATCCTGCATATACACATACAGAAATTTGATGAAATTAGTAAATATCAGCCTACCTGCTGCCTGAATTAAGGCAATTCCCTCAAGAAACAAACCCTAAGCAACATCTCCTAAAGGCAAGGGTGATGTACTCAACACAGAGGCACCACATCCCTGAGGAGTACACCAGGTTACCTTCTGCCAGTGAAGCTTCTCACGGTGGGCACATATAGCTTCTCTAGCAGCATCTACATGAACGTGAGTATTAATAACTCAGAAATACCAGCAGCATTAAGCCTGCTGAACGGTTAGCTAACTAGTTCAAATATGCCTTGAATGGTAGCCAGAAAAGGAATCAAAATGAAAAAAAGAAATACCTTTAAAAGGGTCAGTGATTGGAAGAAGGAAATTTATTCAAAGAGACTGTCTCTTCATGTTTTGTAACACCAACTGAAATAGAGCAAGAGGCTCTGCTTCTGAAAAACATAACACTCAATGAATACCATTGCACTTGAATGCTGACTGGAGAAATGCCAGTGATGCCAACGATACCAGAGGAACAGCTACAGCAATGTCTTTTCCTCCTCTACAGAAAGACTGTTTGCCCTACACGATCTGTAAAAAGCCTTAAAAAAAAAAAAAAAAAAAGACTGAAAGTTTTTTACCTCTGACCAAGCATACATATCAGGGACTACATGCTTCATCTCTCTTACAGGAATTACTCGGTATCATGATTCAGAACTAAGCTGATGCATGCTTGGAAAACATCCACCGTATTGCCCAAGCATTCCTTAGCCTTTCCAGCATCTATTTCACACAAATCGAAAACTGATCAAGGCTAGTAATCACTGCAAATCTCTAAAGAATTAGGAGGCAGCCTTAGCCATACTCCCAATGGCCTGAAAATAGAAAAACAGTCCGTCCTTTTTGTTTGTTCATATTGGATGCATTCAGGTCATACAGCTGCACCCACGCTACGTGGCAGGAAGTAAGCTTTGATGTCCTCTGCCACACAGACTTCACATTAAGGTTTCTTTGACATGGGAACACGGACATAGAGGCGTGGAAGCAGGGAGCAAAGGGACTGCATGCACCCGAATACAGGGAGAAGTCAGGACCCAGCCCCAAGAGAGAGATGGAAAATGTTCCTGGGGTCCTGCAATTCAGAGGGATCCTTTGTATCTCATTATTCCTCAACTTTAAAAGAAGGGAGAAACACTTCTTTGTTTTTAATAGTGCACATATAAGTCATTCACTGAGAAAGAATTTCAAAGTACAGAAATAGATCTTCAGATTCCAGGATCAGTTTATGTGCTTGATCCGCCAATGTTTCTATCCTACTTAGGATGTGAACACTCTGGTATTGTATCTGTCCAAAACAGATCAACGAGCCAAGTACTCAAAGCTTTCCACCCATGATCATGGCCAGTGTGAGACACATGCCATGAATTTCAGACCAAGATCCAGCTGCAGAAGAAGGAAACACCCTGTTCTCCTACAACCAGAAATGTACTCTCCATACCTGTACAATTCTTTTGCTTCCCTTCTCTTCCAGTCCCGTGAAGGCATAACAAATAAAATGAACTGCTATGTCTCTTCCTTCAGCATACACTGGAATACATTCACCCACAGCAATTTAAAAACGAGCTGTCTCCAAAAGTGAAATTAAGTCTTTTTATTGCATGGTTACTGCCTTAAGACATCTTCCTCTTTGGAGAGGGCTTTTGTATGACTCTCTATCAAAGTGCTTTTTAAGGCAAACATTGATACTTGTTAGCAAGCCAACTTTCAGTCTTGTCACTGGTATGGCCATGTTGTTTTGGCAGTAAAGTCTAACGGAAATTAAAAGCAAGCAAGCCAAACGTGTAACCACTCTACCCTGAAAATAGGCTTTGTTTGAAATGGATTGTATGGAGGAGCTGGCAATAAAGCAGCGGCTTTCAAGTTCTGCTTGTGGACCATTACTGCTAACTTAACCAACCGTTCCAAATGGCTAACAATGTGCTAAAAAAAATAAAAAAACAGTAGCAGCGAAAGATCAAATTAGTGCTTAGCCAAGTGAAGCTGGATGTTACAGACAGCTGCTGTTTAAGAGTATGCGTCCCTTTAGCCATCTCGCTTGGCTGTCCTCGTATCATTCTTACAAAACATACGCAGCTAGGGACAGTGCTACCAGCAAAACTGGAACAGTTTAGTGGTGTCAGTACTTCCCTGTCAGGTTAGAGCTTATATGCAATCTGGCATCAGTTACTTTGACCTTCAACTCTTCCAAAAACAACCCTGTACAAACTCCTAAATGTCAACAGTTATTTTACATCTCCGAGTTCCCAGAACACGGTATTGACATAGTGTTCATTACTAACGCTTGCATGGTCCAGATTTTTCTAGTCCTTCCCTTCCATTTACAATTTTCTTCTTCGAGACTGAGCTGTGAATGTGAAAGTGCTTTAGGATATTTTGCAGAGCCCACCTCTGTGTTTAGTGTTCTTTGTTATTTACAACACACACAGGTTATGATCTTTCTGATAATCTCTCCAGAGTATTTAAAAATTCCTTTTGGGTATTTCACAAAATCCACCCACAACATATAAATTGCCTGCTTAATAATTTTACATCTGCCTTTTTTTTTTTTTTTTTGGTACTAGTTTCATACTCTAAAAGATAGGGTAACATGCTGTCAATTTATCAAGCATTTTCATCTGTTTTATTTAAATTTTAAATCTGAAACAAAATATTAATCCACAGGACTCAAAACACATTACAAAAAAGGAAAAAAGTTCAGCAACAGATTCAGACATTAAAACTACTTGTCTACATACTAAAAATTCTTCCAGCAGGACACTAAGAAAACTGGCTGTACTCAATACCCTCCGCAAGATAAAACAAAACCAGCACAACCTCCCCATTCTTCCTAGGGACCATAGTTATGCAGCATTTTGTTGCTACCTAAATAACCACTTGCTTTTGGACTCGTTATCAGATGTGTTCTGCTTCATCAGGAGAAAATAAGATTGCAAAGGGAGAAATCTGTGCGGCTTTTACTCACCAGGGATCATAAAGCACAGCTTGTGGTAGGCTCTTCAGTGTGTGATCAGTAAACCCGGTAACAGTGGTGCAAAACTTACTTTACTGTCTCTAAAATTTCTCCAAGTCAAAACCTGAAAATTCGATGTCCAAGGCACCTACTTATAGGCCTACAAGTTTAATAAAGTTGATGGAAAGAAAAGTACGTATGACAACGTATAAAGAGTATCAAATCAAGTATCAAATTTATACACCCCATTTCCCATCCCTGGCACTCCAACAATGCAAAATCTAACAAACCGTGTGTTTCCTGATTATAAATAAGCAGCTCAAAGCCAACCATCATAGTCTCCTCTACTGGGATGAGCTGGAAGAAGGGGAATGTTACCAGACTGTCCTACAGCATCAATGGTATTGTCTGTGTGAATGGTCCCTGTTAAACCTGCCTCTGTTAGTGATCTACTTTAAAGTTTTGAAGTAAAACTCTGCTTTACTTTAAAGTTGGGCAGAGTATAATCCAGCCCAAACAGAGCACAGTAAAATCCTGAATTCTGCACGATAGTGCCTCAACTAAGAATACAGAGCACAATGGTGAAGATAATGATTTGCAAGGCAGTGGAAAGGGAAAAAAACAAGCGTAAAAATATCTTAAGATCAAAGTCACTTCTACCTACTTGACATCATGTGCTTCTAATATAAAAATAGGTTTAGCCTTCATCTTTACCCAGAGAAAACTACTAAACTTTCACTGCAAGACTCCGCTTTAACAAAACCTAGACTTCATTTTTAATTTTATGCGAAATAAATCAACACAGGAAATTCACAGCAATTAATTTTTTATGAAGAAATGTTTAACCTTTATGCAGTTGAACAAAGTTCTCGTTAAATCAACCTGCTCATTAGAGTGCAGACTACAATGTCTCAATCCACACAGAGCTCAATTTTAGACAAAGGAAGCTGCAAGCACCTGTCAGCCTAACTTGGCTGGATTTAACAGCACTGAGGGATTCTGAAGCACAGCAGGACATAATACAGATTACATGGAGGTAACAGCTTGTATTGGATTTTTCTGAACTAGTAAGAGCAAAAGGACAAACAAGATGCTTTAAACTACTATCAGAGCAAAAAAAATTCTCTCAAAGTAGTAGCTTCAGTAGGAAGAGCTAGTGAGGACAGATTCCAGACACAATAATAGGTCATATCTGAAATCTAGGGCTAAGACTGAAATTAATTCCCTTTTCTAAAAGGTACAAACCTGAAGTATAGATAAACAGTATAAATACAAAAATAAAAATATGTTTCTTGGTCCGAAGATGGTAAACTGGCAGCATCATTCAAATTAGCAGGGAGAAAAGGAGGAAAAAAGACCCCAAACACAACAGTAAAACTCTAACAACCAGGAATATCAAGTTGAGGCCTGATTCAGTGGCTGAGAACTAGCAATTTTGCTTAAGATTATACTTTTTTTTTTTTAGATTTTAATGGGGCATGGGCACTATACCAGCAAAAAAATATAAACACCTGATCTTAATTTTAAAAAATGCAATTTACAGTCTTCTACTTTTATTCTCCTTTATCTAGAATGAAAAGATCAGGTAATATGAACGTTCAAAAGAATGTAGAATATATATATATGTATACACATTTGTATTTATTCCACTGCTGTCTAACTGCAACACTTGTGTGTCATACAAACACCTGTTTGTACACACACCTACACAACAGAAGAAAATCTTGGCATTGTTATTAGTTCTCAGATTCAAAGAAAATAATTCAAAAACTGAACTGATTTACTTAACATTTTAAAAAGTTCTCAGGTTAGCTAATTCCTTTGCCTTTCAAATACATACATTCAACCATTGTACATTGGCCAAAAAGTCTACTACATGCTTAGGAGATTGATGGCTAGCCAGTACTGCTTTCTTAAAGCTTCAGCTTTTCAGGGATGCCAGGTGTTTGCTAAAACAATTTAATGGAAGTTTTCTAATAACCATAAAATGCACTAAGTTATTTTGGTCTTAGTAGTAGTGATTGCAGTGCCTCAATCATAATAAGTTAAGATCTGCACATTGCAATGTACAAGGGATTTGTGGTTTATGAAATCTACTTCAGGGTGCAAATACTTCAGTGGCATTTTTATAGCAGAAATATCTTTTTTCCCCACTGGCATAAATTTACTTAAAAATTGCTGCTATCTAAGCAGCTACAAATAACCCCCAATCTAGCAGGCAGACTAGAGACGACAAGTCAGATTCCACTTTCAACCAAGATTTAGATTTCTCTGATTTGCAAAACAAATGAACCATTCAGTGATGATAGTATTTTAAGTTCTGGAAAGTGTGACCAACTTGTAACAGAATTTACCTAGAGTCGTATTTATAATTTATTTTGCTATTTGGAAAGATAGTACGCTTCTATTGATTCTGACTCTGTGCATCTTAGGCCCAAGATATGGTTAAAGACTCACTGACGACAAGGACTTTTATCAGAAAAGAGTATCATTTGATAGAAGAAACCTTTCAGAGAAACTTTCTTTTTCAAGGATGTCCTGTTGTGAAAGATTTCTCAAGTCTTAACTAGAATTTGTTATTACAGCAGAATGGCCACAACAGCCCCGAGCAGTGCTATTAACACCAGTATTTGTCTGTGCAAGCCTGGAATATTCACTGGCATGTGGCTTGCAGCATCTCACATGCAGTGTTTGTCCTGCCAGCTTATTACAAATAAGGAAGGGCATGTGTCTTTTTTAAAAATTAAAAAAGAAAAATCTAAATAACTTTTGACCCTTAACATACGGACTTCCCCCCCCTTTTTCTGGTGTTCAAGGATGCAAGAAGAGAGATGGACTGGCTAATCCTGTGTAGTATGATTGTAGTAACATCCAGGTTAATAATCAACAAGCTAGACAGGGGGAGAACTGTGGGTAGAGTAGCTGCTAGTAGGCAGCTGAGGTAGATTTGACTGCTGGCAGTAGAGGAAGACCATGAAGAAGGGAAGATAGTAATGAAGAAAAGGGAGGAACCAGCCAGACAGAAGGATGCAAATGCAGCTAAAGAAGGTCTGGTAGAAAGAAACAGATCAGTAGGTGAGAAGAAAATATGGGGCAAAAAGCACAGGGAAAAGACTGGAGGCAAGCAAAAGTGGAGAACAGTAATAAAATAGCATAGTC
Organism: Grus americana; assembly: GCF_028858705.1. Lineage (NCBI taxonomy): Eukaryota > Metazoa > Chordata > Aves > Gruiformes > Gruidae > Grus > Grus americana. The sequence goes on from NC_072853.1 coordinate 65,443,274, forward strand.
ACACCCTGAGAATAAGCCACAGTAAACAGGAACAACAGTAGGTTGGAGAAATGACTTAAAAGCACAGTCAACAGAATAGGTTCTGTTTACACCAGGAGGATTTTTGAGCTGATTAATACAAAGCAGGCAGGCCAGAAAAGGGATTGAAAAAAACCAAGCACCAGGCAGGTGACATCTTTGAAAAAATCTATGGGTTAATAGGCAAAAAATCTTGAATGCTTATTTATGCAGCAGTCTATTCCACTAATACCAGGAATTAGGCAACAGATTTGGTTCCATTCCTTGACTGTGAAGCAGTTTAATTTGAGATCGTAACAAGGTAACATACAAACTCTGACTTTTCTCCTCCGAAAGAAATCATGGCAACCAGCGATCCTATTGTGCTTTGTTGTTGCATAATTGTTAAAGAAATGCTTTCCGATGCCCTGTGAGAGGGGGTACTATCTCGAAAGCTCAAAGGGATTGTTCATTTGATCACTAAGCACAGTGTTATTCTAACCACTCATGAACCCAGAGAATGCCTCTATTCTTATGTTCCCCTGAGAGTTGAGATCATCTGAGATATGTCGCCTATCACATATAAAGGCCGAGGTAGAACTGCTGGCAGGACATTTTAAGTGAAGGATTTTCACAGACCTGGAATTTGTGTTCTGCATTATTGGATGACAGTTGAATTTGCTGACCACTGGGCTAATTTAGAAGGTGTAAGTGTACAAGCAAATCTTTAAGGATTTCAAGCTTGAGAGATTGTGTGTTGAATGGTGAAGCAGTTTAAAAAATGACAAAATAGATACAGATGTGTTTCTAATCCCAGATCCATCTGTCTCTCCCCAAAGCCACAGGCAGAAACCTATGAGTGTATTTGATCCAAGGCTCTTAGTACAGGCAGATACTAACATATGAGACAAAAAAAACCCCAAACCAAAAGCTAACCACAAGGAAAAGCCCTACATTCAAAGCCCACACACTAGACTAAAAAGCTGCACACAATAATAATGCCACTAGCAAAGAACAAGGTTACTCCATGCTGTTCTTTCCTACCATCTCCTAAGAATATGTGTGAGTTTTTACTTCTGACCTCTTAAAATTTGTTTTACAATATTCCATTCAAGTCACTAAGATAGTCTTGTGATGCACTTTAATGATTCTTGAATGTTGTTGAAAACGTTCAGTTGTTTACCAGTAATCTCAAAAATGAAATGCTCAGCCTCTTACCTATGTATATATTAATAAAAAAAACCCAACCCCAAAACACACCAAACGCCTTTGACTCATGCCACTTTAGCACAAGTAGCATATAGGCAAGAACTCAAAATGGTAGTCTGTGATAAAATCTACAGGAGACTGAAGCACTTTCCAATTTACGCTTGAGAGAGTCAAGGGAATTTCCTATGCATCTCTACTCTGTGCACATTACTGTTCTCTGAATTAATACACAAACCAGCCTAGACCCCCCTAGGAATTAAATAGATCTATCTACAAAATTACATAAATATGCCTTATCAAATTCATCTCCCTAATCTGAGTTGTGCTCTTTATCCCCCCCCCCCCGCCTCATGGAAAACACTGCTTACTAGCATGACTCCTTATTTTTGTGTATAAATAATATCCTTCAAATAAACGCACTATTGTAACCACAACATTTTAAGGAGGTCTGAGGGATTCTAAAAACCTACACTTCATGCAAATAAACTACAATTTTCAAAAAGATGTGACCTCATTAGAAGTTCTATAACCAAGAAATGTGTAGGATATTTCACTCAGATGAAAATGTCATTATTTTGCACAATATTTTTTAACACTATAGGTAAAAAAAAAAATACACCTTTCCAACATTCTGACTGAGCGCCTCCAAACTTTTTTATTCTCTAATTAAACAAGCAAATAAAACACCTAAATAAAACCATCATAAGGATCAAATATTTCTATACTTCCACAATGAAATCTGTTAAAGGAGTTTATTTTAATCAGAATATTTGAATTACTACTCTGCCCCTTAAAATACAAGTCTTTATGTTGCAGTGCTGCATCACAACTATGTCCACATAAGCAGACTAATAATAGATGGTGGAGAGAATGCTCTAATTTTAAATAGCTCCCTATGTCCTACTAGCTTAAATTCAGCCTTTTCCCACACTTCATTTCCTGATAAAGAATATGATTATGATACTCTGAAAAACATAGGGAGCGGCTAGAAAAGTCAGATATTTGTATATGTTAGTAGTGATTTATTACAAAGAGGTCAGGAGTCACGATGATTAGCCAAGGCAGTGTACAATTTTGAGTAACATGCTGATTTAAAGACCTTCACTTCTGTTTTCTTGAGGGGGCAGCTCTGCATGCTTTCTTTTTCTTATTTTCTTTTTACTGGAATCTTGAAAATAAATTGCAAGAACATTCAGACTTAGAAATCATGTAATAGGTATCTTAACTTTAAGGAGTGCTAAAAAGGGTCCTTTTACAAGGGAACTAAGAAAATACATTAGCAAAGGCCTCGTATTTTCACAGCAGGAGACATTTGTAATCAGCACATATGTTAAACAAAAAAAGTGGGTGGGAAAAAATCTAACTCAAACTAGAGAGACATTTTTCAGCCCTTATCATTATTTAGAATTGAAAGAAAAATTACAAGTCAATATAAACAGATTGTCGATGAGAAGGGCTGGACAGAGAAGTAACTTAAATGTTTGCCTTCAGGGAGAAGTCACTGGCCAGAACTATACTGGTACAGGTATAACATTGTAGGTGTAACTCTGTCCAGATCAGAAATAGCACATAGAGAGGGTGCTAACGGAATACAGTAATTGTGCTGTTGTGATTCTGCTACTGAGTTCTCCAAAGTAGAACAGGCTTTATCCTGAAACTGTAGTTCATCTGCAAAAATGACCGCTAGATCCTCTTGTGCAATTTGATTCTTGCACTACAGTTAGATAGCAACAAACTCGGTGCAAAAGTAGTTTGCCTGGCAGAGGAAGCACTTACTACGAAAACCAGGAATTGGCTTTAACAGGCGCAGAGCAACTTTCTTACTGTCTTCCCATTACATTTACAGATCAATAGGCTTAGCAAGGTCCTAGTCCTCGGTCAGGTGCTTCTGCAGTATGAACAATAACTGAAATAATGCTAGAAATGAGTCTGCACTTGGATTATGGAAGTTTAATAATAGAGAAAAAAAAATCATGTGCACCAGGAAATTAATAAGAGCAGTTAAAAAGGAAAAAGAAAAAATCCCAAGCATGCATGCATCACCTCCTGAGCTTTTAACTTTCAGACAATCCTGTAGTTAGGTTCAAGCCCACTGATGGCTCCAATCCACGTCCTGAAAACGGGCCACTAAATACAAATTACTACAATCAGGTGAGCACTGATTTTGAAATAGAAGCCAGATTTACTGTTGCTAGCATACAGAAACAGAGGTAACACCTCTCTGCTGGAGCCCAGGGGGATTTGTCACAGAGGGAAAAGGGGAAAACAGTCATTTTGCCCAATCTTCTGATTCTCAGTTTAAGCCCAGATCCACCAAAACTTCTATGTCAAAATCTGGATAGTCTTTCAAAATGTTAAAGCACATTCCTAATTCTGCTGAAATCCAGTGAAGTTCCTCTATTTAGTTTCATTTATCATTGTCCCCTTTTAGGCCATGCAGTTTACGATGATGTTGGCCAGTCACTGATCCCTCACAGCAAGGGCAGAGTAATTTGGTGGAAAAATGAGAGAGAAGCTTTCATTTTTTGAGGGGTCTTGATAGTTTTCTTGAGGGTTGTATTTCAGCATGGATCTTGAAACAAATTTGCTTTCGCATCTTCATATTGGAATTATGTATCTTGAAACAGAGCAGTAAAATTGTTTCAAGAAATTTTGGCAAATAAACTAAGTAAACTTTCAGAATCTATATCTAATGCTGAGTAGGGGATTCAGACCGCAATTAGGCTTGCTGTATAATTGGTACGCACACATCTTAAGTTTTCCATTTCATTCTATTTTGTCATAGACATCCTATGTTGGCAAAAGCAGAAGCAATAAAATCTGAAGACCAAACAAGAGGATCTAGCGGTCATTTTAAGGATGGCCAGTTTATATATGAGATTGAATATGACACATAAAACAAAGGATAGCCTAAAAGTAAAAGGTAACAGAATAATGCTACTAATGTGGCAAAATCCTGCTCATGCCACAACCTTACCTTACAAAAATGAAATACTGCAAAATTTTAGACCTGATGAATAGGTGAAGTTCTGCAAAACATATGTCTAGAACTAATCCCACCTGAAAGGGTTTTGCAAAAAATTTAGTCCACTCACAACAATAAATATCAGAACTCCATTTAAAACTTTGCCCTTTAACAGTTCAAGAATAAAAATCTCTACTTCTCCCATTTGACTTTGGGTTGCAAGGCATCTGCAGATGGGAAAATGGCAATGTCTTTCTGCCTGAAGCTGCCTTGGTGGCGTGCAGGACACCTGATGCAAAAGATGGCTTCCTCAAGCCTGCTAGCCGAGCCGAGGACTTCGTCTACCACAGACCTAAGATCAGCACCTTCCTTGGTAAGAACTCAGGCGTAACTACCGCTCTGTTGAAATCAGTAGTGCTACTGTGCTGAAAAAGCAGGTGGTCCTGCATAGATAAATCAAGGCAAATAGAATCACCACATCCTGATAAACATTCAGGGAGGCCCACTTATTTCAAGGAAGTAACAGTTTGTCAAATGTTAAGTATCTATTCTAGAAGCATCAATATTTTCATTTTGTCTCTACTGAGTTCAGTGAAACCAAGCCTTGGTAATGTTGCGTGGTGGCTTAATTTGGTGTCCAAAACCTATCGCTTTTATTTTAAAAGCATATTCAATCACTTTTCCACAAGCAAAGGTTAAAAAAAAATATCCTATTACAGATCTTTCAGAACAAAAATGAGAACTCTTGTGAATTTCTTTTATCTGTAGCCAGTTTATATTGAAATCACTTGAGATAAATATTTGTAAGTATTTTTGCAACAGCGTCCATGTATGTGTTTGTTTAAACAACTGAGTTTAGTCTTTCAAATACTGACTTCTGTTGCAATCCTCCTTGTCAGCGCTACCAGGGACATTGTTAGTTTTCCATGGCTAATATCACACACAGCAGAAATTTTAAGATGCTACAGCAAGAAGGCTTAAAAAGGAAAAAAAAAATCACAATGGATGACAGCTACTAAAAATCACTCAGACTAATTTAAAGTTCCTGTTTTGATGGAGATACTTTGTATCCAGTAGAAAAATGGTTCTTTCTAATTAAGTGGGAATATTAAAAGGCCTAGAGAAAGCCAAGCTTTTCATTGGCAACAGGGAAGGGAAGCATAGGGAAGGCTCTAGAGAGGGAGCCTGCTCTGAACAGCACTGGAAATAAAGAACAGTATTATCATGGCTGTTCTCTGCTCCTCGCAAGGCTTGTAAGTGACTGCAGTCTTGTCGCCACCAGGATGTTTCTGTACAAGTACCAGTGTGTGCACACCAGTAAATACTAGTCCTTTTCACTTCTATTTTCCTCATCAAAAATAGATACCTCAGATGTGAATTTCTGCTCTGTGCCTCCTTGTCAGCACTTAAAGGGACACTGTCACGCCCATAAAACTGAACTATTGCACAAGTGCTGCCAAGCTATGTGTTTGAAGGAGTTAAGCCAGCCACTGTCAGCCTTCTTGAACAAATGCATAACAGAAAGCCATAGCTTCAAGTGTGAGTTGGATGTGCTGCCTGACATTGTACTGGAGCCCTGGAGTTTCACAGAGCTCCAGGGTACAGAGATGGGAGTGCCAAGGGGAAGACGACAGATGCCGAATCCTGCAAATTTTCATTCACTCATTCAAAAGCTCTGCGTTCCTTCTTGCTTTCACCCTTCACCACCATTAGATTCATTATTAGTCTTGCGGACACAGTTGCAAATGTCATACATTAGGCTAATGAATAATTTAGATTAGCCCACCATAGAAATAAAAATATTTTGTCAGGGTCACCACCAAAACAGCTTGCGTGGGGTGTTTATAATATGCTGTCATTCTTTACGTCCATAATCCTTTCACAGTGGGCTGACTGCTGCTTGGCTCTCCCTTCCAGAGCTACACCCATCACATACCAAGTCTGATACTTTCACAGAAGAGCTGCTGCTGGATGAGATGACACAGCTACAATGCCTCTCTTGCCACCCTTCCAGACTCTTTGGGCAACAACTTGCACATATGAAAATCCACACCTCTTTCCATACTCCAGCCCATCCCTTCAATGCTGGAAGGACAGGTTGATGAATTTTTGATTTTTAAGCTCAACTCACTATCTTTATAGTTTTGCCAGAGTCAGTGGAACAATATTGCCAATGAACGAGGCTTAAATGGGGGTGTCAGTGGGAAGTACCACTAAGAAATCCAAGCCAGAATTTCTCAGGCCCATCTGATCCTGACAAGGAATTAAAAGGAACTGAAATTTCACCCAATCGACAGCACACTGGATGGGAAGCATCAACTTAATACTGACCTACTGTGTTTATGATGGCAAGATGTTTACCTCCGTATCCCCTTTTCCCTGTGGTTTCTGTCTTCTGCATTCAGATAAGAAAAAATCTGGGTTAGGATCTCTCTCATGACGTGCTACGGGTAGCCTAATGGAGCCTGGTCGCACAATCAGGCAATTATGGGGGCTAGATCATCAGCGAGGCACCTCTTTTTAATCAGGATAACTGAACACAGAGCCTGAGGAGAATCCATTGTTTTTATACAATTCTTCAATTCTTGCAATAGGATATTATTCTGGCTCAAATTGAGTATTGTGGATTTGATCCAGGAATTACCCAATGAAATTCCATAATTCTTATTACGCAGGAAGCCAAAGCTGGTGGCTTTCATATTTTGGTTAAGACACAAAAGGATTTTCAATCTCAGCTGGTGTTTCCGTATTCTCCTAATAGATTGTACAAAAACTCATTCTGGTTCTCTTCTAACCATTGCATTAAAAACTGAGTCACATCATAATTAAACTTTAATGACAACATCTGTTTCAGCTAGCACGACAGAAGAGTGGTTGGCCCATGGAGGACTACTCTGCTTCTTATTTCACTTAAATCAGAACTGAGCATTTATTGAGCCTCAACGAACTGGAAGTGGGACAACTGCAATATCCCAGCTACTTTCCCCAAAATAAAGACCTTTCAGAAGCACTTTTAAATCATTTACAGATAAAATCCTGCCTTAACAAAACTGGATGATGGTACATAAGGATCAGTCATGGGGGAACACTGAGGACTCTGTTTCTTCCATGCCAACAGAATACTCCCTTGGGCTGCAGCCTGCTAACAGGACAAAGACGACAAAATACACTGGACTGAGAAAGGAGTAACTTGTTTTCATGGCTAGCTAATTAGCCAAAGGCCTCATATCACAACCCAGCAACATCTGACATTAGACCACCCTTAGCCATCCTCACTTTTACAATCAGCTACAATGTGTGCTCTGGATAACAATAGATGGTAAATGCCTATTGTGCTTCTCCTCATCTCGAATACACACTCACTTACTGAATAAACAAGAGGAAAAAATTCAGCAGATCCTGTACACTATATAGCAAGCGTTAAAATAGTAAGTAATCTATTATACTGTGCTACTGCCCATGAGCCCTGCACTGCTAAAAATACATCAGGCATCACTGGCTCAGGTCCCTGCCTATGCTAACAACTCCAGTCCCTATGAAAGGAGAAAAACCCAAACCTCTGTTATGCATGTAGCATGCATGTGGTACAGATGAGAAAAAAAGAAAAATCATACCAGATCAGACTTGTTATAATGCCCTTAAATGCTTATGCACTAATTTTGTGGCAAACATCAGTGCTATGCTAAAAGTAATCTTAAAGGTTTAGATGCTACTGTAGAGCAGTACGTTAATTATAATGGCATATTAACTAGTTTGAGTCCAAGAGCTACTGTTACTGTTAAAAGCATCAGATGGTTGCCAGAAAAATATATGTTTAAATGCTACAGTTAAAAAAAGAAATCCCATAAAAATGAGCCATAACCAAACCAACCACAGAATTAACATCAAAATGCAAGTATCTATACTTTAGAAAAAGCTTCAAACCCCAAAATAACAAAAAATCCCACCAGTTGGCCAACTGCTGCCTGAGAAATGCTGTTTGGTCTCTTTCCACCAGAGCTGTTCTCTAGTCTTCAGCTTCTCTTGTCCATACGTAAACTGGGCAAGGGTCCCTACACATAGCTTGCAAAAAGCATTTTATGATACACAAGATCTTGCAAGAACAAAGTTTTAGCCCTTTCCCTGGGGGGTGGGGGGTAAACAACCTCAACCAAAAACCAAACAAACAAAAAACCCCAGACAAACCACAACTTTAGGTGGGCATAAAAAACACAGCAAAAAGAGAAAGGGGTGAGCAGCTCTCATCACCTACTTCTGAGATCCAACACCTGCACAAAAAATGCCAACTTTTTTGTTTGTTTGTTAAAATGTAAATCTGTTCTTTCTATCTCAGAAAGTTAATCCAGTCTGGCTGGTGTAATTTTGATACACCAGTGGTCTCTGGATGGAAACAGGCCAAGTCTTGCAAGAAACTGGGAAAAGGAAAGAGATGGTGAAGGTAAGTGGAAATACGTGGACAGTTGGAACAACAGAATCATTACTTAGCTTATAACGAAACAGCTACAGGAGACTAAATTCCCCTATTTACCTTGCATCCAAGAGGCAATAACTGTACTCTGGTAATAACATCTATTTTAGGACAATCTGCTGTCTCACTAGATTGACTTTTTTGTGTAAGCTTGCCGTTATTTTGCATTAAAGTCATAGCTTGTGTCCCAAACTGATTGTGTTTACAAAGAGAGAAGCTTCCCAGTAAGAAGGTTACTGAACTACAATAACCCTCAGCTTTTAGCAAGCTCCTGACACCACTGCATCACCTCCTTAGAGAAAGGCATTGTGCAGCCAGGAGCTGCTAAATGCCTTCCAGCTCCTCCTTTTGCACTCTGCCGCCTCCCTTTTTTAAACGAGAATCAAAAGCAAAAATGGATACAAGGAAAGAGTGAAATCCATACAGATACAACACACAATCATATATAGTCCCACCTTGTAAGTATACTCTGTACAACCACTTGTTAATTTGCAAGAGATCAACACTGCATTTTATTTTGGGAGAACGGGCTTTATATACCATAATTAAATCCCTAACTGAACAAAAAAAAAAAAAAAAAAAAACAAACCAACCCCAAAAATGATATCCAATACACAGCATCCAAAAATTCCTAGGTGTGGACACAGCGTGACTGCAGCAACTGCAGCTACCCTTGTCCTACCATGTTAAGGCAGGCCAACGGCAAACGTGACCACATCTGCAAACCTTTACAGATGGAAATCCCGTGGAGCCAGTTCTTCAACCTGCATAGGGTTATACAAATATCCACAGGACATTCTGTGTAGGACACAGCAGCAGGCGACAGCAGAAGCAATGAATCAGGGTCAGTCAGGGCCACCATGGAATTGTGCTGAATGTACAGTTTCTAGCTATATCCCTGAGCTCTGCATACAAAAGGTACCTCAGGATGTACCCAGTGCTGCAATTAGAAATGGCAGAATGACGGATGGTGCTACATTCAGTGTCACTTTGCCACGCTTGGAACAGAGCTTACCTCGTGCTTAAATGAAAGAGAAGCTCTACAATTCTGATTTTTTATTTTTTTTTGGGGGGGGGTGGGGGGGAAGTGGGAAGTTAATTTTGTCTTTTTTATAAAAACAAAACACACATAACAATGCACCAAACCACAACAACAACAGAAAAAAAGCCAACACCCCACAGTACAATTCCAGCCACACAGCAGGGATCACTGGAAAGCACTAAGCCATGAAGAACCATGGCCACTTCCACAGATACAATTTTAGAACTGATCTACTAGATAGAAATGAAACTATTTGTGAAGATAAAGACTTGGTTGTATCTTGAAAAGTTAACACACTGTGACTTTACATTGCTATCAGAAAGGGGAATATGCTGTCAACATATCACAGTTCCCCCACAGAGAATTTTTCCCTACTTGTAATTTTACGCTAGTTCAGCCCTATGGAACAAAAATATCAATAAAAATCTGCATTTGTCCTTCTCCAAGTTAATGCAATAAAGGATTGCACCAAAGGAAGGTCCAAAGCTCCCAGCAGTCAGAATGACAGGCAGTTTGCCCTCTCTGCTTTTGCCTCACAGTTGTAGAGTAACAATGGATCTAGTAAACTTCTGAAAATTATCTCTGGAAGTAAGATCAGCAGACATCTCCTGACCCCCTTTAAACGCATAGCACTCTACCTGGCAATTTTCTTCTCTAGCTTGGACTGAGATGTCATTCACAATCCTTTTCTGACTACATACTGGTTGCAACAGAGACCACGCTGACTACGTGCAAGTTCAACAGAAGTTTGTAGCAAGCAAGACATTCTAGTACCACATCACAGATGCATATTCAATATAATTCAGACAAAAGAACTCTCTTGGGTGTCAAAAGAAAATCCTTTCAAAGGACAAACAAAACTAACGCTTGTTAATTCAGAATTTCATAGTTACAAATACCATTACTGTACAGACTAGATTTCTTTTCTCTCCAATATCCTTACCCTTCTGCTCCATTTCTCCACTCTATCCTCCTGTATAAATAGTTCATTGCCTTTGAGAATTAGCTCTCTGAAACACAAGACATACCTGACCTGTTTGTTTCATAAAGCAGCTGGTACAACGTGGTTTCATTGTTGGTAAGGACATCTCAGTATAAAAATAAGTATTAGAGAGAAATGCAAAAAACCCCTCGAGAATGATTAATTCCCAAATCCAACTCACATGAAGAAGAAAAGTAAGACATTCATGTTCACTCCCAAATGGACCTCCACAGTACTGGATCAATCCTTGCTTGTACCTACAAAGAATGCTATTGGGTCTACCAGACTTGAAAGAGATATCCACACTTGGTTCTTCAGCACCACAACATTTTCAATCAATAACAACATGCTTGCCTCCAAAGCTGTACCCAGCTGATAGGGACTGCAGAAACAACACTTGCTCCGGAAGCAAGTATTTCCAAAAGAAATATTGCTGTATTCAAACAGCACCAGCTTCCTCAGGTATTTTCTGTATAATAATCATTAGCAATCACATCTATTCCATGCTGTACACAGTGCATAAAGTTCCCTTTTCCTGAAAAGTCATATAGTCACCCGCTCCAAGACAATACTAACCTTGGAGAGGCGGGGGGAGACAAGAGCAAAGCAAGAGATTTCTGTCTCCTTTGCTAAAGAGCCTTTGACTTGGCAGTCCGAGCACTCTAGTGGCTGCCAGGGACTGGCAGTTGCTGCCACCGGGCGGCTCAGCAAAGAGGGACAGCCGGGGCTTTCGGGGGGACCCGGCTCCTCCGAGTGCCCGCTGCACACCCACGCATCAAGACTGAAAAGGCAGGCAGCAATCAAGGGGTGCTGCCCCCCTTTTCTGAAGGGGTCTCAGTGGCAGGAATTGACTTCTCTGCTGCCTGTGCTAACCTTTCTGTAGGGGGTGGCATTGTCCAGAGAAAGCTGGGGAAAGCGATCTTTCTGAAAAATAAATAAATTAGGCACAGAAAACAGAGATCTATGTGAAAAAAGAGGGCTGCGCTGCACCTGCTCAAAGAGACTGGAGGTTATTTAAAATTCTTCAGAAGAGGGATTCTAGTCAAAGCTGAAGCTATAAATTAACCAAATTCTGGTGCATACTTGATAGTTGTTACAGTTAATGTCACTGGGGAGAAAAAGAAGAAAGAAATGAAGGACAGCTTGAAATAGATCAAGCCAGAGGGAGAATAACTGAGCAGGGTCTGTAATCTAATCATTTAAGTCACAGGATAACAAATAACTCACCTAGGGAAAACTGTTTCAGGCTCATCATTTATCTCCTATGATATGAGCTGGATCTGAACACCTTCAGAAATTGCCCAGAACTGCATGCAAAGGCAGGTATATACAACAGTGTCATTCTGCGAGACATAAAACTTTTACCTGCCAAAACTTCCTCCCTGACTCTCAGGGTATCTCACACTAAAGTGGTCTCCTTTGCCCCTTCAGTTCACTTCGATTTCCTCACTTGACCAGCATGAAAAAGAAGATTACAGACTCTATTGGCACCACATTTCCTCTTCTTTTATTGCTATTTTCATCTAATCTTAAAAACCACAAACAAACCAGACATTCACTTGTAAAGTGGCAAAAGGCTTGATGTAAGATGCTACGGTCTGACTGGTTTCAGAGTTGGAAAGAAATTTTCCTCGTGGTGCCAAGTTAGCAAAGGTTGATAATTGGCTTATCTTAGATAAGTAATTCAATTCCGAAAGAGATTTGGAACATGGAATTATTTAGCAATTTGTTAGTAAATCATTAGCTTTAAAGAACACTTAGTACACTGCATGTCGACCTTCTTACATTTGTAAAAGAATTTGTAGTGAGGATATGGATCACTGGATGGTGAGTTTAAGCCCACTTCATCATTTTAAATTCCCATTTTTTAAGTTCATTGTCCCCATATGGACCACAGGCTTGACTAACTACTGGTTTAATTCACTAGTACTTGAGGGTAGTGATCAGAATAAAGAAAAGCTTTAAAAGCCTAAGATTTTGCTGGTAGAAAGAGGCAGATGGAGGTCTCCTTGCTTTGCTGTCTCCATCCTTCTCACAGAAGGAAAACCAGATGGATCTGAACTGAGGAAAGACACAGCTTGAGACACACATTACACAGTGCCGTGGGGCTCCATAACCAGTAACACTGGATCTACTGCAAATAACCGGTGGAGCAGATGTAGAGGAAATGAGGTAATAGCCTCACCACTGAGTTAATAAAGTTAAAACCTAGTTCTAAAGTCCACCTGTGGATTCTTCAGACACTGGCATTACATGATCAGTGTTGGAAACATTCGTATCAGGAATTCAACCTCGTATGCCAATCATGCCACATTATCTCATAGAGGAAAGCTGATTTTAAACAAAAGCAGTTTAAATGGTCACAAGCATTGTTTCCATATATAGTAAGAGAGATTTAATTATTCATGCTCCACCCCTTTTGTACCTTGAAAGAAAAAATTCCTTACTGTATTTATAAATAGTTGACTCATCCAAGTTTTCAAGCTAGTCAGCCTTAATAAATCCACATGACTTCTGCAGATCTTGAGTCTCTACTCCAGAACACAATGGAGTTAAATACTACATCAAATGATAAACTTTCAGCCTTGCCCTCCACCTTTCCGGGTCTCTGTGGAACTGTACGGCCCATATCTGGATACCATACACCAACATCAAGCAGATCACAAGGACTTTGCGGGAATTCATTTTCTGAACTAACATCAAATAACATTCTCCAGTTGTCTGAGTAACTCACCAAATACTTCATTATCCTCTGAAGACTGGTGTGTTAGTCTGGCTGCTTTCGGACTCTCTTTAGCTGCTTCCTCCACCTTGGTGTCAGCATTCTGTAAAACAAACATGTCTTCAGATTAGGTCTTCCTTTATAGTCATCAATCAGAAACATTCTTCAAACTTCTTAATTACGCACACATTACATTCTTTATGAATACAGAAGCATTAACACAGAGGGGTTTGGTATCTTTACTGTACAGATGTGGGTTTGCAAAATATTGAGGGAAAATATTCTTATAAACCATAATTATTATTTTTTTAAATTTTTTTGAGTCTGTTTTAATCTGACTAGAGGACATAAGATGGAGGACTAGAAAAGACATCTAAATAAGAGATCTTAAAAGCCATGACAGACTTGTAAGTTTCCACCTTTCCTCCTCATATTTCATTTTCTTTCTATTGACATCTTCCATCATTGACTTAGTGAACCAAGAGATCAGAAGACAGTGCACAACTATTTCTCCTTACAGAGCAAAGGGAAGTGAGCTAGAGAGAGCTGCTGTTGCTCAGGAGAAGTCATCTTCAAGTCTTTAACTCATGTACTTAACTGTTTAAAACACAAGTACTTATCTATTTCTGAAACAAATCTGCCAGTTAGCTGCCTGGTATTAGACTGGGCCCAGAGATAAGTCAACAGCTTCAGCACCTAAATTGCCAGAAGTCAAAGCATTTAATTCCCTAGCTAGGAAAGACTGAAGAAAATATAATCTGTGAAATATGGAGTTTTAAATATTTATGCTGCTACTAAAGAAAAAATAACTCATGTTTCCAAAATGCTTTACTTCGGTACTCAAGAGAAATGTATATGCATGCTTGCAGCAATGCAGATAGCAAACTGCATATGCAGTCAACTGTTGAGCGATGGATATGAAGTGACTGATGCAATATTAAACATTACTGAAAAGAGTTGACTAAGAGTTGAGGAAGGGGGGAAAAAAGAGAAATGTAGTATGTCTTTCCTTTATAAAGGACACACACTGCTCTGTTCAACTACGTGCTCATTCAGAAGACTGTGATGTTTTGAAGAAATCACCTTTGTTGTACAATTTACAAATTCTTACTTAAATTTTGAACATGCTGCTATACAATCTGTCCATGAAAATCACTGGTTCTGCCCTCAGAAACATAGTACAATTCCAAACTGTAAGTGGTCTCTTATTTCTCCTTATTAATAACCACACAGAAGATATAGGATGACAGGTAGATTAAGTCTGTCAACCTCCCTATAGAACACGAGTTACAAACTCAGGGCACAAACTCAAAAGACTTTGAAGCAAGACAAGCGAGCTTTGTCAGGAAAAAAAGTGAAAGACAGACCTAGGAAGCCTACTGGTGTCACACAGCAGCAAGCAAGAATCAAGAGAAAGCAGAGAGAACAGGAAAGAAAGGAGAGACTGTGCTTCAGAGGAAGAAACGCCTGCAGAAGAGAAAGGCTTCTGCACTCACTCAGGGCACCAACCTGAGCATCCCACGCAGAAAACCCATCAGCTACATATCTCTCAAAGCTGAGGGGACAGTCAGTTTTAGCAGATGCTCACCTCCATCTTCCCGAGGGACGCTAGTTAACACAAACTGAGGTAAGCATCCTGAGATATTTTGGTTCAAGTTAAATCACTGGGGAGAACTACAAATCAGCTGTGCTGTCTGCTCCCTGGATAAGCCACAATGTTGGTGTTGACAGATGTTAGCTCCAAGATGTTGACAGGAAAGTTGTGTGATGTATCACTTTAAAACATGGCAGTGCACAGTTGGATGTAATCCCACTTGGCACGGCTTCTTACACAAAATGTAAGCTTTAAAAAATATTTCTTTTGCGTTATTATTTGCACTAAAAATCTTACACGGCCATTATTACTGGCATATCAAATATTCAAATTGCCAAAAACAATACAAGAAAAATCACTGCAAAAGAACCAATCAATGATCCAGATGCTCTAAAACAAGTTTATTATAAACCAGCATTTTAAGAGACAAGATTTAGTCAGTTGCTTAATTCTTCTTTCCAGTGTCCTAAAAATTCTTATGTGTCTCTATCCTTCCAATCAATGAACAGAAGAAGTGAAAACACATTCCTTTACAGTGCCTGAGCTGTGTCAGGGATTCTTTACCTACAAGTTATAAAGTTATAAACTGGTTGGTTATAAAACAAAGGCCTTTTGTACATAACATAGTAAATGTAATTCTATCTAGCTCTTACTTTCAGGTTGAGCACTCAATGCAATTTCAGAAGGGCAAAAATAGGTTTATTTTACAGTATCAGTTCCCAAGAACTATAGATTACACCTGATTTTAGCATGAAATAAATATGATATACGCCTAAATTCACAGAAACTCACTCTCTCTCCCTGAAAAGCATCTCCTCGACAACCACAAAAATTATCATTAAACTGGAATTCAAGTCAAGGTTCTTGAGATGAGATGGGCATTCTCAATGTGCTTAACCCCTTCTCGGAACTAAAGCCCCCAACTTGTACTTCAGAAAAAGTGATGAGCCATGTGCCCTGTTCTGCAGGTATTCTGACATCGGGAGAGAAACCAAGATCACTACCAAAGCACACTGGAGTTGCACTTCTTACATGAATCAGGCCACTCATGTTCCAAAATACCATAAAACACCTAAGTAGCAAGCCAGCACCTACTGCATAGTAACAGCTGGTCACAGACTAGAAATACTTCTAGCATTTTATAAAAGTTACAAAATAAGATGTGCATATATAACACAACTGTATGTATGTGAATATGTATATATACAGCTGCTCTTGACTCAGCCCTGATAAAAAACAGAAATTGCATTATAATCTGCCACAGCTTTACAAGACATTTTTGGCCCAGCTTCCCATTGTAGCTGCTCACTAATGCCTTGTGACTCAGTTCACCTGTTTTCCCATTATCCATCAAGTGAACACAACAGCCAGACCCATACCACAGAACATTTCAAAATTTTGATAGGTAAATATGCAAATAACAAGTTGCAAAGTATTTGCAACAAACGAATAGCAATATTAAAAATCATGGTTTGGCTATATACACATGCATTAGTGAAAGAAGCAAGGCTATTTGTATTTTGCTGCTACCAGTGACTATTTAGATGACCTTTACCTAAATGGCAAATATTAAGAAATGCTAAATTACAATGACCTGTGTTCTGCAGGCACTACAGTAACAGGCCAGGCTAAAAAGTGCAGTGAAGCATATTACATTTACTGAAACAGCTATCTCCTCAAGAAAACACAGGACTTGGAAATGGAAAGTTGTACTCTGTGGAGTATTTAAGCCTTTTTTTTTTTTTTTTTTAAATTACCTTGCCAGTTTTGCATACTAGTTAGGAAGGCCTTGTTTCTTTTCCTTTAACCATAAAGCTGTTATTCAATGACTTCATTTTGCAAAGGAAAGACATACAAGAAAAGCTAAAACGTCTCATCAGAAACCAAACAATTACTCAAAAAGCATTAGTGTTATATCAAAAAGAGAATTAAAGAAATCCAATGTGAAGCAGAGATTTGTATTGTCTGTGCTCTCATTCCTGCCTTTTACAATCCATTCTGTTTTCTTATTACGTATTTAGCTCATGTATGTTTAGTTCCATCCCAATGGCACAAATAAAAACAGTGACATTTCCTTTATTTTCAGAAAGGTAGCACACTGACATCAAAAGTTCTAAATGCAGCGAGACATCACAGATCATGAGTACACAAACTGCTGCTTTGACAGCATAGCCATTTCTCCAGTTCTTTCTCTTGCACAGCACGTTACCTTCCCTGCACTTTACCACTTAACTCCACAAGACCTGGCAGAACTGAGGGCATGGTAGAACACTTGATTCCCCCTCTACACTAGATTTATGAAATTAAGATAAACAACAGACACCACCTCAAAAGACAGACAAGAGTTTCTAGTGGATAAAACCAGATTTGACTAGCAATAAGCCTCCATTTTGCAAGAACAGAAAAAGGGTAAATTGTTGCAGGCAATAACAATCTTAATCTAACCTGTATCCATAGCAGTAGATCATACAACTCCAGACTTAGCTGAAGAACTCAGCAAAACATTCCTGATCTTCCACTTCTGCACTGTTATTCACCTGAATTCCATCATGCAAGGCTGGCTTTCATTTAATATTCACGTAACACATCTATGATGTTCAGATTATAGTAAACCTTCAGGACAACAAATACGTCGCTGCTTCTCAACAGCACTAACTGATATTCTACAGAGTTCCAAGGAAATAAAAAAACCCAAGAAAATCTTTAAATCATGGATGTGTGCTCCTTCAAAAATGCGACAGTAATATGACTGCAAGTCATGTATCAAATGCATGAAACAAATACTAAATACCAAATACTGCTGCAATCGGCAGGACAGGACATAAGTCATTCTCAGCAGGGATAATTTTGTCACTTTTGTCTCGTGTTCTGCATCCCCAGGTTAAGTACTAACAACATTGCTATCATCAAAGTTGGAGAAGTTCCTTGTTACTTTCTTCTCAGAGACCTCCAGCCTCGAAGTTTTTAGCTCCAGTGCATCGTGAGGAATTTACAGGCACAGCTTAACACAACCCAACAGATGCTGTGCACAACCCTTATTAGCAGCAAGAATTCATGGAATGGCAGTTGGCCCTCTTCAGGTGGGCAGAGATCTTCTGGACCTGCATTAACCAGTATGTTCAAACATCCTCCTGAACTCACCCACTAATTCTTCTTAACTGTGGAGATTTTCCAACCCCTTTTCCATTAATACAGAAACTCAAACACACACTAGCAAGCACTAGGCTTCTTGTACAGAATGTGAATGGTGAATTTTAACAACGCTATACCAGCTAATTCGTACCCCCCCAAGCAAGACTACTGCCATCATTCAGAACAGGGTTACACCAGACTGAAGCTGGGCTCGTGTTCTCTCTACAGCTTCAAGCTCCTGAAAATGTTCCAGGAACTCCTACATCAGTTCCTTCTTCGGTCCCCACCAGTCATTGGAAGGATTCAAAGTTTTAGATAAATAACTCTTAAACAGCAAGCTAATCACAATCGTTATCTCCAGTTTTCTGGTATACCTCATACTCTCAGTTTAATTTTCATCCAGTTTCTAAAATGTAATACTCAAAATGTCCTCTACTAAATAGCTTCTATATAAAGTAATTATTCTTATGTTCCTGTGCATGTGTCAAAATCTTGAGATATAAAGTAAAAGAATTAAAAAAATGACAGAGCAATGGAAAGAGAGAGGGCTAGAGTTTTTCAAGGACAGTTTTCTTTTCCTCTCAGCTTCAACAGTACTGTGCTACTGCTGTTAATGTTACCAATGGAGAATTTCAAAAGTAGTTTCAAACAAAAGGATCCCATCACTAAGCCCCAAGGCAGACAAAGGCCCTTTGAAAAAGGTTTGAGATGCCTCAAACACATTATCCAGGTCTTTGAAGAAATGCATTCAGTCTATTTTAAAATTTTAAGATACTAAGGGGTTGCAGTAAAAAGTACTGAATTCCAACTCGAAAATTTGCTACGTTCACCATTAGCAGCTCTGCACTATTTTGCTATGTGCTTCCCTCCACTTATGAAAGGCATTTAAAAACTACTTCTGTTTGTGGAGAAGTTCTTAAAAATTGGGTTAATACACAGCATATCTTGCCTTTTGAGAAAATGACCACACTGGGGTTCTTATATTTTATAACTGAACCAAAATATCTTCAGCTCAGAATGTAACGGATAAAGACAATGAACGGATAGTCAGCTTTTACCAGTCTGTAAGGCATTCTCCTAATACCTTACTGAAGGGGAAAAACAAGTGATTACATTACTGTGTCCATACCAAAGACAAAGCCCAATTGCATTTGGGAGCAAGGTGCTAAAATGACAGAGTTCATTTGGAAAACAAAACAAAATAAGAACCAGGACAGACAATCCTGTGCAAGAATCAAGGTTTTCCCATGAATACCATGAACTTAAAAAACCTGACAAACTCATGTACTTTATAGATAGGGGCAGAGGGAAAGGAAATGGTATGTGAGTGGCCTGTTACTCTGCGGGTACTCTAAGACACTGTCAGAATCGGGAATTCTCATAAAACAGCAAGGAACTTGCAAAACAAGTTAAGACACAAAAATACACTCCAGGTCATTATTTTCAATTTGAAGCAAGAATCCTGTCACGTGTCTTTCACTCCATGCACATTAATCCTGAAACTGTACACAGGGAACCTGAACATGAATCACGTAAAATTCAGACAAGTATGGACAGAGCTATGACTTGCTATTTCCTCTACCAGTCCCACCCCAGTTCTACAGAGGAGGGCAACCACCACCACATCGGCTGTACAAGCAGCACAGCGGCACACACAATAGAAAATCATGAAGATCAATATAAAGATCTAAAACCACATTTAGGAACACACGGTGTTTTGACAGCCTCCAGAATGCTTGACCTGAAACTAATGTTATTAAAACACATGTGCTGCCTGCTTTGAATCTGGGCAGTTTTTCTATGATGCCACTGCAAACAGCATCTGGCAGGCACACTGATGGATGCAGCTCTTGACCTAATGAATCAAAAAGGAACCATCACAACACTTGACGAACAAAACCAAAAATAGGCACTTTGGACATCAAGCACAATAGCAAATCTCTTTTACAAAAGGTGTTTAAGCAGATTTCCAGAATAGTCTGAAGTGACAGCTATCAATACTGATGCTTTCACAGTCCACTCATCACCTTTATCCTGTCTAGACTGTTTGCTAATTTACTTTCCTTTGAGCACTCATTTTAGCCACACGCTGAACAAGTACAAATATGTCACTCTCTATTTTTTCAAGAAAAGGATGTGGTTTAAGTCACAAACACAATGTTGATGTTGCAGCCTCAACTTTCAGTGCATCTCCTTAAGGGCTTCACAAATACATTGAACAAGTGCAGTGTCTAACCCCAGCAGACTAGGAATTTTCAACTGCCACCACCTGAGGTCTTTCTGAAGAGTAATAATAAAAAAAGTCTACAAAAGCAATCCTTCTGCTAATGAAACCACTTCTGTATTCTAGCATATCAATAAAATCTGAATTCATATAGATATCAGATACACCAGAAAAAGATAAAAAAGGTCATCAAAGCACCTGAAAAAGCACAACAGAGATACAAAAACTAGCAACTAGTTACAGGATGATGCACAATAGTAAAGAGAAAACAAACAAACAAACAACAAAACTATTACTATTAAAAAACAGTGCAAAATAACAATCCACTAGTCACGGAGAGAGGATGACAGGTATTTTGGGCTTTTTTGAGGCAAAAAATGCCTTTCAACCTTGTACATTGAACTTCTCATATCGCAGGTTTGAGTTTAGCAGTTTGCAATGAATAAAAAGCAAAACACTGAGATCCTCAGCACTGAATCCTCCTTAGGGGTCTATACAGGACTGACTGTGGCAGTAAACCTGTTGATTTGCCCCTTTTAACCACCAAAGAAAGAAGAGAGGTAGGAGAGGTGGGGGCTCTCTGTGGAGAGCACAATGCAATGGTACAGCACAGCACTCAGCAGCACTACAGACTCTCCTCAAAGCAACGCCACAAGGATTTCTGCAGGGTGCTGGGCTGCACGGCCGCCTGTGTGCACTTCCACAAAGCAGCACCGAACAGCAAAGGCCCTGAGAGAGCTCTTCAAACACTTCCCTGTAGGTGACCTAGAAATGGCTGGTAACAAGGGGGTACATTTGGGACACTTCCATCATTTCAAACCACGATTCAGCGCAGATGTTGCCCAATGTCATGATACTCAGAGGAGACAGTAGAGCCCTTTCCCAGACTCCCACCAACCACTGGCTCTATGGCACTGCATTTGCCTGCTGCTCATGGCAGGAAGGAGACAGGGTGGCTGTGGAAATCATGCCTCAAGTGACATCCAGATCTGCTTCATCACTAAAGGGTTCCTGAGGCACTGCAGGCATAAGACGACACTCAGTTTCTTAAATGAGTAAAAATCAAGAATTTGAGTCAAATATTATTTTCTTCCTTCCATTACCTAGAAGGTATTTTGAGTGAAATATATCATAAAATGAAAGTTATTACAGAGCACCTCAGAAATATTCACTCTAAAAGTGTCAAGCCTAAGAACAATACAGAACTATTAGGAATAAACCAGTCTGTCACCTTATCAGCAAAAACCCACATCTTTTCTGGGCCCCAGCTGTGAAAACCTTCTGGCTTTTGCAGTATTCCAACTAACAGCGGACAGGTATTTTTGAGAAAAACCCAATACAGCTGACATCCTGACTTGGCAGCCAGCATTACCTTTGCTAAGAGAAAACAGGTAAGGCTTCACTTGTCAATATAAATGGTTGACTCCATAGGCCCTCAGAAGCGAAGTGGAATGCACGTGACTATGTGGGCTACAAAGACCTGAAACATAACTATGCCAACTAAACAGAGACACAAGGAACTCAGCACCCGACACGGCAGTTTAGCTCTGCCCAGTTTCTCAGCAGCAAACCAGACTGCAAGGCGGCCAGATTTTCACTTCTGGTATTTTATTCTTAATTCCATTACGTGCATCTTGTGGTTTAACCCGGCATGCAGCTATAACTACTGCACAGTCATTCGTTCGTTCTCCCCTCCCAGGGAGATGGGGGAGAGAATTGAAAAGAAAAAAAGGTAAAACTCATGGGTTGAGATAAAGACAGTTTAATAGGACAGAAAAGGAAGAGAATAACCATAATAATAATGATGATGATAAAAGAATATACAAAGCAAGTGATGCACAGCATGATTCCTCACCACCCGGAGCCGATGCTCAGCTAGCTCCTGAGCCACGCCGCCTCTCAGTCAAGGCCCCAGTTCTATATGGAGCATGACGTCATATGGTGTGGAATATCCCTTCGGCCAGTTCGGTGAGCTGTCCTGGCTGTGTCCCCTCTCAACTCCTTGTGCACCCCCCACCTCCTCGCAGGGAAAGTAAGAAACTGGAAAGTCCCTGACTGATGGCAACAATTAAAATACTAGTGTGTTATCATCCTAAATCCAAAATACAGCACTATACCAGCTACTAGGAAGAAAATTAACTCTATCCCAGCTGAAACCAGGACAGTGCAAGAACCAGTCCTTCAGTGTGCAAAATAAATACACCAGCATATGTGCCTGAGTCATTTATGTAGGTGAAGACTGGGTTTACTGAGCAACAAAAGTATCTTTTAAGTGCTTGCTTTGTGTTGAGTGTAACATTAAAAGAAAGGCTAAAAGGGTAGACAACTTTAAAGGACTTTCTTGCTGTTCTCTTTGCTGCAATACATTATACTAATCCAAATCCCCTCTGAGCTTAATGAGTAGGAAACTCACTCAAAATGGACTTTCAGCTTCTTTAATATAATTTTCATTTCCCAAGTCTTAGCTCATGTGGAAAGAAAGCTCACAAAAAAGCACTTTAGTTCAAAATTACACCCCTTCAATTCCTTAAAAATTACCAAGACATTTCCAGCATTTCAAAAGCAGAATTTACACTTATTTGCCAAGAATTAAAAGAAGAATTAAATATAACACCAAGTAGTTAACTTTAGAAGGGAATTTTTCTATATGCTGTTTTGGAAGGAAGATAATTTTCACTGCTTTAGGTCACTTGGCAGTCTCTAGCTTTGTGAAGTGTATTTCTAGGCCAAAGCTAAGAAGAATTTTACACACAAGTTGCCTGATATTAAAATACATTTTATTTAACTACAAAGGAAATTTTGACCACAGTACTGACCAATGCATTTGTTTCTACACTGTGATAAAGTTATCAAATGTTTCTTAAATCTTGTAGGAAAAGAGGTTTGGGTTTGGTTTGGTTTTTTTTTTGGGGGGGGGGTGGTAGGTTGTTGACAAAAAAACACCTTTGTCTTTCAAAAGTGGCAAGGTATTTTAACCTAGAAAACCTGACGTTTCAGCTCCTCATTAGGGTGCACTCCGCCCATGGCCCCAGCCTCATCCCATCCCCTAGGCCCGTGACCTCCCTCTTCACCATCCCCTCAAGCTGGGCTGCTCCCAACGCTTGTTGGGCTCCCAAGGAGCCAAACGAGGGGTGGGAGAGGGGCTAAAAATAATCCTTCTTAAGAACATGAGGGGAGAGAGAGGGAGAGAACTGAACCAGACCGGCTCTTGGATCTGATCCGCCACACAGCCCCCCCCCAGTTTTAATGGCAGACACAAGGTTTGCTATGCAACGTTTGGTTAAGGGGGAAGCTGCCGTGAACTCGTCACCAGTCACACAGTGCAAGGCCTTTGTACAAATATTCCCGTCTATCCACTCAAGACAGAAAATTATGGACTTTGTAACTGAATGACACAAGCCTCTCCTCTTCCCTGTTTGATTTAAATAGGCCAATATTAAATGCATGATCTTGAAAGAAACTGGTTTTATTACTCTGTGCTCCCAGAATGAACACAGGTCCTCTGTGCAGGGTAAACACACAAACATTACTTAAAAGAAAATATTTTCAAATGTCAAGATTTATGAGGGTGATATTTACAAAATAATCAAAATGTGATTGCCCTTTTCAAAATGTAAATAAAGATTTTTTTTCAAATAACAGTTTTGAAATATAGTTAGCATGGAACTAAGTTTTTTCAGTTAAAGAAAACTGATACAGATGCAAAATACACTGTATAATTGCAAAACACTGGTATGACACCTTTTAACTCCCACTTTTACATTAAAAAACCCAAGCAAACAAAGGAAAAACCTCTATTCACTTCAGAAGTGTATGGTTTTGTAGAAGACAAATTGAAGCTTAAGTCATCAGCACAGAACAGTGATCAGGAAAGGTTAACTGTCAGGAGCAAGGACATGATTTCCTTCAGTCAGTATGGTTTCTCTGTCGTATTTGAAAAATAAGTGCATCTAGGAAAGCCCACAAGTATTGAAAAACCTCCATGCTCAACAGTATGAGCACAAAAGAATACTTGTTTTCACTAGTTCTAGCTTAGCATTACCTTCACTATGAATGGCTGTCAGAGTTAAAGGAGCATCTAGATGATGCACTTAGTCATATAGTTTAGTTTTAGGTAGTCCTGTGAGGAGCAGGGAGTTGGACTCGATGATCCTTATGGGTTCCCTCCAACTTGAGACATTCCATGATTCTATGATATGTGAAGATAAGGCGAGACATTGATCACATTATCAAGGATCACTTTATCAAGTGTCAAAAATAGTTACTCACTATAAGACTATATAAAAAACCCCCAATGCTACAAACATTAGATACTAAGTCTTATTAAAGCCTTGAGTCTAATGGAGACTCACCAGGAATGTCAGACACTAATCAAAAACTAGTATTTGCTGAAGGATTTTTTCCTCAGTCCTCGATTGAATAAACTTCTGCCTTCAGCCCTGTTGTGTTCTTTCCAAGGTTGCCCTTGTCCACACCACCCTGCACCCTTTGCTTGCCAACTCGGTTCACCACTTCCTCACTTGTCTGTGGGTTGTCATCTCCCTCTGTCACTGCTCCTAGTTTAAAGGTCTCCTCACCATGCTGGCCAGCCCATCAGCAAAGATGCTTTTGCCCCACTTGGTCAGGTAGATTCAATCTCTTCTGAACAGCCCTTGATCCTCAGAAAGGGTCCCCATGGCTGTAAAAACCAAATGCCTGCTGTCAGCACCAGCTGTGCAACCAGTTGTTGACTTCCAGGATCCATGCAGTTCTTCAAGCCCTATGCTCCCACTGGGAGGATCAAGGAGAAAACCTTGGCCTCTATGCCCTTGTTCCTCAGCTCCTGAGCCATATAACCATGCTTGACAGGCACCATGTCTCCCCTTCCAGTATCAAGGGTGCCCACATGGAAGAGCAGCAAGGGGATAATAGTCCAAGGATTTAACAAACCTCAGCAGCCTCGCCACAACACCATGGATCCAAATCTCTCTCATGTGTTTTCTCTTTTAGGAGTAAGAGAGCAAGCACAAAAGTGTAACTGCACCTTAAGTAATGACTTTGGATTTAAAGATACAAAAGGAAGGACAATTGAGAAGCATATGGTAATTTTTAGAACCATATTAAGGCACCTCAAGGTGTTTTTTTCTCGACACAGTCAAAAACCAGAAGTTACCTCCCTCTCTTACACCTCACCAAAGACACTGTGAGAAGACTTTCTTACAAGAATTAGTCACCTTTGCAAATCTGGAACAAAAACACATTACAAAATTTAAGAAAATCTGAGTTTTCCCACTTTTATATCAACAAAGTACAGTGGTTTAAGAACTCAGATTAAAACCCTTTCATAATTAATTATTTCTTAAAAGGAGATATGCAGGCAGATTGTACTCCAAAATTACAACAGGCATAAATAGATCTTTAAAATAACTCAAGTGGCAAATAGCTATCTTCCCTGTGTTTTTCTCTGAAAAAGAAGCAATATCAGACATTTTGGGTAGTAGTTACATGTACATAACACTGCAAAAATTGCAAAGGAAAGCCATAACCTAAAGTAGGCTCATCTTCCCCTATCCCAGTAAATCAGAAAGCTGCAGGTCAGTAAAAAAAAAAGGTTTTCACCAATAACGGTTCTTGCAAAACATTTTTAGACTTTTGTAGCATAAAAGGTTTCTTCCTCCTTCAAAAAAATCCAGTAAATACAAACTCAACAATATTCCTCTGGCATTACCACTAAAATATGTTTTAGAATACTTCATTTTAAGAGACAGACTTTGCCCATCAACTCTCAGCAACTTCAATTCTCATGCAAGACAATTATCAGGAAGCAACAGAAAGCTAAATGTGAAATTTTGATATCAAAATCTTAAGTCAGGAACAACTACCTTTTCAGAAAGCCACAGTACTATCCCAGGGACTTGTTCACCTAATGTCCAACTGTGGGCCCAAATATGTCAGATCCTCCTTTCAGCAGGCCACTAAGTCTCTCAAGTATAAACCAAATGTGAACTAGTAGATAATTGTCAACGATATTTAAATAAAATTACCTTCTGAACATGAAAAAATCCTAGATATTTCTCTATGTTCTAGTAAAAAAATCATCCCAGAGCTGAAGAACAAACACTGAAATACAAAAGTATACAATAATTTTCTTTTAAGAAAGCAATTCAGAACATCTATTATAATAAATTTATAATTTTGCCTAAAGCATCTGAAGATCAAAACAAGGACCCCTTTCCCACTTTCATTAGTTACCTTACCAACAAAAAAAGCGCCAAATTTAAAGAGAAGATTAACTCATTTCTGAAATATTCTAGCTGCCAGTTATTTTTCAAGAAACTGTCTAAACTGAACCCAAACACTGTCATAAAATATACAATAAATAACACAAAATAACACACCTAATTAACACTAAAGCAACACAACACATCAGGAGAATCTGGAGGGGGGGAAAAAAAAGCTAACCAAAACTAATCCACTCCAACACTCCAATAACAAGGAAAAATTACACAATGTCGTCTCCAACACAAACAGAAACTGCTCCCATTCACTGCTCGCTTGGACTTCAGCACCCGTTATCAGGACTGGAGGAGTAGACCCTTACTGAGATGGTAATTTCCTTTTCACAGTGTTCATATGCACTAAACAAGGTCATGGTTCTTTATTATATTTTCAGAGAGGAGGCGATCTGAAAATCATTAGGAAGTCAATTCTTCTTCAAACATCATATACACTCTCTCCAAGTCTTTAGCAAGTACCCAGAGTCAGTACCTACACAGATCACTTGTTGCGTAAGAATGCTGAGGAGACAGGAAACCTGACATAAAAACATGACATAAAAATTGGTATTTTCTTCTTTGATGGCTTCTTCAGAAGCAAACAATTTTGTGATGCTGCTAACGGTGAGAACTGCGACTCCAGAGACTCCAAGAAGTTCTACTGAACTCACCATTAAAGCCTGCTCCATTTTACACAAAAACTTTTTCACATTTTTCTTTTGCCTTCAAAGCAAAATGTCAGCCACCTCTATGTAAGTGGCATTATGTCAATTTGTGTAAAAACAGATACCTCTTCCCATGATTTTGCTCCTTATTCTGTTATTTTGTTTTCTAAAAGCAAAACAAGAGAATAATGCTTTCCTCCATGCTTTAAGCCAACACAGAGGCACTCTCACATGAACTACTATGCAGTTACAACTGCAGCAATACAATTAGAAGAAAAATGATCCATTTGAACACACGTACAAAGCTAGCAAGCTGAAATACCGCATGTTCAATAGCTGAACTTTCCCATCTCAGAAGGAAATAACAAAGTCTCAGAGGCAAAACATTTTGGTAAAAAAAAAAAAACCCACAAAAAACAAACAAAATCAATTGTTTACCCAAACATGCCCAGAGAGATGACATTTTAATTGTTTATTTTCAGGCAACTGTTCAATCTGTGTTTAAAATGTCTAAATTGGCATTCAAATTGTACTGACCACTGTGAGGGGGAAAACAATAACAACAACAAAAAAACCCAAACTCTGAAAAGCTAGTGATGTTAATGAATGGCAGAGGCCAATTTCCTTAGTTGCTCCACAGTTGGTATATGAAGGTCCTCTAAAGCAAGAAGTAAGCTACAAGAGAAGAGAGGATGCATTTTTTCTTTCAGTAGCAGTACTATCAGAATGTTAATGCAGTTGTGAGATAAATATACTTTAGTAAGCGCATATTTTAAACCCAATCAGAGCACCTGACCTCACTGGGGCTTCTGGGCACTGTAAGGGCTATCATTCAGAGCCTGACCTCAGCGAGTTCTGGCTACCAGGCCACTGGTAGGTTATACTGGTTTGTTATACCAGTTCCACTGCCACCTTCAGATATTGGTGCCCTCCTCTGGAGCACACTCACACTCTAACGCAGCCCTGACTGTGACGTGCAAATGTGAATACTTACACACACAATCTTATTAGTGTTGATCTAAACTTTGATAAAGTGATGTGGCTAGTTTCTAACATGTCTTGGTGATTTGATATGCAACAAGTACAGGTAAAATGTTACTTTTTTTTTTTTTCTATAGACCAAGAATTTAACACATTCCTATCTTTCAGAAATAGTCATCTGAGGTTAACTATTGCTGCTTACTACCGCGAGCCAGTGGTAAGACAAACCTTGAGAGCCTGAGGAAATGACTCAGGTCTCACACTTAGTGCTTCTTCAGTCCCAGGTGACACCTGATTCATCAGCAAATACACACTATTACTCACCTGAAAATAGGGGATGTTTTCCTGTAGAGCTAATTGCTTCCATTTACACACACCAAAAAAAACCCCCAAAAAACCCTGTGATCAGAAAGCATTTATCAAAAGTGTCCTCAGATGTCCTATATGATACATGTGCCATAAAATAAACGTTTCATAAGGCTGTTCTCATGCCTTGAAAAGCAAGAACAGATAATCTAACCACTGAATAAGATGCCATTCAGACTATATATAATCCTGTTCTTCAGGAGCACTTTTTATTATTGTTGATTTTTAAAATTGAACAGTTTACAGGGACAGTATTGTTTTAAACAGTTGCAGCTACCATTTTCCAAATATATAAAGTCAAACAACAAAAAAAAAAATCCACGAGAAAGACTGGGCAATAGAAATTTCCAACTGACTGTAAAAATAAATGTCCATCTTCTCTGCTACCCATGTAAAGAAATGTCAGAAGTGATGACAATGAGAGACTCATGTGCATGTACAGACGGGAGACATGGTAATACCAGAAATACAACCACACCTGTGAGCAGCCACCTTATCACTCAGTGAGCCAAAAAGCAAATAGAAACTGACATTTAAAAAGCTGATTCAGTTTACCAGAGTTTGATTCATTAAAGTGGTTCTAGTAAAAACCCTGCACGTCTTCAGGAGAAGAAAAGTATCGTGGTGGAGGCAGGCAGGAACAAAGACATATCATGTTGAAATTCAAGAACTATATGTAAAAAAAAAAAAAGTGATTTAAATAGGTGCTACTTTTGAACTGCTCCTAGCCATCACCTGTGCAAGGCCAGGCTCTGTGGGGGGAAGAATGGAGCATGACCAGTGAGCACTTCTATTCACTCTGTGGGTCTGTCTCAAGCACCAGGCAGGAGCATTTCATCTTCTTCATCTTCCTCCTTTTCCTTCAGTGCCTAATTTTCAGATATTTCCTTCTTTAGCTATTTAATTAAAAAAACCTCTCGACTTAGCCAGACAGCATTGCCTTTCTTCTGTAACCACTCAACACTAACTCTGTACAGTTAAGCGTTACCATATACAGGCTAGTATCAATTTGTCAAGTCTTTGCGAAGCTGTGACCAGTGTCCATCTTTTTAGCAAGGTTTCAAGCAAGCAAGGATCATCATCGAACCAGAAAGTGCACTTCTTGCCTCTTCACTCTTTTATGTCAATTTGTCTTGAAAGAAAAGGCCTCATCTCCAGTATTTTTTGTCAATTATCCCTAAGTGCAGTACTTTATTGAAGAATAAAAGACTGTCAAAGGTAGAGTACATTCTGTGCTCAACAGAAACCTCTGCAGCTACAGTGAAGGGGTGCTAATGCATTGGTAAGGCGAGAGCCATACTTAATAAACAGTGTTTCAAATGTTTAGCTGTTTTTATCTTTTTATTAAAGGCAGATGATGTAACAGTTTTAACAGTAATTGTTCTCCATGGATAGAAGGTGCGTGGGAAGACCCTGATTGGATTTACCAAGGGCAAATGCTATCTGACCAATGTGATAGCTTCCCATGATGAAATGACTGGTTCTGTGGAGGAGGGGAAAAATATGACATCACAGTGCTAGTGCGCTAGCCACACTGTCCAAGTCACAGAAAGCAATGGCAGGGACTGGGAGAATGAAGAACCGCCCACTGTAGGAGATGATCAGATTCAAGACCATCTAAGGAACCTGAAGGTGCACAAGTCCATGGACCTGATGAGATGCATCCACAGGTCCCGAGGGAACTGGTGATGAAGTGGCTAAGCCACTCTCCATTATATTTAAGTCGTGGCAGTCCAGTGAAGTTCCCACCGACTGGAAAAGGGAAAACCTAACCCCCATTTCTAAAAAAGGAAAAAGGAAGACCCAGGGAACTACAGGCCGATCAGTCTCATCTCTGTGGCTGGCAAGATCATGGAGCAGATCCTCCTGGAAACTATGCTCCGACACATGGAAAATAAGGAGGAGACTGGTGAGACAACATGGCTTCACTAAGAGCAAATACTGCCTGATGAATTTGGTGGCCTTCTATGATGGGGTTACAGTGTTGGTGAATAAGGGAAGAGTGACTGACCCCACCTAGAGCTCTGGGGTTCCCAATGTAAGAACATGGAGCTGTTGAAGTGAGTCCAGAGGAGGCCACAAAGCTGATGTGGAGCACCTCTCCTATGAGGGCAGGCTGAGAGAGTTGGGGCTGTTCAGCCTGGAGAAGAGAAGGCTCCATGGCCAATGCAGCCTTCCAGTAACTGAAGAGGGCCTACAAAAAGCTGGAGAGGGACTGTTTGCAAGGGCATGGAGTGATAGGACAAGGAGTTATGGCTTTAAACTGAAAGAGGGTCGATTTAGATTAGATATAAGGAAGAAATCCTTCACTTTTGGCATGGTAAGGCACTGGAACAGGTTGCCCAGAGAAGCTGTGGCAGCTCCCTCCCTGGAAGTGTTCAAGGCCAGGTTGGATGGGGCTTTGGGCAACCTGGTCTAGTGGAGAGTATCCCTGCCTATGGCAGGGGGGTTGGAACTAGACAATCTTTAAGGTCCCTTCCAACCCAAAACCATTCTATGATATCCTTTGACTGTAGTGTGGCCTGTGACGCAGCCTCCCACGGTCTGCCACTCTACCCTTATAGTCAAACCGAGAAGACAAGGTTTGAGTAGGTGGAATACAAGGGGTGGATAATAGATTGGACCACCAGACTCAGTGGATTCCAATCAACGGCATAAAATCCAACTGGCAGCCAGTCAGCAGATGCATCCCTCAGGGATCAACACTAAGGCAAATATCATTTAATGTCTTTAATAAAGGCCCAAATAATAACAAACCGGGGGACTGGTCAGTACAGCAAAAGGCAGAGCAGCTATTCAGAGGGCCCTTGACAGGCTATAGAAATAAACTGACAAGAATCTCATGAAGATGTTTATTTTTTGCATCCATTTTAGTTAAATGACTGTAAATGATTATATTACATATGTTTGGAACTGATGAACAGCTCCTGAAGTACATGGCAAAGGCAGGCACTATTAGCAAAAAGGCTTAACCCCAGCTCTCCTAAACTTGGGCATTTGAGAAAAAACATGCACGAGTCCCTATACAGCAACAAGAAATGGATTTGGAAGAACAGATATGTTTTTAGAGTTCTGCTAACAAATTTTCTCCCCTTGTTCTGCTTTGCTTCTTCTGTAGACTTTAAAGATACTTTGCTTGGAATCAATACTGTCACCAGAGATGACAGCCTCCCGAGGGAAAAGCTGTGGCTAATACATCAGTTTAAAACCACTTGAACATCACAGCTGGTCACAGAGAGTTACAGAAAAACAGGAGCCTGACTGAGCAATGAAGAACTTGGGACTGATTTCTCCCCGGAAGGAAAGGCTTCTGGCCTCAAAACGAAAATGAGGGGACTGTATGAGAGACTACAAAAAAAGCTCAGATACTACAGTGTCTCAAACACAGGCAAAAAATGCAGTCAGACAGTACTTTGGAATTATACCCCATCAAAAAATGTCAAGAGACTTTACAATGTCAGGAACAAAAATCAATCTACACAGCTTTTACAGTGACAGTAGGTTTGGGGTTTTTATTGGAAATCATCCATAGCAAGAAAGAAAAATTAAAAATCAATTGCCATGAAAGAACAGATCAAGTGAATTTTGCAAAGTTGACAAATTATCAGACTATCCACATGACCGTAGCAATGTTGACTACTGAAGAGCCCAAGTAAATAACATTATATCAACTCCCAGCTATAATGCATTTCTCAGTGATTAACAAATAACATCCTTGGATTCAGCTAAAAAAAATTACAAAAATCAAAGAAACTAATGACTAAATATGCCTAATAGACATTTATGCCACTTTTATAATAGAATTGTGCTAGTAGTTACTTAAAGTTTATTTTTGCACATCTTTTATGTACACTGACACAATCTAATACAAGAACCTCAGTGAAATGAAGTTCTACATAGTTCATGATGAGCAAATCACACAGTCTAATAAGTACATGTTACCTTCCCACTGCAATAATTATTCACACACACATGCCCATCTTCCAAGTATTTGCAGACAAAAAGTAGCTTTGTAACACAGTAATGAGTTAAAAGCTGCAGGACTTCCTGACAGTTCAACAGTCCATTTTCATCAGCATATAAAGGTCTCCAGCTCAAAGCTGTACTGTAAGTTATACAAGGTTTGATTTAAAGGAAAGTTTGATCACTTAAGTAGAATCTTTCTCAATAGATAACTCCATCTCAAGGCTTAGACACACAAACCTTCCAAAACAACATTCCTTGAAAAAAACAAATCTTCTGATAACCTCTGTGCAAAATTGAAGGTAAACACAGTTACTAGAGGAGACACAGCTCAAGGCAAACTTCTCCTTGTATTATCAACACTCGATCTATCCTGAGTCACAACGGACTTTCTGTGTGTTTGCCACTCAACCTTCCTTCCCCTAAAGGGGGCCTACAGGGGTGGCTTCTGTGAGAAGCTGCCAGAAGCTTCCCCCATGTCTGACAGAGCTGATGCCAGCCGGCTCTAAGATGGACCCCGCTGCTGGCCAAGGCCAAGCCAATCAGCCATGGGGGTAGCGCCTCTGCGACAACATATTCAAGAAGTCGTTAAAAACAAAACTGCACAATTGCAGCTGGAGAGAGGAATGAGAAGATGTGAGAGAAACAGCCCTGCAGACACCAAGGTCAGTGCAGAAGGAGGGGCAGGAGGCGGTCCAAGCACCAGAGCACAGACTCCCCTGCAGCCCGTGGAGAAGGCCACGGTGAGGCAGGCTGGCTGTGGTGGTTCAGCTCCAGCCGGCAGCTGAGCACCAGGCAGCCACTCGCTCACCCCTCCCCAGCGGGATGGGGAGGAGAAGGCAAAGGCAAAGTCTGTGGGTTGGGATAAGGACAGTTTACTGGGACAGCAAAGGGAGAGGGGAACAACAGCAGCAGTGTTTAGAACAGAATATACACAACGAGTGATAACGGAAGGCAACGACCGACAGAATGCCCAGCCCGCACTCAGCCCGTCCTGGAGCCGACCCACCCCTCCCCGACTAGCCCCCTTTTATGGTGAGCATGGCGTCACATGGTATGCACTAGTCCCTGGCCAGCTTGGCTCACCTGTCCTGGCTCCTTGTGAAAATTAACTCTATCCTAGCCAAAACCAGGACACTGTCCCCCTGCAGCCCATGGAGGTTGCATGGAGGAGCAGATATCCACCTGCAGCCCATGGAGGACCCCACACCGGAGCAGGTGGAGGCACCCAAAGAAGGCTGTGGCCCCATGGGAAGCCCACGCTGGAGCAGGCTCCTGGCAGGACCTGTGTAACCATGGAGAGAGGAGCCCACGCCAGAGCAGGTTTGCTGGCAGGACTTGTGACCCCGTGGGGGACACACACTGGAGCAGTTCGTGAAGAACTGCAGCCTGTGGGAAGGACTCAAGTTGGAGAAGTTAATGGAAGACTGTCTCCTGTGGGAAGGACCCCACGCTGGAGCAGGGGCAGAGTGTGAGGAGTCCTCCCCCTGAGGGGGAAGGAGCGGCAGAGACAACGTGTGATGAACTGACCACAACCCCCATTCCCTGTCCCCCTGTGCCACTGCGGGGGAGGAGGGAGAGAATTCAGGAGTAAAGTTAAGCCCAGGAAGAAGGGAGGGGTGGGGGGTGGGGGTGGTTTAAGATTTGGTTTTATTTCTCATTACTCTGATTTGATTGGTAAATTAAATTAATTTTTCCCCAAGCCGCGTCTGTTTTGCCTCTGTTTTGTGAGGTCAGTTGCTGAGTGATCTCTCCCTGCCCTTATCTCCACCTAGGAGCCTTTCATTATATTTTCTCTCCCCTGTGCAGCTGAGGAGGGGAGTGATAGAGTGGCTTCAGTGGGCACCTGGCCTCCAGCCTGGGTCAACCCACCACCACATGCAAAACAGACTCATTAGACATGGCAACCTTTATATCTATAGGTAGATATAGATGTAACTATAAATACACACAAATATATCAGGGTCCACAATTATGGTGTGGTATGGAGAGGATGAGGTAGAAGGGGAAAACTGGGTTTCATCTCCTGTCCACAAGACCAAGCTGCAGAGAGAATCCAACTCCTCAAACTACACTGCTGTTGTTTTTCCCAAGGTTTTGCTCACACATAGCCCACAGCAAATCCCATTACATTAATGTTCAAAATCTATGTTAATGTACTACTTGGCTGGCAATTTTAAGTGCACAGACGTCATGCAGTTAAAGACTGCATTTCCCTCAGCAACTGTTACTTAGTAACCCTCTGCACATAAATAGAATTTTACATTACTGCATATGTGTTGTGAAGGCTAAAATCCATGCTTCAATTCTATGACAAGCAAGAATCAAAGGAGCCATGCAGTGAACTGTAAATCAAACTTGCACCAGCCATGTTCAACTGTTTCTCTAGGCAGAGAATTTAACTGGAGAGAGAAAACCTGTGCATGAACAAAGAGGTATTTCCACCGCCATTCCCTTGCTGGTATTTCACCATAAAAAAGGAGCAGGTACAACTTCAAAGCAGTTAGACCTTGGCCAGACTTTCTAGTATTGTTCATATACTGTGCAGTGCAGACTTCAGACTCAAGCACAACAGACCAGGCAAAGCACTTCACCTCTCCCCTTGAGGTAGTATAATGCATTGGCTATGTAACATCTAGGTAGAATTGGTACCATCAGATCCACAGTCAAAACATGGCTAAAAAAAGCTGTGCAAAACAGATCCAGGGCTGAAGAAAACAGGTGGAGTATGATAGATGCAAGGAAAAATAGCAGATTAAAATTCATCAACTCTAAATACAAAACCTTAAATAGCTGTATTGTACTAACTTACATATTTGATCCTTCCCATATACAGGCTACTTGAGAATTGACTGACAGCCTATTCAAGCCGCTTGAGTAATTATCAACATGGGAATTCAGAATCACTTTAGACCTAGAGGCATTTGTCTTTTCAGCATTGAACAAAATAGGTGGCCTACTGGAAATATCTAGGCATATTTTAAATTCAGTTCCCTACCATTGCAAAGGACATATCATTACTCTGCTTTGTCCCATCCTTTGCCTCTAGCACCCCACAGTTTTATCTCCTAAAAAGTTTTATTGTAACAAAAC
Source organism: Grus americana (assembly GCF_028858705.1). NCBI lineage: Eukaryota > Metazoa > Chordata > Aves > Gruiformes > Gruidae > Grus > Grus americana. Next base: position 65,478,931 of record NC_072853.1, read on the forward strand.
TGGATTGTCTTGACACCAAAGCAACTGATTGAGGTATTGCATTTCACAAACAAATATATTCATATGAAGAGGTTACACTTAAACTATAGTTGCAGTTATTACACTGAGTCACTAAGTATAGGCATATAGATAAGCAAACATTTAATTTGCAACCCTATTAGCAAGTTTACAAACCCTTACAGTCTAGCACATGTTCCCAAGTGCAGCATTAAAATAATTATTTCCCATTTCTTCCTAACAATTAAAAATAATTATCCTAACAAAGGATTCTGGAAACTCTAGCAAACCAAAATACTCTCCCCTCAAAATTCCCCCCCACAACTCTTGTCCTGTAATAGGTAACTCAATAGATACAAGTTCTCCTTGCAAAATCCCAGAGAATCAGCCCTCCAAAATACATGTTCCTACTTCAAGTTTTTTCTCTGTCACAATTATACGTCGATACTAACAATGTTTTAACAAGCAGTATGTCCTAACTCAGACCAAGAAGTCTTTATTCCTGTTAAGCATCAGGTATTTTTTTTCTTTTGAGAAAAGAGAAACAAGCTAGGGACCATTTCAAGGTTTGAAACTAACGACACTAAATTGTGACTAAGAGAAGTCCAGATACTCAGAGATGTCCCTGCAGTCCTCATTTTCTTATAGCCCAACTTGGCAGCACAGCAGCAGAATTGAGAAGTGAGCAGGAGACTTGGCCAGGTCTTACTCAGTGATGGGACAATTAACTGGCCATCTGGCTCTCTGCATGGAAGAAAGCAGCTCTGCACCTGCTCTGCACCTGCTCTGCCTGCCCACGGTTCGTCACCTAATTGGTTAAAGCAAGCTGATCCGGGCAAAAACCAGAACCTGTCAACTACTGAGACCAGTGCTCAGATGCTGGGATTGAAGCTGAGCCCCCTCTGCTCCTGGCGGAGCCATCTCCCTTGTGAGCTCCATGTAAGACATGTTCAGAGGGTCTCCTGTCCATTACATACAGCAGCAGGAGGCTGAATCAGAAGTGATCAAAGACACACCATTTAGTGGATACAAAGCCTCTGTGTCAAGCCCCATAAGCTTCCAAAATGCCACAATCTTTTTATTCTCCCATAATCAGGTGACTCAACAGCTGCAACACAGTGATACTACATTATTAACTGCATTATGCTACTCATTTATAAACTTTCTCTGCAAAATCCCAGAGTAGAATCTGATGCCTGAGAGATCCTGGCACCCTACTATGGCAGATACAGCACTCGTTCCCCTGGCTGTTCATGTACTTTGAGTCAAAGGTCACTGGCCAGGACAACTAGACAATCTGGTGAGGGGGTATCAGAACCCACGGCTCCCCCATCCCACCTGAATTCATCCACTGACAGGGACCTTTTGGCCTCCTTTCCCCCAAACTCCATAAAACTTTCATTTTTAGATGGGTTTATCAATCCTTATAGGGCCCACACAGCATAGCATAATAGAATAATAAACAACAGAGAAGATGCTAGAGGAAAGGAAAAGGGTGCAACAGGCTGAAGATGCACATCAAAGAAATTCCACAATGGAGTCACATTCCCTCTCCTCCCAAGGGAATTGCAGGAAAGGAGAACACAAAGCACTGAGGTTAAAGCAAGAGGGAAAAAAGTGTCAAAGTTTAATTTTAAATAGGTATTTTACCTATTTTTTTCTACTTACCAATACCCCTACTTACAAGGCAAGAAATTAGCTGAAAGAAATATAAAGAAAAACCTCCTGTTAAGAATTACATTTTCTTGAATCGTAGGAAAAAAAATCAACATTAGAAGTAATTTATCAGGTAAATGAATCTGCAAGAATCCTAAGGCTAAATGTTGCAGGTCCACATTTGCAGCACCTACAAATCAACAGACTTCATTGAAGTTTGAGATGGTTCAGATCCATCTCAAACTATGTAACGTAAGTTTTCTCTGAACAGATTTGATTCTGAAAGAAACTGAAGATTAGCACCACATCATAGGAGAGGACCTCTTTCTATCAGCAAGTATCCTGCAGCATTAAGGCAAGTTATTTCTTTCAGTGGAAAATCTCTTAAGTTTTAGTCTTCATTATGTAGAGCTTTTGACCCAGAATCTCCTCTCATGTGACTGAGCTCCAAAAGTAACATCGATCATCCTAAATACACTGAGTTTTCTGTATAACAGTATACCAAAGACAAAACAGCTGTTACTTTATGCAGTGGGTCCCACCTACTGTGAGCCCTGAAGCCCTTCCTAGAATACTAAGATATGTTTATCTATACTAGTACTATATATTTCTTAAATATAATAAAGATATTTAATTTTTTAATCAATACATAGTAGTAGTAATTACCGAAATATCTTTAATATATTTTATGAGATACAAACATTCTTCAACTGTTACAGGCACTGACTTGAAATTCTCAGAGTGCCACACTCACCAATCTTATCTGCCAAGTCTCAAAAAAAAAAAAAAAACCAACCCCAAAAAAACCCAACTCAACAAAAAACCAAACCAGGATTGTCTGGAATTTCAGACATTTAAAAAAACCAAAAAACCCCAGTGATTATTCAGGCTTTATCACTCTGCACCATAAGGCAAGTTTAATCTGTAGTAGAAAGCTGTGGCTCAAGGTTAAAAAAACATTTAGCCTGTAGTTCACAGTAAAGATCAGAATGTACTTTTTTTATGTATGGATGTGGGCGTACATATATATATACATGCACACAAGGAATTAAAGTGGGATTTAAATTTTTTGTACACAGTTCCACTTCACATTGACAAATTTTAGCCATGTTTCCCCAAAAGAATTTAACAGCAATTCCGTTTTCTGCATAGAACTCTTTAAGAGGTACAAGATACAAATGCAACAGAGCAACACAACTTTGTGACAAAACAGTATATAAATGATCATCAGTGATAGTTGGTCAAAAACCAGGAGACAGTTTTGATGTTTCAGTTTTCAACTACTGGCAATGGCAGTACTGGAATGCTTTGTAAAGCAATGTATTGCGGTAGGCTGGGATAACTGCTGCAGTTCATACGTTAACATGGAGAGAGAGCGAGCTGGCTGAAGAGAAAACCATTTTTCAAGAGGGTATGTGTTGGCAGAAAAGTGCAACTTTTCTCTCTTTTCTTCTACAGTGTTCCCACCTTCCTGATCAGACTGCCTGTTAGTTGCCCATCTCTTCACTGTTTCTAAGCATGCAACTGCACCATTAGCAATTAAGTATTATTTCTATTGCCTCAGGGGAAAAAAATAAAAAAATCAAAACGTGGCACTGAATCTAGACTGCATCAGAGATGGAGATGCTGGCAGAACGTAGCATGCAGAAAGAAACTGGGTATAAGAAGGAGAAGAAGGAAGATAAAGGGAGGAAGGAAGGGGGGTGTGTGAAAGGCTGGGAAAATGTGCTAGACATATAAGTCAGTTATGACCGCAACAACAACAACAACAAAAAAAAATCACTCAGATTTCAATGTAAGTCTCAGATAGTACCTTTTAACCGAGACGTTTCCAGTATGTTGGGGTTTCCATAACTCATCTGAAAACCTCAGCACTACCAGACAGTGAATCCAATTCTGAAACTCTTACACAGAACAGAAACAACTGAGGACCCAAAAATGGTAACTATTGTTTTGATAAGTGACTTGTTTAAGGATAGATCTCATCAGTGATTGATTTGCTAAGATTTCTGGCTATTAGGTCTTTTCTGTGGCTTTTGAGCTGCACAGAGTTCATGAGCATGCCTCCCTAAATTAATCTTTCAGTTCTAGTTAAGTCCAGCTACACCAACCTGAACGTCACTCTGTGGCAGTGTGACAAAAATGCAAGATTTCCATTATTGCCTCTTCTTGATTATAACTGATGCTCAGCAGTCCCGCTAATTAATTATCCAGAGTAAGTGATATGTAGCTTGTGGCTTTCAGCTCTATATAAATTTTGATATTTTTATGGCCACATCCACAGGATGCTGTACTGAAAGATTTGATTGGTTTTAGAGTGAACCTTATCTCAGCAATCAAAAATAAAGTCATATTATTCTGCCTAAAAGTTTTTCAATTTCCTTCTGCAAAACCCTTTTTTTCTTTTTTTTACCTCCAGCAAATGCGACCTAAGTATTTCCATCAACTTAAAGCAAAGAGCATGAGAAAGTCAAGTAAAAAGGAAAAATATTCCGTGACATTTTCGCTTGAAGTGGAAAAATCAGTTTTTGAACTGTAGCTGCTGACAAATTTACTCAGTGTACAAATAACTGCAATTACGTAAGAAATTAATCTTCAGCTTTTGAAGTGCAAAAAGAAGCTATTGTTATAATAATATATTTTCCCATAATATATTGGAAAGCCCTGTATCTTTTTCCTTCTGATGTCCATTTCACACTTGGTGAATTTACAAATGAGAGCAAGATTCAACTCACCTCAGCAACGTGGAGCTTTTCTTTTCTCATGGCAGAACATTTAGCATCAGACCTGAGCAGAGCTGGGATTTTGGCTTTGTACCAACGCATAGCACAAATGCATGTCTCGCACCTGGTTACACTGACCTAGCTGCAGTCAGTTACACTATCAGAAATACAAGCATGTGAAACTAGAATTAAAATAAAATGTGGCTCCAGCACTCTCCTTCTCAGCCCGGGAGCATCAGAGACAGCAGAACTAGCATTAGGGTAAAATTATGAGGACAAATTTCAAAATGCACTTTTACTGGGGTTTAATACTTTAATAAGTGCTACAGGACAGATTTACCAGTCACTGACTTAGATACTGGAGATGCTGCTGTGGTTTGGACCTAGGTATCCATAGGTAGAGCTTGGCAATCTAATAGGGAGAATGCACTTCACCATGATTGATTTTACAGATGTAACTTCATTCTAAGGTAATACATTACTGCAAAAAAATTTTTAGGCTCTTCTCAACTGTAACTAATGGAAATTCTAGTTACTTTGACCTATCTCATCCACTTTCAGAGCAGGTGATACAACCTATAGTTGCATGCAGATCTACGACCACCACAACAGTAAAAGCACAAAAAGGTTAAGTGAGGAAGGAAGAAGATACTGCTCTCTTTCAGGATCTCCATGTCATTTACCACTTCCTCAAGATCAAACAGCTTCACCTTCATTTTTCCAGCATGAAGATGCTAAAGCAGCGAACAACCTGTTCTTGGGCTGAAGTACAGGCTGATTCGTATTAGAAAAGCCACCTTAGCAACTAGAACAGTTCACAAAGAGTTCACAAAGAATGGGCAGTGCCTTACACCCCTCTTCCAACTCCTTGCTAATTTGATACAGTCACTAAACTCATTTGACAGGACATTTATCTAGTTCTATATCAAAGCTAACAAGAAGGGAACTATAAGAAACTATATCACAACAGCATGGCGCCTGAAGCACAAGACCTTAAAAAGTACAGAGTGTACTTCCCTCTTCTTCTAGTCAGTTCTGCAGCCTGAGGGTGGGAGAACAAAGCTCAAGACCCTACCTCCTCCCCAGCCAAAACCACAGCAACTGCGCCTCTTCCTTTTACGCCCATGCAAGCTGAAGCAGCTCAAGACTTAAATCAAGAAATACTAGTACTTAGCAGTTGCGCACACAACAGAAAAACATGCTCTCAACTTACTTCAAGTAACCTTTACTTACATATTTATTCATGTTTTCACTGCAACACAGATCTAGTGACATTCTGCCAAGATTATACAATTCAGGCAGCTCCTTAAACACTCGCAGCAGGTGCTGTGGCACCAAGCAGAACCTGCTCCTCACACGCATTTGCCTTGCCTCCCACCTTTAACTCTTCCACCAGCTGATCTGCGCAGCAGCCTCGCTACACCTTCAGTGGCCTTCACATACTCACAACAAAGGGAAACAGGGAAGTGTAAAAGTATCAGCTCTGATCCAGGACAGTTTATCTTCCACACATACTTACGATGAGCTTAGCATCTTTTAGACACTAGAAAGATTAAATAGTACAACTACAATTGACCCTATTAAATTCATCACCTGAAGAGTTTAATGAACTATTCAAACACAACACTTGGATGTAGACACATAAATTGTTCCCTTTAACTTTACAGCAGAGCTACTTGCCTACTTAACCATTAGACATAGACTTCCCATACCATACTGAATGATGGTCTTAAGGTTAATTTTTGAGGACAGAGGTCATAGCTACCGCATACTTGGCATTCTCAGAGGCTTCAAACAATACAGTCATTTCTGTATCGCTATGATATCATCTCACTAGCTGAAGCACATTAGTGCCTGAAGGCTCCACTCAAGGTCCTCAAGCACCACTATTAATACAGAATGACACTGTGTCTGTCCCAACAAACAATCCAGTGAGTATGAAGGTTAAGAAATGAAATAGGAGGATAAAGCAAGCACAAAAGGATTTGCTTAAGGCCAAATCTAGATCAATGGTAGAATTTGAAAAAAACCAGATGTCTACCAAATTGATCTGGTCTTGCTTAATCTGACCGCCCAGAACTTCCCTTCACACCCTGGAAGGGGACTGGTCTCTCCCAAAAGCAGCACTTCCTTGTACCAGGCACGAGCTTAACCACACACTGGCTAGTCAAGAGAATTTCTACAGCATGTAACCTGTAAAACTGGCTGGTGAAAAGGCTCATCAAAACACTCACTGAAAGTGTTGGCGCTCTCAACATTTTAAAGTTTTTCTTCTTCCTTTGCCTTCAGAAAGATATTGGCTTGAGAGGGAGTGTTTTAATTAACATATCAAATTACAACAAATACACTACTATAACCCCTGTGCTCTTTATTGGTTTACAGCAAAAGGTAAAACTCTGGGAAAACACAAAATTGTAGTAGAAAATAAAAATAGTGCTATACAACTTTGCTAGGGGAAAAAAGTGAAAAGGCTGCACTCTGATTCATTTATGTATGGTATTAAGACTGTTTAATTAAACATAATCAAATGCCACAACTGATTATTTTTGTTTGAGGTTTTATTTTTTACAGAAAAGCATATCCCAGACTTCAAAATCCATATAATCTGTATGTCATGTATCTCTCAAATGGTAAGTATTAAAAAATAAACCTCTATCTTACAAAAATAACACTTCAGAGCAATTAATAAAGGAAATAAAGTTACCTCATCTGTTGGGTTTTTTTCCCTTTCTCGATACTTTGTGATGCATACCAAGCGGAAGCACCTGGTAAAAACCACACACATATGGCTCAGGTCTGCAAGCAGTCTCAACCATGAGAGGTAGGGCATCAGATGAGATCAGTGTGAAAACCCTTTTGCTTGCAGATTGTTGAGCATCCACCAAGGTGAACAATACAGTAACTACTGTCCTGTGCCAAAATATCAACTCTCTCATCAGGGAGAGCCAGAAAACTTTCTGCCAATGTTATCAGGAGCATGGCTGTGCAGGGTGCAAATTTCTGAACAGAATGAATACAACTGGGGGAAAAAAAAAAGAGGAGCGAAAAGAGAATCTCCTCAGAAGCAGCACAGAAACCATCTGATTTATTAATACAAGCAGTTTAGCTTGAACTAATTATGCTGAGTTCTTCTTAAACACTGAGAAACAGCCAGTTTATTAAAATTATCAAATTGACCAAACAAGTGCAAAACACTTTACAGAATCCAGGTACATACATAAGGCAATTAAAGGCAAGATTTTTCATAAGTTTACAACACAGCAAGATTTGGTCATTGCTAGCAGACAGCTTTTAGTTCAAACAAAACATCACACTGTAGACTGAGTGCCTTATCACCACCACATCAGTTTTCAGTTTCAGCCTATGAGAAAGCAATATACTGTGACAATTTAAATTTCCCAAGGTTCTTCAGAGTTAGGTATCAGAGGTAGCAATTGGTTTTGGTTCCTTGGTATTTATTTACAGCACACGCCAAGTACATCAAGGACATGAAATAGGTAGATGATCCAGTATTTCCAATAATCTAACACGTCGAGGCCTGTGTAAGTTTCTTCAGCAATCCCTTGACATGGCAGGGCAGTGGCTTTTGAGCACAGAATCACAGAATGGTTTGGGGTGGAAGGGACCTCAAAGACCATCTAGTTCCAACCCCCCTGCCATGGGCAGGGACACCCTCCACTAGACCACATTGCCCAAAGCCCCATCCAACCTGGCCTTGAACACTTCCAGGGGTGGGGCAGCCACAGCTTCTCTGGGCAACCTGCTCCACTGTCTCACCACCATCACAGTAAAGAATTTCTTCCTTATATCTAATCTAAATCTACCCTCTTTCAGTTTAAAGCCATTACCCCTTGTCCTATCACTCCATGCCCTTGTAAACAGTCCCTCTCCAGCTTTCCTGTAGGCCCCTTCAGGTACTGGAAGGCTGCTGTAAGGTCTCCCTGGAGCCTTCTCTTCTCCAGGCTGAACAACCCCAACTCTTTCGAACTCCTAATCTTTTATTATAGGTCACAAGCTTGGTTTCCAGCTCCCTACAGTACTGTGACATGACACACATAGAAACCAGGCTCCATAAACTCAGTGCATTTGGCAGTTGCTGTGGAATAGATGGGACAATGCCGGAAACCTTCCTTCCAACCCCATCTGCCCGAACAATCAATGAAGTTAAGGGCCAGTTTTGACAGGTACCAAGAAGGTTCAAAGATTTTGGCATGGCAATACACGTGCTGAGCAGAATTCTCTGAGGGAGACAATCAAAATGGAAAGTGGCAGAGAACTGCACTGTTGTAATACTTACAGGCAACTTTAGTCATTAGAAAAGAGCACATGGTACTTTGTAGCTTAATGATGACAAATTAACACAGATCAACTACAATTCCAAACAAAGACCAATAAAACTTTGGTCGTCTACTCTGTCTACTCTTCTACATTTAGCTCTCTGAGAACTTAAAGAAATTCAGGGCATGAAGAACAGCCCATATTCTTTTTGTTACTGTTGTTCTTAGATATATTTATGTAAGTTTAAACCCAAGTATAAACACTAAAAACAAAGTTAAACAAAATACTTACATATTTACTAATGCATTAAGCAGACTGCAAAATCTAGTATCATCCAAAGTAAAAAGAAAGAAGATAAATTGCTGGGTTCATTGAATAGTATTTATGTATGTTACAAAACTATAAAAAAATGTAGATCCATTAAATACAAAAGAAAGAAATCCGACAGAAATGAGACGGAGTATGTTATTACTTTGAGTAAAACATGAGGGTTTTGTAAATATTTTCCACATTATTTAGGTCAAACAGACCAACTATTTTTCAAAACATTCAGTTAATTTTACAGCATCTCCTTGTTATTAAATAATCACTGTAACTTGGCATATTTATAAATCAAGAGAAGAATAGAATTTTGAAAAAACTATAAGGGCATATGATTGTCTTTTACAAATTTCCCAATTTGAAAGCATCTTGGTGTCACAGTTAGACATTTCATGAAATAACTGCTTTCCAGATCTCTAATTTTCTTTTTTAAACACCCAAATTTACCGAAAGTAAAGCAAAGCTAGATGCCAACTCAAAAAAAACCCAAGAAAACTTAGTAATTGCCGTATTACAGGGCATTTATTGGACAACCAAGAATTACGACTGCTACAGTTTGGCAACAGTCTCTCTAATGTCACTATACATAAAATAGCTGTCTGGAGAACAGGTCTATCGCTACAGGAGCCAGTACAGTGTTTGTGCAGCAAATCTGACATCATAGGTTCCAAGCAGCTGCCTAAAATGATGTTCTTTGGTACTATATTTTTGGGAAAGTGAACAGCCTGAAGTTACAAGTAATGAATTTTAGAAAGACCCTTAATGAGATGTTTAGCCTCTTCCATTGCAGCTCTATTGCTAAAAGCGAGGAGAGGCAGTTCAGCATTTCCACTGTAATCTCTGCAAGCCTTCAGCAATTGGATCCCATACCACACTAGAAGACTGGTGGGAAAACAGTTCTAATTTACAGCTATATTCGACAACAACCAGAAACATCTACAGCAGCTTAAGGAAAAAGAAAAAAAAAAAAAAAAAAGAGAAAAAGAAGTATGACATATGTTTACTACTGCCAGTAAGAACTTTAATGCTGCCTGTAAGAACTTAATCAAAATTGACTAGTTATGTGGAATACATAGTAGCACCTTAACCATATATTTCCTGATTTTAAATCTGTGGCCTTATCATTTCTTGTGACATAGTTACTGTTTTACGTGCGTAAAGGGAGATTCTGATCTAGCATATTTTGAAGTTTAGGGGTTTGGTGTTTTGGTTTTTTGTCACTCTAGAAGGATGAGTGAGAGACAGAAGAGATTACTACAGAAATAAGTTCTTCCTTCTAAAATATTTTAGGTAAATGAATACTATTTTGATCGCAGAATCAAGTATTCTCCATGAACTAATTAGGAAAAAGAAGGAATTTAAAAAATTGCAGGAATGCATTTCCTTGTTGACCTGTCTTACACGCTAAGTGCAAGACTCATGGCCACCTGACTCTTGCTCACCACTGCAAATTTGCACCTATTAGATAGACTGCTACAGTTTGAAAAATCTTTTCCTTTTTGAGGTTGCATGTGCCCGAAAACTCATTCACCTGCCAGCCAGATGCATCAGACACACATGATCCCACAACAGAAAAGTTATGGTATGTTTTTCTAACTAAATTTTGTCCTCAAAGATCAAGCAGGGGATATATGGTGCACAACAAGCTCTGCATACTTGCCACATCACACCTGCAGGATCTCACACCCTTGGTCAGAAAAGATCAAAATATTTGCCTGAATACATCTGTTTGGTGCATTTGATCCTGCTAGATCTGCACAACAGGGTTTTCTAGAGGGGAAGTCTGTGAGATCGGTCAGTACAAGACCACAACTTGGGACTCATACTATTGTTTGCACTGAAACTTTGGGCCACAAAACCATTTTGAAAAATACTGTACAAACTTTAAAGAAAAACATATGTAGCCAGTTGTCCTCTCTTCCTGCTGTTTTCTCCCTATACCTTCCAGTGCGCTTATGTATCTTCCTAACGGAGATGGCAAAGAACCAGTAACTGTATGAGTTCTAGTTTGTATACCTTTTAGGGATAGTTGCTTATCTGCCACAGCAATGCAAAATACCCACAATCCTCCAGATAAAGCATAGAACTACCTGTTTACATCATCTGTCCAATGCTTTATACAGTGTGCGCTCAGACTGTAAACTGTTATTTTTGGGTGGGGATGGGTGGAGGGAAGTTAGCAACAAGAAGCATCTTTTTATATATATATAGAAAGATGTCTCTTTTTTAAGATATGTGTGAATTCTCTTCCAGTACAATGTAGAAAAACAAATAAACAAGATATTATTGCAAGGCAAACAGAGTACCACATCGTGTGCAAAATACACAACAGTGTCAACAGACACTTAGAAAGCAAATACTAACTTTTAATGAACATTTTGACAGTTCTCATACTTAATTTTTTTTTTTCTGGGGAAGAGATTTTTAAAGCTGTACGTCCTCAGACTGACAATCTTTTCCTTTAGAGTGCTCTTATTTTATATGTTTCTACATAGTTTCTTTCTCATGGATAAAGCAAATGACTGCCCAAATGGAAAGCTGTCAAAACGCAAAACATAATTCAGCTCACTGGCTCTTTAAAAATTTTTGCAATAACGTGCTTCTAAGGCTCATTTCACTCATTTCCACCATCACTGAGAAGCTTTTTATCTGCTATGGATCTGACATAGGAAAACATCACATACTCTCATTAAATCCAGCACAGCAAAATCCTGGTTTGGTCACATCTCATAGGACCCTTTTTAAAAAAAGGTGGTCATTTTATAGTGACAACTACAAAATAGTAATGGTAAAAGTGATCCAATAAACCCACTAATGTACTAAAAATATACATATATATTTCATAACATACATATTTCTGAAGCGGCCTTGCCTCTTCAATTTTCTACACTTACCTTGGTTGACTTGTCAGCGCTATGTTCTCGTTTTCCTACGTGGTTCCCCATGATGGATCACCAGAACTCCAAATTCTGAAAAGATAAAACCAAAACAGCATTTTTGAAACCAATACATTTGCACTGAAATACAAATTAATTTTTCATCTGACTCAGAACAAAGAATTCTCATACAATAAGCATTTTTACAGTCCAAGGTAAGATCTATAAAAGATCCTAAGGAAAAAAAAACACTTATCTGGTCTATTTTGCAAATCTAAGCAACACCAGAAAGCTTTCCTTCTTTAAAGAAAAAAAAAAAAAAAGACATAGAGGAGGAAATAATGTTTATTATGAAATTTGCACACAAACCAAGAAATTAGGTAGAGGTTCTGTCTTTTGACATTATGTTTATAAATACCAAAAACACTGTAATATGCATCAAATGATCTGTAACAACAAACTTCCATAAAAGATCAAGTAAGTTCTTTCAGATTCACATTTGCCATTACATAAACAGCAATTGCTGGGGGGGAAAAAAAAAAAAGCACCACACTTCTATACAGCCCACACTTTCATGACAAGCATATAAGAAAGGAATGCCAACTCTTTGTATTTTCTGGCTCATCCTGTTGTATCTCAGCTTTAACAGAGCTTATGTAGTTTAAACCACAACACTCAAATTCCAGCTTTTAGAGTACGCTTGTGGTTACGCTACATACTGCTTCTCACAGAAGCATGTGTTTGTATAGGATCTTATACACAGCTGCTGCCTTCAGTTGATTTGAATGCAGTGAAAAGTAGCATTTGAAGTCCTGAAACTTAAAACTACATGCAAGACAAGTTTCAAGTGAGCTTTTTCCTCTCAGAATTATGAGCTGAACTTTCAGTAATAAAGTGCAGTTTCTGATGCTAACAGTAACACTTCATTACTCTGAAATAAACAGAGATATATACCATAAAACTTTAGCATCAGAAATCCTGGCTTAACTCGCGCTATCAGAGGGCTAAGTAACTACATTTGTGTACCAAAGGACTCTAAATATAGAGACTTTGATTACTTCTGACTTTCCACCACAGAAATGTGTACTTTATCAAAAGCAATCTTGTCCTGTATCTCTACTACAACTTTTAGAGAAACCAATAGATTTATTTCCACCCCAATGATAAAGTTTCATATTAGTGAGGGTCTGCAGTGCTCATTTGACTATTCACTGAATTCCATTGGCTCTAAAATCAAATTGCCACCTATCACTGTATCCAATTAAATAAGTCCTCACAAATATCCACTTCTAAGGTCTCACAAAGGAAAAATTAAAGCATCCAAACTCAGTAAGTGTACTGAAGGTAGAGTTTATTGGCAAATTGGAAACAATTTTCTTTTTTTAAAGAGCACTATCTATTGCACAGGAGATTAAAAGAAAAACCCCTATCCTTTCACATTGTGAAATTAGCACAACCAATTCACATTTTTGCAAGATTATGAAAATTTTCAAGGAAAAATACAAAAAAAACTCATATACATTGGATTTCAGAGCTGAACCACCTCAAAGTGGCCTTTCCTCTACAAATTATGAGCAGCAGCACACCTCTTATCACCTGCTTTGCAACACAAGGAAAACAGAGTCGACTACGAAACTATAGGAAATGTCTACAGCGGAATATAAAGGCATAATATCCTGAGTGTTTCCCTTCCGGCATTTATCGAAAGATTAACTATCAAACTTGTTCCATAATACACGTTTAAGTGCATGGAGCCAACGTAACGCTGGCAAACCAGAACTGTGATCAGTGTTCTCCTGCCTCATCTTTGTCTCCCTGGTGTCTCTGGAGTAACGCTTCAGGAACAACCACCCTGTACCCATGAAACACTGAGCATAGTGGAGTCCCAGTCCTGCAATGTCAAGGTAGAAAAAAATATACCAGATACAGATGAGCTACACTGTGAAACTAAGCCAGATAAATATTTAAAAGTCATCTGTTGGCCACTGAAAAGAAAAGCTATAAAAACTTCCATGCTGCCACACTGTAGATACCTGAAAATGATAATACCAATTTTCTGCTCAAAAGTCTACACAAAGCAAACAAAACAAAACAAAAACCAAGCAGACGGAGAAGCATATGAAATGGCTGATCAACGCACTCCTGCTTCCCGTGTGCTTAATTCCTTCAGCAAGATGCTAAAAATTACACACAGAATAAAAAAAAAAATTAAAAAAAGGCTTGGAGAAATGGAAATGCACAATGCTATTCAAAGCTTAGGAGTGTGGTTTGAGAGCACACCTATATCTGGGCTGAGTGTTATGTTTCTCTACAGGAGCAGACTTAAAAGCTGAAAACTACTGACATTTTAGCCTGGAGAAAAGGAGGCTGAGGGGAGACCTTATCACTCTCTACAACTACCTGAAAGGAGGCTGTGGTGAGGTGGGCGTTGGTCTCTTCTCCCAGGTAAGTAGGGAAAGGACAAGAAGAAATGGTCTCAAGTTGCATCAGGTGAGGTTTAGATTAGATATTAGGAAAAATTTCTTCACCGAAAGAGCAGTCAGGCATTGGAACAGGATGCCCAGAGCGGTGGTGGTGTCACCATCCCTGGAGGTGTTCAAAAAACGTGTAGATGTGGCACTTTGAGACGTGGTTTAGTAGACAAGGGGGTGTTGGTTTGACAGTCAGACTTGATGATCTTAGAGGTCTTTTCCAACCTTAAGATTCTATGATTCTATGACATTGATTAAGGCTGTAAATCTGCACTTCTGCTTCCTTTACTGTTTTGAATGTGTCAGAAGGACATCATGTGGTCAAAATTCACATGATCAACCCCTTCTTATTCTCATCTCTTATCCAAAAACTAACACTAACTCAACTAGATTTTACTTCATCTTTTTTAGGCATAAATGAGCACAGATGTTTAAACTCAAGTTAAGTTAGCTATAGGTACTTGCTGTAAATTCCTTATGCAGAGATAAAACTACTTTAGCCAAACTGACAAAAGCAACCACCTAGGTAGCAAAGAGCACCCTAAAAGCTACAGAATTCTTCATGCTACCTATTAAATGGAGAAAACTGTAAGTAATCTTTTGGGGAAAAAAGGCTTCAAAAAAAATATCTGACATGAATTAGGGAAGGAAACCTATAGTGCCAATGGTTCTATACAAATCCGATTAGTAAGCAAAAACATACATACACACAAGCCTATAAACATTAAAATCATTTACAGCAACAAAAAGATCTAATTTTTCACTTTAGCCCCAAGCAAAAGTCTGCCATCTTAAAAACTGAGCACACAAGCCATTTGCACTGACTTTGGTTCTTACTGTCGTGAGACCACACTGCACAGGTTCTACTCGCGCCAATCTTTATGCAATGAGTTGAGTCACTCGCTTCAATGGGATTACTCATTGTACAATCTTTGTAGGAACTTGCAGCCAACTATTCAAAAAATCTGAGCTGGAAAAAGATTTGTATTTTCTTTTTTAGTCACCTTTATAGCATACAGGTTGCCAGACTAAGCAGCTCTGTGTACAGTGAAGCAGCAGCTTCTTGCACTTTGATTAAGAAGCGTCAGTGAACTGATGAACATTCTTGAGTTGGTACATGCTTTAGCACTGATAAACAGAGACAGGAACAGTCATGAAGCTCCAAAACAATGCAAAACCAGAAGTACTGTAAAAGTGTAGTAACCTTCTTTGAATCTGACATGAATCACTTCTAACAATAAGCTGCCAAAATAGGCCTGAGCACGAGATCAAGCTTATGACCGCAACAGCAGCAGTTGTCCGAAACCTTCCTGGTGACACCCTGCAAGTTTCGTAAATCCTGACAGATGACAGATTTTGCACATGAGCTTGAGTCACAAAATGAGATGGGACACTATGCAGGTCTGCAGCGATCACCGTACAGCACCAGCTCCCCTCTAAAACTCCCCATCAAGCCTGCAGGTTTCAGCATATTAAAACCATCTGTGAGGCTGAGGAAATAACAAGCCATGCAGGCAAACTGATTTAATAGGACTAAAAATTGAAAACATCTCCGTTAGGTAACAACTCTTTCATGTGAAGCGAGTGAATTATGGCAGGAAGCTGCAAACCACTGCTGCAAACGCTGCCAGCAGAATCACCCAGCCGCCTCAGCACTATGCCACAACCACGTACGAAGCTGAATCGGCTCTGCTCCCAAGACCTGCGCACTTCCTGATCGATGACTGATACAGAAGTAACTCCAGCCAGTCAGGCTGCTTCAAGTAATTCCAAAAACAGCCCAGGGATTTTGCCTGGGGAAATAAAATAAAGTGTCTCCTCCCATCAATTTACCTTCTTACGGAGTCAGTCTAACAGGTAACCTGATGGAAGCCTAGGCCAAGCTGCTTTCCCACGTTCTTCATGATAGGAAGCCATATTCCAGCTAGCAACAACTACAGAAACACCACTGCCTTACCCAAGGAGAGAAACTTCTCCTTGCTGTCTGCCAAACGCAAAATAAAAAGAGAACTTGAACAAATACAAAAAGGGATGGAAAAAACTCAGTCCTACACATCACATTCATAAACAATACCTAGAAAAATACATGCATGTTGGGATCACATAACTTACTTCTTTTCGTCTGAACAGTTGATTGAAAACAGGGTTTTAGAAACATGTATTACAATATAATTTTTTTTTAGCCCATTCTGGGCTGCCTGTTGAAATTAAATAGGTATTTGTAATTAAAAAAAAGAGGTTCTAATCATCTTCTCATACACACGCACTGTCCTATAAAAGGTTTAAATTATTATTTAGAGTTTTCACTGAAAGGTAAAAAAATGCTTCTCTCAACTTTTTGAAGACACCAAGAAATACAATGCTATCACTTTCTGCAGGTTACGCTGTTTTAACTGCGGAATAGCATTTTCTTACTCATGGGAGCCTGAGAAAAGTTCACCCCTTCTAATTGTAAGACTCTAAAGATTGCCCTTCCCCTATAATATCTCACAGAACATTATGATTTTTATATATTCTAAATACAAACAATAGAATTCAGCCTAGGAGCTGGTTCACAGTGACAGCTCACCAACTGTAATTCAGGAGTTACAAGAGGCTAGAAACCAATGCACCTGGAGCACCTCTGTTGAGCATTAGTGGGTACTTTGCATTAAAATACATAAACTACCAAATGTAAATCACAGGATGCTGCAAATGCATTGTTAAATATCATCCTTGAAAAGTAATTTAGTTATGTAAAATAAGGGTTCAATCTTACCTCTTCCCACGCACTTAATTATGACTCACCAGAACTACATATAATAATAA
The DNA here is from genome assembly GCF_028858705.1 of Grus americana. Taxonomy (NCBI): domain Eukaryota; kingdom Metazoa; phylum Chordata; class Aves; order Gruiformes; family Gruidae; genus Grus; species Grus americana. Next base: position 65,496,061 of record NC_072853.1, read on the forward strand.
AGGTATGCAAGTACTTACATATTTACAAGTATTAGAACATAATTATTACCTTGTCTAGGAATACATATTCACCACAGACTGATGTTGGTGGATAATGGTGTGGAGCTACAATGCCAGATACGTTTACCAAGTGCTCACGGTCTTACTCATGTATGGGAAGGGTACACTACAGAATATAAAAATATTTGAGGAATTTACTTAAAACTCTCTGCTAAATTAATGACTATTCTTATCCAAATAAATATTACATTTTACTACTATATCAAGATCTTATTAAACAAAATAAAAAGTATAATTACTTTTAAGAAATGTACAAGTTCTGTCTAATTTTGGTAGCCCTCTAATGTAGGCTCTTAATTACAAACTTACCCATCAAAGTGAAATGCAAAATACTTTTTTTCCTAGAGTCAGGTCCAGGTTAAGCAGCTTCCTGGGAAGCAAGCCAACCCATTGTCCTGCACTGGCTGCCAGCTAGCTGGAAATGTTTGAGTGGGTTTTTTTGGCTCTCAGTGTGCTGTACATCTTTGGAAGGAAGCCCTTCACTTCAGCCTTCTCTCAAAACAGATCGAGACACTGGGCACACCTCATCTGTTTCTTCAGAATTCCCTCATCATGGTAACCTGGTACTCCAATGCACCAAGAAAGAAAAACTCTGGCAGGTGCAGGTGAATGTCCTGCAGCTAACTCCATCAGCGGCCAGTCAGATGCTTCAGAGACAGAGGCAAGCAACCACATAACAAAAGTAACTTGCCTCATGGGCAAACTCCTTCCTAGGAATCCTGCCCTCTTAATTCAAGTGTTAAATTATTTCATAACATATAGTGCCTTATATCCCTTACAAATTTCATTGTTATTTAATGCAGATTTAATTTTTCATTACCCGTGAAATTGTGTAATCCTTGCTAGATCAAACCTTATTTCACTTTTGACTTCCACAATGATATTTCCCTGAGGAACCCTTCCTGAAAGAAAAATGCATTATTCCAGACACATTTCTGTCATGAATGATCAAAGCCAAGATCAGAGAAAACACCAGGAGTTTAGTAATGATAGGTGTATTTAATCATGCTTGTACAGTACCTTGCATATCAGTCCTGCCCTTCCTGGCCTATCTAGACATTACAACAATTTCCATGTTTACAGACAACTGTACGTGCCTTAGCAAGGATCCTAGACCTAGAAAAACACCCCTCTGAGAGATGGGCCAAGTTCTGAAAGATTATTTATCTGAGAAAGTACTCCCCAAGGCTAGTAAAGTTGCTCAATAGTTTACTTACACCACATATATCATTGCAAGGGACATCAAAATGATTTAATTTTCACTACAATTTTATGCAAACAGTGTGACACAGGAGAAAGGCTACAACACTGAGATAGAGTATATTCTGGGAAAGAACACTGTTGCAAGCTATTTCCTAAAATTGCCATAGGGTAAGCACAGCAGACAGGACCCAAGGTTTTTTAGGATCTTTTCTGACTGCTTTGATTACAATTTTACTCTATCTATCCCCAACAAGGAGGATATAGCATATTAATTTTTGTAAAAGCATGTGATTTTCAGGAATCTCATCTCAGCAGAGCTAAGAATAGCCCAAACTTGATGATAGACAATAGTCTGTAAAAACAATTGTAATGAAATTGCTAAACCACATATATTTATTTTCTGTAGCATAGGTTTCTCTTGCTTTTCTCTTCTTTCTTTCTTCAACCCACTCCACTCTATTTGCTGCAACACCAACAGCCTCATCCTGCCCTTTAAGAAAAATAAAAGATACAACTTTAAAATAAATTTCTCAGTAGGGCTTTTCTGCTTCATGAACAGAAAAATGCTCACCTAAAGTCACTTAGCACACATTGGTATCTATACTCCCTTATATAAACACAAATTGTCAAGGATTATAAGCAAATGGCATTAGCTACATGCTTAATGTTTGCACTGGTTTTGGCTAGGACAGTTACTTTTCTTCATAGTGGCTATGTTTCTGGGTTTGTGCTGGAAACAGTGTTGATGACACAGGGATGTTTTCATTACTGCTGAGCAGTGCTTACACAGAGCCAAGGCCTTTGCTGCTTCTCACACCACCCCACCAGCAAATGGTCTGGGGATGCACAAGAAGTTGGGAGGGGACACAGCTGGGACAGCTGACCCCAACTGACCAAAAGGATATTCCATACTGTATGACATCATGCTCAGCATATAAAGCCGGGGGAAGGAGGAAGAAGGGGGAACGTTTGAAGTGATGGCGTTTGTTTTCCCAACTAACTGTTACACATGATGGAGCCCTGCTTTCCTGGAGATGGCTGAACACCTGCCTGCCCATGGGAAGTGGTGAATGAATTCCTTGGTTTGCTTTGCTTGTGTGCACAGCTTTTGCCTTACCTATTAAACTGTCTCTCTCTCAAAAAACCCCCCCAACCAAACAAAAAAAACCCTCTATGTCATCCACCTGCAGGGTCATAAAGAAATTTCCTTAATCACCTCCACTGTAAGAGACCAGTGCATTTGATGAGGGAAGTAGGTACCACCCTAAAGACCTGGGGCAAGGTATAGATGCCCCTAGCACGTCCAAGCACCCGACCACGCCATTCCTTCAGCCTGCTCTACTTCTACCACAGCACCTACACCTCAAGGGCTTGACAAAACATAGATATCCTTCTATGTCCTCTGTGCCTTTGCTGAGATACTTGAGTCTCACAGCTATTCCCAGTCTAGGGAACAGGGAGGACCACATATACATCTAACAAACACATCCCTTGAACCTATACCAAAAAGGAAATGCTGCCCTCCTATGAAATTAAGAATGTTTTGTCTATTTATATCTCAGTCACTAATATCAACAGGTTCATTTAATTTGCTACCTACTGTCTTTTGCACACAACACCACAAGAAAACAGGCTGATTTTTTTTTCCCATATGGAATGACTGCTTAGGTCTGCATGGCATACAAAACCTAGGAGTAAGGACCAATTATTCCCAGCCCTCTGAAAAGGATCAGACACATAATCATTGGTGATTTTTTTTTCCAGCACCTGTATGCTCCAGAAACAAAATAATTTGACATTGCAGTAAAATAAATTCTCTCATTAAAAAACAAACAAACAAAACCCAACAACTAGGACAGAGAAAGATATAGAGAGAATAGCTAAGAACAGAGACACATCATAACCTCATTCTGTATATTGTAAAGATATGCAACAGACTCCTAATACCATCACCTTTCACTATCATTGCTTCTAAAGTACCATATTTCCTTTAGGAGTACACCTCCGCAGCTGTGGATTTTGCCTCTTGGCCTCAATGAGTCAACAACTAAAAGGTACACACTTGTGCTAAATGCCAAATTATTTTTTTTTTTAAAGATAAACCAGCACACAAGAATACATAAGTGCAGTATTAACCAGGAAAAAGAAAAAAGAATTAAATTAGAATTCAAATCATAGAGAATTTCAGGCCAAAGTAATAATCTTACCAGTTCCAGAGGGGAAAAAGCATGAAGCAATCAAGAAATTGTACAGACAAGTATCATTATTTGTTACTTGGAGACTTTGTTTTTGAGATTAAGGTACTCAGAATTCAGACAAGACCTAACATCCGTTTTCATAAAAAAACACCATGAGAATAAAAACAAGATATATTTGAAGACTCACTTCTTCCCCCCTCCCCAGTTCTCTGCTTAGAAAAGTAAGTCCTCTCCAAATGCTGAAGAGTATATTTTCCCTTTTAAAGCGACATAGGTCACCTAAGCTTCCCAGTAAACACAGCCACTCTGATGATCAGCATTTCATTAACACACTGTAGACACTGATGACAAAATGCACACCTGCAGTTCTAAATGCACATGAATCCAAGGCACTGTATGCTGGCTCTTATCTTCTCATATTCAACAGACTGACAGATGGGACAACAAGATGATTCACCCTCTCCAGACACCGTTAACTTTGCTCTGAGAAAACACTGAACCACCATATCACACTGAACTACTATATCCTCATTTAGCTAACTAAAAAAAAAAAACAACAGAAAACCAAACCCTCTCTCTCTGCCTGACCTTTCTCTCCCTTTGTTCTGAACTTCATATATGATCTGTCTATACCGTAAACATATCAACCAGGAGATGGGTTTCCTGTAAATGTTCCTCTGTCCCATTTGGCATAAATGCTGCTATTACGAAAGGGTCTGACTTTCACCATACTCCAAGTTGACTCCCTCTTGGCTCAATCTACTGCTGTAAAGTCATGTCCCTCCCTTCCCATAAACACACTGCCAAAGAGACAAAAACCCCAATCTTTTCTGACATGAAAAAAAAAATGCATCCTTAACTACATGCTTCTATTTCTTTCTGTGCATTATGTTTCTCACATCTTTTTGCCTTCTCTTTTACCAGCTTGAGCTCCTGAAGGTTCGTGCATGAAATTATGCACTGAAAGTAATCTTTTAAGTAACATGATGGAGACTTAAGCAGTCACAAATGAAAATATTGAGGACTAAGACATGCAAGAAGGTTCAAGGTTCATGTGACAGCCTCCTAATAGGTTACCATTACCTGCAGTCCCCTAGCACAAACGACACTGTTCCAGCTTGAAATGGTTTGCTACGCAAGCTGCAAGTGACACCTCATGAAGCTTAAGTTAGGACTTGTAAATTCCTCTGCTCCTAAATCAAGAAATAAATTTAAGAACAAAGTGACTTAGAAAGCTGTAGTGAAGCAGGTTTTTTGTGCTCATGAATGCACTGGAAACACAAATACTATGAGACCAGTTTAGGATTTTCTCTGGCAATGATACAATGGTTTGCTTTCCCTTCTGAACAGAGAAAGCAAAATTGTTTTTTGCGAAGGATAATTGTATATCTGAGAAATAAATTAATCTATCTCCTTTTCAAATTGAATTTTAGTCCAGGTATTTTGGGATTTAGTTGTTTAGATCAGAGGTTCAGCAGGTTACAGTCACTAAGCTGTGAGTTGTTGCACTTGGAATTTTAAGTAATTAATGAGTAACAGCAGCAACCCTGGCACTGAAATCTGCATGAGAAATCATTTAAGTCTTTACATCACCCTGATACAATTACTGTACTTGTGTGCTTCTTCAAATATGCTTTCAAGTACTTGTGCCTTGTACTCGGAACATTGCCTTGTTTCATCTAAATCTTAAATTTCATGTATTAATGTTGCTTTCCCAACCTTTATCCAGGCTATGTATAAAGACAGTACAGAAATAGTCATCACTGAATTACTACTGAAGGAAACAATGACAGACCCGGGGAAAAAATTCTATTTGAACATAAGAATGTATAAAATGTACGCAAGACAACTATTTCCCCATCTTTCATTAAAAAGAAAATCAGATTATTTCATCTTAAAAAGAGGAAGACAAAAGAATGTGACAGGCCAAATACTAGCTTCTTCAGCATAGTTTTCCAAAGCAGTTCACCATATATGTCAAATTCAGTGTGAAAAAAAAAAACCAAACCCAAAAGCAGATAAAATCTGGCAACATGTCAAAATAATGGAGTAAGCAAATATATATTTCAATAAGGAGACTAGCAGTGTATTCAAAGATGATTACCAAAATATACCTTAAATCCAGTATATGATTAAAAGTTAAGTAAGCTTATATGTAATATTCACAGCACCTATCACAAGAATATCTTGTTTTTGAACAAGTTGCATTTGTAAACTACGAGGACAAACTATTTTACTTTCATTGTTAACTGAATGCTTTTAAAATAAGAAGAAAATGTTTCAAATACCATCATTAAAATCATGACACAGTCCACAGCCTTCAATCAAGAGGGGGTCTGATATCAGACAGTATGCAAAGATAGCGAGGAAGTTCCTTCCCTAAAGGTCTTTCAACATAAGCATACAAAACACACAAGTAGCAGGTAAACCCTTCTCCCAGATTACAGATACAGAACAAAGTGGGAGATAAGTTAAGGGCGATATGTGAAAAATTACTTACGGCCCACTTGAGAAGCTTAGGCAGACATTAGAAACTTAAATCCAGAGTTGTAATTCTGAAAACCTGTTCTCGGCTACCACATAATACTGGGGTTGCAATCACAACAGACACCTCCTTTCTTATTTTACAAGTGCTTTGTGGACTTCAAGTTCTGCCATCAGTCATACGAAATAACACTCCAGCCATGACAACACAGCCAAGCAGCTTCATATGATTTTACACTAGAACTCCATCAACATATAATGGGATTATTTCTCTGCCATCCTAGGTCTTACTTCAACAGACTCAGACACAGAAAATGCTAACCATCGGGCTCAGGCTTATCACAAGACAAAGTGGAAACCACTGTAATATCCCCCTCCCTGCCTTTTTTTAAATAACAGAAGGTCATCCAGTCCATTAGATAATAAGCTTGTGATTAACATACACAGGATGTGGGAAACCAGGGATCGTTTTAGAAGATACTGAGGGGAAAGATCAGTCTGACTTGATCAGAGGATAACTGTGAGTCACCAATGTGATCTGGGCAGGGGAAAATTTTAAAAAAGACAAACAGACCTATGTTGTATCATGAGGGCATCTTTCCAGTCAAGACAGGGAAAAAATAATGACGTCATACAAGCCACTAGCATAACCTCAGCTGAATACAAGGTACAATTCTGGTCAGCCATATTTAACAACATGAATTTTTTACTAGAACAGATGCGAGGATGATGAGAGCAATAGGAGCCTATTATATAGAGATAAGACTAAAAGCCCATGACACGTCAAGCCTAAGTAAAGCAAAGCTAAATGAGTGTTAGGAGAAAATACATGCTGCCCATGTATAAATCTAAGCTGAAAGTCAGAGAACATCAGAAGAGCAGGGCTCTGTAAGAACCAGAGAAGAGTAGAAAACCTAGAAAAACCTACTTTCAAGACAGAAAGCAACAGCACGACTACTGTATTTCAGAGATTGCGTGAATGGCATGGTTCTTGCCATGGCAGAACAGCCCCCAATGACACAGGTGACTCCTTTTGCCTGGGGATATTCTAATCCACATTTCTAGGCAGTATACATGGAGCACTGCAGGGTTGGGGGGGAGCAGACAGCGATAACCTTCCGCTGAACCTGTTCATATACTGACAACTGACTTTAAAAAAAGATAAACTAATCAAAACCACAAACAAAATCACAAAACCAGTGATACCCTGGAAAGGGAGAGCAAAAATGAAATGTGCTAGCTTTTAGCCAGCTGGGTTTCACTGTGGTGTAGGATACTGGATAAATAGACTTGATTCCCCACTCTGAGTTCATTGATGAATTTCTGATCATTCATTTTACCACGTAAGTGATCACTACAAAGTACAGGAAAACTGTAACTCTCTCTGCACAAAGACACACATCTACTGAAGAAAGGGACCATCACTCCTGCCCAACAGCCTCTACCTTTGCAGCCTGCTCCTTCGAGTGGGAAATGCAGGTCTGAACCCTTTGGGGAAGAGACGGAGCTGATCTCCACCCCAAACACAGCACGGTAGGGTCTTGGCTGACGAGCTCTTCTGCAAGTTTGAGGGCATTTGCCCTCAGGAAAGGGTTGTGACACACACAAACCCACCTCTGCCCCCCGCAGCTCTGGGAACAGGAACAGCAGTGTAGCACACTTCAGACCAATACTGGCTTTAAGGAGCCTTCTGCTCAGCTTGTTGGCTATGTTGCATAATAATCTGAGACGTCTAGTTCTCAGCATGAGTCAGACTAGGTGGTTTATATAAGGCTCTTCAAGTCACTTTAACCTCTATTTCCCTAATCATTTACAAACCAACTGGTCTTTTCCTAATACTCCTCTAAGACTATATTCCAAAATAGTCCTTAAAATCCCATCATCCCCCCCCCCACTCCCCGAGCACTCTGCAGTATACAGTCCCCCATGGGAAAGCAATAATGAATACTATTTCTACAGTCCATGGCTGAAACTTTATAATAAACTCTCCAGCAACAGATATTTCAAGCTTGTGTGTGCATCATATCATTGATTCAATCAAGAAAGGTGCCTCTCATCGCACTCCTTCAGAGAGTTAAAAGCTTTCAGAAAACAGATATTGAACTGCTGGTTTTGCTGAATTCCTTACCTTCCCACCTCAATGCCTCTACCCAACCTGTTACTATCAACTCATAGTTCACCTGCAGCACTCTCAAGCAACAATAGCTTATAGCACTAAAAGTGCAGTCATTAATATGTTACTTTCTGAAGTACAAATTACATGATACCTGAATCAAAACTGTTATTTAACACTTATGTGAGTTATCTGTAAGTGAAAACAATGGGTCTCTTATTTAATGCAGCATCTTGCTTAAACCAGCTTTTATTGAGATTATAAGGGATCAATCAGCTTGCAAGCAATTAAGTTGTACTGACAGCTTTTTAACTGTTTTAAAAGTCCTTTTTTTTAAGTGGAAATCCAGCTATTCGAAGTTAGTGGTTATGATTAGTTTGAGATGTTGTAGCTGGAGCCTTTCACTCCCAAATACATTGGTGATGACCTGTGTACAGTACCAGTCCCTTCTTTATGCCAACACAGCCCGGCTGTGGTCCCTAATATTTAGTCTGTGGTATTTTAAAACCTTACTATAATTCTGAATGACCAAACTTACCCTTACTAAGCTAATGCTACAGTTCTAATCACTATCTTTTTTTGGTGCATCCAATAAGTCTAATGTATTACTGTTTATAATTTAGTATCTATTAGTAAATCCATTCCTGGTTTGGTATTTGAGCATCTGCCAAAATTAATGCCAGTGTCCAAAACAAAAATACAGCAATGCGGGGCGGGGGGGGGGGGGGGGGGGAGGAGAGAAAAAGAAAAAATGTCTTCCCCATTTATTATCTTGAAGCACACAATATTCACTCAGAAAGAAAAAAAACACCCTGATAAAAAACACAGCCCCACCCCCCAAACCACAGGCTTCATTGTATCTGCCAAGGAGGTTTAAAAACATAAACTAAAAGCACTGCAGACTTTGCATGTTTAAAGTTTAGCAAAGTGGAAAGCAATTACCACAACAACTGTTTGTTGTTGGTTGTGTGGGGTTTTTTTAACATAGCTGCATGTAAATATCTCATCAGTTTGTAAACATCAGAGTTCATTTATTCCCTCTTGAGTTCAATCAATAATGCACATAAATTTCCCTTATCTTGCCAACTACATCATATGAATAGCCAGTCGTAAAGCACTTAAAATTACACCATACATTGGTTGTCTGCTAGAATGGAGAAGGTTTACAGATCGTACCACAAATGCTCTCTTAAATGCCACACAGGAAAGGTATAAGCAGATAATAACGGAATCAGATGCCCAGCAATGCTGGGCCCAGCGGGACCGGGACATGCAGAGGTTGATAAAAGAATGGTATCACAACACAGCAGAAACAAAGATGCCTAATAATTTTGGTACTGATTACTATTTTACTCGTTTCAAGTCACATCGCTCCTGCAATACCAGTATCTTGCTCATCACTTGCTTACCCTTTGCACACTGCAGCCTGCCCGTACCAAAACACAATCCAGAATATGTAATTTTTCACCAAGGAGATAGTTTTTTCTTGCGCCCCTCCCCCGACTTGCCTGACCTTATATTATTAATAATGTATTGCAAGCAGAAGGAAATCTCTCTTGGCCAGAAACATGCTATGTATTACCCATAGCAATGCTGCTTAGCATTCTGTTCAGTCTGAACTCTACTTTCTTGCCTCAGTTTCCCTTGAACATACTTTTTATTTTCTGTTTCATGTGAACTGGTACTACTTTTGTGACTTGCCTACTACTTCAGGCTCTTTGTTACGAATTTCTGTTAGGACAGCAATCATAAGAATCTCTCTAACGAGGAGCTAGTCTTGATCTTTATGACAGCAGTTGAAGTAAATAATTTAAGTGTATCTTTTAGTTTCATCTAATGATAGCTCAATTTTCAGGAACTTGAGTGATACCAGACCTCATAAAAATTGGTATTCTGTGTAAAGTCAGACCATTAGATCATAAACCATTATTATAAAAATAGGGTCTCTTAAGAGTGGAAGTTTTAGTTACAACAAAGATTAAAATCTGTTCAACAACTTCAAAGCACGGGGTTCCCAATCAAATACAAATAAGAATAATTTCAAACATTTCTGAATTGCAGCAACCTTTAAATGGAGAAATTGCAGCAACCTTTAAATGGAGAATGCTTAAAATGCTTAAAACAGTACACCACAGGCAACTCATTCAACTGACACTACAGAAAGAGTTTTTATACAAACTGAATGTAATTATAAGCTGGAATTGAGTCAACATACTCTAAGTCAACGCCTCAATCAATAAAAAAAAAATCATCACAAGATGATTCAATACCACAAAAAGACATATGCAGAATAACCTTTTTATCTATTTACTATCTATTTAAAATTAGTGTGACAACAAACATTAACGTCTTAAAATCTTCTTGCATGCATTTGATCTTACTTATTTGGGTGGTCTTTTCTTATACAAGCAAGCCCACTGAAGACAATCGTTTTGTTTTGTATCAGGAAGACACTGCAAAACCAGCTTTCATGCTTGTGTGTGCCAGTATTATTGCTGTAATGCATGAGTGATTATGAAATTATTTAATTGCTCTCTTTCCAAAGCCCTAGTTATTTCTCTCTGGTTAAAGTACAGAGCTGGCTGATTGCACAATACCTTTAATCATTTGGCCATCTTTGAATTTAATATTCTACCAATGTCAAATTTGCAGGTTAACCTTTTATTTGCAGTAGTTAAGTTACTGAACTGGACAAAAGAAAAATGCAATTTTACACTTCATAAGTAATCAAAGCATAAAAACAGATTCCTAAAATATGAGAGACATAGACATTAGAGATAAAAGTAAGAACTTATGTATCTAAAACTTACCATGGAGGTACTATTTACCTTTTAGCATCTGACTTTTTCCCCTACATGCATTTTTCAGTCTCAGTTTAGAAATCATCAATATGATTTTGGGGTACATGTAAGATTGAGTTAAAATACTGACAATGATTTGCAATCTATTATGATTTTTTTCTTGAAGTATTACAGTCTTACTGCAATTAAACACTATTAGAAGCATTAAAATCATAAGTTAATTACACATGCTATTCAAAATATATTATAAAAGCTGTATTTCTGATTAATTCACTGCTGAAAGGATTGTTACTAGAATATTTTTAAACTGTAAAATGTAACTCTTGCATTCAGTTCAGCTACTGGTCCTGAAGATGTATTTATAACCTTACTCCCAAGAGGTTTTTCAGATCCTAAATAATAATGCAATAAATAAAAATGAACACCTAAAACATAATGTATAGTTCTGTACAGCATGAAACTAAGGACGTGACATCACATGACAAAATTATTTTGATACACGATGAACTACACAGAGTAATCATTATTCATCAATAACAGTAAAAGTTGGAAAATTAAACATCTGAATCAGTAAGACATGTGGTGCCAATGATAAGATCTGAGAAATACTAAATTCCCCAACAAGTCATTGTGAACTTAGTGCTCGGCACCATACAATCAGGTTAAATTACTATGTCCAAACCAAATACATCTCAGTTTTACTGTGGGTCTCACTGCATTTGAGGGTTGCTGGTGTTTTCCAAAAGACTACCTAAAAATTATGGGTAATAAGGGAATATCAAAACAGTGATTAGAAGGTAAAAAGCCACCACATGACTGGAAAAGTTTTAAATGCATATTAGCAACAACAACAAAAACCCAAACAAACACACACACCAAAAAAAGACACTTTAAATGCATATTAGAATACAAATAAAGATTTTTCACATGCCCTCTCACTGATACTTGCATATGCATTTCTTGTTATTATCAACCTAATGGCAAGATTATGGACCTAAATCAATACAAGAGAGAATCCAAGACAAAGCCCACTGGCTATCAGCAGATCACCAATACAATGATCAAACCAATATAATTATTAAACTTACTGTCACTTTTGCTGCCACCTTCCTTTCCTGCAAATTCCTCAAACATATACCGGGAGCAAGAATCACTCTAGCAGCAACATCCTGTTCCTAACAAGCCTGTTCCCCAAGGTCACATGAAGTCCCAACTCATTCATCACCACATTCCCAAGATGCAGGTGCTCCATCCTGTGACCAGCATGCACTCAATCACCTACAGATGGACAACAACTGGCCATCCAGAAAAGAAGAGCAGGAAAGGGATTACACACAGGTTACGAAGTCTGAGGGATCACTGGGAAAGAAAGCATCACAGTCCACCCTTATTTTCATTGTTTGATAGTCTACTCCCACAGTATGTTCAGATATATGCCCACCTGAATGCCATTTCTGGGCATATGAAGGAGAAGGTGGTGATTGGGAAGATTAATGATTTACCAAGGTTAAATCATGCTTGACCAATGTGATTGCCCTCTGTCATAAAATGATGGGATTTGTGGATGAGAGGGGGTCGGGATCAGAAGAGTCCACCTTGATTTTAGCAAGACTCAACAATGTCTCCCACGGCATCTTCACACCTGACCTGATCTAAGTTACAGTCTAGATGGGTAGACTACTAGATGATTAAAAAAACCTATCTCTATTGTTAGGCTCAAACAGTAGCTGTTAATGGTTCACAGTCTGCCCATGACCTGGTTACAAGTGGATAGGCTAGGGGCCCTATCCCGTTTAATATCTTTAACAGCGACCTGGCAAAGTGTACAGAACATTCAGTAAGTCTGCAAACAACACCAGACTTCGGGGTTCAGCTGATACACTGAGGGTAGGTTTGCCATTCAGAATGACATAAGGTAGGGCTGACAGAAACGTCATGAGAGCACAGCCTGAAGACTAACTTAATGGTGAGCAGCTCTGCTGAAAATGACCTGAGGGTTCTGGACAACAGGAAGTGAGCCATGAAATCAGCAGTCCACCTGGCAGCAATGAGAGCTAACAGCATCCTGGGCTTTGGCAACAGAAGCACAGCCAGTGCACTGAGGGAAGCAATTGCTCTGCTTCATGCACAATACATTACTCTGGTATCTGGACTACTGAGTCTACTTTTGGAGCCCCCCTATGAAACGTCAGTTAATTGGAGCAAGTTCAGTGAAAGGCCACAAAGACATCAGGTGGCTGGAACACCTGCCCTGTGAGGTGAGGCTGAAGACAATGAGATTGGCCCGGAGAAAGCTTTAGAGCACCTAATAGCAAATTTACAATATCTAAAAGTAAATTATTAAAAGGTGGAGCCAGGCTTTTTACCAATGTGCATAGGGGGGAGAACAATGTCAAGTGAAACCAGGAAAGTTTAAAATATTTATTAGATAAGGGGAAAAAAATACACTGTGAGCATAATCAAGCATTGGAACAGGTGCCCTGAAACCTAGTGGAATATCTCTGTCCTTGGAGCTTTTCAAAATGCAACCAAACAAAGCTCTACGTTGCTTCACCTTGATGTTAAGAGTGACCCCACTTTGGGCAGAAGGGTGGACTGCAGACCTCTTGAAGTCTCTTCTAACCTGAATTACGAATCTATGTTGGAATTGTGAACGCAAATTATGCGGAGCTTGCACATTTAGGCACAATGCATCCAGGAAGAAAAGAGAAACTTCAGGCATAATCGAACCATGCTGTACAAATGATCTATGTACATGCAGTAAATTGGATGCCTTCACTATTCTCTGCATTGTACGCACTTATGCAGATCAAAAGAACTGCATATACATGTATTTACTTAGTCATGTGACTGACAAGGACCCCACAGAACACATCCTTCAAAAGCCTCTTCAAAACCCCTGGAATCACTCAGCCAGGAAGACTGAACAACCTTAACCACAATTAATCCTAATTCACTTAGTACCACTGCAGCTATGGGGGTGAAGCCACCAAAACCAAAAGCTAATTATAAATAAGAAGATACTACATGCACTTTGTGGCTGATACAACAGTCCATAATGGTAGAATACAAACTGCAGTTAAGAATTCTGAACATGATGCTACTCAGTGTCGTACCAGATAACTCCATTAAGTGAAGGAGCATACTTTTGTTCTTGCTATATGCTGTTTGTGGCCTCACTAAGGCCAAATAACTGGACAAAACATTACTCACAGATGAAACATAAAGACCATTTACAATAAAAGGCCAATTAGAAGTAATGAAAACTATTTTGCAACCTTTCTCAAGCTTTCCAGGGGCACAAAGAATTATTACTTGTGGCTACAATTCCAGCTTTTAGTTGGAACCAAATTTCTTCCTATAGTGTTTTCTATTAATAAAGAAGGTTGTGGCGTTCGGGAGTTAGAATTAAGGAAAAAAACGAACAAAAACCCCAAAAAACCAAATCCAATAAACCACATACAAAGCTTTTTACCACAGGAGGAGGAGAAGGAGAATATTTCACAACCCACTCTACAAGTCGGCCAAAATTTCAGATTAACTTTTCAACACTGACAGTCCTGCATTCAGTTGAGAAGCACCTACTAAAATTCCCATTAAAACAGCAACAATTTTTCCCTGTGAGCCTATTATGGGTTCTTTCCCATTTGACAAGAGTATCTTTCTGAAAAACAAAAACAAAGCCAAATTATTGCCTACCCTCCAGGTGAGCAGTGCTGAGTCAGACTATGCTGATGAAAGCTACGCAGAAGCTTATACTTCTCTCTTTTCCACAAACAAGTCAGGGCAAACTAATAGTACAGATAAAAGATTATGAAAAACCAGGGATTTTCTATTTGTAGTATCCATGCACTTTTTTCAGTAAGAAGTCCCTCCATACAGTAGCTTTCACTATTTGGGGAAAGAGTCTAAGAGTAAAAGGCCTAACAAGAGCCAAAGTAAAAAATAATTGCAACTGTTTTCCTCTAAGTCAGTCCCAATTACCTAAGTACATATATTAAGCTAAAAAATAACCATGAATAAAACATCATCGTTTCATCTTCTTTCTATTTTCACAAAAATAAAGGGAGAGTTAACACCAAGGCTGACTTCAGAAATGTGAAAAGGTTCTGTCCATCTTAGCTATCACTGATTTTGCCAATACATGAAGCACACCAGGCAACCATTTCCACAACAGTGCACATTGTCTTTTGGTCAGCCTTTCAGGCATTGTGGTTTTTTCCTTTGAACTAAGCAATGTAGAGATGAAAATGCCTGGAATCAACCTGCTGAGTATTTTTCAGTGACCATTTCACTAAAGAGCCAAACTAAAATGGGATCACTGTGTAACCTGACTGTGGATTTTAGTATTTCAGGGGATTCTGATTTTTGCTCCCATTCTAGCTCTCTAGAATGGTGTGAGCTGTCAAAACACTGCAAATGCAACACAATAAGGATCAAAAAGTTTCCTATTATAATGATTATATCATTCATTATGGATAAAGCTTCAAGGAACACATCAATCTCCAAAGTTACTGCTTCATATTGTTTCATCGGTATTTTGCATCATACCGCAGATCTGCTGAAAACGTCGGCCAGTTTTTTTCCTTCTTTTGGCTTCAGTTTTTGCAGCCATAGTTTTCACTGTAGCAGGTCCTTTCTGGACACAAAGTTGTAGAGCTGTCCAGTAGACAGTAGATGCGCAAATCCATCACAATTCCTTCTGCACCTTCTTAACACTCAAAGGGACAAGTATATGATTTTATTTTAATCCCTGCAAGCTCTGCCTATGTTAGCTTCTCAAATGATATTCCAACACTACCTTTCATCCAGAGAATTAACAAGATTTGACAAGAGAGTTTAAGTAAGGACTGATTTTTTTTTAGAATAAGAAGAGAAGAAGGATGCTGACATCTGGGAAATAACGATGATGGGGAAAGATAAATGAAAAGCATTACAATACATTACACAACATCATAAAGCAATATTTTGCTATTAACCATGAGATGTTGTGGACCTAACTGTGATCCCAGAAGCTGATGAGTCTCTTCTGAGATGAGCTGAGAGTCTAGGTTACTCAAGGAATTTGTCACAAACTCCAGGAACACTTCCTGGGAATGGGTACTATGGCAAGCCAATAGAAGTTCTAAATATATATGTTATTAAATTTACTCGTCAGAAGAAAATGGCTGTGAGATAGGGATATTGTTGATGACACTCAGGTTTATGCACAGATTTTAAGGCCAGAGGACAGTAACAGCTGTCACTAGGATCTGCAGAATTGCTGCATTAAAATAAACAGAAGTCTAGACTGTATCTTCATCAAGACACTAACCCAGCCTATACAAAGCCTGAGGAATGAGTGAGATTTGGTCAGTTGTAGTGGACAAGGTGAAAGTGATACTGTTAGGTTGGTGAGGAAGAAGATTTGAGGAGACAAAGATCATCTCTACCACTTAATGCACCCAACCAGCATTACCAACCTGAAGCCACTCTACCTTAATTCAGTTCGTCTATCTGAAGTCTATCAAGGAAAACTAGCAATGTGAATACTAAGTAGAAGACACAGGACAAGTGTCCTTAGGGCTCTGAGGCTATCATTACATCAGAAACTATTACTTTACTGTGACAATTTTACCAGTGAAACCCCTTATGTCCAAAGATGAACTCACCTCATGGTTGGCTTCTTACCACCACACCACACTTTGGCAACACAATGACCAGAAAGGGCTGACACAGAAAAAGAAGCAGCTATACAGTGTCCTCTGAAAGACCCTTGGATACCCAGAATATGCAATTGCCTTCTAATCTTGAAACTATCATGGCCCAATTTATAACAAAACAAAAAAAAATTGGAAGGGCACTGACAACTACAGAACAGCTGTATTTCAGGCCTTTTTAATCTTTGAAGGACAAATATATTCCCATTGAGATGACAGGCTGCTGTTGCACTACGAAAGTCCTCGATCAAACCTAATCCATTGCATATAACTATTATTTTTCATGGTCTCGTGTGTATTCACAAGATCACAATCACGAGAACTGACTCAAAACTGCAGCCAGGTGTGGTGAACATTTAAGTATCTTTGATAACAACGTTCCTTCTCCTGCATTCTTGAAAAATATATTTCAGAGAGTCAAGGATTAAAAGGAAACATTAAGACCAGGTACAAGGGTTGTAAACAATACGTAAACTTTCTCCAGAACAGCTTTATGGGCATCTGTAAGTACTGAACTCTTACGCTGCCGAGGCTCTTTTTTCAAGTGTCTGAATGCCAAAGATAGCTATAATTTGTCCAACTGCATTGTTTTACCTGAATTTTGTGACTTCTAAATAAGAAGTAAGCTAAGAACAAACATATTCTCACTTGTGATCCAGTGATTTCAACTCTTTAGCAGAAGCCAAAGATAATGCATGAGGTAAACATATAAAAATACACTACATGCCTGAATTAATTTTAGGAATATATGTTGGTGTATATTTCCTTTGATTTTCCTTTCCCTCTCACTTTCAAATCATCATAGTTACACACCAGATTCCCTTACATCTTAATTTCACCAGTCTGGAAAGGCTTGAATTTAAACATTCCCAAATGTTTAAACTTTCCCAAAAGTTTAAGAAACTAAATATTAAAAATTGCAAGTATACACTAATAAATTTTGCAAGTGTTGGAACAAAATACAAAAAAGTAAAATTGAAAAAACCATCTTGTGCAAAACAAACCTACAACAGCTGACACATTGATCAAAACCTGTTGAAATTTAAAAGAATATTAATAGAAAAATCACTATTGTATCTTCAGTGACTGTGTATTTAAAAACCAAACAAACCATAAACTATGATTTGATCTCTTCAGATTTATTACTTTGCTTCTTTTTCCCCTTTGAAAGGCCTTACAAAAACTTTAGGAAAAAAAAAAACCCACCAAACCAAACAATAGTGAAGCAAAGATTTAGAAAACTAACTTCCATACTGAGTTATTTCAAAATCACTTCAGGACAGAAGAAAAAAAAACTGGCTAGAAATTTCCATGTTATTTCTTGTTTTTCTCTCACTTGCCCTTTGCGTGGGCTTTCCTGGGATATGTCCAAGATTTACAGCTATTCCAAGCAACAGAGCTGGGATTTCGCAGTTACTGCAATTGATGCAAGAACCCTCATAGGAATGATCTCACTTTATATTAACCAAAGAGTTCTCCAATTATTTTTAACTGAGCATTTTAAAAAGCATAAAGCTTTTCTTCTGAATATGAGAAACCCAGAACATTAAAATCCAAATACTGTTGTCAGGAACTCTTTAGGTGTCTGCTATTTAGAAATTCATTAGGCATGAAAAACTGTTCATAATAGATTCTGAAGCCTTTAAAGAAAATAGAAGCAAGTTGTACGTCAATCTCTCCTGAAAAGTTAAACCCAGGATGATCAGCCTTTTACAGAAAGGTCAGTCTCTCAACTAAGAAGATGAAGTGTAAAAAATTGAAATGAGAGTGACTGATATCTCCTGGACATCAAGAAAATTTCTTTCAAAAAACCCTAAAAGCCAAACTCTGAAAAACAGCTGGCAAAGCAAGAAAACATGAATACAATTTGTTCTTCAGAAAAGTTAATGAAATTGCTAATCATCTACATAACTAACATCAAAGTTATTCACTACTACACCCAAAAGCCCATGGGACACAAGGATTCAACCAGGATTACATTTGATGTTTGCATGGTGATTAGATAGTAGGAGGGAGAAATTTCTTCATGTGCTAACACATGAAAATAACCAGAGAAACAAATACAGAAAATCCATAGTGATTTGAATGAGATTATTAAGTAAAGAAAATCTAAAACTGAGCGTGACATAGCCTTTATTTAATGTCCTTGAACACGTAAGATTAGACACAATTGTCTCACTTGGGGAGAGCCACCAATGAAGTTTCATGCAACTCTTTCCAACCACAGCTAATTCTACAGTGCTTAGCATAACTAAGAACATTTTGTCTAAATTCTCAGGTGGGTGAAACCTCTAGAGAACTAGATTTCGATTGTGTCATTTTAATTTATGACCCAGTTAGTATCACCATATTGTGCTCCTTTAGCTTGAACACAGCATTCACATGTTGTCTCACTGGGGTGAGAACAATCTGCCTGCAGAATGATTAGTAAAGCGAGACCTAGAACTACGACTGAAGGCTACAGCAATGTAGCTCTAATGTAATCTGCGCTTAAGTCAGCCACTGCCTTTGGCAACTGCATCAGTCTCTCAGAGACCAACTTGTTCATCTTATACTGCTTATCTCATTAGGTCCAAATTAAGCAGTTTGTGCAGAAGGCTGGGTGCCCCAGAAAATGGATATTAACACAAGTAATATGCAAATAAAGTCCTGGAGCCTAGTGTTATCTGCCTGAAATTCCAGTTGTATAAGTTATTTGAGCAGCTGAACTCTAAAGCATATATCCTTTTTCTGATTCTTCTGGCATTGGTCGCTATTTTTTTTTTTATACATATAAATTCAGGCTTCTTCAAACATGACAGTGTCCTGCCGATTTTTTTCTTGAAAGCACCTAACAATTTTGGACATCTGTAATGGCTTTCTCCCTTTCCATCTTCAACACAGCATTTTAAAGAAACCAGACAAATGCCTGTTTTACAAAAGACTGTCAACTGGCTGTATTCAAAACTGCATCTAAAAGTTCCTGACCTCCTGATGTTCATCACTGGCATCCTTTAAGAAAGAGCCTCACCACAGACAGCATGGATCACAGCTTCAACGTGACATCTTGCCTGAGAGAAAAGTTATTCAGGTGATTAAACACCACAGGACTGGGCAACTCACCAACAATCCAGAAGACTGTGCTATCCTTTAACCCATGACAGAGTTCACACTTTAAACCTGTGTGCAAGATCTGAGTCTTAGACTGCAAACTTTCCAGCCTTTTCTCTCTTTAAACACTGGTTTTAGACAAAAAATAGTAGATATCATCCACGTTAGTCCATATATTGTGTTGACTATCAAAAAAATTGCTATGTTCTCATCTAAATTAAATCAATTTAGTTCTGGTAAGTAAAAATTTGAACCAAACTGCTCAGGTTCTAATATATGAGCACTTGTCTATTTTCACAGCACTTCCTTTTGGTAGGTACAAAGTTAACAGAAAATGGGTAGCATATAATTTTGAACACTTAACAACTTTTGCTACTTTTTCTGCAAGTAAGTATGAGACGTAGATTTCAGTTTAATCTGCTTTCTCTCAACAGTTTATAATGAAAGTGTTTCTTTAGTCCTAACAATCATGTAGCAGAGTAATTAGAGCCTGAACTATAATGATATGTTCTATTTGATGGAACAAATAACTAAAGTGGCTATTTCAACCATATGGGTAATTTATGTCGAGTACTGAATAAAAACATCCCAAAAAGAATAAACAGGAAATTTGTGCATACACAGCAGTACTGAGACTCAAGCATCTATTTTCCAAATTCTATGTTTCTCCAGGCGACACCAAAAGAGAACACTGGCATTCTCCTAGGATGGGTTGCTCTCTTGCCTGATCCTACCATCACCATTCCATGTACCTTCATTTGTAATCCAACATACCGCTAACTCTCCTCAAACTCTCAGAACTGGAGAGAACTGAAAGCATGTCCCAATTATGCTACCGATTCACAGGGTAACAAGTCTTGGTTGTTGCCATGCCTTGAAAACAGATATAATCCTTCTCTGTGTGTGCAGGATATTTTGAGTCCATGATTTTTATAATTCTGATAGGCTTGTCTTTAAAAAGGATGTAAGGCCTTAGCTGACTAGAAATCTAAGTATCATATGGGAGCGGACTTTATGAGGAATAAAGCCCAATGCAAGAACAATTTTGTCATGAAAATTTTCAGGACTGCACAAAATTAAGCAACTAAAAATATGAAACTACTTTTATGTAACATGCTGGAATGTCTATCATGAAGTAAAGGGTCTGTGGTGGGCCAAAATTTATCACTACAATAATGACCGTAACATTCACTACCTTATTCATAGTAATTATCACTATAAACAAGGCCTTTGAAAGTTTGTGTACATTCTTTAGTTGTACAGCATGGCATAAACTCTCAATTTCTATTCTTAATTCTCTACTTATTATAAACCCAGTGAAGCTGACAAAATGTTACATTTTATTCATGGCTTTCTCCCAACTCAGTGAAAATGAATTTGAATCCATTTCATTAGGATACATTAGAAGAGTGTAACACACTTTTTTTTTTTTCATTATAAATATCAAGCTTTATTTTAGATGGATTATCTCAGAACCTAATGCATGAACACTGCTTGGAAAAGTAATATCCATTTACATAACTTCTACGCATGGGCCTCTGCAAACCAGAAATTGCCCTTTGACCATCTTATTAGTGATCAATAATCTCTGTAAAATGCTCCATCCAGTTACCTGTTTCCTCAGACACTTCTCTATTTTCTTAGTAAAAGTCCACATGGCTTCAAAAACTTCTGTAGAAGATCAAAGACAAAAACCCCAACAAACTTTGTGCCTGTCAAGCACAAAGGCAAGACTTTTACCCAAGGGAATCCTTGAGCCACAGCTGCCTGGAGAGAGTATTCTGGGGAAGCAGCCCTGCAGGCTTTCCCTATCATGGTCCTCTCTAGGCACCTGCTCTTGGCTGCTGCCAGTAGAAACTTTGGTATATCCCAGCATAGCATTTTTTAATGTTCTCACAGATGCTCTTTAGAATAATTCGGAATGCACAGAGGCAGAACTGATGTAAAACATGAGAAGCAGATAATCCATTATGCTTGAGAGCTTTGATAGATTCACACCAGTTGTCACTAACTGTTCCAAGACCATTTAAAGACTTTAGAGAACTGTTTCCTACTCAACTGCCAACAGTAATCAAATCATTAACATAAACCAAGAGCGTTCTCTTACTCTGTTATTATTTACCTTGACTGACAGGGAGCACTTCACCATCCTTCCAGCCAGGTATTTCATGCCTTCATACACAATCGCCTCGCAATCTACAGCATAACTTGTTTGTAACTGTGAACCAGCAGTGCTCCACAGACACAAAATTATATTTATTAATCTCATCATTTTTAAAATAATTACTGGATATAACAGAAATAAAACAGTGCAATATACATGCTGTCATTCTTGATCACCCGAGACTCAATTCTGGTTCCACTGAAAAGGGGGAAAACTTTTGTTTCTCCACAAGAAAGCCTTTATTTTCACAGTTTCTTTGTATATTTTTTTTTAAATCAACATTGCTCCAAATGTAGCATCTCATATATTGAAGGACAAATGTGATGCTCACAGGAAACAGTACCATGACTGACCTACTTAACATTACAAAAATACACGTTTGCATCCTTCCCAAGACAAATTGCGCAACAATTTTTAAAAAGTCCCCATGAGCATAGGAAGAAACTAAACCTGCAGCCTTCGCTATGGCCGCAGCCCACCACACACACCCACGCACACACCCCGAGTTATTTTAAACACTGGCAAACCCCCCACAGAAACCGCACAGCCGCTGACACGCCCCAAGAGTACGGCAGCTTCAAGCCAAGCCGGGGAAAGAGGAGGAAGAGGTGGAGGAGGTGGCGGGCCCCGGTGGCAGGGACCCGGGGGAGGCGGGGGCGCTGACAGCAGCCGGGGGCGGGAAGCGCCACAGCGGCACCTCGCAGCCGCCGCCCGGTCCCTGCCACCGGGCGTACTTCACGCCTTCCTCACAGAAACTTCAAGGAAATACCTGGTAAGAGCCGGTGAGTGCCCAGGCAGGGAAGGGCAGCCGGTGGGATGGCGGCGGGGAGGCTGCACCTGCCCCGCTTCTCAGCTCCCTGCCAGCGCCTGTCGCAAGGCTTTGCCCCGTGAGGTTTAAAAAAAAAAAAAAAAAGGAGAACTTGGCTGTTTCTGTTTAACACTCCGGGCACGGCCGCGATGTGAAACCGGAAGCCCACGGTACCGACTTCGGGCCTCCTGCTGCCGGCCGGGACGCGACAGGCTGTGCTCTGCCCGCCCGCCGGGTTATGTAACGCACCGGCACAGGCTCCCGCCAGGGCCGCCGCCTGCCCGCGGCCGCCGGCGCGGGGGGAGCCCAGCGCCCCTCACCCGTCCGCGGCGGGCGGCGCTGCCCTGCCCAGCCGTCCTGCCGATCGTGGCGGGCCGCCCCGAGCGCTCCTCGCCCTGTCCACAGGTACCTGTCCCGGAGGCGGAATCAAAGGGAGGAGGGAGCCCAGGGGCAACCTACCGCTGCCCGTCCGTGCCGGCGCCACCTGCTCCAGGTGTCCTGCAGCGCCTCCCGCCCTCCGCCGAGCCTCCTGCAGCCGCCCCGCCGAGGAGGAGGAACGCGGGGCACGCCAGGCGAAGAAGAAGGGAAACAAGTCGAAACGCTACCCTCCCCCCCGCCCCGGGTGAACCGCTCGCTTTATCGCCTCCTTCCCCGGAGCACAACAACAAACACGGCGGAGCCGAGCGTGCGGGGCGGGCACGGCCCCAGAGTGGCCCCAGAGCCGGCGACGATGGAGGGACCCGGCCTGCCCCGCTCCCTCCCCACACGGCTCCCCTCAGCGAAGATGCCCAGAAGGAAGGGAAAAAAACCCACAAAATAATAAAGAAAGGAGTAAATCACAACGCACCCGGCGTGTCCTCCTGGGCTGCGGCGCTCCGGGGGCTGTGTGCAGCGGGGGCAGCCGAGGTGCGAGAGAGCAGCACCCCCCCCCCCTCCTCCGTCGTCCCCCCCCTCTGGGAGAGGCGACAGCGAGGTGCGGGGGGAGACAAGGATGGAGCCGGGAGGGGAGGGGCGCGGGTAGCAGACTTCACAGCCCGGGGAGGGGAGAAACTCCGGAGCGGCCGTGGGTCCCTCCCGCCGCCGCACAACCGCGCTTCCCCCGCTCGGTGCCAGCGCTTTGCGGTTCGTTGGTTTGCTTTGTCCTGCCCCCCGCCCCCCCCCCGAAAGCACGGCGGCGGCGGCGGCACTAGCCCCCGGTACCTGCGCGGGAGGTGCGCCCCACCACCCGCCTCTCGGCGGCCGCGCCGCCTGCAACCAGGAAGAAACAGCGGGCGAGGGCACACGCCGTGCCCCGCACCCCGCCCGCGGCTCCACCGCCGGTGGAGGTGGGCTGGCAAGGGACCTCCGAGGGCGAAGGAGAGACGGGAGCCCGTTACCCTGCATGGGGCGGGCACCGCTCTCCTGCCGGCTGAGGGAGGCGAGGGGGCTTGGCCCACGGGGGGCTGGATTTGGCCACGGCTCCGGCAAGGCAAGCGGTGGCAACCTGCCTGGCTGCTCGCTGCACTTCGGGCCCGACAGCCGTGGGCTGGTAACTCGTCCCCATAACTTGGCCTAGTGGGATTTTAATAAACCTGGCTCGGGGGGGAGGTACCTGCAATTTTGGACTCAAAGTCATGCGCCCAGAACAGCTACCTGGGTAACTCCGTGCTTTGCCTGGTCTGTGTCTGAGTCCCAGGGCGTAACTGCACACCATGAGGTGGGCTCCCCGCAGCGCCGTGACCCGGCGTCTTGTGACGGTCAGGTGCAGGGAAGCTTCGGCCACCTCCGCGGGAAGGAGTCCAACAGCGTGAACCCCGAGGGTGAGGCTGTTCGGGGTTTAGGGGGAGGAGAAACTGCCTTTTGAATTTCATCTGAAACATTTAGGGGGGCCAAGTTCACGTTTAGGAATACTTTGGGCAAATAGTATTTGTTTCCCTCCTGTGTGAAAATGCAAAAGTAGGAAGTAAATTTATAGATAGTTGCTTTTTTTAAGAAGTCGCTTTATTTGGAAGGTTCATTGGTGATTACTGTATTTATCTGTTGCACCTGTCAAGTGCATCGTGTTTAAACCTCAACAGATGGAGAGTTATTAAGTCAGCTACCCACTAATTCCTCAATATGTAACCTCTTCTGGTTTGCTATTCATTTTTGAAGATGGTGGAAGTTTTAGAAAAATATTTTAGGCCAGATTATAAACTTTTTTTTTTGATGAACAGTTATTTGGATAAATATTTCCATTGTATGGAAGGAACATCCTACCAGTAATTCCTTACAGTGCGAAGTGAGAAGTTTGCAATGTGAGTGTATTATAAATATGAAGACTGCCATACAGCATGCTACAACCTGAAGATAAAACAATGGAGTGTGAGTTTAAAAAGATCATAGAAGGAAAGAAGGATTGCAGAGGAAAAGAATAGACGGAGTATCACCAGTATAAGCAATTCCAAGTCTGGGAATTTTGTATTAAGAATACAGGCAATACTGTTTTGAATCACTTTCTTTCCTCACACCCCTTCACTGGCAAAAAAAAAAAGTCACTTTCTTTTCTTGGAAATTTGAGGAGCACATTAAATGAGTTTGATAGTTAGGCTTTATGCATATTATTACTTTTAAATGGTAACTTTGTTAAAAAGCATGACAAAAAGAAACCCATATTTATCAGCTTTAAAAGACAACACTCAATTTCAGTCATCAGGTGGTCATCTCTGCCTTTTTTGCATAAAGTCTCAGGGTACAATTAGATCCAAAATCTCATCTGACTGCTCTCAGAAGGCATATGAATAAATCATGGTAAAGAGACTAGAACCTTAATGTTCCATACTTTCATGCAGGCAATAGGTCATGTATTTACACATGTACACATATCTTTACATATAGATATACATATAGAAATTATATATATGAAAAAATAAAAATACCTCTCTGTGTGTGTCTACCTACAGTTATGCACAATTACTCTATTGAGGCCTAAAGATATATAAAGGTGTGAGGAGAGTCACAGTTGCAGAATGTGGATTGTCATACAGTATGTGGAAAAAAATTTTTGGAAAAATTATCGTGCTTGTACGGCTGTGTCGTATGGCATAGCTGCATCAGCTCCCTCTTAACGTGTTGAACATCTCCCTACTTTTTAGTTTGTAGCTTCCCTTATCGTTCCAGGATTTTTGTATGTAGGCAGATGTCGGTATGCTCATTTACATATAATCATAAAAATTAAACTTCTATAAAAAATACTAGCATCACTGGACAGCATTGGTAGCTAGAAATGTAGACATTTTGATTTGTCCCTTCTAATTCTACTACAAATGAATGCCAGCTCCTGGAAACTCTTCATGAAGCAAGCGTGTATGTTCAGCAGCAATGCATATGTGTTCAGGTCTATGAAGGCAGTATTATTTCTTCTTCTGTTTGCTTGTTGTTGCATGGAGGAAAAAAAAAAAAGTTGTTTTTTTTTTTTAATATATTCCCCACACACTATTCCGCCCCTGTTCACTGGGCCACTGTAAAGAGCTCTACCTGAATAAATGGCAGTATGAAAACAAGTGACCCAGGGAAATTAATCTTGATTTTTTTTTTAATTAACTTCCCAGTAAAAATTGCTTGAGTCAAATATAAAGTGTTCTTTTATGCAAATCGGAGAAAGAGAATGGAAGGAAGGCAGAATTTGCACAATATTTCATATGTACTTTTGTATTAGAATTGGCCATTTATTATTCCTAGTGACCTGGTTGGCGAATAGGTTAGACTTATTAGGGAAACTAAGTTTGGGTGTGAAAGCCTCATAAGGGGTAACCAGACCAATGTCATATAAACTCAAAGAACGATTTAATTAAAATTCACAGGATGCTATTGAATTAAGATGAAAGAACAACTATTCGCTTTCAAGAACTGAAAATGGCAAATGGCAAAATGCTGTAATGAGGAACTATCATTGAGACAGTGGTGATTGCTGATGCAAGATTAACGGTATCAAGCCGTACATGCAGAGGAAACAGAATCTAGACCCAATTATGCGCTCATTTGAATTTTGTCATGAATGGACCTTCAGTGAACTCCATATAACACTTTCATTTAAGTCTTAAAATCAAGTCTTAATTAGAAAGACTTATGAGGTTGCTGTATTTCGTAAAACCTTTTATGATGTGTATTTCATAAAACTTTTTATTATGTATGAGTCCTTGCAAACGCCAACATAATGCTTTTAGGAGCAGCATCAGAACAAGTTCTTGGTACTTTTTTTTCAAGAAGACTCTGATACAAGAGCATCATCTCAGCAAGTGCTTCTCTGAGTGATCTCAAACTGTGTATGTAGGCAAACAGAACACCATTATCTGCAGATGCTGAGAGCTGTCACAAACTGGGAGCTATGTGTTAGTAACTGATGAATCCCAAAGTTAGACTTGGTTGCTGAGAATTTTCTATATGGTCATGGTGGCTAAACTTTAGAGGATCTCTACCAAATATTTAGAAAAATAGTTCAAAATATGTCCTTCTTCAGCAAACACCTGTGAAAGGGGCAGGGAAAAAGGCAGTGTTTCAGAAGCCTTTGAGTCTTAAAAAAAATTGCATTTTTATGTTCTAAATTAAGCTTGAGAATCGAGGAGGTGTTCTGCAGCCACAAGGGGACAGACCCTCTTCAGAAATCTTGTCTGAGCTCAGAGTTTCTTACTCCCCATGGATACTAAGGCATATGACCTCATCGTAAATATGCATTGGAAAGAAAATGTCTCTCCTGGTAAATTATGTTTCCCTACTGATGCAGACAGCAGTGGATGAATGACAATGTAATACATATTGACAGTCCTTGTGAATAATATTTTATATCCTTGTCTGAATGAGAAAGAAAAGTAATTGTTTACAGAAATACTGACATTAAAAGATCTGAGTGATATTACATTTTAGAGTAGAAATAACCTAATAATGATCAAACAAGATTTTTTTGTTCAGAATTGTTTAGCTAAATCTTCAAATTCTAAAGTATCTTTCAAGAGATGAGCATTATTTTTATCACACCACCAATATCCTGTTTGCCGAAAAAGATCAAAACACTCAGTAACAGGTGGTCGTAGTAGCACAGGGCTGTGAAGATGAACATAGCAGACTTTCAGACTTGTTTTCTCCATTTTGTAGTTTTTTTGCCTCTGTCTAATCGTTGCCTCCGACAGCCCAGTTTTCTGTAAAACCGATCATCTCACAGGACATTTCAAACAGATCTCATGCACTGCTACAGTGTTGGTCAAAAAAGTCCTACGATAAAAGGAGTTTTTACTCTTGTTTCTCCTAACACGAACATTCCAGCTAATGGAAAAGTTCGTAAAAAATATTTGATGTGTTTAAGTGCTATTAAGCACATTACCATGTTTCTATTTTTCGCTAGCACTTAATCAGTAGAGAAAACATGCCTGATGTGCGCGGTTAATTTACAAATGAATGAATGGAAAACATGCCTGTGTATAAATACTTCTTCACTTATACAAATTAAAATGTCTGTATTCTCACTAATTACTTACAGATGCTGGCACAAACATACATCATACATGTATATCCCTTTTTTCTTAAGCCACGATGGAGTGTGGTAAAGGCTTCTGTGGGCAGACAGAAAGCTAACTTGAAGGGAAATGGATACACCCAGGGCTCTTCCTTCTTTGAACCTTTGTTCTCATTTTCCCTTTTCCACTTCTTACTCCTTGGCTCTTACATTGCATGTTCTTCAGAACTGGGACTTCTCTTTAGGATGACCAGCACAACACTTCCTCTGTTTCAGTATAAATGTTTTTAAAATAGCAGTCCTCGCTCAGCTCAGTGTCAGGGGAAGTTCTGCCTGTCTGTCTCCATTCACAATATCCATTTTCTTAGTCACAGAATCACAGACCGGTAGGGGTTGGAAGGGACCTCTGGAGATCATTTTGTCCAAACCCCCTGCTACAGCAGGATCACCTAGAGCAGGTTGCACAGGATCACATCCAGGCGGGTTTGGAATATCTCCAGAGAAGGAGACTCCACAACCTCCCTGGGCAGCCTGTGCCAGTGCTCGGTCACCCTCACGGTGAAGAAGTTTTTCCTCATATTCAGGTGGAACTTCCTGTGTTCCAGTTTGTGCCCATTGCCCCCTGTCCTGTCACTGGGCACCATTAAGAAGAGTCTGGCCCCATCCTCTAGACACCCGCCCTTTAGATATTTACAAGTGTTGATGAGATCCTGTCCTGGTTCTGGCTAGGATAGAGTTAATTTCACAAAGAGCCAGGACAGGTGAGCCAAGCTGGCCGGGGGCTATTCCATACCATGTGACATCATGCTCACCATAAAAGAGGGCCAGTCGGGCAGGGGCGGGTTCGGTGTGGCTCTGGGACAGGCTGAGCGTCCGGTTGGTCGGTCGTCGGATCGGTAAATTGTTCTTTGTTATCACCCATTGTGAATATCTGTTATCAGTACTGTTGTTGATTGTTTCCCTCTCCCTTGCTGTCCCAGTAAACTGCCCTTATCCCAACCCTCGAGGCTTTGCCGTTGTTTTTTTCTGTTCTCCTCCCCATCCCGCCGGGGGAGGGGTGAGTGAGTAGTGCGTGGCACCCAGCTACCGGCTGGGGCTAAACCACGTCAGTCTTTTTTGGCGCCCCACGTTGGGCGCCAAAAAGACGTGTGGTGGGTTGACCCTGGCTGGAGGCCAGGTGCCCACCAGAGCCGCTCTCTCACTCCCCTCATTCACTAAACAGGGGAGAAAAGGTATAACGAAACGCTTGTGGGTCGAGATAAGGACAGGGAGAGATCACTCACTAATTGTTGTCACGAGCAAAACAGACTGAACTTAGGGAATTCATCTGATTTATTACTAGGCAAAACAGAGTAGAGGAATGAGAAAATAAAATCAACTCTTAAAACACTTCCCCCCACCCCTCCCATCTTCCCGGGCTCAACTTCACTCCCGGCTTCAACCTTCCCCCCCCTCAGCGGCACAGGGGGACGGGGAATGGGGGTTACAGTCAGTTCATCTCACGGTGTTTCTGCCGCTTCTTCATCCTCAGGGGGAGGACTCCTCTCATCGTTCCCCTGCTCCAGCATGGAGTCCCTCTCACGGGGTGCAGACCTTCAGGAGCAAACTGCTCCAGCGTGGGTCCCCCACAGGGTCACAAGTCCTGCCAGCAAACCTGCCCTGGCGTGGGCTCCCCTCTTCACGGGTCCACCGGTCCGGCCTGGAACTTGCTCCAGCGTGGGCTTCCCACGGGCCGCAGCCTCCTTCAGGTGCCTCCACCTGCTCCAGCGTGGGGTCCTCCACGGGCTGCAGGGGGATCTCTACACCCCCTCATCCTTCCTCCATGGGCTGCAGGGGGACAGCCTGCTTCACCGTGGTCTTCACCACAGGCTGCAGGGGGATCTCTGCTCCGGCGCCTGGAGCTCCTCCTCCCCCTCCATCTGCACTGACCTTGGTGTCTGCAGAGTTTCTTACATCTTCTCACTCCTCTCTCTGGCTGCAAAAGCTCTCTCTCTCTAAGTGTTTTTCTTCTTCTTAAATATGTTATCACAGAGGCGCTGATTGGCTTGGCCTTGGCCAGCGGCGGGCCCGTCTTGGAGCCGGCTGGCATTGGCTCTATCAAACACAGGGGGAGCTTCTAGCAGCTTCTCACAGAAGCCACCCCTGTAGCCCCCCCCGCTACCAAAACCCTGCCACGCAAACCCAACACAGATCCCCTCTCAGTCTTCTCTTCTCCAGGCTAAACAGACCCAGCTCTCTCAGCCTTTCCTCATACGAGAGATGCTCCAGTCCCCTCATCATCCTCATAGCCCTCCGCTGGACTCTCTCCAGTAGTTCCCTGTCTGTCTTGAGCTGGGGAGCCCAGAACTGGACCTGCATTGAACTTCAAAACAAATGTTAAATGCAGGGCTGTCCAGTTGGAAGTCTTTTACTTTTATTCATTAAAAAAGAGGAAGAATGCTTTTCTTAGTTTTAAAAAAGAAGATTTACAACTCCCCAAGTGAAAGTTTCCAAAAAGGGTAACTGGAAAAAAACACATTTAGAACATAAAAATTGATTTAATGTACTTAGCAATGAGAAAGATTGCCTGGCACCCACAATGAAATAACTTAGTTATTATTCTTTACATAATCATAAGGTTCTGACATTTGAACTTACAAATTCATTTTAATAAGGGAAATAAAAGATATATTAAAATATGTGATATAATGACAATACATAATTTTGTTCGTTACAGTGCAAAGGTTAAGATTTGCGCTACATGCAGTTTGTGATCACCTAACTCTTGAATTCACTGCATTTTGAAACTAAATCACAGGATGCAAATGAAATATGGTATGTCTTTACAGGAGAATCTAATGTGCGCTCAGATCACTTTTACACTAAGTAAAACATATGCTTTAAATCTGAAACATGATAGCCATTATTACATTTCCTCCTATTGCTGAAGAGAGAAGAAGCTGTAGTCACTGTGTGGGCAGACATCTACAAAGCTCTGCTTTATTGCTATTCAATGCATTTCCAACGAGAGGAAGTCAACCAGTCTCACACATAAAACATACTCCAGAATGCCTGAATACAGCTGCAGAAGTATCAGCATAGAAAAACCAGAAAACATTTCTAATAACTGAACAGAGGCCTTCCCCTTCTCACTGTTTCCTCTCCTACGACAAAAAAACCCCATTTTGCAGCTGGGCTTCAGCTTTGTGGGATGCCATTTTTCTGATTTGCTATTGCATAGTCTAGAGGGATTTGAAAACAACAAGCAGTTTTCAGTATAAATCTATGCAAAGTGCACGATTATTGGGCATGTACTTGCTTGCACTGCCTTCTCTTTTTCCCCATGGGGAAATACTTTTCTCTTTCCTACATGGCAGTGTGCTAACCACTCTCTTATCTTTTCTTTCAGTCGAAGCAGATTAAATAGCTAGTGCAATGTAAATAAGAAGGAATTCTAGCAACTATGCTTACAATGCTTGTTAATGAAATGCACATAACTTTGTTCTGCTACTGACTTTAGCTAGTGTTGTCAATGTGTAACATTCCCTCCCCCAAATTCTACATTTGCAAAGTGTTTAAGTTAGCAAATTGAAGGTGAACAACAAAAGGAAACTATTTGCACCTGTAACGTTTGTTTTTAGGAAGGAGGATACAGTACCCTTGCAGGGTATTGCATCACTATGATGAAACAGGACCAGAACGCGTGGATGTCAGTAGCATTTTTAAAGCTGAGCATGAAAGTATCCCAGTTTGTGCCAGAGAATGTCTATTCGTGGGGATCGCATCTGACTGACAGGTATGTATTGGCTTATGCTACGGGGTAAGCAAATTGTCAAGTAGAAAGAGAGAGGCTTTCAGTAGCAGTTCATTCCTTTACAGTGTGCACTGTACTGCATTGCTTAATACTAGAGTATACCCCAAAGTCAGAGATGGTGGATAGGAGGACGAATCAAACCTCAGTCAGGAAGTGCGTCAGGTTTGTACACCTAACTGCTATTTGGACTGACTATGAAAAAGACTGTGAAATACAAGAATGATGGAGAAGTCTGAATCTATTAAAACAGATACAATATTCAGTAATCACTGTAAATACAGTTCTGATCTTGTCTTCATGAACAATGATAGATTGAATAGCATTGTCTTCAATTCCCTTCTTATTTCTATGATTTTTTTCCACACATCAGTCTTCAGGACACCTTCTTTACAGTCACAATGCAACAAGACTCAAGTTTGAAAAGCCACCGCTTCCAAATATTCAGATGATACAGGATTATCCTGGAACTTTCAAAGGGGCTTGAGCAGGTTAATCGCTATCTTGCCTCCACAGCCAATACTGAAAACTTCATCTCAGATCGACTCTGGAGTTGACTGTGCCAAGCTTTCCATTTCTTGGCCAAGACAAAGATAAGATATGATAGGACAATGCTACTGGATATTCATTTTAACCTGCATGGTAGATCTAAATTCTAAATACTAACAACTCACGTGTTTTTTTAGATGTATATTGCAAAACCTAAGTTTGCTTGTTTGTTTTTGCATGGAGAAAGCAATTTTCTGTACAATCCTAGTATAAGAAATAGCTCAAACAATGTTTTGGAGGTGGTAGGAAAGGGCAGAGCCCAAATAAATTGTTTTCCCAAATAAATTAAATTTGACAAAGTTGTAAGTGGCCAAAGCTGAGTTTTCCAAAGGGGTGGCGTTGACCACCTAGCAATACTTCCAGGTGTATCTATGATCTTTTCTGTAGCTAATTATTAGCTATTTCACAATGTATTTGATACAAATGTCTTGAAAAAATTATCTGCAGTCTAGAAACAGGAGTAAATGTATCCAGCTGTTTCTCAAAATATACTACTGTATAGATTTTAAGAGATTCTCTGATCTCTGTCATAAGGCAAACCATACAGCTGCTTTGTATTTAGTTGTTTTAAATATTAAATCTTCCCCTTGAAGGAAAAAGAATAGGCAGCTCAGAGATAGCAATAGTCTACCACGTTCCTGCTAAGTTTTTCCATTTGTGATATGCTCTAGTTACTAGTAGAAAACTTAATTTTCATTAACAGAGTTACACTGAAAAAAAGAATTAATAAACAGAAAATTAAAAAATAGATTAACTAGGTAGTACGAAGGAAGGTGGCAGTAAGAGGAGGTACACTTAATAAAGAGAAGATATATAACACAAAAAAGAAGGAAAATATAACAGATTTTTTAAAAAAACATAATTCAGTGACAACTTGGGCTTAGTAGATAACGGAAGATAGAGGACTTAATGTCTATTCCATGGAATGAAGATTTGCTTGAGCATAATTTCGAATGAAAATAATTCGTAGCTCAGACTTCACTGATTCTGTGGGAGAAATAATTAATTACCAATGATTAATTGGATTTATCTCTCAGATGAGCTGTATCTGATTTTTAGCTACTGTTACTGATTATTGACAAAGAGACTTATTTAAAAATTCACTGATTACTAGCTAGTTTTACTGCCAATATAAAGCATACTTTAATATTATAAGACTAATGAACAGTTATGACTTGGTCAAGCAAAGAGTGACTATATATGTTGGCACAAGTTTGTTTCAAGGAAGAAAACCTAAACTTTTCTATATTGCAAATTGACCAAGAGGAAGAGCTATGCTTATGAAGGTTCACTTTTTTCATAATCCAGTTATATGAGGTACTTTCTTCTACATACAAGCTACTTCCATTTGTACATGTCCACTACTTCATGTCATGGTCATTGGCACAAGTATATAAATAGGGATTTTTGAGAGTATGAGCCTAAAATGAGCTCTTCAGTCCATATTAAAACACCTGAAAAAATGACCTGATTTGCAGTAGCAGCACACTTCAGCAGCAGCCAGTGTGATATCAGTGGGGATTATCGGATGCTTAGAGACTAAGGGAAGATTTGGGACTCGGATGCATTTCAACAGGGACACACTCTACAATTGTCTGTTTGAATTCCTTCCTGTCTAATACGAGCTAGATAAAAAGGATGCCCATAAACTAGGTGGAAGATGCCAAATGAGAAAGGATGCAAGTAATTTGATAGGACAAGATGAAAATTGAAATCTTGAAGAAGTTAAACTCTAAACCCTTCCTAGGTAATGCCTTTAGGAAAGGGAAAACAAAGGTATTAATACAAATGGGGAATAGGCAGCAGTACTGTAGGAAATGACTGGGGTTTACAAGCATACCATTAACTTCATTAGACAAGCTTGGGGGGTGAACCCGTAAATCTTCCTCCAGCATATAGAAAGTTGTTATAAGCAGGACAAATAAGGGCAGGAAGAAGGTAGTTTCATTTGTAGCAAAGTTGTTTAGAGATGGGGAACACTAACTAAAAGCATAGGGTGAAGTACCAGAATGAGCTCCTATGCCTTGGACATGTTTTGTCTGCAGCCGTGCACTGGTACAACCTCTGACCTCTCTCAGGGTTGTTTCTTCATGCCCCTGTAGTTCTCAAACTCTGACATCTGCAATGCTGATGGCATGCCTGCCATAAAAGTCAACCGTGTGCGATCTTTTTGGTAGTGCAAAATAGCCTGATGAAGACTAATCAAGAGGCATGATGGCACGCACTGAGTTCAAGAATGCAACCACGGTGCCAGACTGCCACTGTTGTTACGTACAGCTTTATGGAGGCAACATCAAGTGGCTCAAATAGCTGGCAAAGTATTTACCTTCTTCATAAGTTCAAATATCGGGAAGAAATCTTTTTATTAATTTTCTTCTGCAAGTGCATGGTGGGGGTTTAGTGATGCTAGCTGAGCGTGCTATTTATCAGACTATTTTCTTTCTGCCATTTTTCCCTGATTAGAACTGATTTTTCTTAAAATTGGTAATCAAAATTACTTGAAAGCTAAATATTGGGGGGAAAAAATTATGTACAGTTATGCTATCTCTGCTTCAGTACTACTTGTAGCTAAATCAAGGATGTTTCTGCATGTAAATGCCACTAAGCAGAGGGGCAACAGCAACGTTAAAGAGGCAATACTAGCTACTTAAATAGTGCATAAATGACTGGCTGTGTACTATCTTTGGTTAGTGGGATGAAACATTCAGTGTTCAATGTTTTAGAAGAATGGCCTTTGTCTAAAATGAAGAAAATGCAAAGTATACTCCATTGTTGTACAGCTTACATAGCTGTGGAAAGATTGAAATCGGATGCATCACAGAGAGATGATGTAAACTGGAAACTTGACATTTCAAGGGGAAAAAAATACTTAAAAAGGAAAACAGAAAAAAAAAAATCTAGTTACTTGTCTGCACGAAGCTGAATTTCCAAGAAGAAGAAACAAAGCAAATAGAAACCAAACATATCAAGATGTTTTTATGAATGCTTTTCAAACTTAGTCTCAGCACCTCCATTGGGGATCAGCCAAATTCAATGAGTCAATGAGTTCAGAATTAGAGTGAGTATACTCATAAAGTGTAGTATATTTTAATAATTTCATAAAAATAGTCAAATCTTAAAGTTTCAGCCCGGAGGATTCAGTTCTATGTACATGTTCAGAAAAGTTTTCATAAATTAATAAATCAGTGAAGGCCAACATTTATAGTTACAGGTTGTAATTATGTAGTGATAGATGTAAATTATTGGAAAAAAGGTTCACAGAACAACAGCTGCCAGTGTGAAACTATCCCTGGAAAAATGTGAGCAGTTTTTTGTAGACCAGTCTTATCTATAGTTCAGCCTTAGCCCAAGGAAGTCTTCGTCTGAAAGCAGCTCTGTTTCAGTCATCCTTATTATACTAACACTATGCATGTTGTCTTCAGATTACTTTGTGTAATGTTTCCTTCACGTGTCATAAACCATTGCATATCTTTCATTAAATTTTGGGTTTGGTACAAGAGTGATTGTAGGCCATGGCTAGGTTTCTCTTCTACAATTTTCCATCAAGCTCACTGAAAACCTGAAAAAAATTCAAAAAGTCCTTAGAAATTAACAAAGTAAAAGCATTTTTCTAGAAACATTTTAAACACTATCCAAATTAAAAAATGCATTAAGAAACAACAGCTGAAATAATTTTTAAATACCCATTTTAAGATGATAAGCAAAAAAAAAAACCTTATTCACTACACTTGGAAATCAACATTATTTGCTATTCTATTTTGAACTTTGTTCAAAGATAAGTTTTGTGGAAATATTATTGTAAATTAACATATACTGGAGCCACCAGCCTGTCCAGAATAGCAGAATATAGTTGTATTTTTTTTATTAGTAGTATAGCTGGTGCATAATTTTTACATCAAGTGTCAGCATCTCACAGCATGAGAAAATGATGTATTCAGAAAGGACATATTACAGAGTGAAGAATATGAAACTGTTCTACTGTAGAAAGACTGTTAAGGGAAAATGTGATTTTGATGTCAGTAATGACCCATCAATTCAAGTTAAATCAGGTACATATTGAAGACCACAGGACCCTTAGATGGAACACCTCTTTGCATTACAACGTTTAGTATTACGGGTAACATACACCTCACCTCCATTACCAAAATCTCTTGCAATTAAAATTCTCTGAGTTGAACTTCACCAAAATGAAGTTAGGTGTATAGTATGAAATGGGGAGGTCTGAAGCCGGTTATTTGATTATTGAGTATATAACCCGCTAAAATGGACAGAAATCCTTAGAGGGGAAGGTAGAGATGACATTGTGAGATTATCTGTGTCCTCAATTCTCCCTGTAAACATCTGCAGAACTATCTCATTATCATCCTTCCAGGTGCTTTAATAGCTTCAATTGCAATAATGCATATGTTAAACCCCCCCCAACAACAACAAAACATGCAAAAAACAGCCACCCCAAAATAAAAATACCCACCCACAGCACGATTAAGCTCTTGGTGTACTGAGACAACTGCCAGGCAAGTTGACCGATAGTATTTGCCTCTTTATACTCCTTCCCATCTGCCTGTGTCCATCTGCCGTCTTGTCTATTATTTAAAGTCTTTGTAGTAGTCACCGTCTTTTACTTTCATGTTGGAAACAGCATGTAGCAGAAGGAGGTTCATCGTGACCTCGATAAACATTATTACAGCTAGTACACTTTTATTATAACGTGTTTTTTTTCTTTTCTTTTGACTACATCAGTTTCTCATGCTGTGGGATTGTAGTTCATGAAGATCTTTGAAGAATTTTGTACTACCTACATTTTTAATGAAAATGCCTACCTCCTGCTGGTTTGGCACAAACTAAAGGCTCCAATACAATGTAATTTGCAGCCAGATGGGGAAAAAATATCTGTTTTAACAATGAGCGGACATATTTAGTTCATGGCTTATTAGTTAGCTCCTGTTTTTCCCATCAAATGAGATAGAAATGACTTAAATTGCTGTTTGCAAATCTTTTGCATGTCTTTAAAAACTGACAATAAATGTAAGAAGTAATAGCTTTCTAGAATGAGTTTCCATGCTTGCTTTGTTGGAATGAAACTGCAAAAAATAAAGGATTCCTTTCAGGATCAGGCCTTTTTTACTGATCTGAAAGGCTGAACAAGTCGAGCAGAATCTCTCCAGCCTCACTGGAAATCTTGTGTTTTGCTCTGCTTGTGCTGCGTGGCACTGAAAAGCATCCCACTTTTTCAGTGGAAAGCATCTTTGAGTGGAGGAAAAAAAGTGCTTTCGATGGCTGTTCCACTTGCAAAGAACAGCTTGCTGAATGTCATCGTGCGCTTAGATTCACTGAAGCTGCCTATTCAAAGCAGTATGTGACTGTGATCCTTAACTCTAAATCTGTGCCGATGCAATCAGTCGCTTTCTCTTAAGTTAATGAGCAGGTCGACGTTGATTTTCATGTCAGCTTAATCAGACCGTAAGCTCTTCAGGGAAAGGAATTGAATTTTCTGTGCTGTGTGGCATCCAGCCTGCTATCAGAGGTTTAGTTCAGGATGGTAACAGTAGTTACAAAAAAAAAAAAAAAAGGAAACCATTTTATTAAGTAGAGAAAAGACTTTTTTAATGATAACTTCTGTCATAAGGCTGCTGTTTAAGTGAAACATTGGGTTAAAATAAAACATATCAAGCATCAACTAATATTTATGGATACTTCACATGTGTCTCACTCAGCACTTGCCTATTAATGAAGTCTTCTGTTTCTTCCATAATACAATAATACTAATTTCACATTCTCCATTATTTCCCTTGCAAAGTACTAAATTTGGAAGAAGATTCTTCTTGTGTGTCAATTTCTCTCTCTGTATCCATGTCTTAAATATTAGATCACAAAGTAAATAAATAATTCTGCTTTATTCAGTAATACTGAGAATTAGTGACACAGTGCATCATTATTACATACCTATACTTAGAAAAAAAATCTCACTGTAGGATGAGATCTTGCAGTTTCTTACTGTGGTGTGGAGTACTTTTTTCTACAGGCACTCCTATTAAAAAGCAATGACATTAGTTGCAAAATCATTTACTATATGAGGTGTCAGGATAGGTGAATTTGACTTTTGTACAATTACCTGGTTTATCAA
Source organism: Grus americana (assembly GCF_028858705.1). Lineage (NCBI taxonomy): Eukaryota > Metazoa > Chordata > Aves > Gruiformes > Gruidae > Grus > Grus americana. The sequence continues at coordinate 65,534,611 of NC_072853.1, forward strand.
GAACCTTTCACACGTGGATGTACTGCTCAAGAGAGGTGCTGAGCTAATAGGTATCTAAAAGTGACGTTGTCTGTCCTCATGATTAGAAAACTATCTAATATAGATGTACTGCCACCTGCCTTTTCCCACAGAAACTGTCATAGTCATTCCATTTCGAGGCTATCAGTGAGTTAAGTCCTCAGCCTGCATGGCCCAATTCAACGTCTAGCTTCTGCTGAGACTGATAATTAACTTTTCAGTTATCAGAACAGGCTTCAGATTGAACTGCTCTGAAAAGTGATGAAAAGTGGATGTTGCACTTTTCTGAGGCAAGAAATAGAAGATTTTCTTTTCATTTGATATATTCTGTGATTTTTTTTTTGTTTGAGAAAAAAATGTAATTTATTTTTTTGCTCTTGAAAAATTAGTCTCATTGAGGAAAACCTTCAGCTATTTTCCTTCATTTTTCCTACTATTAAATGAAGAGAAAGAGGCTGTCATTAGGACTTAAATGCAGATGATTTGGGAAAGGATAATGTGATAATCATGACACCTCACACAAAGTTCATGTACGACTATTTGCACCTGATGTACCCATTAGCTATTTTGATGCAAAAAATCCGTTTTATCTATTACGAAACTGTTTTCCCTCCTCCAGATCCATGAAACTGTTAAATTTGATCTCCGTACAGAATAAGACAAAAAGTTAGCAGTAGAATTGTGTAAATATTGCCAATGCTTTCTGAGTGCATTCAATAAAGTTAAAAAAAGACCCAACACATTATTTTTTCCATATTTCTCTCCATTTTTATATTGAGTTCCCATGAAGAAAAAGACACCATTTGCTGAGGTTTCCTGTCGTAAGTGTTTGGGACAAGCATCTCAAGGAGTCAAGAAGGCTGAAGTGAAACACTCATACAGTTTGCATATATATTAGATGAGAGACCTTTCAGGGGAGTGAAATAGTGAAGAGGGCTCTTTAAGCCTTGTCAGAGCCCTGGCAGAGAGGCGATTAACAAACCTAGCCATTGATCAAACCTCTCTCTTCATTACTGGGAAGGCTCATGCATATACAGTGGATTGCCCAGCAGTGACAAGAGAAAATTAAAATTTGCATTCAGCCACTTCCACTGTCAGGAACTTAATTTTTCTAGGAATTATGCTTCAGGTAGAGGACTTACGTTCCCAAAAATGGAAAGGTTGCCTAGAAGACAGCATCTTCTGGAACTCCCTAACCCTTTCTGGGCTGAAAGAACCATAGGGATTTTAACTTTTGGAGGATGGAAAGAAGGCGCAAGATCTGACAAGCAGATCTACAAGATTTCTGTCCATCTTTACTCCCGAAAGACATTTAACCATATGTTTACAGCAGCTCCTGTGGGATTCAGTCACGTATTTTAAGCTGGATGTCGGTGGTGGTTTGAAGAATCAAGGTCAGTATGCATATATACTCAGTGAGTGATGGCACGGTGACTAATTCTTCTGGCTTATCGAAAAGCTTGTTTTTTGAGTGTTACTGAGTAGGTAGAAGAATCCCTTTGCAATCAAGTCAGTTTTGCTTAGTAAATTTAAACAAAAACTGGAAAAAATATATGGACACTACTTAATGAATTTAACCTCACTTACTGTTCATCAAAGTATGAATTATTTTCAGCTATGTCTCACAAACACCATTCTCCTGTCTTAAGCTGTTTTTCAACAATACCAATATCACTTCAGAGAAAACCTGCCATTTCCAAATCCGAAATACAAGATTGAATTACCTCCATCAAATGTGTTTTTGATGGTAATCAGTCTGTCTAGTCTTCAAAATGCAACTTTTTACAAAGTTTTCAATATTTTTATTTAACTTGATCAGAAGTCACGGCATTATTTTCCTTTTTAAAAGAACAACTTAGTCTTACATCTCTCCCAATATAGTAATGTTCTTAGGATAATAAAGCTATAAATGTAATTTTTAAAAAAACTTAAGACCATTAGTATGTACAATTGTATGCTTTGAAGTGGGAGGCTGGAGATCAGTCACCAAAATTCATTTTCAGTCCAGGCAGGACTCAGCCAATAATGAGATGCAGGCGAGCACCTAAGTGTAAGTATCTCAGTTATGGTTTTAATGTACAGATTGATATAGAATACAAAATGCAGTGAAAGCTACATCCCGCACTGAAACATGGCAAGCAGTCATTCGAGAGAGGAGGAAGGAATTTTACTCACTGAAGGAAAGTATTGTCTACTAGCTAATTATATATAGGCAGCAACCCCTTGGCTGACAAGGCAATATATATATATATATATTGAAGGAGGGGAAACAATTTTGGTTTTCATTAAGAAGAGTGGCCTGATTATCTCCTGCATATGTGTGGATTAACATGAGTTTTGGAGCAAAAGAATAGGTCTGTCTGGGTGTCCTTAAATGATTGAAGGGGAGGAGAGCTAACACTCCACCAAAGGGTGGGAAGGGGAGCAAGTGGAGGTGTAAGCGTATCTGAAGGTGCACTGTGAAGGTGTTTCCCTGCTGGAAACGAAAAGAAATTTTAATGGGCAAGATTTCAGGTGGAAGCTACTGAGCAGAGGCAATATGAGACAGGAGGCAAAGACCTAAGCCCCAAACGATAAACTTCTCAAAATTGACATAGAATCACATGAATAAGGGAGAAAGACTTTTCTTAAATAGCCTTGCTTCAAGTACACTGGGCAAGGTTTTCTTTCACTTCTGTATATATAACTTTTTTGTAATGATTTGTAACTGTGCTGGTTTGGGATGTTGTGAATAAATGCTTGTACTTGCATTCTACCATTTATTGTAACTGGAAGAGCACAACATTGCTCACCTAAAAACTCTGTACTGGATTACCTCAGTAAACCCCTGCCTCCTTACTATGTAATTCTATACTCAGAGGGCAACAGAACAGACCACGTTTCAGTCACACCAGTGTCAGATGGAGGGTTCGCACCACAGACATCAGGAGAGAGTCATGGTTAAATGTGAGGCTTGCACGGAAAATGTCAGTGTTGTTATTGGTTTCCACTGCATTACAGGCTGAAAGAATCTTTTAAAACATAGAACAAAGCCACATGCTCCACAAGCTGCTGAGTGAAAAATATGTAGGAGATAAGGCATAAACATTTAATGAACCAGTAAGCCTACAATATCATCTTCCAATGCACCAGGCTCTTTCCAAAAGCTTTACGATGCATTGCTCTTGCTTTCCCCAAGGGTTTTCTCCTTTTTGAGCAGTGGAATGATATGAATTCCAAAGGCAGGAGATTTTGTAAAGGGAGGGGAGAAGATGTTTCATTCAAAACCAAAATGGGAAAATTGTTATGCTTAGCTGACATTTAGACTTCATATTTATCTGTATTATGAGAATTCATAATCTGGAATTGCTCTTCCATCCTCTTACTCTGCCTTTACCTCTGTACCTCTTTGAAAGCGTAGGCTTTTGTGTAGGTCTCTGATGCTCAGAAACAAAAAGAAAAGGCTTGTTCTTTAACACTTCTATGTTCTGCGGTCATTTATAAAAGCAAAGTAATCATTATTTAAGTTAATGTTTTGTGTCCAGCTATATATTCGTTATTATATTTTTAATTATTGCTATTACAACATTACTTGCAAGATCCTTGTCATAACAGCAGAGTCAAAAAACAGTAAGGGCCATTGTGCTGAAGAAAAACTAGCCTAGGTGGACAAGCCAAATTAAGAGACAAATGGATGGAAAAGACAGATGAAATTGCTTGCTTCAATCCGCAAAGCTTATCTGTGACAGTGGCTGCAGAAACCATGGACCTTACTGGAACAAAACTGTCAGATCTAACAGTCTATCAAGCTTTGAAAAAGTTTGGTCACGCATCTGAAATCCACAGTTAATCTCACCCAAATTTCACAAATCAAAGTCCTACACAAAAGCTATTTGGGGAAAAATTAAAACCATGAAACAACCTGTGTTAATCTGTTTTATTTGTTTTATTAAACTGCTTCTCCATTACTCACGAGTTCCCTTCAACCTAATGATATCTGTCCCCACATCTTGAAAAACTGTAACATTCTGTGCAGGAATGAGCTTACAGACAGAATCAGATGACTCTCAATAAGCAAATTGTCCCTGAGGGACATGGTCAGTGGTGAAGAGAAAGCATCGTGTGTTACATAATCCGTAAGTGTTGGCTGATGCCACACATCAAGAGGAAGGCACCATGGCACACTCTGGCTAAAGGGTAATAAGAAACTTGAGCAAATCTTTGTGGATAGGAAACATGAGTCACGCTTCCTAAATACAGAAAAGTTAGCCAAGACAATTGCCAGATTTCCCCTATATCATCGGAAGCTACATCATTTGAAGCATCCGATTCTGAGATAGGAATCCCTACACAGCATTTAGCATACGGTGCATGTGGCTGAGTACTTTGTGTGAACAAAGCGGGTAATGAAATCAAACCAGGTTTCAAAAAATTGTTTCACATCTTAATTTTAAATGCTGTGCAATGGACATAGAGCAAAGATGCATTTCACCAAAAAGCAGTCAAAACCTAGCATCTTTGTCTTAGTATGTGGCTTGCACATCTATGAAACTGGAGGAGTTCAAGGCATGGAGCTGCCATCAGTAATAGAATAGCTCGCGCCCTTCTTTACACTTTATGAACTGGAAAATACCATATACTGCATTCCTGCATGCTTATTATGTGAAGCACTCTAGTCTCCTACTGGAGAGCAATTATTGAGAAATGTGATGGAATTTCTTTCTTAAACTTCCAATACTGCTGATAGAAGAGTGGGGGAAAAGGTAAAGAAATAAATGTCAGACAAGGTCTATTACATGTTTTGTTTTTTAAAAAGTAATTTATCCCACATAAATTGTATACTCTCTACTGTCTGGCACACGACACCTGGTTTTAGTCTTTAAAGCAGATCAACAGGGAAAAAATGTATTGTTGGCAAATACTAATTAGGTGGACATGCATAATCCTAATCTATTTTTTTTCTTTCTATAGTCAACATACTACTATTATTGCATTCGGTGGCATCCAACTGTGGCAGGTTACCAAAGGTCTGGCCAAACCTTCTGGACAAGATTTGGGAACAAATTGGCGCTCTGACACTTTCACTTTAGGAAGCGTTTCCAATACGTTGTTTTGAAGCACGTGATGACTACACTGAGAGTCACAATCTGCTCTGGTAAATTAAGAATTCCTCTTAGATGTGTGACAACAAGTTCAGCCTTCTCCACTCTCAGGAGAGTAGCTAACAGTGAAATATTGGAAATCCAAAAAGTCACCTCATTAGTCAAACTAAAATCAATATAACATATGCATATAATGGAGCATGGAAGAGACAGTTCAAGAATGCTCACTCTGTCTCAGCCATTTATACTTTTGTGCTGTTGCCAGTAACATAGTGCGACTGGTAGACAAGCAAGCACAGACAACCTTAAAGAAGACTCCTAGTGCCAACAGAAATGTCACAGACTGGCCAAATCTCTTCTTCCTCTGGAAACTCACCCATGATTTAATGTATCCCTTTCACCCCAATAGGTTCTTCTGCGACATTAAAAGAAAGAGTATTATGCGAAAGAGTATTGGTGCGAACCGCATGAAGTTCAACAAGGCCAAGTGCAAGGTCCTGCACATGGGTCGGCACAATCCCAAGCACGACTATAGGCTGGGCGAGGAATGGATTGAGAGCAGCCCCGAGGAGAAGGACTTGGGGGTGTTGATTGATGAGAAGCTCAACATGAGCCGGCAGTGTGCGCTTGCAGCTCAGAAAGCCAACTGTGTCCTGGGCTGCATCAAAAGAGGTGTGACCAGCAGGTCGAGGGAGGTGATCCTGCCCCTCTACTCGGCTCTGCTGAGACCCCACCTGGAGTACTGCATCCAGCTCTGGGGTCCCCAGTACAGGAGAGACATGGAGCTGTTGGAGCGAGTCCAGAGGAGAGCCACGAAGCTGATGAGAGGGCTGGAGCACCTCTCCTGTGAGGACAGGCTGAGAGAGCTGGGGTTGTTCAGCCTGGAGAAGAGAAGGCTCCGGGGAGATCTTATTGCGGCTTACCAGTACCTGAAGGGGCCTACAGGAAAGATGGTGAGGGACTGTTTATCAGGGAGTGTAGTGACAGGACAAGGGGTAATGGGTTTAAGCTTGAAGGAGGGTCGATTTAGATTAGATGTTAGAAAGAAATTCTTTACTGTGAGGGTGGTGAGGCACTGGAACAGGTTGCCCAGAGAGGTTGTGGAGGCCCCATCCCTGGAAGTGTTCAAGACCAGGTTGGATGAGGCTTTGGGCAACGTGGTCTAGTGGAGGGTGTCCCTGCCCATGGCAGGGGGGTTGGAACTAGATGGTCTTTAAGGTCCCTTCCAACCCAAACGATTCTATGATTCTATGATTCTATGATTATTTCACCACATGCCACAGGTCCTACCTTTCTGTGAGTGCTCTGCAACTGTTGCTTGGCAGTGTGTGTGCCCATCTCTTCAACAGGGTGAACATCCCCAGCAATTTCTTGGTCTTGTTTACACCCATAGTGTTTTCCTCTTGGTGGGGAAGAAGCTGAAACAATAAATTTGTTTTGAACAGCAATGTCATGGCCCAATACCATGAGGCACCACCAGCCTAGCTGCCCCTGCCTGGCCCCAGAAAAATAGCATGAGAACTCGAGCTGCTTTTGCTGACAGAGGAATGGGTATGTATTTTCTGAGTCTCTTCATCCAATTTAGACACAGAAAATGGGTCAGAATCAAACTCAATTCTTCCCCTCTGAAATGTATCCACAGCAATTTAAACTTCTAGTTTATTCCTGTCCATTCTCTACACCAAGACCTTGCTTGCTTGTGATACTCTGAAATGTTGAAGGGGAAGGATGGAGAGAAAACACTGACTGTAATGGATAGCAGGTAAAGAAAGCACCTTAAGTGATACACCATAGCACAAAATGTTCTACCCTTCCTGCCTCAAACAAGAAAAGCAAAATCCCTTCCAAATGTGAGGAATTAAATGATGCTAAGGTGAACACCATCCAGGCCCATCAGCTGTCCTTTTCTTGGATAAAAGAATATCAATCAGCAGAGGACATTTAATTCTTCCTCTAATGCTTTTTCGTTAACCAAGCATACTCCTGGTTCTCATTAATTGTATGCATCCCGAAATACTTGCTGGTAGTTGCAGTCACTCAGAGATGAGTAATATGAGAACAGAATATTAATAATTGTGTCATAAGCAGCTCTTGTCAAAGTACATTTAAATTAATGGTTCTAAGAAATTATTTCTTTTCTAATGAGAATCATTAAACATGAGATTGAATTTTAGCAACATCTGAAAAGGCATAACAGACTGTCAGTGGTTTCAAAGCCTAAGCAGCAGTTTGAGCAGTTACTCTTTAAGGCGAAGAAAAAATGTATGGGGAAAAAAAATCTTAAACCCATTTGAACTAAGTATTTTATCAACAATATAAAACTACAGGTAAAACTGATAAAAAATTCTTGCCTTGGGATTACCAGTTAAAAGACACTTAAAGCGAACCTAGAGAAAATGAACCAAGTGAATGTATGGAAAAAATATAATGTTTTTGCCTGAAAGAACTTATGATCTAAATAGATAACAGAAAGGCAAGAAATGGATGATACAAGACAGCAAAAAAAACCAAGTGAAAGGCAATTGTATTTACCATATTCTGTGAACTCCAGTCATTCATTATCCAGATGAAAAGTTAAACTCTGTGCATTAAAATAGTATTTAACAACAATGGAAACATGGAAAAAGAAAACTTGGGCAGGATGGAACAAAGTCAGGGGCACTCATCAAAAGTTGAATGAAAGAATGGCTGAATACAACAAAGTCTCTAGCTATCTTCTAATACCTTTTCTTGTTCCTTTAGTTGCTGGCTGTAATCTGACCTCCAGAAAATGACAGAATGTACAATAAATACCAGAAAATAAACTTAGCACTTAGGAATATGCTGGATCAGCTGCCATCACCTCTATTTTACTTTATTTTCTGTTACAAATCCCCAAATATTTCAGTGGAGGAGGCACACTTTTTTACAATGCAATGCAAATCTTTACAAATAGGTGGGATAGCCCATCTTGATGAAGGTCTTGTTGCAACACTGATAATTACCTGACACAGTAGTTTAGGTGGACCAGGCTCTAAATATGGTAGTTTTTAACAGGCACATTACTCTTTCTGCCCTTGCTGCCTGTATAAACAATCCTTTTCTGAATCCAAAATCCAAATCCAGTCTTCAATACACACAAGATTTATCATCTGTGAGAAAGTCTCACAGTTCAAAAAAATGGCATCTTTGTGCATATAAATTTTTAAGGTTTTGAAAATTAGTAATAAAACAAAAAAGATGTTTTTGTTGGGCTACAGAGCCAAGAGCTACAAAATTTCCCACCCTGTTTACTTATCAAGATTTAGAGGGCCACAGACAATGATAGTGAGCCTTTCCTGAACATGGACATTCATCAGAAATTGAATACTTCAATTTTTCAGTATTTTGGCTATACTACTACAAGAATATGGGGAATAATTCTGTCTGGGTTTCACCTTCAATTTTGCACTGAGGTAACTAGACCTATGTCAATTATATGTACTGATGAACAGATACAAGTTCTTTTTCTCAGGAGGAATATAAGCCGTTAATGTTGATACTTAGCGGTGGAAAATTCTGTTCAAATTTGTGAATATGAACATTCTTCTAATGGAACAAATTCTGAATAAATCTAGAAGAACAGTCATATGAGATATTGCAGCAAGAACACAGCCTGAAATCAGATCCGGAGATCCTGGCTGTCATTTTCTAGTACATTAATTAATACATTGATCTTTCCTTCTGAGCCTCTAATGAGGCCCAGCTTCCTTTGCCCACACAGAGGGAGAATCTTTAATATGACTTAATAGCTAACAGAAGTGTGAGTCAGTACATTCATTATCCTTAATGTCAGTCATTTCCCCAGAGTAGGAAACTAAGAGAACCATAGCAAAAAGGACAACACTCTGGACAGGAGAGCCCAGAGACATATCAGTCTTTTCCCCAACAGCTGATTTAGGCATGAATTATGAAGACAGTACCATTTTGCTACAATAATCTTTAGCAATTGTTTTGTGTCAGAGTTACGCCGTAGGGAGACTGTAGGTTTTCTCCTAGGCATCTGTGTGCCATTAGCAGATCTAACTCCAAAGGGTTTGGGCAGAAAGGAAGAGAAAAACAAGTGGAAACATCACAAGTCCCTGTGGTCCGTCAAGGAACTACATTTGTTTATGAATCTTCTGTTTCAAGATGAAAAGGGATGGGCAATATTCTTCTGTAGCATCAGTACTGCAATTTTAAATGTCCACAGTGCCAGATGACATGAAAAAGATCAGTTCACAATGCTGTTAAGCACTGCTGGAGTACTAGGTCTCTGAGTCCTCCTACCACTATCTGCACTGCCCTAAATAACCATCTCTGTGCCATCTAGTACCAGCACACCTTTCCTGGACCTGGTCTTCCACCCAACACTCACTGAACCCTTTCTCCAAAAGTTTAAACAGTTTTATGATATTTGGTGGCATACGATGATAAATGAAACATCCTGAACTTAATGCTGGTGATGGTACCGTCCTTCCTGAGTACAAGACAGACACCTAGCAGCCCATACAGATATTACTGAACTCTTTTCCAGTCTTGCACTGATGCTCATGCACTATCCTTGGCATGCCATTGCAGGGTCGGAAAAAACCTGACATCGCTGTGGCAACTTGTCAGTGCCATGCAAATGGCATGGATTCAAATATAAAGATAAATGGTATGAAACATGGAAACCTACTGCGCATTGCTAATACATTAGACTTACAGGACAGTTTAATAACATGTTAGATGATGATCGTTAGCATATAGGGCATAAATTTGCTAGGTAATTATTTATTAGATTTAAACAATTTCAAGTAATTGAATATTTATGCAACTGTACACCTTTTTCCTTTGTCTTTGCATTGAATGTATCTGCTTAATTTATAACAACTATGTCAATCATAGAATCATTTTGGTGGGAAAAGACCTTGAAGATCATCAAGTCCACCTGTTACTGTAGCACTGCCAAGTCCACCACTAAACCATGTCCCTAAGCACCACATCTACATGTCTTTTAAATACCTCCAAGGATGGTGACTCAACCACTTCCCTGGGCAGCCTGTTCCAGTGCTTGACAACCCTTTCAGTGGAGAAATTTTTCCTAAGATCCAGTCTAAACTTCCCTGGTGCAACTTTCGGCCATTTCCTCTTGTCCTATCACTTGTTACTTGGGAGAAGAGACCAACACCCACCTTGCTACAATATAGAAATAAGAGGAACTTTTCCTACAAACTGACAACAAGCCTTCATGATGTTATCAGGTTGTCTATCACAAGCTTTTTAGTTTTGATCTATGTGAAGCTTACAACAGTTATTGCTGTCACATCTGAATGGTAAAGTCTAGTATTAAAATTCGCAATAGGAAATGGCTTGAAAACTTAACAAGAATGAATAAAGGAAACAGTAGTAAATTTTACAATTTTACAAAATTGTCTTACATAGATTTGTTTCAGAATTCAGCTAACAATTCAATCCTGAGAGCAATACTTGCAGTCGTTTCTGAATTTGAACAGAAAAAATCAGGATCTTGTTATTACACATAGCAGTTTATTTTATATACATTTTTGCATGTCTATTACTACCTTTATCTTAGCAATTCATACTACATTTGATTTACAGTTTCTTTGATTTCATTGCAGATATGCAATTAACTAGCTAGGAATTAATGCAATGTTTTAGTACAGAATTCAACAAAAATATTAGTGAATTAAGGATTAAAACTTGCCTCTAAATGTTAGTACAGTATAAATTTTTTCCACTTTCTTTTCATTATTTTCTTTTTGATCTTATTTGTGAAGTTTTGACACTTTTGAATGCATTTTCTATAGTGAAAACCAGAGTTCTGATGTTGCAAATCACTCACTGCAGGTTCATTATATTTTTATTATAATATCTAAATATAAAAGAGATTGGCAAATAGTTATTCTCATCTATATTCTCAGCAGTAGCAGTGCTGAAATGCAGGTGACAGCACAGAATGGAGAAGCAGAAAAGACCATGTCTGAGTAAGTACTAACAGGAAGAAGGAAAAGAAAAACAAAGTGGAAAAAATGTATAACACTGCAAAGTTATTCAACTTTCCTGAAACATTTATGAACCTTCCTCTACCTTTTACCTCTTCCTTTAGGAGCTTTATTCAATGACCTGCAAGAAGTCATTATTTTACGACTGCTGGGTAAGGAAATGTGAACTTGAATGTTGTTTACCATGCTGCAAGAACTTCAGTATTCCTTGAATACGTAATATTTACAAAACCAAGTAACCAAAGACAGGAAGGCTATTAAGTCAGTATTTCTCAAGTTAAGAAATGCAAATAAATGCACTGTCTAACTGCATAATCAAATTATATTCTTCAGCAGGACCCCTGCCTCATTCAGCACACGGGCTGGGCAGTGTTCTGTAGATAGACAGCTATTCAGTATTTTGGCTGTTATTCCCCACTTCTGATCAATGTGCAGGTAAGGCCTTTATGTCTTATTTATAATATTTACCCTACACTGCAGAAATGCTGTTCTAAAAGCAGAATTGTTTATCTTCTCATGACTTTTTATGCTGCTTGTAAATGTAGCACTAGGGTGTTTCACAACTCTCAGGTGATACAAAGATATAGTATTCTCTCTGTTTTGTGAAGAGAAGCATATGACCACAAATAAGAGATCGAAGTTTCTATTCATTTAGATATCTAATCTGAAATGTCTACAACTTGGTTTCAAAGTATCTAATAAATAGTCGAGTGTCATATTTTGAATGGAGAAAGTACAGGTCTCCTTGCCTTATCCTGTAGTTGTAGAGCCATAAGAGAATTCAGTTTAGCCCATAGCGTTTAATGGTCTCACTTAGTGAAACTATGCGTCAATGAACAAATATAGTGTGATTATATAAACTATCCTACTATGTAACTAGCACACTGTATGCCCAAAAGAAAAGCAGTCAAGATTGGTATGACCTTCTGCCAAAATTGCAAGAATGACAGTGACAGCTACCGGAGCCTCTCATGGCCACAGGTACCTGATTCCTGCAAAAACTCTGAGGACGCTACTGCCTCTTCTGTCATCCCACACCAAAGTATGATTCTGCCTGCAGTGTGTTATACTTCAGGGCAGATATGATTAGAGATTACCCTCGTAGAGTTTTTCCCAGATTTTTCTGTAAATATAAGTAAGAAAGCTCCATGTTTTCCTTGTTTCAGTCTCAGACAGCACAACTGGTCTAGATCAAGCCCTCTAAAAAAAGTATAACCTGTTACAAAAAGAAGGGATGGAAAATTGTAGCCTGAATGTCTTGAATTTCTAAAAGTGAGAAAGAACTATAATAAAGCTTGTAGATAGACCTAAAAGGACAAGTTGCAGGCCTTTTCCATTTGCATTTTGGTATTGCAATGACATTATTAGTTTGCATGTGTGCCACCACAGCGCAAAAGAGGAGGGGCTTAGAATTGTTCTTCTCTTTCTTCTAATGGAGACTTTCTAAGTTTGAGGATATGAACATATGATTTGTTTTCATACTTGGTTTTACTGCATTAAGATTTAAGCAGTTCTGTTGTACAGCGTTCACATTTCTGGAAACATTTTTTCTGCAAGACAGTCCCTTAAAAGTTTGATTCTGTCCTCATAGCAATGCATTCTTGGAATTTAACATTTACATAGATCTGAGATTGTGTCAGAAGGAGCTGTCAACAAGATAAGGAGTAAGGTAACCAGAGAGATTCCAGCATCAGCTCCATGAATGTCATCCACCCAGGGGTTTTGATAGTGAAGATGCAAAAATGTAGGTTGGCTGTTAGTATGCATGGTGTGGCCATTGCTGTGCAGCCCCACAGGCTGGGCCAGGGCTACCTCTTACCCTGTAACCTGTGCTAAATTTAGATTAAAACCTTTATCCCCAAGGCAGAACAAAACTGTAAGTACATAGCCTGTATGTTGATAGGCTCTCAGATTCTCTAAATCTGAAGTGCAGTTTGCCTTAATGTTTAATTACAAAAGAAAAACCTCTCCTTATTCTACAAGGCTGTTTATACTGCTGAAATGGGAGACTAGATTACTGGAACTGCAGTCATGCACATCAGGGATAGCGGCTACAAATTGGCTTTATGACAGTTACAGTTTGAACTATAATTAATGATGCAATCGGTCTATGGCACAAAACTCACAACATTTTTGGGACCTTAAATATAACACAATACAAAACCAGACAAATACAATTCACTTGATCAGACAAGTGAAGTAGCAGAGGCCTTTTTGTTCACAGGATGAATTTCTACCTGTGTCAAAAATCCGAGAATAGCTATCTAACACATACAGGTCAAATGATGTTACCTCAGAGTAGTACATCCACATTTTGTAACAAGTACTGTACTATTTCATGTTTATCATCTGCACCTGGCAGCCTCTAATATAGATGAAAGACCTGTCTACACTTGAATTATGAGTGTGAATATACAGAATGGGATTTGTAGATTGAATCTAATCAAACATCCAGGCCTGGTATATTCTATAATTGCATCTCAAATAAAACAATATGTTCTTTCACCAATCTTTTTATGCTCCTAGCATAGAAGATAACTTCCCTTTAAATCAGCAGAGCATGTTTAGATGACTTCTTCACTATTGTATGGTATCTGCTTCTCATGTTCTCAAGTTTTAGCTGTTACCTCTGATTAGAAAATCATAACCTCACTGATAAATAGGTTTAAAAAGCTAATAAAAGAAATGAAGAAAATAGTTTGGCTTCCCAAATTTATTACTCATCTTCCCATTGAGTGTAGAGAGTTCTTTCACTTCTAAAATGTAAGACACAAACCTCTGAAATTCTTTTTGCTTTCAGCTGAGGAAAATGCTCCTTTCTCTAGAACTTTGCAAATCAGTGGCCTGGTCAGCATCCATTTTTCGTATAAAGGAATGTTTAGAGAGTTTAATGACAAACTTCTTAGGGGGACTGAAAGTATCGGACAGTGCATTTCTTTATACCACAGAGGATGGTTGCAGTTGTGCTACCAAACTTCAGAGTATTTGAACTGCTTACAGGGAACTTGAACTACTTACTGTGAAACTGGCTGTTAGTATGCATCTTTACTAAGCAGTTTTATCCTACTTCAGTTTTCCTTTGATTTGCTGAATGTATTCAACCTGAATGAAACTGATTTAAAATTTTTTAAACAGTGGAAGTGTGGATAACATTTCATTGCATTTTGGGTTTTGAGTCAGCTGCAGAGGGAAAAATGAATCTGCAGAGATTGCAGTCAAATGACATGAACAATTGATGAATTAAGGAGAAAAATCCCACCAGTATCTGAAGGATCACAGCAGAGGATTGAGACTTTGAAACTTTAACAACAACTGTGAATGACTTCTATGCCCTCTTCAGCACAACGAAACCTGCTGTTGTCACTGGACTATTTCTCCAGCAGAGGAATTCTGTTTGGTGAGAAGAAACATTTTTGCCCATAGTAAATGTTGCATTTTGAGGCATCAGTTTATAGCTGTCAGGAAAGTAATAAGATTAGAGGGAACTGAAGATCTGCAGATGTTTCTGGTGACATTATGCAGATCCAAAGACTGTACTGTGTAATATTTACTTTTTAAAAAAACATATTGCAGGCCCCAAGATATGTTTATCCTCTGTATACAGTACATTGCTCAAAAGATCATCGAGTCCAACCATTAACCAAGCACTGCCAAGTCCACTGCTAAACCATGTCCCTAAGCAACACATCTGTGCGTGTTTTAAATACCTCCAGGGATGATGACTCAACCGCTTATCTGGGCAGCCTGTTCCAGTGCTTGATGACCCTTTCAGTGAAGAAATTTTTCCTAATATCCAATCTAAACCTCCACTGGTGCAACTTGAGGCCATTTCCTCTTGTTCTATTGCTTGTTACTTGGGAGAAGAGACCAACACCCACCTGGCTACAACCTCCTTTCAGGTAGTTGTAGAGAGCGATAAGGTCTCCCCTCAGCCTCCTCTTTTCCAGGCTAAACAACTCCAGTTCCCTCAGTCGCTCCTCATCAGACTTGTGCTCTAGACTCTAGACCAGCTTCGTTGCCCTTCTCTGGACACACTCCAGCATCTCAATGTCCTTCCTGTAGTGAGGGGCCCAAAACTGAACACAGTGCTTGAGGTGTGGCCTCACCAGTGCTGAGTATGGGGAACAATCCCTTCCCTAGTGCTGCTGGCCACGCTGTTTCTGATACAAGCCAGGATGCTGTTGTCCTTCTTGGCTACCTGGGCACACTACCAGCTCATGTTCAGCCCACTGTCAACCAACACCCCCAGGTCCAGGCAGCTTTCCAGCCACTCTTCCCCAAGCCTGTAGCATTGCATGGGGTTGTTGTGACCAAGTGCAGGACCCAGCACTTGGCCTTGTTGAACCTCATACAGTTGGCCTTGGCCCATCGATCCAGCCTGTCCAGGTCCCTCTGTAGAGCCTTCGTGCCCTCAAGCAGCGCAACACTCCTGCCCAACTTGGTGTTGCCTGCAAACTTACTGAGGGGGTACTCAATCCCCTCATCCCAGAAGCCAAAGCGAATTGCATTTGGCTTTTGGATGAGATGTAGAAGCATGGTGCTACCCATCTATCCCAAGTAAAGAGCTCAGTTCTTTATCTAGCTTGGTTAACTAAGGACCTTAAGTAAACATGACTTCACATAGAACATGTGAGTGAAGGACTTGCCCAGAAACTGCTATATGCAACTGGCACAGAATGGCCAATTCCCTTGCCTGCTGCAGTGGGAAAGTAGAGAGGGATCCACTGAGACCTAAATGGCCATGAGTATCTGCTCTCCTGGAGACCTCTCTCGCTGCATGGATGGATATGCTTGGAAAAGGCACAGCTCTACACCATTTACTTCTGGTGTTTCTGCACAACTGAAATATGGATGAACCACATGCACCAAACATACCTGGTACTTCAGGATATTTACTGTGTGAGCCTTCTTGCTTTGACTACTGTGAGCTTCTGATTCAAGAGTCTAGCACCAGTCTTCCAGGGGTACCCAAAAGATGGATTTTAGATTCTAAAAAGAAGATCATACTTTGGATTAACAGTAGTCATACCGGTTTTTACCAAACATGTTGTCTGCTCCAAGGACTGTATATGTATAGTGTACAAACTGTAATCTCCCAATTTTCCCTGAGAAATCACCCCTCTGACTTGTTAAGCCAGTATTTCTGCACCATTATTCTAGCTGTGACACAGATCTTGACCCAAGGATCTGGGCTATCTCCTAATGGGTATTCAGTCACTGCAAGCACTTCTTCTTCCTCAGTTTAAGAGGCTGAGGTGAGTCAGGTAACAGAACACCACTTGAAGGCTGTGGCTTTATTATGGGTTTTGTCTAAGTAATTGAATCAAGAAAAAATGTTTCTTCTATTTCCCACCTTTACCAATGTGGGTAAGTGTCCACTTGCATCTCTAACAGCTCAGGTGACTTATAAAATAATATGTGCAGCAAGGGTGTAAGAGCAATTGCTTAAGATGTACAGCCACTCTGCCAAGACAGAATTTTCCAAAGCTTTTTTATTATTAGCCTCTGGGTACTCTGACCTAGCAGGATGTAGCAAGAGAATTAAACTGAACAGACTGCCAAAATACCTGCTAATTAACTTTGTTTAACTTCCTCCAGTATCAGTCTATGAGCAGGATGCATTTTCAAATAATTAGGTATATGAGACCTTTAAAATTTTGTTAACCGTTTCATTTTCTAACTGCTCTGTGTTAGCTGATCACTTTTTGAACTCCTTGGATTTGTTTGTACTTTGTTAGGGCCAATGTTAGCTGCCCACACAGATCACAACCATACTGGTAGCAATGCTTAACCCAGTCCTCTCTTCCCAGGTGAATATAATTTAGGTTTACTACTACTCCCCTACAACCCTCCACACCCCTTCATTAAATCTCTTCTTGTTTAGGTAAAGATAGTGAGAGATTTTCTGCATTTTAATGCTTTATTATATAAAGCACACTAATAGGTAAGGTATTATAATAATATAGTCTCCAAGGTCATGGAGTTTCTATCTCACTGCCACCACCAGGTTGAGTGCTGTGTTCCAGTTCCTCTCTTTAATCAGGATGAGTCCAAGATTCTTTCTAAACCTTATTTAATTATAATAGAGTGATATGAAAAGAAGTAAATTAATATTTTCTGTGAAATTTTTGGAGGTTCGGGCTTGCAGGGACCTGTGGTGCTGGGGAATGCTGCACCACTGATGTTCCCAGGTTGGTTAGTCAGAAGCAAAGAGGCAGAAGTAGCCAGGAAGGTCTGGAGGCTCCCCTCTTTCCAAAGCCCACCCCTGCATTACCTTTCCACACCAATCCCATTGCACTGCTCAGGCATCATCAATTTTGCCCTCCATGCTGCGCTGAACTGTCTCTTACAAAAAGTCCCACTTGTCACTGAACAACTGTCCTTCTTTCCTTCCGTACTGCTTCTTGAAGATAAGCCATGACAAAATAAATGACTCCTCCTACAATAACACTCTGTATCAACAAATTTCTACATGAAAACTTCCGCGTTTCCTCTGAGAGTCCAAGAAACACTATAGGGAAAAAAAACAAACGTGCTAGGTCTATGACAGCCAAAACACTCCACAGTTGGTGCAAAGTTAACATGAATGTGTGGTGTAATTTTGTTGGTTTGAATTAAAGCAGAATTTGGTCTCAAGGTATCTAAGTGCATACCTTGCACATTAACATGCCATTTTATTAAGTACTTGGTGCTTTTTCCCTGATAACATAACTTTACAACAAATACTTTGTGATGGGGCAACTTAGAATTGTTGTCTTCCAACTATTGTGCAATGAAAATGAGAATGTAAACAAAGTATTTGATATGTAGAAGCAGGGTAAAAAGTAACATTTTGCCAAGGAGATGACGAAGGTAATTTTATGATCATCAGTCCCTACTTTTCTATCATAACAAAAATCTCACGTCTTTTACAACTGGAGGAGGAAACTCAAGTCCCAGCTGCAAAAGTCCATGAGATGTGAGACCGGGGAAGAAAGGGTGAGACTGAGCATTGACTAGGACACCGGTGACACCTAAACTAATGAAACACTGGTGTGAGTAAAAAAAAAAACAACTGTGAATGTAATCATCTCTATGTACAAGGTTCCCAATTTGGAAGAGCTGTATTAAGAAGCATAAAAGAAGTGACCTGGATAGTAGGCCAAGAACAGCAGTCACCGCGTACGCAAGGAAGGAGAGGAAACCAGGGGCTGGCTGTCCCTGCTGAGGCACCTTGGTGTGTCCTCCTGAGGGACCACCATGTTTCCCACCCAAATCACATGGCAGTCCTTGCCAACACCTTGCCGATACACCTGCTTTACCTCAGTGTTTCTCACTTAAACCCGGCGATGCCCCCTCGGAGGCACCTCAGTGCTCCCCACCCAAAGCCTGGTGCTGCAGTGCCCCAGTGTTTCCCACCCTAGCTGTGGGCCCTGCCCCTAGGTCACCTCAGGGCTGGCCCTCAGCCCCTGCAGGCAGCCCAGGACAGCCTCCTGCCCCTCTGCAGCCGTGGGGTGTTTCCCAACTCAGCCCAAATCCAGCTGTGCCGGCGTGGGACCTGGTGGGAGGAGGTAGTCCCCATCATGGGCCTGAAGAGCAGTGGTCCCACACCTCACCCCCTCCCTACGAGCCAGCCCCATGCTCCTCCTTGCAGAGCTCCAGTGTCTCCATCCCCCATGAAGGCAGGGACCATGCCTCGGCCTCCTCGCTGCCCACAGTGTCATGTCGCTACTTCCTCATAAGTAAGGTGATTTTATGTCGGAATCATGTTATTTAATTGTAAATGTGAAGGACAGAACATTTATTTATTCCTATTTTATTCTTATTTCTTAATTTATTTTACACAGGAGCTGAAATAAGTGAATTCTGCATGCCAGAAAAGGCCTCTTATGCCAGCTACCAAATCTACTTGCAAAATGGGCCATGGTCAGCTCATGTGGTAAGAAAATGTGAAGTTGTTATATAATTGATTTAGATATCTCCTATTTCTTGCCTGTAACTGTTCCAATCATGAAGTCACGAGGGTTCAGAAAGCTTTGTAGTGGCCAAAGATCTTCCTCTCATCTCCTGAACAGCTATAAACATGGCAATCTGAGAGGGGGATCAGATTTATTTTTAACATGGATAAGCAGCGTGCATTTCCTTCTTCTCAGAAGCAGCTGAACCATCTGGGCTGAGATTTCCCTCCCCCAAACCTCTATACTTGAGACAAATACTTGAGTGGAGAAGTTTAGCTTAACTAATTGCTGTTTAGCAAAAGCATACACCATTGGGGAGAAAAAAAAAACAAAACAAAAAAAACAACCAACCAAACCAAAAAACCTCAACCAAGGCTCTTATAATGTCTGGTAATTTTGATGCTAATACGAGGCCAGCACATAAGCACATTATGAATAGATGATGTTGCCCTAATGACTGAGGCAGACAGATGAGGGAGAGGATGGAAGAAGTAATAAGTGTCCTTGTGTAGAAAATCGACTGGAGATCAGGCAAGTCCTGGTCTCTGGGTACATATTTTTACCATCTTCAGAAGAGAGAGATAATGGTGGGCAACACTTCACTGTATGTTTAAGTGTTTATTTTCTCCTCCTCAAGGTTAGTTACACTTTTTCTTTCATTCTGCAGTCTGCTATAAAGGCTATGCAGTCTCACACTGACAAAAGGACACAACATAAGCTAGTCTAAATCACCCATTAATGCCTCTAAGGGTAATGACCACAGCCTGCTAAAAACATACATGTAGTAACACTCCCCATGTGAAATGCCGTGCTTCTGTCACCTTTCCTCTGAGTTTCTGCCATTGTCATTGTTCCTTGTAGTTGCATTGGCTGATCTACACCACTGTAGTGTTGAAACGGGACCATTTCCCTGATACTTAGTTTGGTTTCTTCATTATATCATTGCCAACACAACACTTCCTGCTCTTGCTCCTGTGCGCCATGAATGATGGCAATGAAAGGATGTGTGCAATTACTAAGCACACTGCAGGAGGGAACTGGATGTAGGCAACAGCCCTTAACTTATCTCTCTTGTTTTGTTATCGTCTTAGGTATAACTAGTATATACAGAAAATTAAAACAGTTTTTCAGTGAGGGTATGAAAAACATATTTCTATCAACCACTCCAATGGAAGAAAAGAATGATGTTTGACTAGAGGCTAATTAGCATAAAGCATCATCAGTGGCAACTCCAACACATTTTGACTGGTGAAAGTCTCAGCGGAAAACTTAATCGTAGGTTTGTGTACAAGCACAAACCTGTGCACAAGCACAAATCTGTGCACGTGTAACACAACTGAAATTTCAGAGCAGCACAGCACAAAAGAAGAGTGTATGTTATTCCTAACAGTAACACAATAATACTAAGAAGACTAGCTGACTTAGTCGTTACACTTTGGAAAACAGAGAAAAGAGCCATTGCCTTGTAAAATGCCTTGTAATTTTCTGCTTCATGCCTCTTTTTGAACTAAGAATAAATTGCCTCAATGGTCAACTTCGCAAGCTTGGAGATAGCCAGCAAATTCCCTACCGAGGGGTACCGTGCAGGTGGACAAACATGTGAAAAGTCTATGATGCATTTAAGCACTAGTAAAAAAAAGTGTGTATGTGGAAACTACATGTTGGTACATGTGAAAATTTTGTCATCGTGCATTTGTTGTGGCATGTTTCCTCCTCCTTGTTACAACTTGTGTTGTGCTGCATGCACATTACCATTAAGATATAACAAAGAAAGGTTTTAGTGAGACGAATGAAGCTCTGCTGGGTTGGACTGCACTATTCCCAAGGCAGTCATCAGTCTCCTTTCCTACATCAGTTCTCCATAGCAATAATAGCCCATCTGGGCTAACAAAAAAACTCTAACAAAAAAAAATTTTGAGGCTGCATTGAGACTGACCCATGATAGATGAACGTGTTACAGCTCCTTCCTGTCCTGAGCATGCCCTTATTATTGCCATAAAGAAAAACCCACCAAAATATAGGGCTAGTGTATGTTGGTGCATATCTACATGTAAACACTCTTGCTGATGTGGCATAGAGTTAGCGTATGACAAAAATAATTGTACGCCCACCAATTTAGATATAAACTTCACACTTTGGTGCATGTTCCTCTTGACTGTATAACACTCCTATGTCCTTTCTAAATAATAAAGGAACCTGTGGACTTTTGCACATTAGAAAACACTAGAATTTCAGGATCTTTTCTACTGACTGATACTACAAGTGTCTTTCCCATATTCATGGGCTATTGGATTTCTCAGGCAGAAGAAATAGTGCATTTGTATCACGCTTGGGATTTATGAGAGAAGCTGTGCAGGGACTGTGGCAGCAGTAGGAGCAATAATGGGAAGTTTGTATTGTACCAATTCTTTTAGTCTCCATTATTGGAACAGACATACTAAGAGACATTCGGCTTGTATCACTCTGTGAATTAGGATAATTTTGCAGTCAGCAGGAATAATTCGCCCTTTCATTAGGAACAGGCCAAAAGTTCTCAGATAAAAGAGTTCTGCATAAGAAAATACCGTTCTACTGTGTGGGCCACATCAGGGTTGTTAGCTATGGCTGCAGAGTACCCAGGAATAGTCAGTGCACAGGCCTTCAATATAGCCAGGGCAGATTTGCTTTCGTTAAATAAAATTTTGTTTTTCCTGGAAGTAAAATAGATACAAAGCAGGTGCTTCAAATACTGTCTTGCAAACATTCTAGGAAAATCACTGGAAAATGATTTTTTTGTTGGAAGAGAAATTAATCATCATCACCATTTCTCTTTATTTCTGGTAAATGCACATGACTGTTCTGCAGAATAAACCTGCATGCATATGTCATGTCAGATCCTGAATGTTTCCCCAGCCTGTCTGATGTTTCCCCTCTCATCTGACACAGACCTGGGGCTTGATCCACCACCTGTGACATCCATGGAGCTAGATAAGAGCCTTACAAGCCTCACTCGCAACTGCTATAGATTACTTTAAACAATGCAAAAATAATCTTCATTGTAGCTTAAATTATTTTTGTAAGGCATCAAATACTTGATAACTTGAACAAAATTATGTGGGCTATCTACATAATACTTTTAATAGAGCTTCCTCTCCAAAGAAATACTTTATCTTCTAGTACAAGTGGTAGGCACATTAACCAGAGAACATGTTGTTCTCCTCTGTGATGATATCGTCTGAAAATAGATGTTAGCCTTTGTGTTTACAGAACGTGTGAATTCACTTGATTTCTTTCAAACAAAGCTCAGTATGCTGTGGGAAAAGCTTGGCGTCTTTGCTTGGAAACGGGCTAAATTGCAATAGCAATCTTTAGTTGGCCTTACACTGTGGTGCCATCAAATAGAAATACTGTGTAGCAAAAGATGCATAAGAAGAATAAACTAAACAGTTTGGCATTATAAATGACAGCACTTACTGTGCACTTGACAAAGGAAAGGGGTAACAGCCTTGCCATCAGCAGACTTGCAGGGCCCTGCCACGCTCCGTATCTGCTGTGCCACACCATATACTTACCCTGGCAGTTGAGGGGAAAGCATCAAGCAGTGCTCTGTTGTAGATCGTGCACACCAATAGAGCCGGTCAGCAAGGCTTCCCCAAGCAGATTTTGGCTGAACCTGCCATTTCAATTCAGTCTTTTTCTGCAAAAAGTGGCACCAGTTTGGGCACAATTTCCCACAAATAACAGCAACGAAATTACAAATGGAGCTTCATTGAATGGAAGTTTGTTTTAGAAAACATATGAAATGTCATTACATCCTTACATTAATTCATAACATTGTAGAATTGCATGATGTGGTATAATTTTTATGGAGATGTTTGGAACAACAGTAAGTAATATGGCATGAAATATTACAATAGTATGAAATACTATAATAAAAAGCAGTACATGAAAAATGCAATGCATATTTTAATAATTCTGTTTTATTTTTAGTTAACTATCTAGGTGAAAGTATGTCATACTTCTTGTGAGAAAGATCTTTTTAAAATTGACTTTGCTTCCATTTACAAAGAAATTGAGAATGTGAAAAAAATCATGAAATAAAAATTCTGTGTTTTAATCAGCTTTAATACCAATAAGCCTTGGAAAAAAAAAAAAAAAAAAAAGAGCATTCATGAATGACTATATAGAGAGGCCAAATTAAGCCAAATAATATTCTGTTAAAAATACTATACTTATTTGAAAGCAAAGGAATGTAAGACAAGTGAAATATTATTTTATCTAACAAACATGAGCAATCCCTGTGATTTCACTTGAAAAACTAGAAGAAATTTCATGCAGCTCGCTTAGGAAACTTGAAGTTCCTGGATAATACAATGATATGACATGTTACTGGCTCATGATTTTATAGTAATTGCACCATTTGATGTTTGCTTTAACTGTAACAGTTTATTTCTAGCATTGATTATTATTCTTAAAGAAAATATATTCTTCCTAAAGAAAAGACAGTCCACATTTGTATATGAACACAGAAGACATTAATGGGCTGCTAGTTTGTGTGAAAATTATTATTTCTGTTAGAACATTTTTGAAATATCATGTCAGTGTGAAGAATGGTTTCCATTTTATTATCCTTGGTTTTGTAACTTTTCTTTTAAATGTCTCTCATCATGTATTCATGGATTTCTCTGTAACATCTCTGAAGCTAAAGAAAGAATTTTTTTTGTTTACTCTAATTCCCATCAGGCCTTCAGAGGAAATGTTTTTGTTACATGCACTTTCAATAAGTGTGTAGTCTTCCAAATGTAATTTAGAGTTCAAACAACCCCCCTGACTGTTTCCAAAATGTTATCTTCAATGAACAAAGAGACAAAGATTGAAAGCTCTGTGGGAACAAAGCAAGTTGTTGCAGGTATTTCAAGTTATAAAAAAGATTAAATTAAGAGCCATAAACCATATGACATTACTCCAACTTTGAACAAGAACAGTGCTCTTCCTTATAAAATCAGTTCATCTACTAAAGCTAATTTCTTTCCTTGAACAACTGTAAAAGACAGTATCATCCCTGCATGCTTTATATCTCAAGCACTTTTCAATGCAAGTAGCGCTGCAATTAACCAATCGTGTATTAATTAATTGTATATTGTAAAGTTTATTAAAACTAATTTTTTTATAGGACTATTGAAGACTATCGCAACTATTGAAGATGAGGCAGCCAGTGCTATCAGAGAAACAGCTGCTATGTGCTCTCTGTTATATAGTAGATGGTAGGATTTCTCTTTTTGCTAATTTGATCTGTAGTAGGTGAAAAATTTATCAGGGATATGATTTAGGGATTATTTTGCAGCCTTGGTTTCATGATGACAAGTATGTAGAGAAGGGAAAAAAAGATTCCATATCAAGTAAATTGGCATTAAGCAGCAAAAAGGGCAAGATTCTGGCCTGGTGCCCATGGAGGAGTTTTGGTGCATGAGTGAATGCCTTTGAGCAAAGCTTCTGGTATTCCTTTTACCACTGAAGCTACAAAAAAGGTTGCCCTAACTCCAGCGCGTTAAGGACTGAAGATAGTGTGCTGGTCTTGACACTCATGCATCTCCACAGGCAGCCATCAGCAAACTATGAAAACAGGGACCATATCAAAGGTCCTGTCATCTGCATGATAAGGAAGAGTCCTAGTGCAGGAGGTTGCACAAGATATTTTTTCTATGAATGCTTCTGAAAAGCACTGTACAGCACAATTCACCCAGCATGCTCTCACTGGAAAATCACCTGGTCTCAAAGTAGAGAATGGCATTATCCTTATACATTTTGCATTCCTTTTATAGAAATATAAAGAAAGCTTTTGTCTAGAAACTAGGTTATTCTCTACTAAATTATATGATTTATAGAATAAATTTTTACAGTTTCTACTTCAAATCTTCAAAGGTTTTGTCCCAAGCATTTTTTATAGGACGTTTATACAAGGCCTTGCTAAGATGCTCTACCTGTGTTTTCCTGCAACATAATTTCTCCATAAAGTTGCCACACTTCTGTATCATTCCCTTCTAGTTATCGTTTATATTTGCGTCTTGGTAGAAAAGAAGTACTGACGATCCCATCTGTCTTTGAAGATGATGTAGCAAAATGTTCGCAGCTAAAATATCACAGAAATACTTTTCCAGAAAGAAATGTACTTTTGCCTGTGAGCACTGACAATAGTTGTCTTGATTCATATAATACATACATGTACTCGAAGAATGTTTGAAGAATCTCACATAGATAAAAAATGAGTCCAGTTTCAAAGTAACATAGAAAAAACAGAAGGAGGAAGTACAGCCTGACACTTGCATTACTGCATCAGACACAGGCTACGTTGGACAATACCTTTAAGATATATGAGTTATCCATCTATCAGTCAGACCTGTAACTGTTCACACAGCCTATTGACCTGTAGCTAGGCACTTGAGCCAGCTCTGATTTCAAGAGAAAATAAAGCAAGCATGTGGCCATGGACATTTCCAGATGAAAACCAGAGCTGACTCAAAAGTGATCAAGCTGCAGAAAAATACTTCAGCACGTCAAAAACAAAATACATCCGAAATTAATGGCTGAAGAATACAGTAATGTCAAATTGATTTGGGGACCTTTTCTGAAATGCTGAATGTTCAAATTGTTTGATGTTTGTCAGTAAATAAGGATAAAAAACCCCCATGGCATGTATGTAATTGCATGCCTCATCTTCTCTTTCAAAGGCGTGGAGAATGGTTCGGTACAGACAAAAGCACAGCTTTTGTATCAATCTCTAAACAAGGAAACTGCAGTTTCCTTGGAATATTCCTTTGGAGTACTTCTATCAATTAAACAGTGTTAATAATGGATTCTTTTCCTGAATTTCTAGAAAACAAGCTGGCTAAAAGTCCTGAAAGTCACTGTCTCTTCCAGTTAGGCCATTTAACTCTCATACTTTAAAAGAGAACATCACTAGTTCCTGCTAGGATTTTCCCCTCCCTCTCTGACTCACTTTGGATACCTTTGCTGGTCCAGAAGTAAGAAAGACTCACAACAAAAATCTATAGTAGCTGCTCCTCTGTCTGTAAGAGCTAGGCTGCTTCTACCTATGAAAAGACATCATTTTTTTCTCTTTCTGCGTAACCCTCTTTTGCATGTTTCGCCAAGGATGACAAGCATTTACATTATCAGTTAACAAGAAGTCCAATATCCAGTTGCGTGGGGAAGTAGTTCTACTGACTTTACAGATTAAGCCTCTTCCTTTCCCTCGCCCAAGCCCAGAGAGACCAAATATTTGACTATGAAATACAGATAAATATCTTTATTCTGCTCCCACGTAAAATAATGGAACTTCATTGGGAGTTGTCAGGTTAGTAGACTAGATATACTTTTCAAAATAAGTTGAGTCAATGTGTTATATCAAACATATTTTTCAGTCAGAGTAGGGGATAAGAGTTGCTCAAGAGTCTTTCTAAACTAAATCATACAAAAGCCTTTCCTAGCACCATGGAGATTTAAAATAAATGTGTAATTAATAAAGAAGAAATTCACTAGCACTTTTTGGTGGCTACAAAGATAACAATTTTATCTCCTATGAATAATTTGTACAAAACTCCTTCAAAAGTGCTGCACAATTTTTTAATATGTTCAAGGACATTCAACTAAGTAAAATAACTAAAATTTTTTATCATGTCTTTTTCATGTCTCTTTACCAGCTGACTAAAATGTGCAGAACTCTAAAAACTGGTAACAGGATATATGAGCTATTTTTTTTGAACTCTCTTCCTCCTTTAGATAGACAAAGAAATTTAAGAAAATGAATCACTGTATAAAGTGTCACACTTTGGAAAGCATAGGCAGAAAGGGCCGTTTCTGGTATCTTATCTGATCCAGAGCAGAAATCAACTAATATAATGAGCATTTCTTAAATAGCAGTAGCTTAACAGGTAGTTACAGAATTGGTCCTTCTGCAGGCCAGTCACATCATGTCATCTCCATAGGGAGTGAGATTAAAGAGAGGGCTCACAGTGACCAAATTTAAATGCAGCAGGCTGATCCCTATAAGATCTCCGCCCCTTCCCCTTCCCCTTCCCCTTCCCCTTCCCCTTCCCCTTCCCCTTCCCCTTCCCCTTCCCCTTCCCCTTCCTATTTGCCTTCCCCCTGCTCCATAAAAACCTTTTTATAACAGGCCCAGTAAAACTGTTTTAACTACACCTCCCAAGCTCCCCCCTGCAGTTCACCAGGGAAGTCAAATTAAAAGATTAAGAAACCCAGGTCAAAAGAATTCCAGCAAATTGAAGTACTCCTAGTTGGAATGTGTTGCAAATAGCTCCCTTGATAAAATAAGTGGCTATGTGTGAGCAGCTCTCTGGGAGCAGGTCTGCTGGTTTCTGTAGTATGACACTGAGAAGGAAGGGGAAGACGCTTACTTAGATAACTCTGACCCAAGACCCCACTATACTCAGTGGGACCACTTACTTGGAGGTTAGCAGAATTTAAAAGGAACCAAGATTCTAAAGTACATAGACATTCATAGGTGTAATTAATATTTTCTCAATGGTTATGTATTTTTCTTAAGCGCCCACTTCAAAGATTATAAAAGAAAGTCAAGTACTTCTTTAGAAAATATCCTTTCCAATTGCCTGGTCCTCAAATCACTCACCACCACACAAGCACATCAAGAGCTGTCAGAGAGAGTAGGTATAGCAGGAAAGCAGCCACAAGTGTTTCGATTACAACAGATTCATAAAATTTCAGGCATCGTAGTTCTGTTGTGTTTTCAACTCCTTTTGGATTTACTATTGGAATAAACAGGGATTTTTAGGTTTAGTTGCCAGAACCTAAAATCCTATGCTGGACTGCTGGGGTTTTTTTTGCACTGAGCAACTTGTGCATGCAAACCCCATGAGCCCACTTATGCAAGGAGAAGCAGTTTGCTAAAAAAAAAAAAATTAAAAAAAAAATTAAAAAAAAAATCAGCAACAACCTTTGTCTTAGTTGAGTTATTATATAAGTTTAAAAAATGAAGATGAAACTTTCAGAAAAAGTAAGTTGCCTTGAGCACATGCTGGTTTAGGACCAGGCTGACAACAATTCCTGCTTTTGGAGCTTCTCTGAGGAATTAACTACCTGGTACCACAGTTTTCCAAAGTGGACCTAAAACACTAAGTGTGTTAGCATGAACACTGTATTTGAATTTCAAATAAGAATTTCCTCTTTTTCGGTCTGAGGAGAATATATTGATTTTAAGATAAATCCTGTCTGAGGAGAGAAGGCAGCCTACTATGCAGGACAAGGGATCAGCATAAGCATATTAATAATGCAATTATTATAACCCAACAAACAAAACAGAGTGAGCAAAATAATTATGAACAAGCTGAAACTGGTATTTTGCAGGCACAACTGCTGCTGATATAATTCATGTTCATGAAAAATACTTTAAACTGGAAAATGCAGAGGCAATTTAGGTATGACTCCTAAAAAACTTAACTCTTTACAACATTAGAAGATGATGTGGTGAGGAAGAATGGCATCAAAATGTCAGCTTTGGTCAAGTTTTGCTCTCAGTTGTGTAGGTGAAAGACAACTGGACTGGTGGTGTGAGAAGGCAGCACCATTATGAAGAAGAAATAAGGCCAGTGACCTCTGCAAATTGCTGTTGAAACCTCTGAACTCTTGAGTACTAATCAGACATCTCCCCACAGGCCTTCAGTTGGTGAATACCCAACGCCGGTATTAGACATGCACATAGCGATGTTTACACACACACAAATGTTTTGCTTGAATAAAATAGAAAATGCATAATAATACTTTGTGAATGATTTTCACATTACTGCCAACAGTTGTAAAACAAGACACAAGGGAGATGTAAACACTTTTTCAACAGCTTTCTACTCTCTGCAAGGTGAAGGCTGGGACAAACTGAGGCAGTCTTCCAATTATACTTCATGCTTGAGGAAATCTCACAACTTCTCTTTAAAGCACGAGTAGTTACAACTAACTCTAAGTCTTGGCTTCCAGGTTGTTTTTTTCTTCAGCATTGCTTTTACTGAAAAAATATGATGCGTTATGCACAAGAGATACACATAGCATAGCTAGGCAAAAAAAGCTAGGTTAAAAATAGCACTTGAAGTTACGAAGTTATGCTTGCATTACAAATGGAGGTTTGTACTTTTCACAATAAACGGAAGACTATCCATAGTTTCTCCTACCAAGGACATATCACTGAGTTCTATTGACTTTGATTTCTATTGTCATGTCTTTATGCTATTACAGATTTAATGGATGAAACATATATTCTCCCTGATAAAAAGGTTTTTAGAGGTTTTAAAACACAAAACTCTCACTGTTTAAGGCAGTAGGATTACAAAACTCTCGGATTATTTTTTGACAGTTAAGAAAGTTCCAAGAAACTTCCAGGAACTCCACAGAGCTCTCTATTGTTTTTCAACTAGTCCCAGTGAGAAAAAAATAGAAGAATAAGAATTGAGAAATAGAGGATTCTACTGCAAATTTCAATATGACTCTAATTGGCTTTGGATGGCTGCCCTGCACAGTTAGATGCAAGTCTGAAGGAAAGCAAGCAAAGAGTGAGACCATTTCCGTAAAGTAGTATAGGACAAACAGGAAAATTCATTTCATGAATGGCAATTCATGGCAACCTGGCCTTCAAATGCAAGGAGCCTCTTAAATTACATCTGGTATCATTCAAAAATAGCTCTCTCTCAATATATATATATGTGCACATATATAGATTACATATTCAAAAAATCTTGCAAAATACCTCATAAAATTGGATAAAGTACACAGGCGGTCTACTGGTTTGGCACAGACCAGTGATTCTATTAGCCAGGTAACAGAGGTTCATGTGCTGAAGTCTGTTTAGTGCTCTTCACAGTTTCCAAGGAAAATATGTTTATGAGGTTTATCAGAACAGCTCAGAGTTAAAAACAAAATTGAGAATATAAAGCCTCGAATTCTCAATATCTCTCAACTACAACATTTTCGAAACTTTGAAACAAGATTCACTGTCAGTTTTGTGGGTAGTCAGATAATTACTGGCAATACAGTCTCCCCTTTTAGGTGCTCCAGCCACTTTACTGGAGGGTTTGTAAAATTATCTTCCACATACCTCAGTATAGCTCTGCTGAGCCTGACTGAAAAACTGAAAAGATGATTTTATATCCATTGACAGCACATAACTTGAGTTCTCACAGTTATAAAAATGAATCATTATTTGGGTTTGATATTCTGCAGTTACCCTCCAGAAATAAATTTTGCTGGTAAATCAAGCAAAAAGACTCATCTCAAAGATGGCTCTGTTAATTTTCAGACATCACATTACAGGAGGCAAGCACACAGAGTAGGAAAGCAGTCTGGAATCTATCCATGTAATAATACACTCTGATTATAACTTGTGTGTCATCTTTCCAACAGACCATGTGTTTACAAGAAACTGTCACTGACTTTTGACGTATGTGAGAGCAATTGCGTTGAACACTGCTTGTAACCTATGGGAACTCGAGAGTGTCTTTTTCTATTTCTGTTTTTACTAGTCAATATGGTGCATGCCTTCATTGCCTGTAGAGCTCTAACATGGATGAGTAGTCTAGTTTTCCTTGGTAGTCAGCAGAGAGAGTTGACCTCTGGAGGCCATTTTAAAGTACTTAAATTCATCTTTGTCTGTTGTTTACTTATGGAGCTTAGATTCCCTAGTGAAGGCACATAAATTAGGTCATTTCCGAGCATTAAAAAAATACTGCATCATTAAAATTTCAATAGTGTATATTGATCTCATAAGTGCAGATCTTGGTCAGAATTTGCTTTTAATCTTTTTTTCTGTCAAGATGAGCAAGCCAGCAAGAGCTTTTAAGCAACTTTACCTGGTCACCATATTTTTAATGACTGATTCATATAAAATGCATAGAATGAGTGACAGAACGTAGCCTTATACTTGTGTATGTACTTTATCAGAATACCCCCCATTCATACAAATTACTGGGAAGCTCTTTTAAATATGTGTCTTGAAAATGTTTGCTTTTCTAACCCATTTTACCTGTTAGATTGACTCATATGAGTAATGAGGTGATATATAAAGAATGGCATCCTTTGCTGCTGATTTTGCTCTGGTTTTGGATCCAAAGGATGGCTCTCATGGGTCAGTATTTAAACTCCTTGAGAAGGAAAGTCAACATGATGTGAGAATTTGGAAGCATCATATGAAAGAGAACCTTGCAAATACCAGACTGAGTGCCTGAACTGATCAAATTTTGGTTCCCAAGTCTTGAATTTTTAAAACTAGTCATAAAAATGCAGAATTACTTTATTAATTAATAGGAAAACTACATAGGTGATGCCTAGCCTGGTGAGCAGCTGCCAAGTAAGGTGAGTACTCAGTGAAATTTTCACTTGGTAATTGAGTTCTGTGTGGGAGTCTTGGCAAAGCAGCCAGACCTCCGTGGTTGTTGGTTCCTCAGATCTACTTTTGAAAGGTTGTTTGGGGTTTTTTCCACATTGATTTGATTTTATACTGTCTAGCATCTTATACTTATTAACATTTTTCTGTCGTTGTGCTTAATGTGATCTGAAACATTTCCATTTCCTGGACTGAAAAACAAGGGAATACGCATGCACACACACACAAAACCATACAGAAACAGCTCTCCATCCCCAAAATGCTAGTAAGGAAAATAACTATATGAAATTAGAAGTTTCAAAGTTTAGGTAGAGAATCACAGAACTGATTTGACACATCGTAGATTCTTTAAGTGTTGTCTAAGATCAAAAGTGGGGTTTTTAAAATCAACATTCTCAGAGAAACATGGACTAAGCAAAAGGCAAATAAAATCGGGTGTTTTCAAAGAGGCAGTACTTCAATAACAATGATGAAATTCCTGCTGCTCCATGACACTGAGAGGACTGTACCTTATCTTTCCACAGTGATTGCCTGCAATACACTGACCTAGAAGGTCCTTTCTAGACATGAATTTCTTTATCTAGCTGACAATGAAATTAATTTGAATAATTTTCAATTCTGTTCATTATTTCTAAGCATCTTTACAGCATTTGTACGATGCATGTGAAGGAAAGAGGGAAAATATTTGGCATTTTTTTAAAAAAACAGACCCACAGCTGTAGCTGATTATTAATTTTCAGAGAAGAAGTAAACTTATTGCCATTCTGAGTTCAGAGTAAATAGTATTTGGATTTATTGCTATATCTATATTTTATGTAATTAATAAAGTTTAATATGAAAGGCCCTGACATTTAATAACTCATTAAGTGAATCTAGCAATGCAAGAAGCTAAACATCATTATTTCCCACTGAGATGTATTTCTTTAGCACAGACTCTTAGGCGAATTTCAGGGATGATTAATAGGGGGACTCAGGCAAGCACTGCTCAAATCTGTTTTTCTTATGAATTCCCTTCTAAATACCACTTCAAATCTCTAAGATTACTGTTATGAAACTGCTTTTATTCTGAAAAGCTAGAATGGGCTAAGATAACTATCTGATTATTCTTATTATTTGCATGTCAAATAATAGTGTCATCAACTGAATAAGGATGCAAGTTACAAATTATTTCAAATTTCATTTCACTATTTCTCATTACCCTCAGTAAAGGAGATACTGGGGCAGATCCACTGGCAAGTGTAACACTCATTACCCCCAGCAAACCCATTCAGGAGGATACTCGGGCTAATGAAATGTCAGCTGTAAACAACTGCTGCTGAAGTGACTGACTTAATACTTGCTCACACCAAGCACAGCAACAAAACCTGTTGCTATTATTCCACTTAGTATAAAACGTACCCACACTTATCCTAAGGGACCTGACTTCGGCCCAAATTCAACAAATTATTTAACCTGTGATTCAGAGTAATTACTGCTCTAAAAAGATGGTTTTCATCCTGCCTTCAGCCACAAGTTGCGTTTGGCCTGTGTTATGGGACCAAGTAGCATGGCACAAGGGCAGCCGGTCAGTCAAACCAAACAGTTCATGCCGGGGACACAAACTCCACAATACACACATTTCCAGCGGTTTTACCCTAACCCCACTTCAGTCTGGTTGAGTTCCTGAATATCCATCAGCCGCCGCAGCAGACGGTGTGTATTCCGGAGTACATCATATCCCCAGCTCAGCTTCAGCTGGGAGGCAGCCCCCAGGCTCACCCTGAGTGGGGAGAACTGAAGTACAGGGTCAGCAGGGGATTTGCTTCAAAAACACGCTCTTGATCAAAATGAATACGCTAATGTAGATATAGCTTAAGCGAACCCCTAGGTTTCCTTGCACTCAGCCTTACTTGATGTGTTTTCTATGTCCTTCGCTGCTGTGCTTAATAAGAATATAGGCAAGAATTATTGGGAGAAAATCTCCAGAGCCTAATTTATGCAGGCTTAAATCTGTGGCTGAACTGTGCCTGTAACTTTAGAGCAAATAACCTCATCCAAAGTTATTTGGATACTTACATTCCACTACTACAGGGATTGTTCTTTGCACATAATTCTTTATCCAGTTTCTTATTTCATTTAAACTCACTGGTTTGCCATTCCAACAGATTAGCTCCTCGTTGTCATTCAAGGCAATATTAGCCTTTGAAATAAATACAAAAGACAATCTATTGTGCAGGGATTTTAACAATTTGGTATGGACCTGTGCTGCTAATTTTGCTCAAGTTAATGGCTTTAAGGTCTAGTGGAGTTGAAACTAATTCTTTCTTGGGGTGTGTGTGTGAGAGCAATTTAACTCAGCAAATTTGAATCCAGACGTCTCAGAGCAAAATATGGTCAGCATGGAAAGAAGGCAATGTTTACTGCTTAAAAAATACATTTAAATGTAGGAGAAGCCATTCAGTGATTGTCTGCCTTTGCATTTATGGTAAAAAATCACAGACCTTCCCCCACGTTGATTAACAATGATTAATTGAGCAATGTCATTTTATCCTTCAAGTATTTTTGTACAGGCCTGACCCTGACAGAGTTCAGTACCGTTTAGCTTTGCTTTATCCAAAAATGGAATAATGGTCTTAGATGAAAATGCACAGAATCAGGAGATGGCCAAAGTAAGATGCATTAATTGTAGGGTATTTATTACACTATTAATGTTAATTCTAATAACCTTTGTGAATAAAAAAGTTTTTGAAACTATTCTTTGCATAGTTCTTTGAAACTATTTTTTGCATAGTTTATGATGAGAATGAATGTTTCTAACACAAATTTTAGTGCCCAGTTTTAATTCAGTAGATTGGCGTTGCTCTGAATGTAGGATTTGACTCATTACCTAAAACTGGTACCTAAAATTGGAGATACTCTCCAATTTTGCATTAACTACAGTTTTATGGTAATTTCCATGATACCTTGTATTTCTGTGCATTTTGTGTATAGCCTCGATGAGATACACAATGTTGAGGAGGAATGCCGGCATAAGGATGCTACTCTTGAAACACCAGATGTCTAATGAACTAACCCGTGAACCAGGGCTAGTCCTGACTCCTTGCCGTGGACTGCTACGTACGTAGCCCACAAGCAAAGCACAGGTCAGGTTTTTACGAACCACTAATATACCTCAGCCAGTCACTGATGTGGAAGCAGGTGGGTTCTTCAAATGGAAAAGGTCTTGCTCTGAAAGCACATGGATTTGATCCTGATCATGATGGTTTTAAGCGTTGTGAAGAATCTGAAGTGTGAATGTCACTGTGACTGCTGTTTACACTTCTTAGCTCAGCTTCTCATGCCTCTGGCGTTGCAGCTTGCAGCCTCATTTCATCTGCTGCCCTTACAGAGCTTACTCCTGCCTATTCATACATCCCTGCATTACACCAAATAATTAATACTAGTAAAGCGTTTAATATCATTACAGGATCAATCCTCTGTCTTTTTAGAGTTCTTGCTGCTTTTTCCTCAAATTTAATGTTGCCTTTGGAATCATAATCAATGATGCTTCTTTTCCAACATAAACATAATCTCCTTTAAGTAATCAGTGGTTAGAAAAACTTTATCCCAGAGAAGCAGTGTAGCAATGTTATTTATATGAGTAAAAGAAATCCCTGCAGAAACACATATTTACAGAAATATTACCCTAAAATTAGAATTTTCTCAGGAAATGATATCTCATTACACTATGTCTTTCTTGATCAATATGTCCTGAGTTCGAGCATAAAGATGGTAGCTCAAGTATCAAAATCAGTCACTACAAATCTATCAGCTTTACCAGTCCTACAAAACATCATCCCTGTCTAGTATTATTTAGGCTTATTGGCAGAAAATGTGAAAACCATGATAAACCAAATTTGGCATTTGATTCTTTTTCCAAGCAACTTGATGGAAAATTTGCCCTTTGACTTCGATACTGCAGAATCAAATTACTTTTCTTTTTTTGCAATACCAATGGCTTATTTATACAGGCAGTAGCTCCTGTGTAGGCCTTCTTACAAAAAGATTCAGAATAACTGTTAAACTGGAGATCACTCCATTAAATGAAATTCTGTCCATTTCCCTGAAAATTACCTTTGGGGTGCTATTTCTTTCCTCACATGTGTATTTTCTATTGTTTGCATGGCCCTTGAGTTAAAATTTAACTGAAGTTTATTCTATGGCCATTTCATGTTCATGTTTGAAGATTTTAATGAAATGTTACAAGACTGCCTTATTAAAGGGATTTGCATTGGACTAAATTTATAAATCAGCCCTAAAGATTTTCAGACAGTGGGTACACATCAGTGAGTTGTTCCCTGGTCTCTCCCGCTTCTAGTCACATTTCTATGCTCTCCCTTTTTTTCTTTTTTTTTTTTTTTCCTTCTCTCTAGCAGGTCGTAATGCCATATGCAATGCAGACAACTAATGCTCACTGCTGTAAGAACTGACCTCAGCTCAATCTTCATCTGTGAAGTGGGCCGTAATGCTCTTGCTCTTCCAATCATGAAAGGCAACAAGTGCTCTTTTATAAATCTTCCCAAGCAGGCAAGAACTCCAGTTCCAGTGGTTTAACTGTCCTTAGTGAGAAAAGTGTATTGATTGAAAGGAAACATTTTTTTTTCTTTTTTTTTTTTTTTTTGGTAGCAATAGCATGCTATTTATAGTAAATTGTCCTGAAGGAAAGGAAAAAGAGAATTAAAACCTTTTGATGTTAAGAGCTGGTTATTTATCTGTAGACCTGGGAATTCTTTAACAAAATGTCTTCCAATGTTTTGGTTTTAAGCACATGATTAGGTATTCTGCTGGTTCTGCGGAAATCAGTAAGATATCCTATGATACTCCTATCTATAGGAGCTATATAGCTAGCTATATGTACAGGTATTTTCCACATGACTATCTGGGTAGCAACTGAGTATTTACATTTCTTTTAAACATATGAAGTAATTAGATATTGTTTGGTCATGGACACTTGTCAAAATGTTAGGAATATAGGTAATTTAAAGTTGAAGGATTTTTTTCTGGTTTAGGACAAATAAAGACCAGCAGAGTTTTTAGAATTCCTGCTAAGAGGCAATCGTTTAGGAAGATCAAACAGCTGCATGTCTGAGTTGGAGCTCAGGGTTTCTATTCCCATTATTAATTGACTTGCTTTCACTTTGTGGGAACAGATGAGGTAACTATTCTTTGTGCTTGCTTGTTTTTAGAGAAATGATAACTCACAAGCACGAGCAGGGAACTGATACACAGTTCACTTCACCTGTTGCCATCAGGTCCAGAAAGGAATATTGTATTGTGGCGGTTTTCTGCATTAGATATTCATATGCCTCTGGCCAGCAATGCATCTGAGCAATTGAAAAACTCCCTGGGAATTTACTAATGGCCAGGGGGGCGGAATTCTGGTTACTTCCTCTATATAGCATTAAAAACTGAGTCTACATCTCTCAGACCTCGTCTTCCAGCTGTAAGCCTTTCCCAGGGGTACCTGGTTTCTTTTTCTGCCTTATAAATACACCTAATCAAAGCTGAAGAATCAATCCAGCCTGCTCTGTTTAAGAAAACAATACAATATATGATGTGAGAGTCTTATAGGGGATAGTGCTAATATGCAAAAGAGGCTGGCTTTTCCCCTTCTGTCCTCCACTTTGACAGTCTAGTCAGGAACAGTGACTGCAAACAAAGGGAATTCCTACTGTTTCCTCCTGTTTTTTACCCAAAGTGCAGAACCTCCAACCGCAGAGAAACACTCGTTCCGTTCTGCTCCCGTGCCAATCTGCCATTCTCCAGGACTCGATTTTGTCATGTCGCGAAACAACTTGCGAACCAGAGAGGCTGTACTGTAACACAGAGAGCAGGAGGTTTACCAAACAGAAGCTCTTTTTCTTTCCCGCAATTTTCGAGGCTTGTTTCAGCGCGTTAATCTTTATTCAGTACCTACTGTTGCTCAGAGAAATTGCCAAAGAGACACTATCACACAGGTAACATTGTATATTGTACCTTTACTGTACTTTTCAGAGGGTAAGGTATAAACATTCAATCAGATGTTGGGAATTGAGGATACATAAAAAGCCAATTTTTACCTCTGAGAGGAAAGAAGAACAATTCTGCTGAGAAATTGCAGTCATTTTTCCCATACCATGCAATCATTGTGAGTTTTATGGAGTCCGGCTATTGAATAGTAGTCAAAATGCCAGCACATCCACTCATAAATCATTGAATGCTCTTGTGGGGTATTTTCACTGGATTAGCTACAGCTACAATTAAAATAGTACTTGACCTGGTGTTAAATCGGATTATATTCAAATTCTTAAAGCAACTATTTCATACACCAATTTTATTGCATAAGCTAGCATGCCATTAAAAGATTATTTAGTATCACGTCCAAACTGTAATCCTAAGTGAATGAAAAAAGAAAAAAACCCATATTTTTTGTACAACTTCTACAATTAATACAGTAAGAAAGAATTCTTGTTTTCCTTAGAAGTATTTGAAGTCCATGAAGTAGAAAAACTTGATTCGCTTTATACTGTAAAAAATACAGAAAAGGGCAGCATTAATTTTATGAGGCAGTGTTAAAACTCACCTTGATGGAAAGTGAACCCATGCCTTTACACAGGAGAATGTGGATATGCTGCCGGTGACAATGCTGAGTTCTTCAGACGATCATCTTAAGCATTCATCTCTTAAGAGGAACATTAATTCCATTATAGTCCCATATTTCATATGATACTATGAGAAAAAAGCTAAGAAAATTATGGTAGATCACTGCCATTTACATTTAGAAATGTAAATCCTATTTTACACATGCAGATCCTAACTGTTTTCAAAACACAGATTCCCTCATACACTGACAAAAACTTAAGACTTCAGCTTCCACATTTAATACAGGTGTTTAGTTTAAGTGCTTCCAAAAGCCAAATTTGGGAGGCAAATTCGCTGCTCAGAAACAGACTGGGTGTTGGATTGTTTTATTTTCCTTTCGCATGCGGTGAGCAATTGCATTTGTGCATCATTAGTATTATTATTATTGTTGTTGTTATTATTATTATCATTATCATCTTCCATTGTTATCCTGTTAAACTGTCTTTATCTCAACCCCTGAGTTTTTTCACTTTCATTCTTCCAGTTGTCTCCCCCATCCCGCTGCGGGGGAGTGAGTGAGCGGCTGTTCGGTGCTTTGCTGCCTGCTGGGGTTAAACCATGATAATTAAGAAAGAAGTTTTCACCTATCTACGTTGTAATTTAATTTCTACAGCTATGCTACCTTAGTTTCTCCAGTTACCGTTGTGAAATCAAAGGGGCGTTGCCAGTACTAAAAGAAGAAAACACATTTTTAGTTTTCAAATCTAATGCCTTTACTTTGTTGTATATGTTGAATTAAAGATAACCCTTATGAGAAGTTAGGGCAAATTTTCAATTTTTAAAAGGAAGCACTTTAGCTACTCTGTACACAAAGCACCACTAACTATTTAATTAAAAAACCCCAAATTATAGATGTGGTTTAAAGAAATGAGGATGCAGCATTTAATCTTCATTGTCCTCTTGCAGGATTTCAGTCAGGAAACTGTTCAGCCATACAGATTTCATTACTGAAATCAATGGAAACATCGGTTTGTGTAAAAGCTTCTTGCATAGGAAAAGAAAGGCAAGATTAGCTTTCCCTTTTTTAAACGCTATTTTTGCTTTATCACATTTCTCCATCGATTTCTCTCTCCAGACTCACCGCGCTCCCTCTGGTGGCTACCTGACGAAAACAGTGCTTCACTTAGGGCCACACACAAACCCGCAACTTAAAGACTGATTTAATTAGCATTTCTTGCTCTAATAATAATTAAGAAGCTATAATTTATTAAATTAGAAGGCTTTGTGTAGCCTACTGTTGTGTAATCTAGATCATAATATGCTTTCTGAGCTAAAAAGATTTGAAAAATCCATTTTTCAAAGGATTTCCCCCCCCCCTCAAATTCTTTTAGCGTTCGGTAAGTGAGAAATAGATGACACAACTAACCAATAGGTTAATAACCCACAATATCCATGTTAATGATCCAAATAGAGTATCTAAAGCCACAATTTCAGTTAAGTGACTTTTAATATCTCTCTTAATTCAGGCAAAATTCTCCGATACTCTGGATGTGTCATACTGTCTCTCAGCTGACCATCTCTTCTACTTCAAATGTAGATGCGGATTTTCTCTCGATCCCAGGGATATTGCAAACTAGCCTGGGAGAATTGCTGGATGAAATCTTAGTAGATACGGCCCTCTTTTAAGCTGATAGCCAATTTCAACATTACTATTTAAAAGATTTTTAAAAATATTTCCATAGTCAATATCATGAAAATTCACCTCTAAAGGCACAAGAAAAAGAAGCTATCTATTTTTTAAATGAGAGTATCAGTATTAATAATTTTTATATGGTAATTCTTTTTATTAAAACAGATGATTTGAAATATGAAAAAACACACAAAATTTTGCACAAAGCAGCCCCAGATCACAGGTGATACTCTCGACAAGTCTATGTTAACTGCATCACCTTTGCAGAGGAACAGAATTAAAAACTAAATAATTACTTACTGAGGTCAAGCTTCTGACACTTCTTGCCTCTTCAGAACTTAAGAAGTTCAAATAGCTGTATTTGATTTCCAAGTAACAGCTTGGATAATGAAAAATAGAAATTGAGTGATAAATACGTATTTCGTTATGATCATTCTAAGTGATAAATACTTACATTAATAATGTAATAATGGAGGAACTTTTCATTCTTCTTGTGTTTACACTTCTTATATTGTGTATGGAGCATCAGAAGGAATTTACCCTTAGCCAGAAATGTGCAAAAAGATAAAAACTTCCACAGTTGCTGGATCTAAGCACAGTTAGGGCACAGGAAGATGTTCATACTGTTCTATCTGCTCTGCAACTGTCATATCTTTCAAAACTTTTAATTCAATATTGTGTTGGGTTTGCATGGCAAGGTTTTGGTAGTGGGGGGGGGGGGGGCTACAGGGGTGGCTTCTGTGAGAAGCTGCTAGAAGCTCCCCCTGTGTCTGATAGAGCCAATGCCAGCCGGCTCTAAGACGGGCCCGCCGCTGGCCAAGGCCAAGCCAATCAGCGCCTCTGTGATAACATATTTAAGAAGAAGAAAAACACTTAGAGAGAGAGAGAGCTTTTGCAGCCGGAGAGAGGAGTGAGAAGATGTAAGAAACTCTGCAGACACCAAGGTCAGTGCAGATGGAGGGGGAGGAGGAGCTCCAGGTGCCGGAGCAGAGATCCCCCTGCAGCCCGTGGTGAAGACCATGGTGAGGCAGGCTGTCCCCCTGCAGCCCATGGAGGAAGGATGAGGGGGTGTAGCGATTCCACCTGCAGCCCGTGGAGGACCCCACGCCGGAGCAGGTGGAGGCACCTGAAGGAGGCTGCGGCCCGTGGGAAGCCCACGCTGGAGCAAGTTCCTGGCAGGACCTGTGGACCCGTGAAGAGGGGAGCCCACGCCAGGGCAGGTTTGCTGGCAGGACTTGTGACCCCGTGGGGGACCCCATGCTGGAGCAGTTTGCTCCTGAAGGTCTGCACCCCATGAGAGGGACTCCATGCTGGAGCAGGGGAACGATGAGAGGAGTCCTCCCCCTGAGGATGAAGAAGCGGCAGAAACACCGTGAGATGAACTGACCGTAACCCCCACTCCCCGTCCCCCTGTGCCGCTGAGGGGGGGCAGAGGTTGAAGCCGGGAGTGAAGTTGAGCCCGGGAAGATGGGAGGGGTGGGGGGAGGTGTTTTAAGAGTTGATTTTATTTCTCATTCCTCTACTCTGTTTGCCTAGTAATAAATTAGATGAATTCCCTCTCTAAGTTCGGTCTGTTTTGCTCGTGACAACAATTAGTGAGTGATCTCTCCCTGTCCTTATCTCGAGCCACAAGCATTTCGTTATACCTTTTCTCCCCTGTCTAGTGAATGAGGGGAGTGAGAGAGCGGCTCTGGTGGGCACCAGGCCTCCAGCCAGGGTCAACCCACCACAAATATTAATGGTTTTATCAATTAATATCCCTCATTACTCCAGGAAAAAAATCCTCCAGAGAGTCTCACAACCATGTGCCTTGCTGCATATATAAAATCTTTTTATTAATGTATATTTATAGATAGGTAGATAGATAGATAGACAGACAGGTAGACAGATAGATAAAATATATAGATAGTTTCATTTACACTTGCACATATACATGGTCCCTACTTCATGGCAGCTGCTATACAGAAAGGCTGGGAAGCACAGTACCTGCTGATGACTGTTTGTAGGAAATGCCAACATCCTGAGCTGATAAAATGCTGAGAACATGATGTCTTCTAGATTCAAACATGAGTGTAATTTTCGGAAAAGCATTCTTGAGGCTATAGTAAAGTATTAAGTATGGCTTCTGGTGACAGGGAATTACTAAAGTAGGTATTATTTAAATGATCAAAGTCCCCCATAGTCTGTAACTCGAGTGAGCTCTTAAAGTATGCACATTCTTTTCAAGCCATCCTCACACATTTCACAGTAGTTTCTCTGCAACACTAAGAAGCTCCCAAGTACTCAGGAAAAAAAAGGGGGAAAAAAAAAGGTCTCTGGTAAGTTAGAACTCCATTAGAACAAACCTGTGGAACACCTATGAGCAGCTCAATACCTCACCACTTCAGATGCATCACTGTGCAGGTATACATTTTGCTGAGGTACAGTCTCCATTTCTGATGTTTATGACAGTCGGTCAAGGTTGTATGGGCACTAAACTGTATTTCAATGAGAAAAACTTATGAATGTAATTTCTCTGACGTACTGACTACCTAGAATGCACTCAGACAATTTCTGCTTCATTTTAAGTACATTGTTCCGTACTTTCCATAAATATAGCCAAACTTGCAGAAAACGATATGCAATATATTACACAAATTTTGACATGAAATCTTTCTGGTTTAGAGATGACTAATAAATACAAAAATAAACTATTTCTATGACTGTTAAGTCAATGTAAGCAACCATCAGAT
The DNA here is from genome assembly GCF_028858705.1 of Grus americana. NCBI lineage: Eukaryota > Metazoa > Chordata > Aves > Gruiformes > Gruidae > Grus > Grus americana. Next base: position 65,577,032 of record NC_072853.1, read on the forward strand.
AGTTTGGTATCAGTTGATTCAAGCCAGTCTATATTAGGTTGTCCAGAGTTTTTTAATTTCATTAGTGATTGTGAGAGAAATATGAATTTGCTGATTTCTTTTCAATAACCTAACACAGCAAAAATTTCAAGCATTGAAATTTTCCTTCAGAACTTTTACAAGAACATGAATATTATAAGAGCCTAGTGCAGATTTATCCTAAGACAGCAGAAGTACAAAAACATTCTCGTCAGTCATTACTATATAATATTATGCCTCTTTTTGAGCCATACATTTTTTCTACAGTGCTGCAAAGAACATATATAATTGCAAACATCCTTGCTTTTAGGAACGATCACAATATAAAATGATAGGAAAAATGCAGTAATGAAACCATATCCCTGAAGTATTTTAGTTTTGTTAGTATCAATTTGGATAAGCTCTGCTGGGGATTTGAACAACACTACTCTGGGTTCTCTGCATCTCAGAAGAAATAGTTTTATCTATTGTTTATCTTTTCTACATTGAAAAAAATCAGAAGTTAATTCTATGTCCACAAATCAGCTGATAGATACAAACCTCTAAAATACATATTAGTAAAATATTTTAAAAAATGCAACTAATACCATTATGGTCTTGACTAGTATAAGATTTTTTTTTTTTTTGGTAAGACTATCGAAATAGCATATTTCATCAATAAAGTCATCTTTTCGCGACTGAAACAATTTAATGAACATCAGCAGGTTCTCATAAAGATAAAAGGAGCTATGGATTCAATCTGCATGCATCTTTTGCACATTTTTCTTTAAAAAGTCTTCACTAGAAATGTACAAAAAGCAATATGAGAACACTGAAAACTGTTTTTACTCCTTAGTTTCTATACCCATATTTTTCTCTTTCTTTTCAGTGTTTTAAATTTTCTTTAAAAAAAATAAATTGAACACTGGTTACAATAACAAAACTAAACCCCTTGCATTTTAACCAAATTATCATATTAAATTCTTAAATGAATGTATAAATATAGGCCAGGGTTTTCTTTAATAAATGGCTTTTTATAAAAAGTCAAGGCTCAGATACAAAACTGATACAAACTGACAGGGCTTCAGCTGCGCCAAATTATATCCATGACAGATTTCATCCTCAGTGAACCTGCGGGTCAAATGTTGTTAAAAAATCAGAAAGAGATTCACAAAGTTATGCAAATTGTATAATCTACTGACCTGATGCTGTGATTGACTTAGGTGTTCCTGGACAGTGATGTAGTGGGATATCAGTGGAAGCTGAGCATAATTAGCACTCAAAAATTGTGCCTTTTATTCAAAAACAGAAGTTTCAAAGGTTGGCTTCCAGAATGTTTTTAAAAGGAGGAAAAAGAAAAGGAACAGCAAGAAGCCAGCCAACCTAAAATGAGTTACTTTGTCTTCTTTTTCATGACAAAACACAACTAAAACTCCAAAGAAAATCAATATATTAAAAATTCCAAAGAAAATACAGGAATAATTTCTCTTCTGACAGATACACAGAGTTTGTCACTGTGGTTAATTAAATACGAAACTGCCTCTGTTGCACGTTGATTTTCACAGGTCATGAGTCCTTGGGGTGAAACACCTCAAAAATAATGTCATGAGGGGTTTTGATGACTGAAAGCAGCCACAGCTTCTCTTGCTCCATGTTAGGGCTGGTGACACAAAGGACCGGGCTGTACGCAGGACTGAAAGGAACAGTGGGACACCTAAAGACACACAATATGCTTACTCCACCATTGCATCTACTTTCAATGCTTCTCTAGGACAGCTTGTATAATCCTCTGAATTCACTAAAAATGATCATTGTACATGAAGGCGCATTGCTGTTTTCCTTCCAGGAGGAAGAAGCATAGGCGATCTTTGTATTTTGGATCAACATTTTTTCCTGTGAATCTGAACTGCCTCCAGCAAGGGCTGAGAGTCTTCAAATATTAAAAAGTGTTTGCAAAAGGAAAGAGAATAAACTGTTTTCCATATCCACAGTTCAGAAAGGAGCATGTTTAAATTGCTGCACTAGAAATGTAAGTTAATAATAGCAAACAGCTTTCTGATTGTAAATGATAGCTGAGCACTAAAACAGTGTCTACAAAAGTGGTGGGGTTACTATCAGCGGCAATCTTTAAAGATACATAGGTATTTATGAAGATTAGTTGTACGTAATTATTCATTCCTCTTTCTGATTTCTGTGTGTTTTCTGAGATGCAGGGCAGTTAGATTGGGAACTCCTCCAGCAGAACCCTCTTTCATGGCGCTCTGCATGTACACAGCGAGACGATAGAAGGGAAGAAAACCTCCTCTATATTTTCAGAAAACTTCAAATAAACTACTAACATCTCCCATGAACACTTTGAACAATGAAAAACAGAATCAGTCTAATGATCCGGACGCTGAACGAAGCCCTCTCCCAGAGCAAATTAAACCACTGTACAGCTATGCCTGAATCAATAAGCACCAACTCAGGTAGTTACCAAAATCAATAAAGAAGAAAAGTATGGCTCAAACAAAATCAAGCTTAAGCTGCCTCCATCCACTGCAATAAAGAAGTTTCACTAACTACCTGAAAGTAAAGCCAGTCTCTGTTCTATCAGAAAAATGTCGAGGGCTGGAAAAAGGATTCACAACAACCCAGAGAGGGAACAGCAGCACTAAAAACTGGCTTCTGCGAGACCTTAAGTCAAGATCTATGACATCTATGGAATGATTTTTCTGTGTTGAATTTGTCATTTTGATCTCTATATTTTAACGTCCTTTCCTCAAATTCTGACACAGCCAAAGTCATAACAGCAGTAAAATGATGGGCGGCACACAAACCTGTAAAAGAGAATAACCTTCTAGTCATCCCCAGAACTTCGTAACTGAAATTAATTTTGTGAGAGTATTTAACTAGAAGATAGGAAACACGGTTTGTAAAGCGGTCAGGATCTGTTGGTAATTCTAATAGTAATTCTAATGAAGACTATTAAATCCACTTTAGGGTTTTCTCTTCCGGCCTCACAATTTATATGACGACAGTCTGCCATATAAAATTAAGAGAAATAGTGAACTAGCAGTTTTTGTGTACAAAAAGCCTGTTTTTCTTTACTATATCTGCACAAGCCCTTTGTACAGCTATAGAAGTACTATGGTAGCTGTACCATTTTCCTAGAAACTATAAATCTCTGCTTATATAGGCATCCATGTAACAAATTTTCAATGTTCCAATCAAAATCACATGATTTACACAATTTTTGGACAAGATACCTGCAGAAAAATGGCAATGCCCTCTTATTTTTTTTCTTTCATAGTTTTATTTGGAGCCATCTCCAGGCTCTTCAGCGATGCGGACAAAGTGGGTTTTGTGTCCCTTGACGGAGGAAGACTAGGGTCAAGCCAAGGCCAGGATGTTGCTGACGTCTAGGGAGAGCCTGCGGCAGCCAATGCTGCTGCTCCCGCTGCCGCCAGGATGGAGGGGAGGGTAGCGGCAGCAGCCACCGCCGGGAAGGGTGACCCATCCGCTCTCTGCTGGCTGCTGTCCTCCTACCCACTCGTTTTCTCTCTTTCCCGCGGTGACCAAGGTCTCCAGGGCTAGGCAGCGAGGCCCTGGCCTTTTTACTTCCATCAGCCTGTTCGCTGCCTTTGGCAGCTGCTTTCTTGGCCGGTGTCTGGAGCCGACCCCAGGCAAAGCAACCTGCAAACTCCTGGCTGCGTTACCAGCAGTAGGCACCTGCTTCAGCAGCAGTCGTGCTTTCCAAGTTACTTCTTTCCACTGGGATCTCTTTCAGCATAGATAACTTTGATGTTTCCCACATGGCTGAGGTATCTTCTCTAGCTTGTATTTCTATATTTCCTATATAGAAACATGAAGTTCAGTTTACAGAACTTAACCATTTCTATTCTTGCCCTACTACCTTGAGCCTGTCAGATACTCATTTTATGAAGCTGCCTGAAGGCAAATTAAGTGTCCATATAAACAACTTCTGCAGATGCTGTGCCCACGACCTGGATGCCTGCTGCACTCTCCTGAGTTTTATAAGACCTGCTCTGTTGTGCTGTATTGTATTACAAGCATTCATCAAAATACTCGATTCCGTTAGTCAAGGAAAATCAGGTATTGATGCTCTCTGCTTAAAACACAGTTGTGTTTTTATGCGCAAGCAACTTGCTTCTGCAGCCAATATTAAAAAGCATCCCACGGGGTACTTGTCACAAATCAAGGAAAGTGAAACAAGCGACTTTTTTCAACAACCATAATGCAAGCGCATGTTGCTAGACCATGGTGATTACCTTTCGTCATTTTTCCACAGAAAATTGATGGTCATTGAATAAAGTATGGGTACGTGTTTTCATATATAATTTTTAAGTTTTATGCTTAGAATACTAATTGAAAGCAATAAATTGTAATACAAAATACAGATGGGATTTCGGAAACTATAGCTTCAAATTTAGTTCTCTGCTTTTGATTGCCTGCTATTAAAGGCTATTTTAGAAGTGATTTTTAAGAACTGGAACAGAGAACTAGGAGAAAAACAATCAGCACAGACTCTGGGATGGAACGGCAATGGCTCTCAAATGACTAGGGGCCGATGTTTACCTCTTTCTAAATGTCAGCAAGAAGCAATAAACTTCAGTTTATTAGTGACATCTCTCCACTGTGGAAATCTGAATGTAGTGACAGCTATGACCTCAGGGTTACATTATTCCCAAGTATATAGATAGAAAGGGAGTTAATGCGTATAGATACTTGACTTTTCCACACTAATAGCTTTATAGAAGGTGAATCAAAGGTGGCTTATGAATCATGAACTTTTTTATTTAACTTTTGAATTATATTTAAAGTTCACATCTGCCTTCAAAATGTAAATTTCTACTCCAGGAACTTGTCATAAAGAAAAATAATCGGGTACGGTTGATGTGACTATTGTGCCTGACCTTGTTTCACAAATAAATAAAAAGAATCAGTCTTCAAAATAAGCCTATTTTCAGCCTTGTGTTTTATAAAGAAAACGTGAACAAATCTGGAGAATATTTTTGCAGCAAACTCGTCAAAAGATTTCTCAAATTTTCAGAGCTATTCATATGCTTTAATATAGGAGCACTTAAAACTTTCTCTGTACTGACACCAGGGTGCACGTTAGAGGCTTGAACCTCCACTTCAGCTTCATCTGGAAAAAAAGAAAAATCAAAAGGATTTCAGGATTTTTCTGAAACACTTCTCTGAAGAAGTTGTGTGTCCTATTATAAACACCTTATTCCTGTAGAATGATACAATGTACAAAATAGAGACCTATGTATAGATCCAGTTGGCAGCAGGTCACAAGTGGTGTTCCCCGGGGCTCAGTCTTGGGGCTGGTCCTGTTTAATATCTTTATCGATGATCAGGACGAGGGGATTGAGTGCACCCTCAGTAAGTTTGCAGGTGATGCCAAGTTGGGCAGGAGTGTTGATCTGCTTGAGGGCACGAAGGCTCTGCAGAGAGATCTGGACAGGCTCGATCAATGGGCCAAGGCCAACTGTATGAGGTTCAACAAGGCCAAGTCCTGGGTCCTGCACTTGGGTCACAACAACCCCAAGCAACACTACAGGCTTGGGGAAGAGTGGCTGGAAATATGCCTGGAGGAAAAGGACCTCGGGGTGTGGGTTGACAGTGGGCTGAATATGAGCCAGCAGCATGCCCAGGTGGCCAAGAAGGCCAACAGCATCCTGGCTTGTATCAGAAACAGCGTGGCCAGCAGCACTAAGGATGTGATTGTGCCCCCCTGTACTCAGCACTGGTGAGGCGGCACCTTGAGTACTGTGTTCAGTGTTGGGCCCCTCACTACACGAAGGACCTTGAGGTGCTGGAGTGTGTCCAGAGAAGTGCAACACAGCTGGTGAAGGGTCTGGAGCACAAGTCTTCTGAGGAGTGGCTGAAGGAACTGGGGTTGTTTAGCCTGGAAAAGAGGAGGCTGAGGGGAGATCTTATCACTCTCTACAACTACCTGAAAGGAGGTTGTGGTGAGGTGGGCGTTGGTCTCTTCTCCCAAGCAAGAAGTGATAGGACAAGAGGAAACAGCTTGAAATTGCTCCAGGGGAGGTTTAGGTTGGATATTAAGAAAAATTTCTTCACTGAAAGGGTGGTCAGACATTGGAACAGGCTCCCCAGAGAGGTAGGTGGTGGAGTCACTGTCCCTGGAGGTGTTCAAAAAACGTTTAGACCTGGCACTTCGGGACATGGTCTAGTAGACATGGTGGTGTTGGGTTGACAGTTGGACTTGATGATCCTAGAGGTCTTTTCCAACCTTAAAGATTCTATGATTCTATGATCATCTGGTCCAACCTTTCTTGGCAAAAGTTCCGTCTAGACAAAAGCATGGTCCAGACAACATGGCCCAGCACCCTGTCCAACTGAATCTTAAAAGTGTCCAGTGTTGGGGAATTCACCGCTTCCCTGGGGAGCTTATTCCAATGGCCAACTGTGAAAAATTTCTCACTGTGAAAAATTGTCCTCCTGTGTCCAGTCGGAATCTCCCCAGGAGTAACTTGCACCCATTAACCCTTGTCTTTTCCATGTGACTCCTTGTAAAAAGGGAGTCTCTGTCTTCTTTGTAGCCACCCTTCAAGTACTGGAATATGACAATGAGGTGACCCCTAAGCCTTCTTTTCTCAAGGCTGAACAAACCCAGTTCTCTCAGCCTTTCCTCATCTGGCAGGCTTCCAGCCCTTTGATCATCCTGGTGGCCCTCCTCTGGACCCTCTCCAGCCTGTCCATGTCTTTTTGGTATAGTGGGGACCAAAACTGAACATAGTTTTCCAGGTGTTATAGTTATTTGTACTGAATTCATAACAACAGTAATCATGAGTGCTGTCAATGGGGGAACTTCCTTTCACTGATGTAAAAGCTGAAGCCTGTAGATCTGACAGAAAAGCTACAATATAGTTGTGTTCTCTGTTTTTTCCCCCTAATGCTCAGGGGCAGTCTTGTAAGAACTATGTATTTTACAGTATATACATAACAGAAAAGCAAAGCTTGAACTGCAAAACTGCCAATTAAACATCTAAGGAAACTAATAGAGTCGATGCTCCCATCCAAATCACTAATGGGATTTTCAGGTTGCTTTCCCTTAAAACTGGTTTTGTTTCCGTACCCACTTTTTCTACTTAATTGTCTATAAACCAGTCTAATCTTCTTTGGTCACCTTTCAGGCTATACTGTTCAAAAGATAAGATTTCTTAAGAAAACAGAAGCGTGAGCGACGAGGACTAACACAGCATTTCAGATGGAGACTTGCAACCGATGCAATGTTAGCCTTAACTTCAGCAAGGCTAGGGTTGCACTCCTGACATCCTAGAAAAGAATGATGGCTGGCAATGAGACATGATTCAAAAGCAAGACATCTGTGGTGTCCAACAATATTTCTTGTATCTCACCATATGAAGGAATGCATAGTGGCAAACACAGGCATCAGCAACTCTAAGGAAATCTCTGGAGATTTCTATTCATTTTCACAATGTACTCAGAGCACTTCCAAAAAAGTCCGCAAAATCTGATATATTCTAAAAATGTTTAACAATGTCCGCTCTCGAATCCCTTACAGAAGTAGAGACTAGTAGGTTTGCACGGTAATCGAACATGTCAACAAGATGATAAGGTATGCACATAAAAAAAAAAAGCAACCACAAGTCTTTTAGCAATCTTTACTAGTTTATTTTTGCTTAATGCATTTGTAACTTCTAAACTGAGTTACAACGGACATAGAAAACAGTTCAATCCTAATAAAAGTTTCTCAGATCTATAGAAACTGAATTGTGCTCTCCCATTACGTGTTCCTTTGGACATAATGGACCAGACCATACATAAGTTTAATTAAAATCTAGATCTGTAGAAGTCAATAGCTCTGCAGCCAGCTGATGTGCAGCTGCTGAGATGCCTCAGTATGAGTAGCAAAAGGAAAGGAAGGAAAAAACTCGTCAAATTGGGGACTGCAAAACAAGCAAGCGAAAGCTCATTGCCTTCAGCAGCACATCTGAGCAGTTCTGTTCGTCCCGACTGCTCCCGCAGGAAAACGGCTGCAAAGTAGCACTGAGCTCTTGAGTAAACAGGACGCTGTTTGAAAAAGCCGTCATCTCTCCCAGCCCGTACCTTCACCCGTGTGCCCAGCGTGCGCTCTGTATCACACAGGCATTTTTAGCAATTAGCAGCCAGGATCCCCAGAAAAGAGAGAGAAAATGCAACATAGTCAGCTGTAGCTCACTGACCGGCAGTTTGAAAACAAATTTTCAAGAACCCTCAGGAAAATCTGTTTCATTCAGAAGATGTATGTGCGTGCGTGAATATTTACATGAACTACCATCCGTATTCTGGAGGAATTTTCTATTCCGCCCAGTTCTGAAAAGACTTTTTCCGAAGCTCTCATTTCGGCTCCGTTAAGCGCTGCCTGCGGCTGCCCTGCTCCGAGCCCGCCAGCGCTCAGCGGGGATGGAGCCGTGCAGCGGCGGCGTTTTGAAACACGGGCTTCGTCATTTCGACGTGAAAAGCGGCCAGATGTCTGCCACCTTTTGTCCTGCGAGCTACTGCATATTACGGAATGATTAATGAAAACCTGTGAAAATAGTGAGCATAGGCGGTGTTTAGTCCGGACTAACTCTTGCTGCCGGCTACCTGTTGAGGCGGGTTTACGCAGGCACTTCATTATTTCTGTCTTTCCGAGAGAGTTCATTTAAGCCAAGCTGGATCTGCTTAGCGCCGCTCCAGCCGTGCTGGAGGACGAGACTTCTGAGCCCCCCTAGGAGCGAAGGCAAAAAGCAGAAAGAAGTTTTCAGAGGTGGGGACCGGGGCCGCTCCGCTCCCCGCTCTCCGGCTGCCGCCCCGGGGCCCCTCCGGGCAGCCCTGCGGAACCAACTGCACGCTAAACCGGGGGGGTGGAAAAAAAAAGGGGGAAAAAAATCCCCCACCCCTCCTTTCCCCAAGGAGACATCCATCCCCGGGGAGCTCAGTCTCCCGAAGCAGCGGGCGGGCGGCCGCCAGCGCGGGGCGGCGCGGAGCCTCCGCCGCTCCCCGGGGCGGGCCCGGGAGTAGCGGGGGGGGGGGGGGGGGGGGTGCGCGGGCGCTGCCGGGGCGCCTCCCCCGGCGGAGGAGGCGGCGGGGGCGCCGGGCCCCGCGTCCAGCCGGCCGGAGGACGCTGCCTGACAGGGGGGCGGCCGGGGCTGCCGCGCCGGCTCCGCGCCCGGCGGCGCAGGCTGCGCCCCTGCGAGCGGCGGGGCACCCTGCGCGGCGGCACTCGCCTCCCTTCCCTCCCTCCCACCTTCCCTCCGCGCCGCCGCCCGGCTTTGGCGAGGGGCTGCCGCCCCTGGCTCGCCGCGGTCCGCGGTGCCGGGGAACGGCGGCTCCGCTTTCCGCCGGCAGAAACTTTGGCCAGCGCGCAAGGGGGAGGATGGAGCCGGGGGAGCACGCGGCGGTGCCCCTCAACCGGTCCCGAGTTGGGGCAGAGCCGCCCCGCGGGGAGTTCAACCTCTCCGGGCTGCCGGAGGCGGAGGGGAAGCCCCTCTTCGGCATCGGCATCGAGAACTTCATCACCTTGATCGTCTTCGGCTTGATCTTCACCCTGGGGGTGCTGGGCAACTCGCTGGTCATCACGGTGCTGGCAAGGAGCAAGCCCGGCAAACGCCGCAGCACCACCAACATCTTCATCCTCAACCTGAGCATCGCCGACCTGGCCTACCTGCTCTTCTGCATCCCCTTCCAGTCCACAGTCTACGTGCTCCCCACCTGGGTGCTGGGCGCCTTCATCTGCAAGTTCATTCACTACTTCTTCACCGTCTCCATGCTGGTGAGCATCTTCACGCTCTCCGCCATGTCCGTGGACCGCTACGTGGCCATCGTGCACTCCCGACGCTCCTCGGCCTTGCGCGTTTCCCGCAACGCGCTGCTAGGTGTGGGGCTCATCTGGGCGCTCTCCTTTGCCATGGCCTCACCTGTGGCTCACCACCAGCGCCTCTTCCACCGCGAGGCCAGCAACCAGACCTTTTGCTGGGAGCACTGGCCCAACCCGCACCACAAGAAGGTCTACGTGGTTTGCACGTTCGTCTTCGGATATCTGCTCCCGCTGCTGCTCATCTCCTTCTGCTATGCCAAGGTGGGGCAAAGCGGGTAGTGGTGAAGGGTGTGTAAAGGGGATGGGGGACACACAATGGTGGCGGGTGTCCTTGAGCTGTAGGGACATCTCTGGGCACGTGGAGGGACATGGCACTGCCAGGAGGCAACAGGGCAGCGGTGAGTTTGTGGCACAAAGGGAGAGGGCAGGTTTTATAGCCGAGGGATGACTGGGGGGACATCTGTGTGTGGCACAGAAAGGCTGGGGTAGGGATTGCACGGGGCGGGGAGGAGCTTTGTTCAGGCAATTACTGGGGTCCCTCTGCCAGATTTCCTTATTGCAAAGTGCTAAGAAGCCCCAGTACTCTGCTGCTTTCTCTGTCAACACAACTCTCCTATTTTCTTGCAGTGCTGTTTGAGGAGTTTAACTCAAATAAAGTACAACAAAGCAACAAGTTGTTCAGGCTTCAAATGACACAGACTCACCAGTTTGGTCTGATCCAGTTAGCACGTTAAGAGCAAAAAGTGGATCACGCTGCCTGGTCCCCGGGAGCCCTGTCTTGCCCCAGTTGAAGTGGATGGGAGATTTACCTCTGACTTCAGCATGGGCAGATGGTGCTAGGGAGCAGTGCATGAGGACCCAGGTAGGAAAAAACAAGTAAAGATGCCTGAGAAATGGTACTTAAGGACTTTTCTGCTCAGGCAAACGGTCACATTTGTCTATGAATATTAAATGCAGCCTTCAGTGTGGGGTCCACTGCTTGCTGCTGGAGAGGGTCTGGAGCACTGGCTGCTACCTACTGAGTTAGGCAGAGCTCCTCCTGTTTCTGTGCCAGCAGCCTTCAGAAGCAGGATTTCTCCTTAGGCAGGAATTCACATTCAAGGGGATAGGTCTGCTCTTGCAAATAAGGACTGCTTAAGTGTTGAGAAGTCAGTTCTTTAATTGGCAAGTTCAATAGATGTAATTAAAATCTTTCATTTGAACAAATAATTTTATTTACTGGTCAGTTTTGTATGTATTACATCAGCTTAATTGTGATATGCAAATTAAGGCTAGAATGGCATCCAACTCTGCTAAAACTGAGTTATAAGGAACTCAAAGGACAACATTTCTAAATTACTGTTTGTAATGAGACAAGTCCGACCTGGTAAATGGAGAAGAAATACATGTTTTCATGCATAAACTGAATTCTGTTTTCCCTGGGTGAATACACTGGTGGTGTACACTGGTGGTTTCATCTACAGCGGTGAATATGACTGAGCTGTGAGAGGGATGAAACTTGCTGTAGCCATAGATCATAAGAGTTTTAAGAAAATATCACATATTTCAGGGAGAATGTTACAGAATGGGTGCAGAGGGAGCTTTTTAGGTATTAAGAATTCTTATATTTTTCAAAGCCAAAGCATCTTCTATTTCAGCATAACGTACCAGCCTTCAAAGTCTAATGACAGGACTGAAGATTGAAAACAAGTCTTTCAAAATTACGACAGTCCTGCATAGTATGGGGGGGTGGAAAGTAAATGTGCTTAAACGAAATATAAGCATAGTAAATATAACACCATGTTGTTACAAAGCACCACTACAGAAGTAGATCTTTCAATATTAGTATGAATATGTAGCAAAAAAAGCCCCAAAAACAAAACACAAAAAACCCAAACCAACAAAGCAACCCTATGTGAAATACGTGCCCAGAACAAGTTTATAAAATCAAGGCCACTCGAAGTTACAACTGAAATCTTGTGCTTAAATTATTGCCAGGCTTGGATCTCACCCTCGCTTGGTGATGTGTTTTGAGCCTGTATGTATGATCCTGCTTGCCATCGTGTCAGGCTGGAAGATCCAACCTGAAGGGATGAGTTTTAGGAGATACCTAGGAGATACCTGGTATTCCCATCAGTGTCAACGGAGCTGAAAAATGCCATGACTTGTACAAGGCTATTGGTGGTATATGTACCCTGCAGCCTAAAGGCTCATTCCTGCATTCATTAGGAGTCACTGACAAACCTCCAACTGCAATATTTTGGCATGTGGGGCAGGGTGAGGGAGAAATTAAGGATGATAGTAGTTGAAAATCAGAGCTGAAGTTTGAGATTTGTCAAAGCCATTGCTACTGTCACGGGTCTCAAGCAGAGTGGTCACTGTGAGCTTTTATTGATGTCGCTGAAGTGCTATGAAGTGCAGCAAGTATTTTGGCTTCCGAATGCACGCAGTGTTAGAGGATCGCTGCTGTGTAATAGCCTCAGAAGTATTATAAAACGAAATGCATTAATTTCTTATGGACTTAACTGGTTTTCATGAACTTGGATCAGCTAAATAATGCAATCTTGTGATACAGTACATTAAGACAAAGGAGACTCATTTCTCTATTTGAATATATTGCATTTTCCACACTCCTGTAAGGCAGTTCTGTTTCTTTTGTAAGCAAATTGCAATTGAACTTTCAGTTTTGAAAGTCTCATTTTTTAGGCACTCTAACAGGGAGCTGAGTTCTTTCTCTCCGTCACTCTCTCTCTTAAATTATGTTGGAAGAGATTTGTATTTTCCCCAGCGGACAGCAATACTGTTACAACCTATGGAAGTGCTGAAATAGTGCTAGGTATTTGGAAACTGTGTCCTCCCACGAAACCAGAACTGGAAATGTCACGTGATGTGCTCTTAAGGCAGAGAATAATGAGATTGTGCTCTGTGTCCTGTGTGTACAGCTACCCGTTTCCTCTCTCCTACAGATAACTTTGGTTCGGTTTCAACCAAATTTGACAGAGGAGTGAAAATATCAGAAGGAATGGTATTTCCCTGTGAAAACACACAAGAAGGTGGAGAGTCTCCTTCATCCTCTTTCCTTCAAGGAGAGTCAGTTTGCATTCAGCTGTTAAACATCAGGCAAGCCATAGGGGGAAGAGGTCTTATGTAGCATCTGCTTATGAAGGAGGCACATCTTTTTGGGAATACACAGTCAAGAAATTACAAATCCATAGGAAACCAGCTTTTGTTGGCTCACAGAACTACTCTTGAAAGGAGCTTACTACTCCAGCCAGAGGAGTAGTTATTAGTTGAGTTACAGCATTGCATACTTGTAGACAGCCTGTATTCTTATTTTTTTATTGCTTATCATATTACTTGCCATATATTTAAAATACTTTTTGTATGTGTTTTGTAACATTGCTACAGTGTTTTCTCACTACTGTATTCTTAAAGGGCAAAGTGATAAATGATTCCCAGTGAACTTCTAACAACTGCTGTCTGCCAGGGCAATGCAGTGTGACAACTGATTTTGGGTACCTCTGCTTTTGAGTACCCAGTTATGAGGATTCAGACCTTGAAAGTCAGGTCTTCTTCAATCAAACCTCTAGGTTGGACACCTAAAATCATTAGCAAACTTTTCCTTTTATAGATGTGTAATGTTAAAAGCTTTAAAAAAAAAATAAAATTCTTGCCTTAAGAATGTTTCCATTATAATCTATCATTCTGAACATTCTGAATTCATGGGAGTCATGTGTGATTTATAGACTTGGTTAAAAGTAAGCCATAAAAAGTAGGAGCCTCAACATAAAGTACAAGTTTATATGGTTCTTGGCTTAAGATATTCTATCTTAAATTTTGCTGAGCAGTGAGGGAAAACTATTAAACTGTACTGAAAAGAAAAAATAAAGGGTATGACACATTAGCGACACACTGTTAAATGAAAGAGGGTGAAGGATCTGTTGCGACAATAGAAGTAGCAGCATTACTTTAAAAAATGGATTGCAGGCATTGTGATTCGAATTTAAATCAGGTTCATACTATAAAATATGGTTCAGAATGTAATGCTCGCATTATGGCTCTGTTAAGGAAGCAGTTCATTCTTACTAGATAATGACCTTGGGCAGGCTTTCCTGCTGCATGACTTTCAGTGGCTGATAATGAAGGTGTAGTCAGTGGAATGATTATATACAGCCTGACAGGAAATATGCTTTGCAACAGTGTAGACTTGAGACTTTTACTACGTTCGGTAGACTTATGTGAATAGGCACAGATAGCTTAAGCTATTTTTTAATCTCTCCCTTATTGGAAAAATCCCTTCCTCAACTTGATTTGGTCACATTCCCTCAGCCTGGGCTCTCAAACCATCTTGAATGTAGTCCCTGAAACAACTGGGGGGAAAAAACCAGAAATACATAGTCTGTAGGCAAAATCCAAGGCCTCCCAAATGCTGTCACTGGTAGTTGTGGTAGTACAGTCTGGAGCAGACTGGAACTTATGCTTCTGTGATTCTACAAGTTTCACACTCTCTTTCACAACAGTGTAACTTTCTTCCCACAGCACCCCACCCTTGTCTCCAGAAAACAGGAAAGGTATTCCTTCCCCAAGAGCCAAATAAGATCTCTGATCAACAGGTGCACAAAAACTGAAGTTAGAAAAGTTTCATAGAATTACAGAATAGTCTGGGTTGGAAAGGATGTTAAAGACCATCTAGTTCCAACCCCCCTGCCGCGGGCAGGGACACCCTCCACTAGACCACATTGCCCAAAGCCCCATCCAACCTGGCCTTGAACACTTCCAGGGATGGGGCAGCCACAGCTTCTCTGGGCAACCTGTTCCACTGTCTCACCACTCTCACAGTGAAGAATTTCTTTCTAACATCTAATCTAAATCGACCCTCCTTCAGTTTAAGGCCATTACCCCTTGTCCTGTCACTCCATGCCCTTGTAAACAGCCCCTCTCCAGCTTTCCTGTAGGCCCCTTCAGGTACTGGAAGGCTGCTGTAAGGTCTCCCCAGAGCCTTCTCTTCTCCAGGCTGAACAACCCCAACTCTCTCAGCCTGTCCTCACAGGAGAGGTGCTCCAGCCCTCTGATCACCTTCGTGGCCTCCTCTGGACAGTTTCATGTGAAAAGTTAATTTTTCCACAGAGCTGAACTTTTAAAAAATTAACACATTATGAGAACAGGTCATGACCTATTTTTTAGCAAGGTAGGTATTTCATTCCGTGAGTTAAAATTGCAATGTGCAAGAGTCTTAGTGGATATTTTGAAAGACTTCCTTCAGAGAAATAACCTGAGACAAATTAAGAGGCACATGTAGAATTATTATTCATTCAGGTGAAATGACAGTGACTGTTAGAGGAACAATTGATTATTCATTGGCCCAGGGAAGAGATAATTTGAACAGGGCAGTGAGGAGAGGTATCTTTGATTTGCTTTGTAGTGTTTGTGCATAAACATGGCTCTTAATATCCCTCCACGGCATTCTGTGTAGGTCTCTGAGTGCTGTTCCACTGCTGTCGATAGGTAATTAAATCCTGCCTATTTCTCTTGCTGCTGGTTTGCATACCATCTGGTACGCTACCATGTAGAGCCAGCATCTTTTCACTGCAGAGGCTTATTTAATGCAATACGTATCTAGTCCGAAAGAGGGGAAGTTGAGAAGGATTCAGTGGAAGGGTATCATCTAAACCTTCAACAAATCCTTCTACCGCCCCCCCACCCCCCATGCCCAGATATCCAATTTAACACCTTTCTTCGGACTGGAGAGAGATGCAATGCAAAAATTTGTGCTAAAAGTCTCAGAACAAAGGAAAAAAAATGTTTGTAACTTTAAAAGAAGATTTTGCAGTTCTGATTTCTGGGAAGAGTTTATCTGGCTTTAGTTTTGGGCTGTGAGGGAAAATCACTGTACAGTACAGTCTCTGGGTGGCAGGTGATGGGATTTGCAAAGGTCCGGTAGAAACTGCCCATCGTTGTAAGTGATGTGAAGGGGGTACGATAAGTGAAGCAGCAGTGATGGGAAGCGGACTTCACGGTATTTATCCCATGCTCTTTTTTGCTTTTACATTTTTCATCCATGAACTAAGCAATTCAGCTGTTTTGTACACAGTGATGGCAGGTGAATAAAGAGTGTGTGAGCCAGAGGGTAGAGGGTCATCTCCCTGGTCTTCTGCTGGGCCTCAGGGGCTCTTCTGTCCTTTTCTTCTGGTCTGCTTCATCCTGGAGAAGAAAAAAGGGCTGAAGCCAAAATGGGACCTTCTCAGAGAACATGGTTTATTTTTCCCCTGCCTTTCCTGAGCTCAGGTTAGCCTTGGCAGCAGCCTGGCTAGTGTTTCAGAATAAGGAGTGCATAAAGGCCTGAATCTTTCATGCACAAACATGTTAGTGCACAGATAAGCACAAATGAACTGCACTTCCAATGTTAAGTGTTTACAAGTAATTTTTATTTTTATTGTTGTTTGTGGTTCACTGGTAGCTAAGAGTAGATACTTAAAAAAGTGGAATCCCCTGATGAGCTATGGTTATTCACAAATACCATCTTATTTCTTTTAATTCATTATGTACATTTCTGAGACTCAAATGCCAGAGTGGGATCAAGTCTATAGGTCATCTTGTCTGGTGTCTGTCCTGGTAGTGGTTAGCCATGCATCCCAAAGAAAATAGAGAAAACGTCCCCAAATGATACAAAAGAATTTGAATTCATACCCTTTTCCCCATCTCAAGAAGTCTCCTTATAAGCCCCAAAATTTAGCATTATATACCTTAAAAAAATCCTTTTAATGCTGGATGATCTTACCTATTAATTCGGGATGATCTTACCTATTAAATTGTTCTCAGTTCATCTTAGAGCTATGTAAAGTGCAACCTAATGTCATCATCATCATCTAACAGCTCTACACTATGACACTCTCTCTAAACAATTCCTCTTACCATATTTTATTTAAACCCTGGAGTTCAATTCTGTATGGTTTTACAACTTCTTAAACACATTCAGCTGAAGAGCATATGCCCTGCTCCCCGTGCCCACAAACAGTGCCATATGAATATATTAGATTCAGTTAATAACGACTGCAGATAAAGTAGGGCATGCACTTCTGTGCATCTACTATCCAAAATCTTATGTGTAAATCATTATGTTAAAATTTGGACCCTGCTCTTGGACGATAAGCCTTTTTGAGATATATTTTAAAAAATTACTTGTGAAAGGTACATGACAGGTATCATCAAATTATTGATAAAGGTCATGCTTCATGTGAGATACATTTTAGTATAAATTATTTTTGAAAGCCTAAGCTTCTGTTGAAGATCAAATAGTGCCAACATCCTGATTATATTAACTAAACATCCATCTGAAGAAAGCAAATTATGCAGGTGACTCAGAAAAGCTCTGACTTAAAACATAGACTTTTTATGTTACATGCAGTAAAGGTCATTCTAAATTAACAAGCATTGACAATTTTATGGAAGAAGAATGATTGCTAATTCTAGGTGCATGATAGGTTTCAATGCATTGTCTTGTTCATTTGTAATATGTATTTATTATGTAATACATCTGATATTGTTTATATAAGAATTCAATTGTGGTCTGCTTCGTATTTGTTGATTCACACAGATGCAGATACGTAGTTCCTTCGGATTTGATACTGTGCTCTTTTGAAAGGTGTAAATTGGATCAGCGATGTTTGTAAGCGACTCATGCAGTACTGGAGAGCACACTCTAAAATACATGGGTTTGAATTGTAGAAAATGGTGAACTACAAGATGCAAATTAATCTTTTCAGGTTCTTAATCATCTGCATAAGAAGTTGAGAAACATGTCAAAGAAGTCAGAAGCATCCAAGAAGAAGGTAGATTGCTTTCATTACCAATATCTATTTGTTTATATTTTAGCTTATGGCTAAGCTAATTTGCTATTATATTGCTTGTTGCCAAAGATGTAACGGAGAGGAGGAGTTGAAATGAAGTATTTAATGACATACTCAGTGTCTCTCTGAACTTAGCAGGATTGGAATCTGATCCAAGTTTTCCATCGCAGTGCATCAAGCCAATACCTGAGATCCCCATATTTTGAACTTCAGAGCATCTGAAATTTAGACATGGAGAGACAACCTGTCTCTAATATTAAATGTGTGTGTGGGGGGGTTGCCTCACAGGCATTTTTCCCTAACTTGACAATCTTTTTTTTTTTAAATTTATTTGTTTAACTAGCTGACTTTTTAAATGTTTTATGAAGAATTCCTGTCTTATATGATGAGACTTTAAAATGAGATTTATTGTGCTTCGTGATAGGACTCTAATAAGAGACTTGCAATGATTCTGCAGTTCTATTGATTTTCCACAAACTTTTTTTTTTCCTCTTATGTTCAAGACTGAAGTTATATACTGGTTACAAGTAGAATCGTGAAAGGCCTTTAAAGCAGAATATAAGCTTTGCAATTTAGAACAATATTTGAAAGATGTGTTTATATATTGAATTTGTCAGTTAATATAATATGGTTCTGAGTTTTTGAGCAGATTTGACCACAGTAATCATTTGACTTACTTCTCAGTTTATGAATGTGGAGTCAGAAAAAACCCTTAGGCTATAGCTCTTCATTTGATCTGATCACTATTACCATATGGGCATGCAGACTGTCTGCAATGTAAATGAGATATACATGGGCTCAACAGCGAATAAGTAATCTATTATTTATGCATTTTCTATTTTTTTGGACAGTATCCTAGTCCATAGATTTTAATTCCTAGAATTAAAAGCCTCGTGGCCCTGATTCAGTAAAATACTTAACATATATACTTTTGCACTTAATGTCGTCAGGGCCAAGGGTGTAGTTTTCAAAGGCATTTTGTACATCACCATTTCTACTCTCATCGAAATTATTCTTAAACTGGAAATATCTGTGCATATCCTCTAAACACTAACTCTTAAAAATTGCAAGTAAAAATCAGATCTGGCTAAGAGCTAGCTTTCATAGCTTCAGGGAAAAGTATTACAGATGAAAAAAAAAAAAAACCAAAACAACCCAGCCCAAATTTTTTTTTGCCTTAGAAAATACATTTCTGATCCTGAGGCCTAACTCAGGTTATTCAAAGCGATTCTGTTATCACTAGTGTGCTGTCTCTCTCTGATTACTGTATCTTTCTTCTTATCCTTGTACTGTTTTGTTAAGAATGCATTTCAGGCTTAATCATACATTTCTAGCTGTATTCAAACCTTTATGAGAATTTCAGTAGTAGAATCTTAAAATTAATTTGCTATACATGTGTGGAAAAAAAGTTAATGAAAAATATAAATGTGCCTAAATGCTTTTTTTCGTGCTTTTTGGTCATAAAGAATCAATATTAACATCATGTATTTCAGGTGATTTTTATTTGCTAATGAGAAACCCTAAGCAAGCCTCTGTTAGGTAAACAAGAGCTGTCCTTCAGTGTTACCTTGGTTGCAAGGCATAGTGATGATTTTGGAAAGGTAAGCTCTGAAATTAGGCTTAGGAGGAGTAATGGGATAAAACAGATGTTGTGAGGTTTCCTAATGCAAAACTACTTATTCTGCAGATATGAAATACCTTAAGTAAAATAGTTACAAGAGACACACAGTCAACCTCTGCTTTCAGGTGCATCTATACAGTCTATTGAGTGTCAGTGATTTTCCTGGTGAAAGTTTTTTTAGAATTTGAAACAAACTGAAGTAATATGCCTCTTCTGAAGTAATTGTGCATGTGGTATCCAGACAATCTGTTTTCACTTGGAATATTAACACATTGAAGGGAATCAGAGAATGAACTGCTCTTAATTTATACTTCCTTGTTAGCACATATTCTCCTGATGAGACCTGAAAGAGACGGCTTGTGAAAACAGATGAATCCTTGAGACTAAACAAGTTATATTTACTACAGATATAATGTCCTTTGGCTTCTATTGTGAGATTTTGCTAACCAACAACAGTATCTGTTACAAGTTATTTTGGCCTGAAATCAAACTTTTTTTTTCTGTAAGTTAAGTCAAGTTATGATTAGGTAGGTCAGTCTCAATTATTACTGAGCATTAATCAATTCAAGAAGTATACACTAAGTTCAATAAATTAGCAAAAAGTCTAGATATTCTCTGCGCTGCAGTATTTATCACTCTGTGGCCACTGGATAAGTTTTGCCTGTGAAGAAGAGCCGAAGTTATCTGAAAAATTGTGTTGTAAAGTGTTAATATAGTAATTATTAGGGTCCATAATATAATATGTTTTGTAATTAATATTAGGCTTTTATGGGGAGAGTGATTTTGTTGAAAGACATACTTGTTAGAGGAGTAGATATGAATTAGTTGAGCAACTGCAAAGCACTAACTGCTGTTTCTGAAGTAAGTGACAGCTAAAGAAAACATTGACTGTCAAACTCCACTGTGCCCTGGCAGACACCTGAAAGGTCTATGCGGACAGATACTGTAGCTGTCTGGATGGATCTAACGAGCTTGATGGCCCTTCCTCTCATAAATAACGAAAGTGGTGTCAGGAGGCAGCACTGAAGATATTTTGTGTTCCATTTTTCTGAATTCAGTGTTTGGTGGTGAGCTTTAATTTCCAGATTGGTTTTGACAATGTGCAACCACCAGAAATTTCAAGCTCCTTACTTCCCCCCCCCCCCCCAAGTTGTATCCCAGAATGTTGTTGTATGACTCCCCCTGTGGAAATTTTATGTTTAAAGGAGAGACTTTCAAAAAAGCCCCTGTTCCTTTTGTAGACACTTGAGCAAAGTCTTTGTCTGACTGCTGTAAGCTCTTCCAGTAGCTGTCTTCATGTATAATAGATCTGTCTTGAAATTTTGGTCAGAAATCCTCGTGCACCATACTAAAATATAGATCATTAGATTTGGATGAGATTTCCCAAAGACCCATGTTATCGTTGTTTTCCAGCCACCTCAGAAATGCGTAGGGAATCAGGAATCTTTACCTTTGAGCAAAGTTACGCGTGTGCCTTTTACATTGGCATTTTCAAGGCGAAGGTTCTCCTTGCAGCAGTTCACTATGCAAAATATAGCCCATGTAGGTAATGGAGTAAAATCAGTAATAAATATTCCAAACTGTGTTCTCTCTTGGTGCACCTTTTTTTTTTCCCCCTCAAATAATGGTTTTGAAGCAGGTTTAAAGCTGATTCTTCAAGTGCTCATCAGACATCTGTGTTTTCCTTTCCCTGTCTCAGACAGCACAGACTGTGTTGGTGGTGGTAGTGGTTTTTGGCATCTCCTGGCTGCCGCATCACGTGATTCACCTCTGGGCCGAATTTGGAGTTTTCCCACTGACTCAAGCCTCCTTTCTCTTCAGAATAACTGCACACTGCCTGGCTTACAGCAATTCTTCTGTGAACCCGATTATATACGCATTTCTCTCTGAAAATTTTAGGAAGGCCTACAAACAAGTCTTCAAATGCCAGATAGGTAACGAGTCACCTCTGAATGACGCTAAGGAAAATAGAAGTCGGGTAGATACACCACCATCTACCAACTGTACGCACGTGTGAACTGTGAAAAGTCCTGCGTGTTGGCTCTTCATCTGTGTGAACTAAACACCTAGAAAACAAAGCACAATGAGCTTTATCCTGGGTTTATCTTGATAAAGTTAGTTGGTATTTAATGTACTGAGGTTGCGTTTGTAGCAAAAGTTTGTAAAACTGGTACGAAAGAAAACTGGGCTGATCCTTTGCATCTTGGATAACTTTGTCAAATGAAGCTCTTCGACCTTTAAAAGATACTTGAGAAAAACATGTTGCAGATGATATGTCTGTATTCTTACTCACTAAGCATGTGGTGTGTAAGCATTCAAATATACGGGAAGGAAATGTTGATATGGACAAGTAACTTTCTGACATCTTACTCCATCGAAGGGAAGAGATGGCTAAATTTTGTGTCTGACAGATAATAAATACCATAGTACTATGATTTTAGAGAGGAAAACTTTTGTTCTGTCTTCAGATTGTTTTGACAATGCCTTTTCCCTTTTTAAAGTAAAGATGGGCTCTGATTTGGAGTTGAAATAACCTGTGTACAGCTTGAGGTAATTGCTTTAGAGTGGAAATGCTAATTTTATCTGTTTAGCTGTCTTTTTAATGTAACATACTGAATAATGATGGAGCTTTTTCCACTTCATATGCCTGCCTTACTGTATACACAGAACTTTTGTGTATGCTATATAAGGTTTTGTTTATGGCCTGTACGTAGTTGTACCAAAATGAGGATTTGTATCTATCTGAGGGAAGCTTTTGTGCATGTGTTGCATGTCTATGTGTATGTTTTGTTACCTTTATAGACTTTGAGATGAAGATACAGTTTTATATGTGCAATGTATACGTATGTTTTAAAATATTATGTTCCATAAAGCAACTCTGGGCAATGCTTAAGCATTTAAAAATAGCATTCCCTTAAAAGTTGTAGGAGGGGCTTCATACTGTGTAGCTCTAAATTGGAAAAATTCAGAAGGATGCATTTAAATCAATACAAAGTGTATAAGGTAAGCGGTACAATTCTGCAAATTCTTAAATAAGATGAGTAGTTTCAGAAATTTCATAAAAGTACTTAATATATCTTTAAGTGGTAAACCGCTAAAGAAATAGCAGCAGGGAACTCAGTCCTTTGAGAACATTATTGTTAGCTGGAGTAAGATATGCTTTTACCTTTTTTTATTAATGACCCATAGACTGATAGAGTAAATTAAATTGAAGGAACCTCCGGACATCCTCTCAAGGCAGGGCTACCCTTAGAGTTGGATCACTTCCTTGTCTCGGCAAGTTTTGAAAATTTCTAAGGATGGCGATTCAACAATTTTTGGGGGGCAGCCTGTGCCAGTGCCTAATCACTCTCACTGAAATATTTTTTCTTATCCCCTGTTGAGATTTCCCTTGATGTAGCTCGCGACTGTTGCCTTCTGTCCTTTTGCTGTGTGTTTAAGTCTTCTCTCTAATACGTAATTTAAGATGGCAGTTAAATTTCCCCTCGGCCTTCTCTTCTGAAGCAATGCATCACTCTCAGTCTCTCCTCGTCTGTTGTGGTCCAGCTCCCTGGCCGCATTAGTGGCCTTCCACTGGCCTTGCTCCAGCGCATCCATCCCTCTCGTGAACTGGGGTGTTCAAAGCTGAACAGCGTGTTCCAGATGCGGCCTCACGAGCACTGAATAGACTAATTGCTTCCCTTGACCCGTTGGCTGAGTCTTGCTAATACAGCCCAGTATTACAGTAATTTATTGCTGCAAGGGTACACTGCTGACTTATATTTAATTTCTGCTTTACAAGCACTCTCCTGTCCTTTTCCGCAGAATTGCTCTGAGTCCCAGTCCAAGTTTCAGGACTTTGCTTCTGGCTTTGTTGAACTTGATGCAATTGATAGCTGTTACTTCCATTCCCCCGTCTTACCAAAGGCGCTCTGAAAGGTAGCCCTGCTCTCCAGCACCTCCCCCATGCCCTCCTCCGGGTTTGGTGTCATGTACAAACTTGCTGAGAGAGTCCTGCACCTTCGTCTGGGTCTTCGAAGAGGCTAAATAGTATTGGCTCTGTCAGATTCCTTCTTCTCTGCAAACTTGCTTTAAAAAAATAAAAGTTCAGAGTGGTGGAGCCACATCAACTATGGAGGGTTAGTTCACATCAAAATATCAATGTTTATGTGTCAGTATTGTCTGCCTGAAATCAGTAAAAGAATATTGAAGACATGCTATTGTGTGCATGGTGTTTGTGTCCTTTCATATGAAGAGACAGTTTGATAATATTGCTAGGAACACAAAATATATGAAAAACCCCTTGATTGGAGAAGAAGGGTTTATCTCTGCAGGAAACCATTTTCTGGGTTAGGACTGAGGTTAGGAAACACAGCCTAGAACAATGTTGAACTTCCTTTGGGTTTTCAGATCCTCATCACCCACTAATCACTCAAATTATTAAAGCGCTATCAGACTTCAGCTGAATTTATAGCATATTAGGAGATTCTACAGCTTTGAAAATTATATTTTTTCCTTTTAAAAAATTGCTTGTGATTTCATTATTTTGAATAAAGAATTATAATGTAAATATGTAACTGTATAAAGTTAACATGCTGAGTTTATTGTTTCAGCTGCAAAAGCCTTTTTTTTTTTTTTCTTTCTTAATTGTACGTAATTTTAAACCCAAGGGCTTGATAGTAATGGACCTACATCTGTTTGAAATTTTAAGGATGAGGGGGAGGAGACAACTGCAGTAACAAGTAGGTAGAAAGGCCCCACCTGGCTCCTGATAAGCATCAGTAGAACTTCCACGTCACTTTTCAGAGAAACCTTGAGAAGCAGCTGACAGGCTAAGGCTGAGTTTCCTGCCTAAATCACACTTTTGTTGGTCAGTGTCTCTAGCGTGACTTTGACATACTCAGCTCTGACGTGGAGGTTGTGAATGTATAACCAGTGTTAGTTAATGTATGCTGTGAACTGTGTCTAACCCCTGAGCAGCTGGACAGGAACCTGCCGTGCCACAGAAATGGCTAGTTTGGGCAGAAAATCAGGGAATGGGTGCTAACGATCCCTTACAACTGAATATCTGCTTTCAAGTTCTGAACTTGTTGGCAGGGATTGTTATTTGTGGTGGAGGGTGGAACAAAAGTTTCACATCATTTGCCTAATATGCTTTTTTTTACATCTTTTTAACCAGAAAGGTTAATTTCAGTGTACAGTGAAGTAAAAATTAAAAAAGATTTCTCTGGCTAAGGCTGAATTTTCCACTCCTAGAAAGATGAATAATCCTACTGAATTCCACCCTGTTGTGTGAATTTGAAAATATTATTAAAAAGCAAAATAGGCAACAGGAATGGTTACTCAAATTCCTCTTGAACTAAAGCAAGGTGTGGGTAATTAAGCAAATACTTAAATTTCTCATAAATTGAGAGAATTGGAGAACCCCAAGAGAAACTGCTACTCACATATTTTTTTATAAACTGCCTAAAACGTTGTTGTATGTATCCTGCCTCTTTGTGCTGCTTCATGAGTGCCTCCTGAAGTTTAAAACGTACAGCACGCTTTCAACGTTGATGACAGAAGTAGTGTATCCCATCACATTGAGTTCTAGTTGTTCGGTCCATCTTAAAACTGTGTTCTAGTGGAGAAACGTAGAAGTCTTTCCTTGTCATAGTTTTCTCTGCAGAGCGGATGACAGACTCGTGGAGAGGTGGCATCTCTGCAGCACCTCATGCTAACGTGAGAGGGCTCCTTTCTTGCAGGCTCTGGGAAGGAGCTCAGTTCTGTCCATTTTCTGAGGTTGTATTAGGACATTGAAGCAGGTTTCTAATCAATTTTGCATTTTCTATTTTGGATTTTCTGGTTTTTACCTTTTGCCTTTAAAAGACGCAGAAATTTCATTAAAATGCTGTACCAATGGAACTTTGAAATTGTAAAAACTGATGTTTAAAGAGTTCAATAAATTATTCTGTCAAGGTTTTTTTGTGCAATGTTAGCCCTGTGTATTTGTGGGTCGGTGTTTGAGGTATGACACAAACGATTACAGCAGTGCTGCTCTTCAACTAATTAAGCCTAAAATGCATTTTGCATCCTCCAAGGTACGTGTGGATCCAGGTGCACACTGTGCACTACTACACATAAATCAGACTTAGGATCCATATCCAAAATGGAAAATAAAAAAAAAATTAGATGGCACTTAACCAACATACTGTTCACCACGTGCAAACACCCTGAAAAATGATGGGACTTGCTCGCCTGTAAGTTCAGCTCTGCTAACTTTCTTCACAGGTAATTGTATCACCCGTTTAACTAATTTTGAAGAAGGTAAACATTTTAGTTGAAAGTGAAGCTAACACTTAATAACCGCTTCTGAGTCATTAAACTACACGTAGTTTTCAGTCAGAAGTATGTGCTAAACATTTATGATATGTAATAATGTAAACATTCAGAGTTGCCTAAAAGTTCTATCTTGTATCAAAAATGTAGAATTTCCTAATAATTTTTATATGTCTAAGGTAGGTAACAAAATCATATGCTATAGTAGATGACAAAGATATGACCAAACTGGCTGAAATTTTATGTAAAAATTATTATGACTTTATAAGGAACAAGCTTTAATTTTGTAGTTGAACGTTCTCATCTGCAATCTTAATATTCTTTCAATATTTTGATCCAAATTAATTGGTTCTTTGATTATTTACATATTCTTCTGAAGTCTTTTTCTAAATTTAAACATTGAAAGCCCCCATATTTTCAGAACCATTTAATTTTTGGCGAGATAAGACATTTTAATGATGTGTTTTAAGTGATGATCCTTTGAGCTTTGTATTCACTTTCACTTTGCATGCGTGCACCTCTTTCTTAAAATCTTACTATTTTCATAATCTATCATATCTTCATTTTTAAAAAAATGTCACGATCTCCAAGAGATAAACATTAAGCTTTGTATATTTAATGTTGCAGTGAAGTAAATTTTACTTTTAATCCCACATTTCAGGGAAAGAGAGGGATCTTTTTGTAAGATAATATTGTGAATGCATTGCTTTAGTTTTTTTGTATTTCAGGTTGCTTCACTGTATGATGTGTCACATTGAACTTAATGATATCTGTGATATTTTGGGATAGGATAAAAGCAGAGAAAAGAACAGCTTCTAGCTTACAGAGCTTGTATTAGTGTTATGCATTCAGTACAGGTACAAATATTGAAGACCAGAAAATTAAAATACTGTGTTTGTTTCAATATATAATGAATGTAAAGTAACACGCAGTTGTTTTAGGATACACTGTACTTTGCATGAATTTTCAAGTGATTTTTTCCATAGGTCTGTACCGTCTCTGCTTATCTCTATAATATGAAATACAAATGACTTTTCTTACCAAGTGTTTACATAATACTTAAAAACAAGCAGTGCCCTCAGGAAAACTTCCAGAAAAAATAGTGTACACAAAACTCAATAGAGTTTCATGGCTACATGTCATTATAGGTTGAAAATATCTTTTGGAAAATCTAACTGATGATAGAAAAAACATTCTTATTGTTAAGTACTCAAGTGCAGGAGGCGTGGTCCTCCTTTTATTCAAGCTGGTAGAAGTCAATTGAAATTGATGGAATTCATCGTGATTTCTTATTCAAGTGCAATTTGAATCTCTGTAATTTATGTGTTGCTTAAGAGACATACAAACAGAGCTAGATCCATGTATTTGAATGTGAAGAGAAACCAAGCTCTCCAATGATGTGAAATCCAAACCTATTATATTATATTATATGAAAGCCTGGATGCGGCTCCACTGTTGGGAGGATGCTGTTAAATTGATGCATAAGTGTGTATAGATTTGCATCAACAATGAGCAATGGCTATATCACTACAGTAAAAACAGCTAGATGAGCATGAAACCAGAATACGATCAGCCCTACACCTAATGGATGTACTTTTAAAAACAAAAGTAAATGCTACATCATGGATTTAAAATGACGTGCACGTTAATCTCTCAATTTTACTGTGCATGTGCATATGTACTTGACATTTGTAGATACCTTAGTACACTTTGGCCAGATACATTTGCTGGATGAAGGCTGCGGTCTCATTTTATAGTTCTGTTTCCTTAAGTGCAGCATTGTCCCCTTGGAAAGCTTTGTACCATTTCCATTGCATGGTAATTCCATGCCCTGATAATCATCTAGCCATATTTAAAATTTGCTGAGAAAAATAAAATCTCTCCTTTAGTAATAAATCATATGAGCTACATAGATGGTTCTAGCAATACTTGTAGAGAATTTATCAGCCTGGTTAAGTTTAATATAAGGATTCCTAAAGAAAATACAAACCTCTTGCTAATGGGTTGTAGATGTGACATTTATAGATGAGGTGATGACATGACAGTATTGCTTTACATTGAATTTCACAATTTAGCACAAGCAAACTGGTAGTTTTAATATAGTAAAATGAAAAGTCATACATTTAGGAATGAAGAACGTAAGGAAAACTTTAAGAACTGGTTATTATACTGGAACATGGTGATTCTGAAATTGTCAGTTTAATTAAACAAAACCTTCAACTCTGTGCAACTGAAGGACTTGCATAACACCTGGAATCATTAATTCAGCATGTGGCAGTACCTGGGGTGGTGTCACTGGAAGCACTGCTGCAAACAGGGGGGCTTTTGCACAAAAAAATCCAAAACCATCAGCAATTCACCTTAGAGGGATACGGTTAAGAAGTGCCTTAATTACTACATAGCTCTGTAGCTATAAAGACAGAGAAATACCTGACGCTATTCTGCTCTTAAATGGATGGATGAGTTAGCAAGATCCAGTACAGTGAAATTAAACTTTAGCAGTTAAATCTGTAAATGAACTGGAAATCTTTTCATTAAGCCATGGGTATAAATAATCCTAGAATGCTTAATGAACAAATGTGATATATTCGTCTAGCTTCAAATCACATTTGGGTGTTTCTCAAAAGATTTTACATATTTAAATCTCAAAATATGGATGAGGTTGTAGCACTGCTATGCGGGAAAAAATGCAGCTTACATTATGGAGTATTTAGACCTGCTGATCACAGTGGTCCCTTCTGGCCTTAGTCTATTAGCATACTTACTCTTATTTTATTTTATTTTAACGCTTATTTTAAGCATTCTCACTAATATAATGTATGAGAGCTATGCAAATATGAAGAAAAAACATCACAAGATTGAGCTATTATTCAGTCTAGAAGTGATCATCTGAAGATGTATCCAGAATAACTCCACAAGCGGGCTATGTTCTGAAAAGATCTTACGATGATTAAGAAATTCAATTGAAATCACTGGCATATGGACCGCCATTGTTAGAGAAAGAAGTAAAATGATGCTGTGTGCTCTTCTCATTTTAATCAATTACTTTTGCCATAATTACTCTAAATGCAATCACTCTTCATTACTTCTGCGTAGCAATTTATCATTTTCACGAGAACTATGAGCCGATGGTTGCTGGCACGTTTGAAACACCTGGTGATAATGGCATTTCACTCCATAAGTCAACGCCAAAGCTTTTTACCAGCCTGTTGTGAAACTGTATTGGAAATCTTTACAGGCTAGAGGCTCTCACAATAATGTTTTCATTTCAGCTCAGTTTAAATGAAACCTTGCAAAAGCTCCCGCTATACTGAACACGTGTAGTTTGCCATGGCATTTCTGATAGAGCAGTCAATGTTATGGGGACATTTATACAGGTTGGGTGTAGATAACTCCTGTGTGGGTTTTAAGAAAAAATAGCTTAAAAATTGCTCCTATCCTGAATTCCGTTCACTTGCAAGAGTGTTACAGTGCTCTGATGATGGCATCCTGTCACTTTTGGGGGGTGTCCCCTTAAGCTGCTGTCAGCAGCTAGGCTTTGCTGAGCGTGGTACGTGGTCAGGCCAGCATCTCGTCCCACTGATCTGCTGCTTCCCGGCTTGCTTACCTGCCATGTCCTACGGGGTGGCGAGGTGGGAAGGCTGATGTGAAAGTGGGCTCTCCTGTTTTCAGGACTTCTGGGTACTCCCTGCTAAAGTGTTTACAGAGCTGGGGTTTGTGGTTTGTTTTGTTTTCCCCTCACCCTCAGTGCTGCAAGAGAGGAGCAAAGAGACTCTTTTGTCCTTCGAAAGTAAGCAGCCTAACTGGGATCTTGAGCATCAAGGAAACCACTTCTGAACTTTCAACCCTGAAATCTGTCATCCTGCAATATCATAGCAATCACAGGGAATGTCTTTTCTCTTCCTCTCCATCTTCGGCCAGCTGCCACCTTAGGTGAAATTCATCTTGTTCTAGCTATTCAGGTAAATTAATCCCACAGTTCTATGTCTGTAAAGACAAAATGTGTTGCTATAGATTCAAGGGTATCCTGAGAACATGGCCTGATGCACTAGATGAAAAGTAGTATTTAATTATTAACATCAGAGGAGGAGAAGGAAGGATAGGAGGAGAGGGAGTAAATGTTGAAGACCGTCAGTGTCTGTGAACGGAATATATTTAGGGCTTACACTTTCAACCTCTACCTAGGCAATACTTTGTAGTTTGTAGGCAATTTGTCAGTACAAGGAAAGAGAAGAATCTTCCGGACGTAGGTCATTATTATTTACATGTATTTATCTCTCCATGTCTATAATAAACCTTTCAGAATCATATTTCTATTACACTGTCCCTTGTTGCTCTACAGATTTGTCCTGAGATGTATTTTCAACTGTTCTTGCATTCATATGGATGAAGATTTTTTAAAAAAAAAAAAAAATTAACTCTTGTAGTAATCTTAAGAAAAAAAGGTTTATTTTACCTCCAGTTCTGCAGATAACTGACTGCAAGGCACCATTTATGTATAAATCACTATTAAACATGCAGGGAAATAACTCAGTAACACTTGAAATGATTCTCAGGGGGAGAATGAGACACAGCAAGCAGGTTCAAATATGGACTTAATTTTCACCTGCAGTATTACAGCTGGTGTTCATGTGTGAAACTTGTTTGGAAAGAATACTTATACTATGATCCCAGGCTGGAAAAATTCTTAGGCTAAAAGTAATTCAGAATTATACCATGAATATGGACAGAAAATATCGTCCAGATAAAAAGCTCAAGATCATTTTGCTAGGGATGAAATAATACGATGAAGTTTAGGGTGATTTGTAATCAGAGAACCCTCATTAAAATATTTTTGGTGCTTTGCTAATTTTGCCACATCCAGAAGCCTTCTATAGTGCCAAATGAAATAGAATCTTGTATTTAAATTATTTATTCAATAGTTTCCATTAATATATAAAGGCAAGAGTTTGTTCCTCTTTTTATGACAGCAATATTATCACTGGTTAGTTGAGTATAAATGGAAGTAAATAGACTCTCCGGCTTATAATCTGAATTTTATAGCATTTACCCACTCTGAAACATACTATTCAGAGACCTTTCCCACTTTTCTTTGTGAGATACTGATTTTTGTGTGATTTTAAGTGAAATCACTTCCATCGGTGTGAAAGAACATGGTAATAAAATGGCTGCTTCATGGCTGATGGAAAGGAAATGATTATATGGGGAACTATGCTGTGCACATTATTTTGTTTTTAAAATTTGACTTAAAACTTCAGTTGTAATCCTTTTCTTCTTATCTATGAGTGATATTTGTTGTATTTAATTCTGCCTGACTAAAAAGATGCAAATGGAATGTATTATTTGCTTGGTGACTCAGATTTCTATAAAAGTGTGTATTAATCAAATTAAAGTTCATAGCACTGAATGCCTGTTCATGTCCTGCTTTTCTAATCTGGAGAAAACCCCTCCACTGTTATTGAAAAATATGCTGCTTTTAAATTACTTTTATCCTTCCAACAATTAGTGCACATGAGAGAGAAAGAAGAGGGAGAATATTTTTAAGACTGTTTCTAAAGCCAAGAACTGTATTGCCCATCATTCTAAGAGGCAAGAAGGTAAATTAGCAAAGTGCAAATAAGGGTGAAACTGATCTCTTACAGCTGCATATTTATGTAGATGACTGAGTCAAGTGCATCCCTTGTTTTCATTAGAAGAAACAATGAAAACTGCTCCTGTCAAGCAAATTCTATTCTATTATCATTCTAGTTGTATTGTAACTTCTAATGTGCTTCACCTGAGCAAAATCAAAGTTATTGTTAATTTAATCATCTGGACTTCACTGAAGGAAAGCAAAAGATAAAACCATAAATATGTAATAGTAAAAGATATCGAAAGAAATAAGTGGGATACCAGGGATGCCAACTATCACTGGGCAGTTGGAAAGTTCTCCAGCATGCAATTTTTTGGGATGGATCATTACATGATTTAGCAGGTCAGTAAACTTTCCTACCAGCCATAGTTCTGTTATGATCGGTCACTTATTTTGCCTTTTTTTTTTTTTTTTTTTTAATCTGATCTATCTTCTCAGGAAATTAGTGAGTCTTTCCAATTATTTCAGTAGAAATCAGATCTGACTCCTTCTCCCACTGCAAAATAGTGTTCAAATTGCTGCTTCTGCAGTCTCTCTTCATGCTACAGAGCAGTGTTCTTGTGAAGACACAAAATGAAGTATGCTCTAAGGAAGAAGAAAATCTCCTGATAAGCTTTTGATGTCACGAAATCTGACCTTTATATCAAGAAAGCTGCAATGTCTATCAGTGAGACTTGACCTCATTTGCCATCTCTTGAACGGTACAAAATTGAGGGCTTAAATTCATCCCTGAAACTCCCTTGAATTCCTACTGCTGAAAGAAGAAAAAGGGAAAGAAAAAGATGATCTCATTTGTTATAGGCCATGGATTTGTGGAATAATGATACATTTGAAGTATCTAGATGATGCATAAACATTCCACTACATTGTTTATTACAGACTGCATATAGCATAGCTTATTCCAAAAAACAGGTAAAGTGATTGTTTAAAAAAAACCAACCCTTGCATGTTACCGTCGGTAATTCAGTTAAGGAATTAGAGTGTACAGAAAAAATTCTGAGTGATATCCACCACATATTAATCAGACTTTTTGGTCTAGTTGCAGAAAGTGGAAGACATTTATTCTCCCTGTTTTCTATATTTTATCTTAGTATTGCTTCAGATTTTACTTTGTACTTTCTGCTTACTTTCCTTTCTTTGTATGAGTCATATTTTTATTAAATCACAGTTCTACAGAACTAGTCATTTATGTGTCTGGTATATTTATATTGTATTAGAAGTATACTTTTACAGGGAGTATTAGTAGTAAATCAGGCACATTTGATTGCAACTGTACCTAAATGCTGCTGAAGCGGTTACCAGCTCTAACACTGTGTAAGCAAGAGAAACTATCAGTTTATCCAAATGTAAGTGACCAGCCTAAGTCAAATAAAGTTTCCACAGAGACATCAAACAGATGTCACCAGAACATCTCATTTTGCAAGCATTATCATCTCATTAGGAGCTCTGAGACATTCTGTTCCATTAAACCAGGAACAGGCAGGCTAGAGTAGGTGTCTAAAACATTATGTAGCTCTGTGCGTCTGTTTACTGTACTTGGTCATGTTTAATCCTCACTGCTTCTAACGAGGTTTTTAGTAAAGTTAATTGTGTTGCAAGGTTTTGCCTCTAAGACCTCCATGACTGCAGCTGCAAGACTGCTTTGGTTAAATCACTGAAAGCAGGTGCCCGCTGCATTCTGAAACTTATTTTGGTATAGCTTTCTTCAGAGTTTGTTCTTTTGTTATTGTTTTGTATTTTAACCACTTATTGTTTGTCAAAATCTGATTTTATTGATGATAAAGATAGTATTCTTTGTAGTTGTAGATGCCCCATCCCTAGAAACATTCAAGGTCAAGTTGGATGGGGTTCTGAGCAACCTGATCTAGTTGAAGATGTCCTCACTCATTGCAGGGGCTTTCAGTAGGAAAAAAGCAGCAAGCAAATGGTGAACTAATGCAACGGACCAGGACCGTTGGACCAGGACCTGGATGTCCTTGGAGATGACATGTCCCCTGACATCATCCCTCACTTGGTGTAACTGAGACACAGTGTTGCTGTCCTCTAAGCGACCCATGAGATGTGTCTCACTGCCTGTCACCCAGGCTCCCACTGACAGAGCTCTGGCAGTACAGATCGTTACCGAAGTCCTGGGCAATCTCATGCACCAGGTACTGGAACGGCATCTTCTAATGCCACAGCTGTGGGAGAGTCCTGTTAATCACTGATCTCTCCCAGTTACCTGGTGCAGGCCAGTACTTCCTCACTCCCATCATTTTTGGCATGTCTTGAGAATTCTGGGGTGCCTTGAAATTTTTTTCTGTACAAGTTTAGCTCATAGCACATCCTAAACAGTGTGTCTAATACGTTTTGTTATTTTTATTGGAGTAGTGCTCCTGAAACCCAGAAGCAGGTTTCCACAGTCCTTAATGCTGTCCTTCCAGAGGGAAAAAACATGTTTTGCCAAACTCTTCCAGCAAAGTTAAGAAAGTTGTGGTAAGAAATAATGGAAAGCATTAGCAGTACAACTGTTATTTTCTACTTCAGCAACTCATTTTACATTTTTGGCAAAGGCAAAGTTATTAATTGGTTTGATAGGCTAACTGTTCACATTTATGAGCTCAGCAGCTAAGTGACAGAGTCAGAGAAGATTACTAAAAATGTTTTGGAAGCAAATACTTTGACAAGTGCTAAAGAGAAAACTCAAAATGAGATAGGAACAAGGACAGAGGTCAGATTTCTGACATTTAAATAAATATGTGATAGAGCAAAAGGAATGTTCTTTTCACAGAGTTCTCTTACTAAATATACAGGTTATTTCAACATGCCATAGTATTTTTAAAAAAAACATACATGGTTTTTAATATGAGTGTTGTGAGTTAAGAAGCATAGTCTTGGTGAATGCACATACATGCCAAACAATTTATAAAGGTGGCAAACTAATCTCCTTCTGAGATAAACAGAGTACTCCGGAGACTATGGGAAACTCTCATGGTAGCTTAGAAGTAATGGCAGATGATGATTTACCTATGCTGTAGATGGGAGGATCAAGTAGTCATCGTTTACTAGCATGTCTTGTTTCTAGTAATCAAACTCTATGCAAAAAAAGTATTTTTTGTTCTGTTCTTTTCCCATTTCCTCTCTGATCAACATTACTTCCTCTTTCCTGACCCCTCTCAGTGGCTACATTCTGGAAAAACTGAGTTTTTCTCACTCCTTTTCTGTTTTCCCACCAAGTCCAGCTGCATACAAGCCCGCTTTCATTTGCTGTGTACAAAGCACCTCTGCCTCCATTCTGTATAAATACTGAAGTGAAAAGTGGAAACAAGATTATTAATTGGATTTTTTGTGTTATCTCAGTATTCACCTTTTAATCTGACGAAATACTCTACAGAATTTTAGTCTTATTTAGAAGAAATAAGCCTTGGCAGTCGATCCATAGAAACTTTGCCAGTTGTTTCATCTAGAAACACCCAATGGTATATTATGGAGGGCTGTTACCCCTAATTAGCTGCTACGTAATGCCAAATTTGGCCTTATGGGCAACAGCTCAAGATTACTTTTTTGAAAGTCATTACATTCCTTTGAGCCATTACTCAAAGGAATTTCAGCTGAAAGATTTACTGGCTCAATGTCTTCTCTGAAAGTCAGATAGCCAGGGAGTATTCAAAATACTCCACATTCAGCTGAAGCCTGAAATAATGACTTGGAGGAGTATGTTGCCCATTTCCTCCATCTACATAAATTAATTTTCATTAATTTCTCCATGAACCCGAGGATTCCTATTTCGATCATTACAGTTCTCTTCCTCTCTTCAGCAAGTAGATGATAGGAAATGTGTGTTCTTCCACGCATCTATTTATTTGAAACCTGTTCAAGTTAATATCTGCATCCTCGGCTCTGGATTGACCAGGTTAGGGTAGAAAGGAAAGTGCTTGAAGAATAAACTATCTCTATGGTGAAAATACCAGCTCAGTGTGGATAAAATGTCTATGATTTTTTAATAATTCTGTGGCCAAAAAGTGTATTTCCTGAAATTTTGTGTGAAACCCTTAAAGAGTTGAATTAAACAGACCCTTTACTTCTTAAATATAATTAACATATATCTTTTGCTTTCCCAAATATTGTATATTTAATCTTAACTCACTCCTCCTTTCTGCTGCCAAATACAGACATTCAAAAGTTCCTATGATCCTAATTGTAGTAGCGCTAAAATCAGAGAAGACAATTAAAAAGGTAACCTGATAATCAAGGAAAATAAATATTAGAGCAGTACTAAACAATGCTGGGGTCAGATATATTTCAAAATGTCATATTGTTCACCTTTAAAATGGACCTTTTCCTTTAGGTGCATGACACAAGAGAGCTGCTAGCTCTCTCATTAGCACTGGATTACAAGTAATAAACTAAAAGATGAAAGAATGCCATGTTATGATCATGAATACTTAGCTTTTTTGTTGGCTGGGGAGTAATTTGTCACACAGAAAAGCCTAAAAAAAGGGCTCTAAGAGAAAGTTGTGCAATGCCTTGTGCTAACGCAGTGAACAATTGACATAAGGCATACATCAGGCGAGTATCAGTGAGCCCGTCATTTTAATTAACATGCCAAAGTCACAGCCTGAAAGGATTCAGTAGAAATCTCTGCTCATAATCCTCCTACCAGACCTTAGTCTGAACAGGTTTGGGATTCTCCATTTGGTTCGATTTGGGGAAGGTTTTGATCCAAGACTAAGCCATTTTCTGAAGTGAATCAGCGAGTAAAGACATGAAGCACAGCGTTAAGGCTGAGATTACCCTGTAGGTGGTGGGAAAGGCAGAGAGCAGCTGTTCCTTACAGCTCCTCCGTGGCACCTTTGGGTGCACCATGCACTTCACTGTAGATGTGTCTACGTGAGCATGGAGGGTTCCTTCTTCAGCTATGAGTTTGCCTTGGGTCTGTCATGCCGGACACACACAAATACACAGGGGTGCAGCCAAAGGCATTTTCCTCCTGCCAGGCCACCGCTGAAGCTGTGTCCTGGGGCATGCGCAAAGGCACCTTCTTCCTCCCATGGAGGAAAGTAGTTCTTCTCTAAGGATGTTGGGCCTAGTTGGTAACAGCAGGGCAGTGTGGGAGGCCTTGTGGAAATCTGCTTCATGTTGCCTGCTAGGCACAGACCCCTCCTGTCTGCCTGGGGCGGGCAACTGTGGCAGCTTTGGCGCTCAGTCAAGGCCGTGGGGACGGGGACAGACTTAGGCCGGACTGTGGTGTGGGCCTGCGGGTGGGCCTGGCTCAGGGGCCCATGGCTGAGCAGGGCAGGACTGTGGGCAGCTGGAGGCCGGCCCTGCTTCAGCATCACTGGGGCAGGGGCTGACAGTCCTGGGGGCTGACATGGGGTCCTGGGCTGTCGGCAGGTGGGGGGAAGCCCAGGGGGTGAGCAGGGAGAGGCAGGGCTGTGGGTGCTCTTGGGGCCCTGAGATAAATAATCGGCATTTTTATTTACAAACTCATCAACACTTTAACCATAAGATGGAGCCAGTAATTAACTTGTACTAATGATACGGAGCTGACTGGACAACTTTGGAGGAATGTCATATAAACCCTGTGCAATGGTGACAGAGCAGATAAGTCTGGTGTGCCCAGACAGTTAGATATTACAGGTGTTTATTTCATATGAAATTTCCAAATATTCATTGTCTATTAGGAGCTGAGAAATAATTTTTAGGGAATTGAATATATAAGACAAGACTGTATTTTTGCAACTGTAATGTATAAGAGACAAAATATGCTATATTGTGCAAGGTAGTAAGTATTTCCCGTGTAGTCCATAAATATAGGGATACTGTAAAATTATGTCTCTTTTTGCAAAATGTACCAGACTATATCACTATCCATTAGATCAGCCTAAGGGCATGTTTCTGAGGAAAATATTTGTCTAATCATCTTTGCAATGTTTTTGTTTGTTTCCTAGCAGGAACATAGGAAGTAATAAAATTAAATAAGATTAATATGAGAGGATTATGGATTATTCAACTTTTATCGGTTTGGGTGAGAAATAACATGATTATTAATAGAGCTAAAGACCCAATAGGTTGCTATGCGTCCATTTTTTTACTACAGTGCAGATAATAATAATAATAATTTGGGTTTCATAATGTGTTATATTTATCTGCATTGATGACTTACACATCATGTGAAAACACATTTTCAACTGTGTTGTTATAACAGCAGTGGTTTGAATTTCTATTGCTCCACATATACATTCTATCTCATGAATTTTGGTTGCAGCTGGAATTGGGTATTTGGAATATTGCATGTTATTGTAAGCATAAAATAGATATAAATGAGGTCATCTGAAGAGCGCTGTAGCTGTGGGATCTGATGACAAAATCTAGTGTTAGGGTCATAGTCCAAGATCAGAAAGTCCGCAGCCTCATGATACAAAGCACTGGTCTGATAAAAATGCATTTTGTTGGCTCTGCTTCAGAAAAAGTTGTCAGTTAACTCGTTACAAGAAAGCTTTGTGCTGAATAAAGTTCTGCAAACTGTGTAAAACACACATAAAAGTATAAGCTGACATAAACCCCATATTGTGTACTCTAACATTTCAACAGATATGCAGTTGCATGTTCACATCTAACAGGGATCAAACTTGTGTTGCTGAGTGATTGAATAGTGCCCAGAGGCAAATGATAACAGTTGAGCAACCAGGTAGTGCCGTAATAAGAGACATGAAACAGAAATACTGCCTCTTCAAACCAGAAAAGCTCACAGCAAAAAAGACCTTTGCAAATTCTACTGACAGCAATGGTAGTTTAAGACAACACAATCTAATAAAAAAGCTTAACTAAGTAAAACACTGGCTAAAGCTAATATGCTTTACACACCAAAACTATTGGAACTTTGTCCTCCTGGTTGATCCAACAACACAGCAATTCACAAAAAATAATCCAAACGATATAAGAGTCAAATCTATAAATTGCACACTTAAGGCCGGATGATGCCCTAAGCTTGTATAGTATTTTGTATTTGCTTAATGCTAATGCCGTTTCTAGGGACTGCAAGTGCTGTGTGGGTAATCTATGAAGGGACAAAATGGTGCATCCTCAATTAGGTAGCCAGCTTGCATGCTGTGCTTTTTTGCATTGCTTTTTTGCATGCCTCTGTCCAAGATTACAGGTATTACCTTGCAAAACAACACATAAGAGGAAAAATCCAAACACCACATCAGAACTAATTTGAAAAATACTTAATAGTAAATTCTAAATAGACAAGTCAGGGTTTTAAATCTATTTACTGAAAATTCTGAGTATGTTGAAGTTGATGTTGAAGATTTGATATTTGAAATGGTATTTGTTTTGACAGAGCTCCTTGTTTTTCCACTTCCCTTGCCAGGATGCCGTTAAAACCAAACATTCTTTATTATTCTATTGTGTGAGAGTGAGAGGTTCTTGCAAATAAATGAGCAGCTTTGTTTACTACTAGACTGTTAATATCAATCTACAGTTATTAATAGGTAGAAGGAGAGTGCCAGCATTTTAATAATGACTAAAGTTGTGCATTTGATATTAGATACAGCATACAATATTGTTTTGATTGAATATAATATTTGTTACTGTATACAGTTAATAAAGCTCAGGCTAATTATAGATGAATACATTTTAAGATCAGAGGAGAATTATCATTTTCTTTTGACAGATCTCCTTTATGACACCAATTATAGACTTTCATCTACCTCAGCTGCAGGTTTCTCAGGGAAAGGGCAGGAATGGGAGAAGAGAAAGTTTGCACATTAGTAGTCATGGTCCCAGCTGATGTGAGGTGGTTGCAGCTGTATACTGATGGTTTAAACTGGGATTGCATCCACATGCTCTTCTGTTGAGGTCAATAACTTTGTGTTTGAGTAAAATCGATCTTCGAGAAAAGGCATCCAACCCTGATATGAAGAAATCAAATCAAAAGACCAACCTTTGCCCAAAGAAATCAAAGAATATACCATCCAACTCCTCCTTGCTAGCTTGCGTATTTCTAGTATTTCTAGTTTAAATGTGTTTGGCTGCCTCTTCTACCTTTGACTCTGTCATGGTTTAACACCAGCTAGCAACTGAGCACCACACTCACTCGCTCACTCCCCCCTGCCCCCCCACCCCGGTGGGATGGGGGAGAGAATCAGAAGGGTAAAACAGAAAACTCATGAGTTAAGAACAGTTTAATAATTGAAATAAAATAATAATAACAACAACAACAATAAATTGTAATGAAAAGGAGAATAACAAAACAAAGGAGAGAAATAAAACCCAAGAAAAACAAGTGATGCAAATGAAAAACAATTGCTCACCACCACCAAACCTATGCCCAGCCTGTCCCCAAGCAGCAGTGGCCCCCACAGCCAGCTTCCCACAAGTTTGTGTGATGAGCATGATGACATATGGTATGGCATATGCCTTTGGCCAGTTTGGGTCAGCTGTGTCACCTCCCAGGTTCTTGGGCACCCCTGCTTTCTTGTTGGCAGGACAGTATGAGAAGCTGAGAAGTCCTTGACTGCTTGGCAACAACTAAAACATCAGTGTGTTGTCGTCATTATTCTCACCCTAAATCCAAAACACAGCACCATGCCAGCTGTTAGGAAGAAAACTCCATCTCAGGCAAAACCAGGACAGAATCCTTCTTTCCTTTCTCCTCCAGTTGAAGAACTTTTAGGAAAATACCAGTGACTCTTGGTCTGAAGCAAGCATGAGGACACTGTTGACTGTGATCAAGTGATCCTGAAATCTCAGATAGATTGTAGGTAAAAGTAACTGCTGCTGTTCAGCAAATTATTTGGTTTAGAAAATTTAAAAGAGAAGCATTTTCTATGTCAGATTCTACTTCAAATGTATGTAGTGATAATGGAACAGGCTCACAGCTGCTGTAAATCTGCCTGTTACCATTGATGTGGATATATCCCCCAGTTTATGCCTCTTGTAAATCTTCTCTAGGGATTATTTGTTTGAACAAAGATAATGAGAAACTAGGAAAGAAAAAAATGTAAATAGCCTTTGCCAGGAATATATGGGAAGTAGAAAAAGAGGGTGTACAGCAGAGAAAATACCTGTACTTCCCGTAAAGTTTAAACCTTTTTTGAGAAACCCTTTCTCAGATCTTGTCTTCATTTTTAGAATGGCAAATGTTGGCAATTACAGAAAAGTGTGTGATAAATGAATACATAGATATACCAACTGCACAAGAGAATTAAAAAATCAAGCCTTTCAGAGAGGAACAGAGGGATATACAACCACACTAAAAAAATTATAGATACACATTTTTTTATGATCACTAATATATGATAGAGCAAGAGGATTTACTTTTCACAACTCATTATAGATGTGTATACATTTCATTTTAGTATTTGCTGGCCAGGTTCTCCCTTACTCAGTAAAAACTGTAATGGGAGTTTCATGGCTACCTTAAACTAGCATATCCTTAATCAGATTCTTCATGCGCTTTAGCATATAGCTACCTGAATGCTCCTTGTGCCAGTAGAAACATGGGGTGATACTAGATGGAGGGTGAGCACTTGCAGGCAGGAGATACAGACAGTTTCTTTTGACAGCTGTGCCTGCTTTATGTCATTGTAAAGTGGTTGTGAAATTACAGCTTTTCGTTAGATTTAAGAGATGTCCTAGAAATGTCCACTAGCAAGGGCAATGATTAACATTAAATCTTCCTAGCTCGTGACAATTTTTTTCTTATCGTCCTTGTCTGCAAGGATGTATACAAAATATATCTATCCCTTATTCATCCCAAGGGACTGATTTGCTTCTATCCTCAAACCTTAAAATTCTAACAGAAAATATCCCATCTCATTCTCATTTAACTCCAGTAACAATCAGTTCAATTCCATCTCCTGTCCTGTCCTCTGTGATGCAGAAAGAGCAATTTTCATCCATTTCCAATCCATTTCCATCTAGGCAATTCAGTGCCTTTTGCTTTATTCGGACCAAGGGTTCCTTAGCATACAGCAAGAGCATCTTCAACTTGCTTTTGCATTTATCTGGGTCTGCAAAAGGATGTAAGGGTCTAACACAACCTTTCTTCTTACCTGGGGGCAAGCTGTCAGTATACCAATGATCACAGTCTGCACTTTGGTTTGTCAGGTTACTCTGACAGACTGTAAGTAGTCATATCTATCTCCTAGACCAGATGAGAAAAAAGTCCTGACATCAAGTGTACTGCAAATGCAATAACTAGAATGCTGCTTATGTGGATATTTGAAGTTAATCACAGCTGATAGGAAATGTTTCATGCAGGTATGTTTTCTGATAATGGGGGTGCTGTATTTCTCTATTATTTCTTATTTTGTTGGAAAAGGCCTTATTTCCCCCCTCCTTTATGCCTGCTGTTTATTTGATCTTTGAACAACAAAATAACCTAACTATTGAGTTATTCGACTAGTGGAAGTGCTAACTTTGACAAACGCAGAAAAAAAATCATGGTATAGAATGTTTTTACTGTTGTCTTCAAAGAAGCAACTTTGAGATGTCAGAAACATATCCTGAAAATATGGGCAGGTGTAAAGATGGAGTACGCTTTGTGATTGGAGCTGTTGAAGAGGCTGGCTGGTGCCCAATGAGAAATGCAATTTGCCTTCTTCAAAGTCTTGTCTTAGAGTGCACCAGGAGAGTTTAGCAACCTTTTCACTCACCATGGAAAGTTCACTACAATCATTTTATGTTACTCCCAAATTCAGCTTGGATCATGTCACAATCCAGATTATAAAACCAAACAAAAATGTAGGTACAATGCATGTACTAAGTAGTCTCATAACTTCAGACACCTTCTAGAGCATATTAAAAAAAAACCAAACCAAACAACCCTCACTCAAATACAATGATTTTACTTGTCCAAAGAAACACCACGAACACATTTCACCACTCAATCCCTTGCCATGAGGTTCAACAAGGCCAAGTGCGAGGTTCTGTGCCTGGATCAGGGCAATCCCTAGCATCAGTACAGACTGGAGGGTGAAGGGATTAGAGCAACCCTGAAGAGAAGGAATTGGGGATATCGGTGGATGAAAATTTGGACATGAGTCATCAATGTGTGCGCTTGTAGCCTAGAAAGCCAGCCATATCCTGGGCTGCTTCAAAAGAAGCCTGACCAGCAGGTCAAGGGAGGTGATTCACCCCCTCTACTCCGCTCTGGTGAGACCCCACCTGGAGTACTGCATCCAGCTCTGGGGCCCTCAACATAAGAAGGACATGGAGCTGTTGGAGCGAGTCCAGAGGAGGCCATGAAGGTGATCAGAGGGCTGGAGCACCTCTCCTATGAGGACAGGCTGAGAGAGTTGGGGTTGTTCAGCCTGGAGAAGAGAAGGCTCTGGGGAGACCTTAGAGCAGCCTTCCAGTACTTAAATGGGAACTTATCAGAAAGATGGAAAGAGACTTTTTATCAGGGCCTGTAGTGACAGGACAAAGGGTAGTGGTTTTAAAGTAAACCAGGGTAGATTTAGATTAGATATAGGGAAGAAATTCTTTACTGTGAGGGTGGTGAGGCACTGGAACAGGTTGCCCAGAGAAGCTGTGGCTGCCCCATCCCTGGAAGTGTTCAAGGCCAGGCTGGATGGGGCTTTGGGCAATGTGGTCTAGTGGAGGGTGTCCCTGCCCATGGCAGGGGGGTTGGAACTAGGTGATCTTTAAATGCCTTTTCCAACTCAAACCTTTCTATGATTCTGTGTTATTCAATAATGTACTTTTTAGGGATCTTCACATAGAAATATAAGATGACAAAAGAATAATTATTTAAATTATTTTACTGTTTATAGATTTAAGTATTTATCTAAATTTATCTACCCATAAGTGCATACTTTGTGAGCTTATTTTGCTTTCCATCCTGTGTTGCCAGAAGCTATTATTGTGCCACGGCTGGATATTCCTAAGGTTTCCATGCTTTCCTGGTTTTTCAGATAGTAAATGGGTTAATATCATCACACTGTTATTAAGTAACTTGAGTCTGCTTGTTTTCTACTAGAAAAGGAGCTGTGCAGTGCCTTGTCTACTTCTGGCCTGCAGGCTTTTAATTTGAAATCTTTTTCCTTAATTCTGATTTCTCTCTTTCTCTCTTTCTGGGTCTCGCTCCCTTTTTCCCTTCCCCTAGCTTACTCTCACATTCTTTCTTTTTTTATGTTTGCACAATCTGGAAGGGGTTTTTTTCTCATCCACTGGAATGTTTGAGCCTGAAAGATTTTTCTTGTGATACTGTGTTTAGGTAGTTGAATTTTTTGTTTCTTTAAAATTCTCATGTTTAACTTGATTATATTATGCTGGAAACAACTTGGAGTATATTAGAGATGTACTAAATAAATAGACGTGTATATTATAGATGTATTTTATACATTTAGATATAGATGATATGTTTATTTATTTATTTATTTACTATTTAAACTCATTGAAGACATATTAAAGATTATTAAGCATCCAGGGATGACTGAAGTGCCACAGTAGTTGCAGAAGTGGTGGGAGAAGCACAGGGATACTCAAAGCAGTTAACAAACACTCAAGGCCAATGCCTTGTAATGATCAAGCGCTGCCTTTATCTGGGTTTCAAAAACAACTGGGGATAAATAAATTACATAAATGTATTCAGGAGCACAAATCCTCTAGAGTAAATGTCAAAGCAATTGTAAACTGCAGCATCTTTGAAATTAACAGCTAGTACAAAAAAGCATGTGTCTGACGCCTGGAAGACCAGTCGATTGCCTTTCAGACATAGATCTGGGGGGAGGAAAGTGAGTCTTTAAATGTCACTTGGGGAGAGCAGAATGGGAAGGAGGAACTGAGAAAAGTCACACATAAAGCAGAAGAGATCTTCAGCATATTTTGAGATCTTGACAGATGTACTTATGATTAAGCTTGGCTGTCAAAAATATAGATGTCATTGCTGTTTTACTAGTATGAGACAATAAAATGTCATTAACTTGCAAGTAACTGCATTTCTTATCAGCCAGCCAAGAGGATAACATAATCTTGCCTAGTTCCACTAGTAATTATATATGTAAAGGCAGCAGTTTTACCTTGCTCTTACGGAATGCAATCAAAAATAAATCTGAAGTTTAATCCTGTAAATTTATTGGCATTCAGTGTCTGCTCATAAAGCATTTATTGGGAATTAAGTGCGTGTTCAAATAGTTTGTTGCATAGTGACAGAGCTATATTGAAATATACCCAGCACACGTCTACACTATACATTGCAAAGCTCTGGAATAACGTCAGAATGAGTTTCAAGAGA
This sequence comes from Grus americana, assembly GCF_028858705.1. Taxonomy (NCBI): domain Eukaryota; kingdom Metazoa; phylum Chordata; class Aves; order Gruiformes; family Gruidae; genus Grus; species Grus americana. Next base: position 65,621,468 of record NC_072853.1, read on the forward strand.
GATAGTCCTACAAAATGGAGGCAGCATAGCCATATGGGCTGTTTGTATGGCTTGGCCAAGGCTAAGGACTATACTGTGCTATGTAGGCGTATAATTGTTTCTGGTAAGCTGGGAATCTAAAATAACGCTTTATTGTTTATCACAGATATGAAATACTGCTTTTTATTTTTCATGCAGTGAGCACTGGACTTTCTAGTAGTAATAGATGTTTCCATTAATTCAGTAGGGCTAAACAGAAGAGTGAAGACCTAGTAATAGGTGTTCGCAAACCCAATGCTTCCTGAAAATGGGGAATATATTTCTGTAGTAGTATGTATTGCCTATTAGTTTGAACATGCAGATAGATTTAAAGATTTAGAGTATCTGAATAGCAATAAAGGGGTACTATCATGCAGAGATAAATTGGTATCTGTCAATCTGCTGCCTTCCTATAAAATAGTTATATAAGATGGATTTGAAGAGAATCTTGTCCACAAAGATAAATGTTGCCTTTATGATAGCAGAGGGGGCAGAAAAGGTATTGAGTTTATCAGCTTGCCTGACATCCATGATAATGAAAACCTAGAACATACAAGGAAGAAAAATATATCCTGTCAGTTCTTTCATATTTCACAGCTAAGGACAAAAAGCCTACTTTTAGAAATGCAAGTACTTAGACTTTGGCTAGTGATTAAATAAAGCAAAAGATCTAGGCAATGACCAACTTTATATGTGAAGAATCTGAGATTTTAAAATGTAACATTTAATTAAATTCTTGATTGTAGAATTTTTCCCTGTGGTATACTGTGGAAAGCATCCTGAATTAATAGTAACTGTGGGAGCTGTGGAGAAGCTTACAAAATTTCCTGAGTCGTACCTGACCATCCATAAGGTTTTTAACTAGCCGGAGCAATTGTCAAACTGTTGCCTGCCAGAACGGATGAAACATTTCCTTAGTAGTATCTTGATCAATGCAAATGCACTGGTTTTGGAGAGGTATTTGCCTCTGTGGGTTGACCTAGCAAACAAACACCCCAGCAGCACCAGCAGCTAGGTGAGGTTGGAAGGCTAACCAAGACTCTCTTGGTGACATCAAAAGGCCACTTAACCTAGTATCCCATTTTTCACAGTGGCCAAAAGCAAATGCTTAATAAATAATTTAAGAATTGGGACAGGTTTTTGGTAATTCCTTCTGGTAGTCTTGCATCCTCCTCCTGTTTTCAGCTCGGCGACTTGAAGAGTTGGATGTGGTTTCCATGTACTTTGTAATGCACAATTATTTTTTCTTCAGTGTATTTGACCGACTGCAGCAAAGGCTACTAAATCTTCCGTTCAGTCTTTGGCCCTCTGGAGATCCCTAAATTGCAGATTACCAGAAACAGGGACAGTAAAATAGGGGTGCATTGCTCTCTTATTCTCCAAAACACCAAGCACAAACCTCAGTATGCGCCATAGCAGTGCAGAGTTGTTCAAGTGGTACTCCAAAGCTGCAAGGGTGGTCCTGTGTGATGGAGCTGCGTACTGCTGCAGGCTTTCTTCAGCTACTACGGTGTGTGCCTGGGGATGACAAATAAAGCAGAAAGCCCTTGGTTTAGTTTACTTGAAAGACGCAGTCCCAGAAGCTACTGTCAGTGAGTCCGGAGCTGAGGAGTGTCTGTGGGAAGAAGCTGTCCTGTTCTTGTTATTTCAGAGGTCTGTGGAATGGGAGTTGCTTGAAAGTATTGTACTGTGCCAAGGGAAAAGACAGTGACCTTTGCTGAAAAACACCTCACACAAAAGGTTGTTTACAGTCCCTAGTGTCTTCCCCTGTGTCCCTGCCTTTTCTATACACTCCTGAATCATAGCAAATGTTGCTTTATTTCAAACCCTTGATGTGTCTGCTTGCTGATCTTTCTAGCCTTGAAATTCCCCCCAGGGAAAAATAACTCTTCTGTATTTTCCATCCACTCCACCCCACCACTACTTAAGTCAGAGAGAGATGTTTAACAGTTTTCTGCTAAAAGACTGGCTCAAGTGCAGTTCCAGCTGAAGTAAGAAAAAGTACATTTATTAATTGTTCAGTTTCCATGGCACCCAAGACTTCAGGCTTTTTCTCTCTTGTTTTGACAAGCTGTTTTTGTACTGAGAGTCCATAGAGATCACAAGTGGGTTTTATGCTGAATCCTTTTGTGATATCAGTGCCTTTGTAATCAGAAAATAGCAAATACACAGCTAGTAGGATTGCCAGACGTAAGGGTCTAGTAGTCTGTCGCTCTTCTTTGTACCACGCTTGAGAAGTTTTGACCGTATGAATGGCAGGAAGATGATACAGAGCTGATGATAGGTTGGTAACTTCTCTGTACGAGGTTTTTTTTCCCATTGAACAAGTTGCCATGTGTGTGACCTGGAAGCAAGTACTTGGTTAAGAATGATGATAGAAGTGCTGTAAAGTAATCATTTATGTTATTCGTTAGAAAGGGTCTCCTTGAAGCTTTGCTGAGTACATAGATGCCTGTGCCAGACAGACCAAGACAGCTCTATTAGATATGAGTTATTTTCCATCTTCTGTCAAGGTGCAGAAAAAACTACTGTGTGTTTCACATAGACTGCATAGCTCCTGGGGCTAGCACCACCCTCTCTCTCCCCCACCTTACTGTCTATCAGCACTGTCGTGTGTATCCAAAATATTCTATTGACTGCTGAAAAGTGAAGTTTATGGTAGGAAAAAAATTGCTAGATGGAATTCTTTGTAATAATTTTTTTTGCAATCAATTATTAAGTGCTACAGAATATACTTTCGGTGATTAATCTACTTCACAGAGTTAGGTAATATATGATTAGTACAATAAAATCTTGTTCAGACTCTGAGACGGATAATTTAGATGATATGTATTACGACAACAGTGAGGTTTTATTTGAGTCTGGTACATGGAAAAGTAATGGAAGTTAGTTATTTTGAAGAGCTGGTGGCCTAACTAGATTGCCTTGGTGAGTAATCATGATGAAGCTGGAAAAGGCAATAAAAGAAGAAACCCTTGTGGTAAGTGATAAATCCATCAGCTGTCAGTCTGTCAAACTTTGCATGTATTCATCCTCCTCAGTACAAGAAGAGAATGGGGTCATCACTTTTGGGCAGCCATGAGACAACCAGATGATAGCAGTCTGGAGACAAAGACATGAGTTTTCACAGCACCAGTGAGGCAGCCTCCCTTTTCCCAACCCCTTCGTACCGCTGGTTTCAAGAGGACCCTGGATGCAATCCTTACATCTGACTGACACAGCGGCAGCACTCAGCGGGCACAGAGAGATGTGTACTGCTGTATGTAGTGGAGCTTGTAGTAAAATCAGAAGTGCTGCAAAACAGAGCCTTCTCAGTCACGTCTTCTCCACACCGCAGGCTGTCAGGTGCACATCAATCTCTATCTTCTACCTTTGGGAATAGTCCCACTGTTTGTCTCAGTGATGTGTCTGTCTCTGTCTCTTTGGGAAATTTCACTGTGGAGAAAGTCAGATTTATCAGCTTTTTTTTTTTTTTTTTTCCACTCAGAAACAGGAGCATTTTTCAGGACCTATTTAAAAGCAGTATTTCAAACGATAGGCAACCACAGTTTTATTTCTCCTTCTTTTGCTAATCAGATTTTGAAAAGGAAAACACAGCTACCAGTTTAATGGAATGCTTGCTTTTTGGAAACTGATCTTTGCTGTGGCAAATGATGAAAGGATACTATTACCTTGGGTATTTATGGATGTATGTTCTCTGCTGTAAATATATTTCCTTATAAATTAGACAATAAGGTATTTTATCAGGGAAACAGACGTCTCGTCTGTTTCTATATTGCTGTACATTCTGACATTACACTTTATTTCTTTGGCTGGTTATAGAAAGCCTGAAAAGAAAGAAGTGACTAGCGTGCTTCACCCAGGGTGTTATTTGTTTGATTTGCACTGTTTTGATTATTTTTTTTCTGGTCTTGCAGTTGGTCTTTAATAGGAAGATACAAAATTAAAATAGGGAAAATTGTAAGACACTTCTGTTTTGCATATCCATAACCTGAAGATTATTTGAAGCTTTGAAAGCCTTGACACTGAATTTCAGAACTGCTCCTGTGGTAGTTTCCTTTTTTTTCCTATTCTATTCTATTCCGTTCTGTTCTGTTCTTTGTTTTTTATTTTTGTAATAAAACACGGAACTATATTCAAAATGAAGTGAATGAAGCAATTCAAACTTTTTCTGCTCAGAGGACATCTGTGGCAGATTGTGGGGATTTTTTCAGTGGCTTTCAGTTCAGAAATTAATGCTAGTTGTAAGCATTGCCTATTAGAATGGATTTCACTGTGTACTAATTTATGTGATTATTTGAGAGGGCTATTAACGTACAGATTACTAGTGAACAGTTATGTTATGTCTAATACCTTCTGTGCACTGCTGCTACCTATTTTATCCCTAGGTGTCAATTATAGTAAAGCTTACCCCTTTTCAAGGGCTAGAATACTTTTTTCCCAGTTTATTTCTGTGTTTGAATATTATAGGACCTTATCCAATGTTTAGGGTTGCACACGCACCCTTCCATTTGGATAAGAACAAGGTAAAATCAATGATAAAATTATAATAATCTTATTATGATCATTATGATAATTTGCCACAGTGGATCAGCGGAGAGAAGCTAGGAGGCTGCTATCGAAGAGCTAGCAGCAATGTGTTATGGCTGTTGCTTCCTGGTGTTGTCCCTGAGACAGCACATTTCTACCACACCAGAAGTATTGGGTTTTCCTTGTATTGGCACAATTAATTTCTGATTCCTACGTTTTTGTATAAAGAGCTATTTTTTTTGGCATGATATCACAATTTCTTCTGAAATAACTGGTAATGGATTCTTTCAGTCACTTCTTATAGAGATGAACTGAAAGTCTCAAGGGAAGAAAAGGAACAAGGAGAGAAGAAGAAAAAGGGTGAGGGAGAGGAAGTTGCTTCAATTAGTTCCAAAGGGAATAATTTGTTACATTTCCAGCTCAGCATGTTCATCAGTACCAGTGGAGAATCTGCAGTACATGTTAAACAGTTCCTTTCTGCTCTGTAAAACTAGCCATGATTCCCTGCAGTGCAAAAGAAAAACAATTCCACTATCAATAATCTACAGAAACACTTCTACCAGACACCTGTTTTTAGGAAAAATTCCATCTGTCTAACACTTCTGACTTACTAGGAGTTGATATATCTTTTTTATTGGTTTCTTTTTCAGAAGTTAATCAAGACCAATCTCAGTTATAAACCTCTAGATATTTTTTAGGTTTCGTCCAGATAATTTCTTCCTCACCCTTCCTGGGAATATTATCTATATAACCTTCATAATCTAGATTTTTATATCTGTATAGTAACTATAGCTACCTATATACTTGATTTATCTTTAAATACTTGATAGAGCAATGTCTGATCTATACGATCGAACACTGGGATACACTTTCTGGTAACAATAAATAGCCCAAACTTCACATCCTGTCATTAAAACTCTATTCCTTTGTTGCTATATATTTCAACATAAATTTTAGGAAGCCCTTTTGTGCTCCAGCAGTAATGTAAAGATACCCATGAATCAAAGACACATATAGCTATAGAGAAATAATTTCAACCTCTTTTGTTCTAATCACACAAGTAGATGATACAAGCCAGTATGAAAGAAGACAGAGTATACTGCACACTAAGACTGATGAAAATAGTATCCTTTGGAAACTCATGAAGCTTGAGATAGTGAATGAAACAATTTTGAAATAATAATAAAAAATACTACTGACATAGTAGGGTATCATTGCATAACTGAAAGTAGCAACTTCAGATATGGAGCTCAGACACAAGATTTGCTCTTTCTTGACTTTTAAAGAAGCATCTCTCTCTCTACTGAATACTACTGTGCTTTGGCAGGTGCTTAACTTTTGGTATAGAAGCACCAGAGGATCCCAAAAGATACTGAAACCACATTGTGACAGACATAAAACACTGACTAGGAGATTTTCTCTGCCAAGGACAGTGTATTCTAAACATATTTGACTTTCAAGCTAAACTGATTTCAGATACCTGTTTTAGATATACTCAGGCTTCTTCAGAGGACTAATCTGCGTGGTTTATTTAGCAACAGAAAAAGGTTTGGGTCCATCACTTCTTTTTAAAAATCATGGTGACACTGAAGTCGGCTAGATTGGTGGCTTTGCTGAAGATGAATAACTGTGGCTCTCTTCAGAGCCTGTCAAAACGACTCCTTCAGAAGGCAGGTATCTATCATGAGAAGTGATACGAATGGCCTCTTCACTTACTTAGTAAAGTAAGGTAAGGTTTGAGAATATTTGAGGTAATTTCCTCTTCTCCATTAGCTGCTGTTGCAGTCAGTACACATTCAGCCTCCATTAAAGTTGTTTAGTCAGCCTCTTTGGGAGCATGTTCGTTATGTAGTCACCCCTTCTTCAGTGCTCCTCGAAGAGTGTGCATGGCATCCGTTTAAAACTGCAAGGCTTCTTAAGCTTACGGAAGCCCTATTGTGCACAAATGTCTTGCAGCAGGTACCACATTTCAACACACAGTCCTCCAGTTCCATGTCTAGGCTACAGCATCACACAACCAAGAAAATACTCGATGAGTATCTTGATGGGTTTGTTCTTCTGTTGATCCTGGATGAGTAGCATGTTGCATTTATCTAATTTTTCCTCTCAGAGTGAAAGATACTGTTCATCAAACTGAGGACTTTTTCAAAATCTTTTAGCTTCATGATTTGGTTTTTCTCTGAGCTGCATCACTAGAAAAGATGAAAACTATTTTTATCCCTAAGAGCATTTTACTGTCTGGTGTGCATGATGTTCCCTCTTTTCTACTGTACGGTTATAGTAGGCCTAGGGGAAGCAAGGTTGCTGACCTTCACTTTGAAAAAAGAACAGAAGTAAGATCATACCCCCTATACATTGAATTCAAGTCTGTGGATTATCAGCCCTCAGTTTAAGCACTATCTCTACAGTCTCCTACTTACTTATTGATGTATTTATCTTCAAAAGGAGAATGCATTTGATGTGAATGATTTGTTCTATCTGTAAGTACAGATCTCTTTTGGTATATTCACTCAAAAGACTTGAATTTGGTAGCAACTGTGAGTATTTATTATATATTATTTGTTGTATTTTACAGTAGTACAAAACATATTTCCAGTTACTTTAATTTGTACTGTTTAGATAGCATGGGACCTTAAGGTAACTTGATTTTGGTGACTGGAAGGCCTTTTCTAAAACCTAGCAAGAAAAAATGCATATAGATTTTTCAGGCATGAAATTTCAATAAAGTGACCTTTGCAATATTATTCGAATGACAAGAACACAAGAACCTCATTGGAAACATGACATTTACTTTCAAATATTTCTGTTTATCCGGCCATTGGGGTTTTTATGGGATTATACTTTAAAGTTTCATTTTCTATTAGGTTTTCTTTACATTTCTGTTCTGCACATTTATTTGAATTTGCCGTAGGTAGGCAAATGGAGTTTCTAATGAAAGCTAGCCCCTAAAACTGGTATGCCTGCACAAGCTGCAAAACTGAGCTTGTAACATTTTGTTTTTCTTCACAGACAAGCTGACACATTGTTTTTGCATTACTCCATATCTTAACTTCTACCATCTCTGGAAGCAAATAAAAGAACAAACAAATCAACACTTGGAAACTAGTCATATTGTGAAAAGAATGATATGAACTTATGTTTTTTTCTAGAGACCTTGAAGTTTCCCTCTATGTGTCTGACTACCTGAGCTTGTCTTACTAATGGGTTATCAAAGTGTTTCTTTATCTTACCGAGTACTGGCGAAAGGTTTTTCTGCTCCTGTCTGTGTGATGACTGGTGTCAACACTGACATTTTGAACTTGGACAGCTTTTATGCTGGTATTGTTGATTTAGCTCATGTGTTAAGTTTTAAACAATATTGCATGCTTGATTCACAAAGTTGTACAATTTCAGTTGAATCGGTATAAGTCTGTGGAAAGCTCATTCCCCAGAGCAGCTCAGGATTGCTCTTTGGGCCCTGACTAGTGACTCCCAAGGCAAACATGCAGCACGCATTTCATGTCTCCAGGTGGGAACAGACACCGAAGAGTTGGTCTTGGGGATCTAACAGCTCTATGCTAGGAACAGTGCTTGGGAAATCCTTAATGCACCTGACTAACGATGTTGCAGCAGGGGCTGCTGCTTGGGGACCTGCTGGGCATCAGTCAGTGGGTGGTGAGCAATTGCATTGTGCATAATTTGTTTTGTTGTTGTCATTTTTTTTTTCCCATTTCCTTTTCTGTCCTATTAAAATGTTTTTATCTCAACCAGTTCTCCCTTTTTTTTCCCGATTCTCTCCCTCATCCCACTGGGAGGGGAGTGAGCAAACAGCTGCGTGGTGTTTAGCTGCGGCCGGGGTTAAACCACAACACTACCATAGTAAAGGTCTGCTTTCCCTTGAAGACTTTAAGCCCTACAATCGTATTAAAGCAGCTATGAACCAGCAGATAGCAGAAAGTGAATGTAAATAATACCAAAGATTATGCAGATTACCAGTGTTTTTCTTTCAAAAACAAAATTCCCAAGGAATTTCATGTTTCAAAAAACAGGATTTTGAGTTCCTAGAAAGAATCTTCAGAATTCTGAATAAATGCGATAGTCAACTGCAGGGAAAATACCATATTTGAAATGTATGACATATTGCCTTGCTGGAAAGAATGGTGTATGACTTGATACTTTAAAACTGCAACAAAGGCAAAGCAATATCAGCATAATTACAGACCCCTGTATGCTGTTATGAATTTTGAACACTGGAATACACTGAATTATATCCTGGCTTAGATGAACATTATTACTAGCACTGGTACCTGGAGTACTAGTGGATAGTTCTGTTTCAAAAGTACATAATTTTTGCAGCCATTAATATAAATACCTTTTAAAATCTATAAACATTGTTCTAATTAACTACTTAGCTAATCTGATTCTTAACTAAATTGAACCATTGGCACAATTAAGGTACATTAGTGTTCTGATTTTTATGAACAATGTTAAATTTGGATTATTGGAACTACTTATTACAAAGAAGTTCTCCTCTGTACTGAAAAAAAAAAAAAAGACATTCTTGTCAGCAAGCACAGAGCTTTCATGTATACTGTAATATAGATCAAAGATCTCCTATAATTATCCTCTGACATCATAAATATGCAAGTATTTGAAAATTTAAATTTCATAGCATTAAAAGTCCAAGTTATTAATAAGATGTATTACCTTTATTGTACAATGTGAATATCCTATTGGCCATTATATGTTCCCTTGACAAGTATTTTTCCCTTGCCAAGTATTTTAAGAAACTGATTTGAATGGAACCTTTTCAATATGAAAATGCATTAAAACATTTTACTCTATTACCTGATTATCCTATCCCACTTTATCTATTATTCTGTTTCAGTCTTTTGTCTTCACATTAGTTTGCTTTTTCAGCTTTTGTTAAAATTTAATTAAATATAATTTTCTATTCACTTTTCTACCTTACTTTCTACTTTGGTTCAATATGCTTAGTTAAAAATCATAAATCTTTCAAGTCACTGAGATACAATTGTTCTTCACATCTTTTTTTAAAATATTAGATAGAAAAGTGCTTCACATCTACTTCCTTTTAAAGCATTATATCCTTTTATGGGTTCCCAGATAGAAGAATTCTGTGTAAAAGAAACTACAATTTGTGAACTACTCTTTTGTTTCAATTTACTTAAGATTTATAGTAGTCATTCATGAAACTGGAAGTAGCATCCAGCCACAAGTACCTACTGCAATTGTAGAAAAGATTTCCTCCACCAAAGAAGCACTTGATTTAACTTTCAATTAAACTATTTGTGAAGTTTTTCTAAAATTTCAAAGAATTATGTATCTATAATAGTATTTTTTACTACTGTAAATATCAAAGAATGCAACAGAGCTAAATTGATGACCCAGGATTACCTAAGTAGTTGGCTTCCCAAATCATATTTATCGTCCACGTTATTGGAATTATGCTTATTGTTTTGTGTACTTTGTATTACTGCATCTAATTCTACCAGAGACAGTAACGATAAATCCTGGACTCTTTCTGGGAGAGCATATTAAAATAGCCTAGTGAAACCTGCCTTCTCTGTTTCCAGAAACAAGGCTATGAATCTGACTATTCATCTAATTAACAATTTCATTAGATTTATCAGATTAATTATTACATTCAAATTTACCACAACATCTTAAAATACCTGAGAAGCAAGATAAAACATAAGATTTTAAGATGACGTTTTGCTTCACAAGACACATGAAAACTGACGAGGTTGCTGACAATTTGGTTACCATTTACCAGCAAAAGGATATGAAAGACAAAGTTCACATGAGTTTTATATGTATGATAAACAGAGTAAAGTTAATTATTGTGCAAATTATTGTGTAGAAAGACTTAGTACAGGATTTAATGTAATTTAAAGTGGTTCCTACCTGAGGAGGTGTAAATGATTGGTAAAACAACACCAGCAGACTTTACATTTGTCCCAGGAGTAGTATTTTAAAAGCAGGCTTAGACACGGTGTAATTAGTTGACCAGAAATTGTCCTTCTCTTTGTTTTGTCTTCTGAATTTTTGTGTGGTATCTGTTTTGCTATCACATTTTTAGAGATTTCCAGTGGAAGGAAGTAAAACTCACTTAAAATCAAGTCTAACTATAATATATATTGAGCAAATTATGAAAAGGCCTTTCTACTAAAATTTTTTGTCTCTACCACTGAACTAAATACGGGGAAATTCTACATTTCTCCTGAAATAGCTACTGAAAACATGTTCCAGATTATTAGCGCTGCTGAATATTTCCTTCATTACTTCATTATGGATTTTCCCTGAAAAGGTCTTTTAAAAAGTAGCATTAAAGTTTCCATCTATTGACATTTAAGCTGTCTGGCCAGTGGCTCAGAAAAACAGATTCATGAAATCTGTTTCTCCTGTCCAAATTCAGCAATTGACCAGTAATGATTCTAATAACGTTGTCTGGATCTGACAGATAACAAAATGTTTATTTTTACAGTTACAGTATGCACTGAGTATAGATAACAGCAGAAGCAGAACCTCTAAAAAACCCTTTGATTTTAGTTGGCTTGAATCCTTGTTGCTCTGAAATCACTTAACCTATTGGATTACAAATGGAGAAAGATCTGGCCTTCTAATGCTTGGCGATGTAGTCTGTCTTATGACTCATGCATATGGAGAAATTCTTGAGTGAATTAAAATTTTCTTGACAGGTAGTACTGAGAAATGAGGTATGATTAGGGACTGAATGTCTTAGGCCTAGAACACTTCTGCAACGGGTTTGAGTTCAAGAGCAAATATAAAGCTACCAACACTGAGGGAGGCCCTATGCCAATTTAACTGTTACTAGTCTCTCTCATTACAGAGTATGCTACAGGCCAGTCCGTTATACGTGAAAATCCCATTTTACTGAGATCTGGCAAAAAATGAATAAGCCAATACTGCTACACAGGCAAGATAAAATGAGTTAAATAACATGTAGTATTAAGTGAGTATAACATTATGAAGAATATTCAGTATGTTAAAGGATATTTGACATACATGGAATGTTTTAAAGGAATTTAAGAAAAGGAAAGGTTAAATGACCTTGATCATATTTTCTATAATTAGTTTACATTAGAGAAAAACCAGACACATGATAGTGAATATTTTTACTATTTTTTAAAAATGGGAGAACTGATGAGCCTGAGAAGTATATAGTTTATAATCTCCAAGAATGGGTGAGAAGAACAGAGAAAGATTATGTGTGATCTGTGGAAGCAGTATTTTGTTTGTCTACCCCAGGTTCCTTTAATATGTTCTTGTTGACAGTTTATATATTTAGCCTCTACTGAACATTATTATGATAAGGAGAAAATTATTTTTCTGAAATAGTAGTATTTAAATATACTCTTTAGACTGCTGGTTAAAAAGCTCACAAAAAGGAAAAGTGGGACGTGAGAAAAGGAAGAAGAAATCAGGTTCCTGATCTGTATTTACTCTTCCTGGCTCTAAATAATTTGGCCTTGATCCTGTTTCATTTAGAATGGCTCAGTATTTCACCAGAGAAGATGACTACAAGTTAATTACAATGGCCAGTCTGAGAGCCAAAGGCTTAATTAATTCCTTTGTCTTCAACTAAGATGACCAGGGAGGTGGATGGTTGTTCCGTAAAGGCCCCTCTTTTAAACTGAATTGCCTCCTTTGTGTTCAATGGTGACAGAGGTCACACCAATTTGCCTGTGGTTCAGGTTATGTGATAACTAAGGTTCAGATTTTAGCCTGTGTAACCTGGAGACAGGGAAGGGAAGAGGAGCTAAAAATATTTGTTCATTTTCCAACATGTTTCCAATGGCAGTAGAGACAATTCCTGGCCATGGATGTATGGTTAGGACTTGGGGTCTTCTGTGCAGGATGAATCAACATGACTGCTTTAGGAAGTCCTTAGATGGCTTAGATGGCTGTCCCTGTTTGCTTTCTTGAATATTGTAAACTCCTCATAGGAGTTCCTTGTGCCTTCAAGTAGGGCAACCAAAGCAGTGCTCACAGGTGCCAGAATTACAGATTAATGTTTGCTAACAAACAAAACAAAACAAAACAAAACAAAACAAAACAAAACAAAACAAAACAAAAATGTCAGCAAATTTAATGTAATGACATTGTACAAACTCAACTGAATTTCTTCCTGGCCTTTCCTCTATTCCTCTATTTCTTCTTGTTGATGGCCATAAACCCTTTCATCACTCTTTCACACTTTTTTTTTTCTTTTTTTGCTATTTTTTCTTGAGGTAAAACTCAATTGCATAACTGAAAGCTATTCTGAAAAAAACTCCAAAGGACTGATGTTTAAAATGTCACCTTATACTTTACCTTTACCTTCTTTGCCACATGAGTATATTGATGAGATTCAACTTCACAGCTTCTATCTTTAGAGAAAAGGCGCAAAGCAAACTCTGACATGACACTTGCAAGACTTTAACATTCCCTAGTTCATCCAGAAACGACCTCTGTGCATGTGGGTTTCAATATGTTGTCCCAAATCTGGGTTCTACACCCAGTGTGTGAAGAGTCAGTCACACACAGAGTCAAGATATTTGTTTATTTCATTGGCCAGAATTGTGTGATGCCAGGCATCTAACGCTAGCCGTCACACTGAGTACATCAACCATGCCTTTTTTATAATAACAAAATGTAGCTGATTGATGTTCTTAAACTTCCTTAACCACCTTTCACCCACCTTCACCATACATATGCATTTTATTTCATGTTTCAAACATTTGGGGACGTCTTCTAATTAGCATGCTCATTATTCACTAAGGGGTGTACCTTATTAAAATCAATACAAGTGAGTTGAGGATATAGTATTTCTTGATACTCTTCCAAAGCTAGATATATTTTATATACACTTACAATAGGGAAAGAATACTTTGAAGGGTCCTATTGTTCTAAATCCTTGGTCCATTGAGAGATCCTATCCCGGTTACTATAGTTTCAGAACATATCGTTAAGGATACTTGAGGTGGCATATACTTTGCACAGTCTTAGCCCTTATTTTTTCTACATCAACAAGTGATATAGTTTTAAAGCCACTGTGTAAGATTTGAGGCAACTAAACTTCAGTCAGAGTAAGAAGAAATATGTTGCAATATGCACTTTTGAATCACCCATGGTGCTCCTTCCAGTTATATACTGGAAAATTCTCTGTACAGTATTTCTTAAATACACATAAATACCTAAGCTGCTTAGATGCTGTTGCAAACAAATACTGTATCAAACCAGAAGTAGTTCAACTTTTAGAAAGGCAATACTGAAGGTGAGGCAGATGACAGAAATATGTGTAAATGGAGGTAGGAGATAAAGAGAAGAAAGAAGGGGTCCATATTGACTCACAAATTCTTTGTCCACTAAATAGCCTTGAATGTGAAGGAAACTGTTTCTAAAATGGTATTTGCAGTACTAGGTTTCTTTAACACCAGCTACTTTCATGCAAAAATGCAACACAGTACACAGCAGTAAAGTATTGGAAGGCTTTATTAGATTTAGCACTCTCTCATTGTGTTTTCCTGGACAACTGTATGTAATTAATTTGTGTTAATAGGATGATACTGCAAATGTTAGATTAATGTCTACCGGAAAGTTTTTGCCTTTTCTTACAGAGCAATCAATGTATACAGCCAAAAATGATTCAGCGGATGTCCTTTTCATCATACAGAATATTAATCATTTTTTACAGGTAAATACAGGACATATGGTTAATGTACTGTTTGCCACCAACACAAAAAATAAATTTTAAAAAAATTCACCATCCAATTGTACTCCCATTCAAATGAATATGACCACTTAAAGAAGGGTAGATTAGGGCTTCTTGTCAGATGGACACATTGCATACTTATTTAGAAATTAGGAAGGAGAAAGGCATAATCTAGTTTAGCTCCCAAGCAGGTAGTTGTATTATATAACAGCAATGGTACAGCAGCTCTGAGCATGGAAAATTGCCGTAGTGCCTCTGACCATGGCCAGAGCCTTAGGCAAAGAAGTATTCAAGCTGCACGTAAATACAAAACCGAGCCACTAATGGAGTGTCAGAGCAGTGTTTGCCTGTCATAGTATCTGAGACAACAAAATCATGACTTTCCAATCGTTAGTGGCCACTGGTACATTACTGACGAATGACTGTATCAGATCTAGCTATCAGTACTGTACGTTATTATGATGATTTTTATTGACTAAATCTGAAAACGCAGCTACAGATCCATTAAGATATTTTGGATAGTTCGATGTTTTCCAACCATATACACAAATATGCACATACTTACATATGCAGAGATGATGAGCTATAATAAAAGTTCAAGATAATGTAATTTCCTTTTTTCTTGTAGGCTTATTGTATTGTGCTGTACAGAGCCAGACTTGCAACTGTTCTGGGACTAAATAATTAATTTAGAAAACATACATAATAAGCAAGTAGCTATGAAGAAACTGATTTATTTCATAGTAGGCTATGAAAGAAAGTATGACTGCAAAATAGTTAATTTGCAAAGTACAAAGGTATTTTGAGGTGTAAATGTGTTCTCCATTTCTTCTGTTCGATGCTGTATAATTCTCTTAGTGAAAGAATCTATTCCCAGCCACCTTGTCTTGTTATAAATATCAGGAAAAAGCATAGAAAGCAACCAGGAATGCAGGTTTGCTTAGCAAAGCAGAAACAGAATCTTTTCTACAGAATTTGGGAACAACTTTTCAAATAACCTATTTGTAATTTGAATGGTTTTGGGCATATTTGACAATGAAAGTAGCACATAAACAGCCAATAATAAATAGGCTCCATATGTCCACAAAGCCATCTAAACTCTCTAGATCCCTTGTAATTGTTATTCTATATACTCACAGTAAATGCAATCTATTTATAGTGTGTCCCACACCAATGGAAAAATAATTTTAAGCTTGGATAAAGACAGTAACTTTTTCTACTTCATGTAGTGATCATATGTATCAAAAAAGTGAAACTTCTATATTCATGTGTGTTGGGTTTGCGTGGCAGGGTTTTGGTAGCGGGGGGGCTACAGGGGTGGCTTCTGTGAGAAGCTGCTAGAAGCTCCCCCTGTGTCTGACAGAGCCAATGCCAGCCGGCTCTAAGACGGGCCCGCCGCTGGCCAAGGCCAAGCCAATCAGCGCCTCTGTGATAACATATTTAAGAAGTAGAAAAACACTTAGAGAGAGAGCTTTTGCAGCCGGAGAGAGGAGTGAGAAGATGTAAGAAACTCTGCAGACACCAAGGTCAGTGCAGATGGAGGGGGAGGAGGAGCTCCAGGCGCCGGAGCAGAGATCCCCCTGCAGCCCGTGGTGAAGGCCATGGTGAAGCAGGCTGTCCCCCTGCAGCCCATGGAGGAAGGATGAGGGGGTGTAGCGATTCCACCTGCAGCCCGTGGAGGACCCCACGCCGGAGCAGGTGGAGGCACCTGAAGGAGGCTGCGGCCCGTGGGAAGCCCATGCTGGAGCAAGTTCCTGGCCGGACCGGTGGACCCGTGAAGAGGGGAGCCCACGCCAGGGCAGGTTTGCTGGCAGGACTTGTGACCCCGTGGGGGACCCCACGCTGGAGCAGTTTGCTCCTGAAGGTCTGCACCCCATGAGAGGGACTCCATGCTGGAGCAGGGGAACGATGAGAGGAGTCCTCCCCCTGAGGATGAAGAAGCGGCAGAAACACCGTGAGATGAACTGACCGTAACCCCCACTCCCCGTCCCTCTGTGCCGCTGGGGGGGGGGAAGGTTGAAGCCGGGAGTGAAGTTGAGCCCAGGAAGATGGGAGGGGTGGGGGGAAGTGTTTTAAGAGTTGATTTTATTTTCTCATTCCTCTACTCTGTTTTTGCCTAGTAATAAATTAGATGAATTCCCTCTCTAAGTTTGGTCTGTTTTGCTCGTGACAACAATTAGTGAGTGATCTCTCCCTGTCCTTATCTCGACCTGCAAGCATTTCGTTATGCCTTTTCTCCCCTGTTTAGTGAATGAGGGGAGTGAGAGAGCGGCTCTGGTGGGCACCTGGCCCCAGTCAGGCTCAACCCACCACAGTCTTTTTGGCGCCCAACGTGGGGCCGGAGAAAATCGAGATAAGGACAGTAATTGGAAGAGGTAGGTAACGAGCAAAACATTGACTGAACGTAGATTGAGAGTGAAATAGCGGTGAAGGGACGAGAGGTGGATTCTGTGTGTATTGTCTACTCTTGTTTAGTGTTGTGATAGTGTTGCTTTGATTCTGGTGGGGGGAATTCTTTTTCCTTGTAGATGTGATTAGTGTGTGTGTAGTTTTTCTGTTGAATATGTTTTAATAATTCTTAAATATGTGATTCACAGAGGCGAGGGGTGGAATGTGTTGGGTTTGCGTGGCAGGGTTTTGGTAGCGGGGGGGCTACAGGGGTGGCTTCTGTGAGAAGCTGCTAGAAGCTCCCCCTGTGTCTGACAGAGCCAATGCCAGCCAGCTCTAAGACGGGCCCGCCGCTGGCCAAGGCCAAGCCAATCAGCGCCTCTGTGATAACATATTTAAGAAGTAGAAAAACACTTAGAGAGAGAGCTTTTGCAGCCGGAGAGAGGAGTGAGAAGATGTAAGAAACTCTGCAGACACCAAGGTCAGTGCAGATGGAGGGGGAGGAGGAGCTCCAGGCGCCGGAGCAGAGATCCCCCTGCAGCCCGTGGTGAAGGCCATGGTGAAGCAGGCTGTCCCCCTGCAGCCCATGGAGGAAGGATGAGGGGGTGTAGCGATTCCACCTGCAGCCCGTGGAGGACCCCACGCCGGAGCAGGTGGAGGCACCTGAAGGAGGCTGCGGCCCGTGGGAAGCCCATGCTGGAGCAAGTTCCTGGCCGGACCGGTGGACCCGTGAAGAGGGGAGCCCACGCCAGGGCAGGTTTGCTGGCAGGACTTGTGACCCCGTGGGGGACCCCACGCTGGAGCAGTTTGCTCCTGAAGGTCTGCACCCCGTGAGAGGGACTCCATGCTGGAGCAGGGGAACGATGAGAGGAGTCCTCCCCCTGAGGATGAAGAAGCGGCAGAAACACCGTGAGATGAACTGACCGTAACCCCCACTCCCCGTCCCTCTGTGCCGCTGGGGGGGGGAAGGTTGAAGCCGGGAGTGAAGTTGAGCCCAGGAAGATGGGAGGGGTGGGGGGAAGTGTTTTAAGAGTTGATTTTATTTTCTCATTCCTCTACTCTGTTTTTGCCTAGTAATAAATTAGATGAATTCCCTCTCTAAGTTTGGTCTGTTTTGCTCGTGACAACAATTAGTGAGTGATCTCTCCCTGTCCTTATCTCGACCTGCAAGCATTTCGTTATGCCTTTTCTCCCCTGTTTAGTGAATGAGGGGAGTGAGAGAGCGGCTCTGGTGGGCACCTGGCCCCAGTCAGGCTCAACCCACCACATCATGGAACCCAAAGAAAAAAAGTAGGAGGTTTTTGGCTATTCAGAAGCTTGTCCCTTGAAGAGACAAACCCATCAAGTAGTGTCCTGCAAAATTCGTTACTCCTCTGATACGACTATAGGAAATCCCGTCTCCCTGAAAGAATCACAACTCAAGGCCAAGCTATTTGAAATAAGGCGACAGAAGGCCTTAATCAAACACTAAAAAAAAATTTCAAAGTTATGAATATATATGGAAAGAAAAAGAGGAAAATGGCATTAAATGACATTTTGACAGATGGACCATTTGGTGGATAAGGAATTGGCTTGATGGTTGCACTCAAAGAGTTGCGGTCAACGGCTCAATGTCCAAGTGGAGATCAGTGATGAGTGGCGTTCCTCAGGGGCTGGTACTGGGACTGGCACTGTTTAACATCTTTGTCAGTGACATGGACAGTGGGATCGAGTGCACCCTCAGCAAGTTTGCCAATGACACCAAGCCATGTGGTGCAGTCAACACGCTGGAGGGAAGGGATGACATCCAGAGGGACATTGACAGGCTTGAGAGGTGGGCCCTTGCAAAGGGCATGAAGTTCAATAAGGTCAAGTGCAAGGTCCTGCACATGGGTCAGGGCAATCCCAAGCAAAACTACAGGCTGGGCAGAGAATAGATTGAGACCAGCACTGAGGAGAAGAACTTGGTGGTGTTGGTTGATGAGAAGCTCAACATGAGCTGACAATGTGTGCTTGCAGCCCAGAAAGCCAACCGTGTCCTGGGCTGCATCAAAAGAGGCGTGACCAGCAGGTCCAGGGAGGTGATCCTGCCCCTCTACTCCACTCTCCAGGTGAGACCCCACCTGGAGTACTGTGTCCAGCTCTGGAGGCCCCAACATAAGGAGGACATCGAGCTGTTGCAGCAAGTCCAGAGGAGGCCACGAAGCTGATCAGAGGGCTGGAGCACCTCTCCTATGAGGACAGGCTGAGAGAGTTGGGATTGTTCAGCCTAGAGAAGAGGAGGCTCCGGGAAGACCTTATAACAGCCTTCCAGTACCTGAAGGGGCCTACAGGAAAGCTGGAGAGGGACTGGAGTGATAGAACAAGGGGTAATGGCTTTAAACTGAAAGAGGGTCGATTTAGATCAGATATTAGGAAGAAATTCTTTACTATGATGGTGGTGAGGCACTGGAACAGGTTGCCCAGAGAAGCTGTGGACGCCCCATCCCTGGAAGTGTTCAAGGCCAGGTTGGATGGGGCTTTGGGCAATGTGGTCTAGTGGAGGGTGTCCCTGCCCATGGCAGGGGAGTTGGAACTAGATGATCTTTGAGGTCCCTTCCAACCCAAACCATTCTGTGATTCTATGATTAAATCTTTTAAAAACTGTGAAATATTATAGAACTGATAATATAGGAATCAAACAACCTTATCCTGGAAGCTTGCACCTTTCAGAAGCATAGGACATAAAGGTTGTATCGTTATTAGGTAAGATAAAGTATTGCACAAATACTCAGATGACTTTAGAACCAGAAGGCGTGCTGTCCTGGCAGTGCTACCACCTTGCACTGTCTGTGCAAGAACACTTTTTTGCTGACGAGTGCCAAGTCAATGCTGTTAGGTAGGTAAGACCCTTGTGTTTTTACTATTTCAATGATATCCATTTTTCTTCTGCTGGATTAAGATATTAATGGACTAAACAATATGGTAGTAATGACTGATGCTGATGTTCTAATTGTTTGTTTTTCCTGAATTATATGTTTGACATGTCAACGTGGTAATTTTTGCAATTAAATTGTTATTTGTCCATCTATCCTAGAAGCAGCTCTTTGCAAACATTACTGGATTGAGACATAACAAACATTTGCTTAAATATTTAATCATTGGAAGTGTACAGAGCTCATAATAATGGAAAAAGTCAGGTGCTAACAGCATCATTTTATTTGGAGGAAAAAGGAAAAGTTAAAAAAAATCTGTTGTTTTAAGCAAAAATAGCTAATTGCATTATGTTTAGATTAAGATATAAACTCAATGCCTTGTCATGACTTTAAATGAAATAGGAGTCTGCACACCATTACTTCATACACTTCATACAGATAAAACTAAACCAACTCTTCTCATCTTTTGAAATTTCTGCACTTTGGAAAGAAAGAGAGAAAGGAAACTTGTACTATTACCTGAATTCTGTTGATGCAAGTGTGAATTTCCAAATTCAGAAGTGTTGCTACTTAATTTTACAACAAACTAAAGTTCTGAATCTCAACACTCCCAAACTTGGAGATACAGGATCAATACTGGCATATCTAGTTCATTTTTAACAAGCTTTTTACAGAGTTAGTATTTGTTAGCTGCTGAAAGAAAACATTGTTCCTTCCAGAAAGTTCAGTCCAATCAACTTAACACTGAAATGTTCCCAGTCGCTTAAAATTGGGGGAATAATTGAATTTAACCTCAGATTCACTGCTTGTAAAAACATGCAGAGGTCAAAGACATACTTCTTGCTAATAATCTGTGTGATCCACTGTATAAAATACCACTATGTTAAAAAAAAAAAAAAAAAGACCCAGTATGGCAAAGTGGGAAACCATGAGGGAGGTGAAACCCCACTTTTCTCTATCATCATTTCCCTTATGAGTCTAGGCAAACATAAAAACATTTCCAAATTTCAAAAAAACCCAACACTCACCCCAAATACTCTCTTCTGCTGGTATGCTTGAGAGTTTTCCATAAAAAGCAATATGTATCTTAAGGATTTTATGAGCTTTCAGCTTTTTGGAAACATGACTGAATAAATCAAGTGGTGAGTTTTCTGGCTTAGCTTTCATGAGAGTTCATGTTGATGTTTCTAAGCCCAGCAGTACTGCTGAGAAGCTTTTTGGGCATGCTGAGAATAGTTCCTTTAAAATATTATGGCAATATTTTAAGATGTTGTCATATCATGGTGGCCCTTCAAAAAGCCAAAAATAATGAAGAGCTGTGTTTAAATGTGGCTTTTCTTTATGATTGAGTAGCTTGTTGAGGCCAGGAGGGAAGCAGGGCTCCTGATGTAAGAGCAAGAGTTGCTTCACCCTGACTAACCCTTTCCTAAATCTGAACGGTCAGTGACCTCACACGTTCGCTTACATGTCACAACCAGCAGAGAGGCGTGCGACCCCACAGCCCTAAGGCATGGGTAACCTGTGAGATGAGCACGATAACCTGCCACACCCCGCCTGGAGGGCACAGCCCCTTGCTCAGCACGGCGCGGGCACCCAGGGGCCAAGTCTGATGAAACGCCGCCAAGGAGGCTTGTGCACCCCTTGCTTCGCCAGCGTCATGACCCCCCAAGCGTGGTGGTACCAGCCTGGCCATGATGACCGGTGCAGGTGAGGGCAGGGGAAGCGGTGGGAAGCCGCATTGCCCGGCGTGCTGGCTGCCATGGGGGCAGGACAGGGTGCTAGCATCCTCCCGGGTGAGCGTTGAGGTCACAAGGCAGCTGGGGGTGACGGGAGTGTGCAGCGCTGGCAGGGGCGGGACGGGGGCTCTGTCCCCTTCTGCAGCAGGCTTTTTCCTTGCGTTGTGGTCATCCACCTCTGTGGCCTGCGATAGTTAATTCCCATAGCGTTAAAGTCCTTAAAAATAAGTCACCTCTGGAAACTGAGGAATTAAACGCATTGTCACACTTTACACGTATTTAATTATAGTGCAATGACGGGCCCCCCTGCCCGTCTGGTTTCTCAGCTGGCTCCGTGAGCTCTAGTCCAGGCTTAAAGGAGGCAGACATAGATACTCTACCAGAAATCACTCTGCTAGGCCAGCCTCGCAAAAAGTAATAACCAACCGGGATAGGGCGTTAAAGCAGATAGAGGCTTGTGAAAGAGGCCCATGTCACCAGGATTCATTTTTATAACCATATCACTGTATTGTTTATAGTTACAGGGAGCGATGGAGGGCCCAGAACACAAAATCCAACCTATTTGCAATTAGCCAGAGTTTCAAGTGGTTTTATATCTCACCGTGTAATCCTATCTTGAGCAGAATCTTTCACAGAAAACTCATTCTTACCCTTCGTTATGTTGGAGAGCTCCTTATTAGAATCAAATTTCAAATATTTCTTACGTAAAGTGGAGTCAAACCGGAAGTGCAGCTAGTGCAGCATCCTGTCCCATATAGCTGCCAAAAGCAGACAGCAGTGGAGAAGTGTACGTCATGATAGCCTTAACATTCGCCTGGCATCCAGCCGCGTTTGGCCCAGGGCTCGTGAGCTGATTGTGGTGCCTATGTATTTATAGGCCGTGAATACGCAGGTTCCTTTTCACCCTGTGTTAGCTCTTAGTTTCCATACAGTCCATCGGTAAGAAGGTGCGAAGCTCGATAGCTGCCAACTCACACAACTTGGGAGCTGATGGAAAGCATGGGAAGGTTGCATTTTCAAAGAAATGGCTCAAAAAAGGCTTCTAGAAAAGTCTGGTTTCCTAAACACCCACACTGGGCAGCATATTGCTGCTCCGTACAGTTCTCTACAGTGTTGCTGAATTTTTGCAGTACATTATCTCTGTTAGGGTATCTCAAATATTGTCCGTGCCGCTATTTCCTGGTGCACTGAAGCGCGTTTCATGAATTGGAGTGCAGCTCTTCCACAAAGCTCTTTTCAGACAGCCCTTGAATAATGGGTCACAGTAAAATCCTGGACTTAAAAGCATCCTAACATAGTTCTGACACAGCTAAACATCCAGATTTGATTTTCATGTTCTGGAAAATCCTAGAGACAGCAAAGATTTAGCTCTATACTTCATATTAAAAAGTTTGACAGTGTCATCAGAACGTTTTCTGCTTGGCTCAAGGTCAGTTGGGGACCAGCTCCCGCATAAAGCTTGCAACTTTCTAATGAATTCCAGAGGTTATTTTAATGCCTTAGGTTTACAGGCTACTGGTAGCTTAAGAAGTCAGTCCCCAACTACAGTTAATACAATATAAATATTGCTTAAATTTCAACTGAAATTGAATTTGGTCCTGAATAAAATATGATGACTATGAATTTGCAAATCTCTTCATGCAGTTGTTTAATCAGCTGGCTACTGGCCTTTTTTATCAACTAATGAATTGAAAATGCAAACTCTGTAGTGGGTCGATGAAATCAGTTTACAAGAAGGAAAGCAGGCAACTGGATACAAGAAAAATAAATACATAACCATATTTCAAAACCCTTTCTTGTTCTGCAGATAATGAGACTCCTGTCACAGATTCTGTAATGTCTTAGCATGAGAATAGTCAAGCATTTAAAATTGCAATGTAATACTTTAGAAGGCAAATTCTTGGTCTCTGGAAGTTATTCTCATTTTAAGCTCCGAAGCAATCGTAAGGCTGTACATTAGCTACACCTGAGTTTAAGAGGATAGTGTGTGTTTCAGAAATCAAGAAAGCTATTTCTATTTTTTTCTAATTTTTCTGTACATTTTGTGCATTTCAAAAATTATTGTCAATAATAAGGTGTTAATAATATGAAGAAATGACTGAAAAATTCCTGTCTGGGTTTGAAAAGAAAAAGATTGTGCCATCAAATTTAAATAAAGTATCTTACAAAGGAGATAAAGAGATGTCCATTGACAAGCACACTTCAAAAAAAATCTCAGCACAGAACAAAAACAACTGAGGATTTTACTTTACTTTACTTGATATTTAGCATTTCTAGAATTTTTTGTAAAGGGAAAAAAAAGAAAATCTTTTCTTTCATGGGAGGTAAGTTATTTTTGATTTTTCAGTGTCATATTATGCCTGAGAAATGCGCTCTGTCATTTCAGACAACAGTATAGTTGTCTGAAAACAGTAAAAAAACCAATTAAAACCAGTAGTTTTTAATTATATTTTGCTTTGTCTTTTTAAAAATAAATATTATATGTATTAGGGCCATATCATGTGTTATAGCACATTGAATAATTTTTTTAGTTTTTACACAATATGAATTGATTTATTTTCAGCAAGTTGTTTGTTTTTATGGGGTTACATGTGTCTGAAAAGTACAGCTATTCTTTTCTTCTTCCAATTTGAACTAAGTGTAAAACTTAGATCTCAGACAACACTTCTTGTAATGAAAATATAGGATTTTATTTTTTAATATATTGAAGTGAAAAATCACAATTAGCACTTAGTTTTACATGCAATCAGATGTAAATCATTAAGAGTTCCGATTCTGAACACAGTTCAGTTCCTTCTGTGTATTCTGCCTGCAGTTCAGACACTTAGACATACAAACATCCACCTAAAATTGTCTTCAGCAATTTGTGAGTGGAAACCATAAACCTAGCTGAGTGCACAACCTATTTTATCCCTTCTTGTGTTTATAGGCTGTTTTGTCTCATTTTGTCAGTTTACATAATGCAGCAGACATTTGCAAATACTTGCAATTCTTTTTAACAAGTAGCTATTGTACAGTGCACGAGATTATTCCTGTTGGTAAGGTAATATGGGCCCTAAATGTAGAAGACATTCTGCTGTGATTCAATTTCCATTGATTTGGGTTGGGATTCTATTTGAGAATAACGTAATTAGGATCAGCACATTCCCATCTTTTGCCGGAGGTATCCAAGTGCTGTATTTCAGGCAATGTAGCTACACCCGCCTCGTACACTTTGTATGTCTGATAGCTGCGGTGAGCATTTTCTCCCTTTAGATCAAACTTAGTAACTTGGTTAACCCAAAGAAGAATGCCGCTTGAGAACGCCTTCAGGACTCAAACGCTGCATCAAGCGAGGTTTACTACAAGCAATTGCCGAATGCAGAAGGACTACACCCCTGCAATCTGCGCTTGTAACTGCGATATTTTTTGACAACTTGTTGTAGCCTTGGCAACCAATGGTGTGGAAGAAAAACGCTAGCATCCCCTGAGTAACCATGGAAACCAAAACAATGTTTATGGGTAATTGGATAATCCGACCTACCTACGTGACATAGGAGATACTTTATATTTAATACCTGGAGATACTGTCTTGATGTTAATCATTTGGAACAAGTGATGTGTTCTCACTATAAAGCATGAAGCAAAAAAGATACATAGAGAGCATAGAACAAAGAAAAATTAGATGTTTCTTCTCTGTAATAAACAAATTTAACAGAATTTTTATTAGCATTAGTTTGGGGGGGATTTTTTTTGTACTGTCTATTGATAGCCAAAGATACTTCCTTTGGTGAGCTGAGTTATCCTTACTGTTTTGTGATAGCAGTATTTGGTCATCATATTGAGCAACTGGAACTGCGAGCAGAGTACTCCAGTTGTAAATAAAACTACCCACAATACCGACAATTAACATTAGAACTTTGTGGCTGCGTACTCAAATAACCATAAAACTGCTCCTTCTTTCCTTTTATTCTCATTGGCATAATGTTACTGTGAAACTCCATAGTAAAGGATTCAGAGAATTACTGAATTTTGATCTGGCCTCGATCTGCCTTCTAAATAAACTATTTATTCTCTTTAAAATAAACTATTCCCTCTTATGTCATTCAAGAAAAAAAGTTAGTTCCTGAAGGACCAAGACCAATCAAGTCACGTAAAGCACTTTCACAATGAAAAATGGTCTCAGTTGCTGTTTTGAGCAAGCAGCTCAGATCCGGAGTTTTGCCTGAGAAATGGGGGAGGAGAGTCTGGGAGCCGAAATCTGAGTATGCCCTGATGCCTCCCGTCGAAATCTGAGTATGCCCTGATGCCTCCCGTCGCCATCGCCCGCTGCTGCCAGCAGTCCTTTTCCATTGCTCTGCAATGCCAGTGCCGTCCCAATAGATCCCACAGCCGAGAACTGTCTCAGGCTCCATAAATCCTCATTCAGACTGCTGAGGGAGACTCTGTACATCTGCTTGGTTTTGTTAAAGTCTTCTTACGGCGTGCGCTGGAGAAAATGCTGTTCCTTTGCTGGGCAGTGGGACGCTCTGCATCTCTTAATCCTGTGTAACTCACCCAGTTCTCGTATTTTCCTCTGCCTGGAGTTGGACGTGCTGCTTGTCTACCCAGGGAAGTTCTGTGTACAGATGGGGAAGGACAACGCCGGGCTGTAATTTAATACACTACCAACAGGAAATCATCTGTGAAAGCAGGCAATCTTTTAGAAATGCAAATGCAGTTTTCTTTCTGAATATCTACTGACAAGGCTGAAACAAGCAGGGTTCTTCTCAGTATCATTAGCAATTTTATAGCTTTTGCAGTATTAACCTACTTCTTTGTACTCTGGTTACAGCTGTACCTGGGAATTACATCCGAAAAGAGAAGCTGCAAATACCAACCTCTCCTGCTTTGCCTCATGTCATATGAAAATGCTTTAATAGATCTTGAAAGAATCATGTCAAATATTAAACATAATCCATGTTACATTGTATTATCTAAGCAAAATCTGTGCAAAGACTTACATTTTTTTATCTGTGCCTTGGAAATTATTTATCATCTATCTCAGGCATAAAATGGATTTTGGTATGATAAAAGTATCACATAACCTAATCAGTAGAAAACTTCAGCTGTTCTCAGGGAACTGCTGCGAGAAACAAGTCAGTGAAGTCTCATTAAGGCAGACCAGATAAAAGTACCCAGTAAAAATGCAGTAAAATGGGAACAAAACCCCATTGTTTGGGGAGAAACATTTTTTGGAGGAGAGGAGATCTAAGACTTGGTGTGGGAGGCTTGATCCTTTGTTTCTTCACCTGAAATTCTCACGCTGCATCTTTGCATGGGTCTGGAGTCCTTACTGCTGACCCAGATGAGGGAACATGTCAGGGGGAAAGCAGGGGGGGACTAGGATTACTGCAGTGAGCTAATTAAACTTGCAACCGAGGGTTTCTATGAAGAAAACTGCCTTTGCCTCACGGTGGCCAGAGTTACTGCATCCGAACGGGAAGCGTAAGGCATATTCATCCCGGCTTACTGCCACGGGCTCACCCGGGATGTTGGGAAGCAGCCCAGAGAGGGTATCTGATGAACTTTTTTTAAATCAGGGAAATGAAACGAATACCAACAGCAGGTATTCACTGAGGGAACACCGGGCGCTAGTCGCAAGGAAAGGAGAAGGTGTTGAAATAAATGTCATTTGTTCACGTCATCAAGCTTACTGCAGGAAAAGTCACCAGTAGGCATTTAAGATACAAACATAGCTGCTTTAAGACAAAGAATAGAAAGATAACTACAGACAGGGACTTTTACAGCAAAAAAAAGTCAAACGCTGAGATATCTCAAGTCAAATTAACTGCTAAAAAAAGAGGTTTAATCAAATGGGAGACATTTCAGAAAGCAGCAGCAAGGGTCACTAGCAAGTTGAAAGAAATGTCTGAAGAGTGAAAGATAAGAGAGAAATACAGTTTGTCTAAGTTATGATTCACAGGTGACAGAGAACAGCTTAATTATTCTTAGGATGAAGGTGAGTTTTGTAGGATAGTGTACAAAAATAAACCTAGGAACTTATGATGACATTTGAAAACTGGAAAAGCTTAGCTTTATGGAACGATGGCTCTTGAAAAGGGAATTGACTGGTTAGAGAAACAAAATGTGTCAGTAGTGAAAGGAACAGAGCAAATGCAAAGATGAAGATCTAGCAGAATTACCACATCACAAAAGATCGAAACCTGAGCTGCTAAGCTATCTAGGAGATACTCGCTGAGACTGATGTGAGTAAGAGTGTGGTACATAAACAAACTACTACTAGAAAAGCTGTTTACCCCTGTAACCAGCTGCTCTGCAGTGTTTGTATGTGACCTTGTAACTTGAGGAAAACGTAAGGTACATCCCCTGCCCTTTCTTGGAGCCTTCTCTAATTTAGATATATGATAAATTGCACCAAAGGTTATTCCATGAAACATTCAACTACTATTTCATTAGTGACTATTTGAGAGATTTTCTAATTTCACGTACTAGAGAGACCTTGAAGTGCATAAAAATACTGTAAAAGCTAAGTGTTATCTTTCAGTAGGAGTGAAAATTAAAAATCCAAAAAACTGCTGGATTTTACTTTCAGTTTCAGAGAATCTAAAAGGACTTTTTGACTACATTGCAGAAGCAGCTATGGATTTATGGACTTTTTTCCTTTCTGTAGCTTTTGCATCATTACAGGTAGATGGAAACACTTGTTTCTAAAGCTGGCAATCACTCTCCCCTGTAAGACTGTGATTTCGGCAGATTTTAAACATTTGAGCTGCTCTTTTCTGAGCTCTTTCAGAGCTAAATTACTTTGTAAAAAACATGTAAAAGTGGGTCAACTTCTCCTAAGACCCTCTGGTCCTCTCCTGTTTCAAATGAGATTTGGAAGATCAGTCTAACTAACCTCTGCCTTTAGCTGCTCCAGTTAACTCCTCCCAAATACTGTTAGCTGTAAATCTTTGGAAAAAAATTTTAACGACTTAGCGTTTAGCAGTCACCTTCTCTGGTGAGTTAATTCCGTGTACTTTCATGGACCTTTTCACTGTCTTTCCAGTGGCATCTCTGAACTGCAGCAGACTGTTCCACATCAAATACCTTCTTTGAGAATGAGTTTGCTTTATTTGTGTCCCATGGTCTCATTCTGGAGTAGGGCACATTCAAGAGAGAGAAAAAAGTGACTGTGCAAGAGGCTCGTAAACCTGGGGTGAATGAATACTGGACCGTTACTATTGGCCATGCCTGTACCTGTATGGTACCTATGTAAAGGGCTTCAGAATCCATCAGTATTTGCAATGAGATTGTAAAAATACTGGCATTGCGTAACCATTAAAAACTAGCAGTAGCTGAAGTAGCACCAGCTTTGGCGTAGCGAGCAGGGAAAGCCAGCCAACAATTGGTTAGAGAGGTGCAGAGGAGTAAGATAGCCGTGGTTTGCATGGTCATAATTATGATTAAGTAAGCAGAATACCCTGAAACACTGGTGAAAATACCTGCAATGCTAAATCCAAGGGGTTTCAGTATGGATGCCAATGGGATTGGAAGAATGTTACTCACTGTTCCTTCACTGAAAGTAATTCATTATTCCACCATTCTGTTAAATCATCAAAGAAGAAAATATTGGGTGTTGTATTTGACAAAAAGACCCTCGCTTCCTCCCACAATTGGCTATCGACAGGTAATTAAGTCAAATAATTTGAAAACAGTAGATGGAATCCATTAACTTGTCTAAATTATTAGAGGACTATGTACAAGCTAATAATTTATTTGAAAATCAAGAACAGGTCAGGATCAGGTATGAGGAAAATAACATGATCTGAATCAGTAACCTGTATCCATCAGTCATCAGTAGCAAATGCTTTGGGGAAACAAAACACTCCTTTCCTGCAACTTCCCAGCTTATGGTAATAAGCTTACTAATAAACTTTTTAGAAATATCCTGAAAAACAAATGTAAACTATTGAAGAGGAGAAACAGTTATGTAATAAATAGATCTGGTTCTGATTGAGACATCTCACTGCATTTACACATTTAAAGCAGAGAATAGGTACTTCTTTTTTTTTTTCCTTTTTTCCCAGAAATCTCCTTAATTAGTCACAAACTTTTCATCATCCTGAGCATCTTTTGTCAGTTGCACTTTAACAGAACTGCTGAGGACAAGAAACCTTTTAGCAGGGTGAGAGAAACGCTAAAGTAAAAGTAGCAACATCCCATATCTAATGAACACAGGGTGAAAGGACCAGAAAATAATGATGTTTTGCATAGAACTGCAGATCAGTATTTGTGGGTTTAATAATTAGGTTGTATAATTTTAAGTAGCACAGCCAGGGAATATTCTGGAAACCACCGAATGTATAACAAGTGTACAGGGATGCGTATTCCACATCAGGGCATTTACATTTGCATTCAGACTGTGAAGATAATGAAAAATCTGCTTCTGTAAATCTGGCCCAGGATGACTTCAGTATGAATTATTCATGCAATGGCTTTGCATTTATTGCTACTTTTAAATAGACAAAGAGTGCCAAAAGGAAAAAGAAGACATTATCTCTAAAATCCTCTATTTTTATTTTTGTTTTCTTTTTCTATAGGCAAAGGTTGAAATTTGCATGTACCATTGCCTGAAAATTTCACTCATAAGTCCTCACTTCTCGAGAAACAGAGTATCTTGTTTTATTTGGCATATGCTAAACAATATAGTGTACCAGATCTTTTTAAAACCAAACTGAAAATGAAATTTCTGTACTGTAATGTTTCTTAATTCCCTAGTCACAAGCTGTTAAACCTTCATTCTGTCGTATTAAAATTTGTTAAAGAATATGCTTTTTTTCTTCTGGCAAGTATGTAAGAGTAATGACCACCCTCAGAATGCTGAAGGAAACAGTGCAGAGTTCAAAACAATTTATATCGTACGCAGTTTCAGTGAAAGAAAATCAAGTTTATATATTTATTTATTTTAACCAGATATCATGAAAAGCTCTGCCTTGCAGGACAATGTGTGATTAGGAACTGTGTCATACACTTCTGAATATAGACCAAAGATTGCTCATATGGAACAGTTCTCCACTGGCCACCTCTTGCAGCACGCGTGGGCCATCTGAGGTGGCTTCTCACTGATGGGGAAGTTGTCTGAACTCCTCAGTCATTTCTCAGCATCACGGCGTCTGGCAGAGATTTCCTTTATCCAGCGTCTGAGCCCCAGTCACCAGTCTCACAGGGAGCTCCAGCTGTCTTCATGGCAAAGACACAGGAAGCACAGCCTGAATAGCTCCCATCACCACTTCTAGATGTACAGACTCCACAAAATGTTCTTTCTGAGAAGATATCAAGGGTAATTTTCCAGTGATAAATTCTTGTTCCTGGAAGGCAGTCAGTGTGGGGTTTTTTTTCCAAAAGCAGTAGAAAAAATTATGTTCAATGAAATATATCTGTCATTTCCATTGCCAAAATTATTCTTTACTCTTTATTGCTGGAGATGCTGTAAATGTCAGGAAGCTGGATGACCAGTAGGCTGTAATTTATAAAATATTTTGGGATATTTCAGTATGAAAAGCTCTATAAAAATGCAAGATATTAATAATGAACTTGATGGTTCTAGGCTGCTCATACTTAAGGACAAATTCCCATTAGAGGCAAAAATGAAATTCAGATCTACTCTATTTTTCAGGCCAACATAATTCAAATAACTGATCTTTAAACAAAATTATGGTCTATCCATTGTCATGGGCAAAACAGACTCAACTTTGTGAATTTAACTTAATTCCTTGCCAATAAATTTAATTACTGATTTGAGAA
The DNA here is from genome assembly GCF_028858705.1 of Grus americana. Taxonomy (NCBI): domain Eukaryota; kingdom Metazoa; phylum Chordata; class Aves; order Gruiformes; family Gruidae; genus Grus; species Grus americana. The sequence continues at coordinate 65,652,520 of NC_072853.1, forward strand.
TTGAGAAACAAACAAGACAAATATTTAAGTACTTGGGAAAATCATCTTCAGAGGCACCACCAGCTCCTCACAGAGGCTGTCCTGTAGGTCCCTGCTGCCAGCACCTGGCCACCTGCATCCAGTACATCTATTTTGTCTGTTTTCCTGATTTTCATATGCAGAGTTCATTTTTGTAGTGTATATGTATGCCAGCATTAATTTTTTTTCTGAGCATTTGTGATTTCCCAGCTTAACTACCAGCCTGGTGGGTTACACACCTCAGACCTCTGAAGATCCCCTCTGAAGTGCTCGTTTCCACGTGCAGTATTCTGTATTATATCAAACCTGAGTGACATATTAAATGCGATGAAAGTTTTACCTAAAGCAAAATGAATCAGGGTTTTTTTGCTGATGGCTAATTTAAGTCCTTAAGATATTTGTTTTGAGAGAGGTTTGCAAAATTAAAGGGTCTTTCCCCATTTTTGCTCTCTGGTGGTTTTGCGATTCTGGCTGTAAATCCCATTTACTCCAGGAAGTCTCCAGCTATCCTATTTTCCATTACCTACAGAAGATCTAAAATGTGTTTATTATGACTTCTCTTTTGATTTGATATGTTGGAAAGGTTCCTAATGGAGTCTGTACTAGTCACATCAGATGAATCTATGTAAATTGTAAGCACACAATCATAAAACAGCTCAGGATGGAAGGGGCCTCCAAAGATCATCTGGTCCCACCTTTCGTGGGAAAGGGAGCCTAGAGGAGATGATCTAGCACCCTGTCCAATTGCACCTGGAAAACCTCCAGCGATGAGGACTCTACCATGTCCCTGGGGAGGTTGTTCCAGTGATCGATTGCTCGCACTGTAAAAAATATCTTTCTTACATCAGGATGAAACCTCTCCTGGTGCCACTTGTACCCATTGCCCCTTGTCTTCTCCTTGTGGCTCCTTGTGGAGAGAGAGCCTCCATCTTCTTTATAGCCACCCTTTAAGCACTGGAATATTGTGATGAGATCCCCCCTAAGCCTTCTTTTCTCACATGCAAAGACCCAACTCCTCCAGTCTTTTCTCATTGGGCAGGTTCTCCAGCCCTTTGGTCATCTTTGTGTCCCTCCTCTGAACCCTCTCCCACCAGCCCGTGTCTTTTTTGAATTGTGGGGACCAGAACTGGACACATTACTCCAGGAGTGGCCTGACAAGCGCTAAGTAGAGCGGGATGATCACACCTCTATCTCTGCTAGTAATGCCCCTGCAGATGCAGCCCAGGATCTAAAACAAATACTGTGCTTTCAGTCAGGGACAAGAAGAAGGAAGCAAACTGGTATTTTCCAGAAAGGAAACAGTGGAAATAATCAGTTTGGTATTTGGGTTAAATATTTTTAGATAATGGCAAATAGCATTTTTCAATAACTTTGCCAAACAAGTGGTGCTAACAGGACTGCACATTCTGATTGTAATTATGTGCGTACCCTAGTGAAGTATAAAATTTCCAAACATTATATCTAATATTAACATTTAGAAAATATGACATAAAATCATTTTAATGAGAATGACCAAAATCTGTGCAAAGGAAATCCTACTTTAAAGGGTGTGTAAAAGTAAGCTTCAATGTATGGAAGTCTTTCCTTTAAACCAAACCAATTGCAATAGCTGAACCATCTTTTACCTGTTTTGGTCATGCTTTTCCTTACTTTCACGTCTAAACATAGAAAATTGCATGTCTACATTTTTGTGCTATTTTACAGAATAAGTGTTATTTTGAAAGACTGATATTTATTGCCCAAAGATTAAATCTGGAAGTGAATTTAAATATGTCCAGGAAAGCCCTAACTTGTAAAACTTAAATAAACTAGCTTCCACAGTAAATAAATTAATCAGCTTAGATTAAACCAGAGATTTTTTTTTTTTTGACGGAGATACACACGCCTCACAGTAACATCCAGTATCTGACTTGTAACTGAAATATTTGGAAGTATGAACCAAAATATGAATCAATGGGTAAAAAAAACCAAAAAACAAACAAACCAGAAAAAAACCATATCAAATGTGCTACCTTGTCCTGTTGTTGGGAAAGAATATGCTTCAGTTTACATTTCTCATGTTCTCTTAAAAGACTTGCTTTGTGTGATTTCATTTGTTGGAGTATCACCCTTCTTTCTCACTGTTCCTTCTCCACCTGACGATGCCCAGAAGTGTTTGAGTCTTCAGTACCTTGTGTCAAAGGTGTAATAGAGACAGATGTCATTTCAAAAGCAGATGATCCATTTGCTGTGCGTGGATCCCGAACAGTTTACGTAGAATATGGGTTTGTTCCAGCAGTACCGCACTTAATCTCTGTCATTCTTCTTGTGGCACGGTATTCTGGCTGGGATGTTTTTCTCCTCCACCATTAAAACAATGTTTTAAAGTTCTCTTGGCTATCATAACATTTGTGTTGCATGCAGGAAGGAGGATTTTCAGAGGGCTTCTGACAACTGGCTGCTTTATGGAATATTGAATGGCATTTTCCCTGGCAGAGGGTTATTTCTCTCTCAGATTTAAATTTTCTGACTCTTTTCCTTCAAGATATTTGAGCACTTCAGTAATTACTATAATTTTTTATAATGACAGTACTATTTTGTTGCTAGATCCCCTCTCACTAAAATGCCTGAAATGACTGTGCTAAAACTTGCCAGAGATCTTTTCTGAGCGCAGATACCAAGGCTGGTGTCCCATCCTTCTGCCTTCAAAGGCTAGGAGATGAAGCACGAGAAAATTCTTAACATGATAATGAAAACACTTAAGCAACACTAAATACTGTAGGCAGAGCTAAGCATCTGATTATAACAATTTGTACAAAATCTTTAAAAAACATCTCTTTTTAGCTTTTAAAAATCCTGAGTAATACTTACCTTTGTGTGGATATGTATGTGTAACGCACCTGACAGCTGGTCTCAGACTTCTCTTTCAACACAATCAGTGTCTTTGAGTCCAATTGTAGAGATTCCTACACTTTAAAATAAAGATCCTCAGTTAAACTTTAAGGAATTAGTATGAAGAAGCTTTTGCTTCAAATTCGACCTATTTCAAACTTACAATACAAGAGTACCAGAGCGGGGTTCTTTTCAAAGGATGTACATTACCATTTAGCAGGCATCTTATATTGTTCTTTACGCCTTGCAAGGAGTTTAAACCAAGCTCTTTGCTGTAGAAGCGAATTCATTAGCTCGGATCGTAGAGGATTCTGTTATAGCACGTTCTAAGCCAAACATTGTGCATATGTTAATTTGGCATCTAAGTTTTTCCTTCCTAACAATATGATTGAGCCCATTTTGTCTGGACACGCTCTTTGGTCTGGAATGATGAGTAATGTGCATTCAGGAAGAGAAAAGTGTTGAACTCTCAGTGAAATACAATAGAAAATTGTTTCTTGCAGAATTATCTAAGTGACAGTCATATCAGATTCCGTAGAGTATGACTAATTTTTTTTAACATCATAGCAGCCAAAACATGAACATTTTAATTCATAAATGGGGTTAAATAGAAACAGATCGGCTTTTACTTAGAACATGTCAAGTCACTAGAAGCTTACTCAGTGATGAAAAAATATTGAGTATTTTTCGTTCCCTTTGGAACTGGCTGGTGTTGGTAGTGGTGTCACATCCGTGGAAACAGGAGCTGGTCAGATTTCCAGCTGGATTTAGCTCTTCTCTCACCCAGTGTATACCAGCCTTACCCCATACATACTTCAGACTCTTTACTCTCTAAAGGGTATTCTAAAATAAGGTATATTAATCTAGATAAAATGAATTCAGTATTCATAAGTATATTTTTTTCCTGCCCTTCCCCTCCCCTCCCATTTTTTTAAACTCTCTAACCATTTCTTTACTTTTTACCTCATTATGAAATTCACTCTTAGCTTTCAACACTTAGTTCATTGCTTTTCTTTTTTTCCAGATGCATACTGCGGGGAAATCTTACAATCTGCATAAATGGAAAATTTTAGAATTTTTAGTCATGAATTTTTAAACAGAAAGAAACCAATATATTTAAGTCTATGTATCCAAATTAATTCTTTTCAGTGGCCTTAAGCAGTAAAAAGGAATGATGAACTCCCAGCTCATGAAACTAATTTGATGCAGATGTATGTTCTACCATTGCAAATTAGAAAATATTTATATATCTCTCACACATTCTTCTTACAGAATATTTGGAAAGTATGCTATTACATTTAGCCATATATACCATATGACAGGCTGTAAGTGCCAGAGTACTACTGAAATCGTTTATATAGCTAGTGGTGTTGTGTATAAATGCAGACAACAGGCTGAAGATTCTTTAGTTTAGTTGTCTGTTCACACTCATTGACATTGCTTTAAAAAGAGAAACAATTAAAATGTAAACATAATGATTTCTTTACAGTTGAAAAAGAAAACTATGAAGAAGACAATGAATTTCCACACCAGTCCTTTCTTTTAGAGCCAGTAACAGTTTGCTGCCCATGGAGTTTTTTCTGTAATGTTTTAAAACTGACATGTCTTTTACTATTCTCTATGTTATAGTAAATTAAGAATAAATTGACTTCTTCTAAAGCAAAGATATTGATTATGCACAGAAGTAACATTCCTTACCAAGTCATAACTTGCAGTGGGAGAATGCTGTGCTGAACGCAAGATGACAATTGTAATTTCCATATTAAATCTTGTGAGAATGTAGACTGTTAAAAATAAATCATGATGCTTCCTGCTTCCTGGTGTTACGCGTTCGACATCAGATTTCTTTTCCTGTACATTCATTGTTAGGGGTATGAAACGGTAAATGAGCAACTGTTTTTATGAGAACTATGCTATGTATGCTGTGGATCATGAACCACTGTATGGGTTTTAATCAGAAATTTATGGGCATATAAAAGGAAAAAAGCCCAACCGAAAAAAACCCCCAAACTAGCGATTTACTAGGAAATTCAATGCACATTAACTCCATCACCAGCACTACTCAAATAGAAGAAGAAAAAATTTTATGGAGAATCTCAAAAAAGCATTATCAGATCTGACACTGATGAACTATGAATTGATGCCAAATAAGCAGGGATCTTCTTTTATCCCTCTTTTTTATCTACTCAAGGAGTTATTTGTGTATCTGTATGCTTTTATAGGCATTTCCTACTTCCCCACAAGATCCCTTGTGCCTGGAGGGTTTGATGTACCTAAAAGCAGGCAAACCCTTACTGGTGTTTCCAAAGTGCCGAAGCAGGTTTTCTGTTTGATAGAAGCAGTGCAATCTATTAAAGCAGTTGAGAAAACTCTGCCATAAATCTGCCTGCATCTTTAAGCATTAAAAAGAGTAACAAATCTGGCCCTTTAAGGCCATTTATCATATGACAAAATATTGCCTAAACCAGATGAGATGTAGAAACATTTCCTGGTATCTCTGCCTTTTAACAGAGAGCTGTTATCTATCTAAGCTAGTCTGTAATCTCAGTCTGTAGTGTCTTCTGCATCAGGCTGTATAGCAGAATGAATTGGCTGATACGCTCTGTCACAGCTGACCTCCGTGGGGAGCTGCAATCAGTCAGTGCTTGGCAGAGACCCCTTCAAGACTTGGGAGAGGACATAGCAATAGTGTCAATAAATCCTCACTATTTCCCTGTAACCGTGATGACATCATACGATGCAAAGTCCTCTCCCCATGCTAGGTCTCTTGGAGGCATATGAGGTCACTGGAAATGGCTATGCTTTTAACTGTTTGCATAACGAGATGAAGGACGTGACCGGAGTGGCAGCTGTGCAGATAACGGCACTGCCCAGCGTTAATCCTGCTTGACAAAGACTGTAAAGTCTGATGGGTCACCACCACCAGCATGCTACCAGAAATAGCCAGAGGGAAACAAAACCGCAGTGCCTATTAGCAGAATGGCCCTTCAATTTGCCTGGACTTTAATTTCTCCAGGAAGCAAGATGACACCTGGAAGAAGTTCAAATTGCTCTTTATGCTGCATCTGAGACCAAAGAGTGCTGACAAAAAACAGGGAGATGGGGCTACTGTATGCACTTGATTTCTCTTAACTTGAGTGGATGAGGCTTACTATGAAGCTCTACTCCACAGACTAAAGGACACATAAAGCATATGAATAGCAGTAACTGAAGGAGATGGAGATACATTTAATTCACATCAGTCTTCTCTAAGTTGTTCTATTACTCTTTATTGTTTAAGTCTGTCCCCATCCTGACGTCAGTAAAAATGTATGCATCGAGATGCAGTATTTCACTTATGTCACTTTTTATTTTCACAAAGAGCTAAAGTGAATAATGTAACAAAATTGGATTTCAATCCAGCAACCCAGCCGTGTGCATTTTTAAGCCTAATAACTAATTAAGCCCTATTGATTTTTTTAAACATAATCTGCTATGCTAAACGGAGGTCATCATTTTCTTTGAAGTTAGATATTGATTTTTACAATGGCACGTACTATATAATATGTTAATAAGTTGTTATTATGTCAATCGTTATTATTTTCCCCAAAAGTGATACACCAGAGAAGCATAAGAAAAACAAAGATTAAAAGCAGAAATGAGTAAAGTCTGTAATACTAAGGAATTCATTTGTACAATATATCACAATTATGGATGTTGTAAAATGAGTGTTGCCATTCATAGGCAACACAGTAGCCTACAACTTGTGACAGTAAAAATTGTAGCATCTATTTTTATCACCTATGATATATTTTTACCATTAAGAAGAGTTCTCTGAAACATAAACAAACCTCACAAAGACAACAATAGGTTTGGTTTCATTCAACAGATTGTAAAGACTGAGAGGACATTTTAGCCTGTTTTTAAACAGCTACTTGTTTTTACAAAAAGGGTAGTCTTAAATGTTATTTGAAAGTATTGTAACAAGCAATTGAATGGTAAGTAATCTGTATACGTCTTTTAGTAACTCAGGTATAAATAAAGCAGGAAGAAATCTGGCAAAGTCTGAGTACTGCATTATATCAACTATCCTATACACCTATCCATCTTTTCACAATAGTTGCAATTTTTCTGATACCAAGATATCAGAGAATTGTTCTGTAATGGTCATTTTAGGATTTTTTTTTTTTTTTTGACCTGCAGTAACTGGCCTTTTTTATTTGCGTGATTCTGTTGGAGTTTGATAGGAAGGCAAGGTCCAGCTATGTCTTCACTTTGTATTGAAGTCACTATAACTGAAAAGAAAGGGGCATCCCCTGGAAACAAGATAAAAATTTTTACATCAGTTATGAACAAAATTATCTTTGTCTCAAGATTCGCTCTTGAGGGTAACGGTTTGACTGTTCCAGTGGAATGTAACTATCATGGGAAGAGAAAACTGTTCATAACAGTAATGTGGGAAAATTCTGTGAAGATATTGAAGATGAAGCGTGAAACTCTGCATGCAATTCAGAATTATTTGGGGATTAATAAAGATAAATTAGTAAATCCCAGAGATTGGGGATTTCTGATCAGATCAGCTTTATCCATCCTTCGTCAGTTCTGAATTCTTTAGGAATGTAAAGACGAATCTTCAGTTTATCAGGCAGGCAATTTCTTGAACTTTAAACTATATGTATTTGGTCATGCCTTATTAGAATAAAGTAGATTGATAATTTTAATGCTATCAGAGTTAACTGATCGTCCACTTCTGAAATTGACTGAATCAAATGCAGTTGTGAAACAGATACCAATCAACTCCAGGCTGGCCTTATGCAAAGTAGCGAGTTTTCATACAATTTAATATGCAACACATGTGATACTACTTTGATGTTACCAAGCACATAGAGAATTCAGTTGATACTTTTCAGACTACGGTGTCATCACTGACTTTATTTAGCTAACTAAATGGAAGTGCAGAAAAAGATGATCATGCTTTAAGTATTTTATTATTCTAAGTAGCATTTGTTAAAATAGTAAGGAATAACCAGTCAAATCCAGCCAAAGAAATCAGAAAACAACAGATGTCTTAAAAGTGTGTAGATTCCTTTAATTGTTTACAATAATGAACTATAATGTCATATTGTAAAGTCATGATCTTGATTTCATAACTTTGGTTATAATCAGTTTCCATTACAGACTGATTTACAGACTCTTCATTAATTCGATCAAGGCAGAAAAGAAGGTATAGAACATAAATTTAATAATCAATCAGGAGCATTGAAGGATTTAGCAATTTTGGAATGAAAGAAAACCAGCAAGCTGGTGAAACTTCTAAATTCTAAGGATAAGATGAAAACAACAAGAGAGCTGGATATTCTCTTAATGTAGCTTAATGTAACACTCTACACTGAACAGACACACACTGTAGGTGTATATATGTATATATATGTGTATAAATACCCATAGACACACACAGTGGATTGTTCCAATGAATGAGATCGGTTTGCTGATAAACTGTTTTCAAATATTTCTACAACTGTATTACATAATTCTTTAATATGTAATTTTGACAATAAGACTTCTTAAAGCATTTATAATTCTCCCTACTACTACTTTTACCAAAGGTTGGATATTCATAGAATCATAGAACCATAGAATGGTTTGGGTTAGAAGGGACCTCAAAGACCATCTAGTTCCAACCCCCCTGCCGTGGGCAGGGACACCCTCCACTAGACCACATTGCCCAAAGCCCCATCCAACCTGGTCTTGGACACTTCCAGGGATGGGGCAGCCACAGCTTCTCTGGGCAACCTGTTCCAGTGCCTCACCACCCTCACAGTAAAGAATTTCTTTCTAACATCTAATCTAAATCGACCCTCCTTCAGCTTAAACCCATTACCCCTTGTCCTGTCACTACACTCCCTGATGAACAGTCCCTCGCCATCTTTCCTGTAGGCCCCTTCAGGTACTGGTAAGCCGCAATTAGATCTCCCCAGAGCCGCCTTTTCTCCAGGCTGAACAACCCCAACTCTCTCAGCCTGTCCTCATAGGAGAGGTGCTCCAGCCCTTTCATCAGCTTCGTGGCCTCCTCTGGACTCGCTCCAACAGCTCCATGTCTCTCCTGTACTGGGGCCCCCAGAGCTGGACGCAGTACTCCAGGTGGGGTCTCACCAGAGCGGAGTAGAGGGGCAGGATCACCTCCCTGGACCTGCTGGTCACGCCTCTTTTGATGCAGCCCAGGACACGGTTGGCTTTCTGGGCTGCAAGCGCACACTGCCGGCTCATGTTGAGCTTCTCATCAATCAACACCCCCAAGTCCTTCTCCTCAGGGCTGCTCTCAATCCATTCCTCGCCCAGCCTATAGTCGTGCTTGGGATTGTGCCGACCCACGTGCAGGACCTTGCACTTGGCCTTGTTGAACTTCATGCGGTTTGCAGAGGAGGAAATAGTTTTGTCACAATTTAATAGTTCTGTGAAGAAGAGGTCCAAACCCCTTTCTCAGTGTGTATTTGTGTCTACAAATTTGATTCTCCCCATTGCAGTTCTGATTAAAACCTGTGTAGAGTGGGAAGACCTTGAATCTGGGGAGTTGGTTGATTCCAGATAACATTTTGAGGCTTCTGTCCTAGTCAAAACCAAGAAGTGAGGTATGCCTCTGGAGGAATAAAAACCAATATACTGCTAACAATCTTACGAAAAATTAAGAAAAAGATTCAGTGGAAGCTTTTGCTGCTGATTGATTATCTGAATTGATTTTGCTGTAACTATTCCTATTTCTTTAAGGTTTTTCAACTTGCAAGACTATGTTAGGTAATTCATAGATATAAAGAAAAAATGTGTCACTTTGTAGAGCTTGCAATCTCATTTTTACATATAGACAGTGTTCATTACTTCTCAAAGATTGAATGTTTAGATGTTGACTGCTTAATATATGCTCAGTCTGTATAGGCAACTGTTTGCCATATTCACTTAATTGTTCCTTTCACAGTTTCGTTAGAAGGGTTTGGGCCAGCTGTGATGTTATGTTTGCATGGGAGGGTGTTTATGCAATGACCAGCCATTCAGGTAAAATGTTATTAGGCTTAGCAATTGCCTTGTGCTTTTCATTAGGTTAGTTGGCACGTAGTATTCTCATCACAGATTTTAGAGCAGATGTTTCTTGTATAAACTGTATTCTTCAGTTTGAAAATATTGCATTGTCACATGCCAGTTATATTATTTTCTAGAACAAAATATAATGAAGATGAAACGAGGAAGATGATTATGAGGAAGATGCTATTAGTGAGTGTTCACATCAAAGCTTTCCAAAGCTCAGCCATATTAAATTAGGGCTTGGACTGAAGCCCAGGTTTCTCTTTAACTTCTCACTTCTCATGAACTACGGAAGTTTTCCATTCCCATCTAAGAAGTTTGCTGTAGAGAAACAGAGGCAGAGCTTCTGTCTTTAAGCTCCACTTTCTGTGATTCCTTCCCTGGCAAGTGACAAGAATTATCACCTATGTCCAGCACTCTTGATCTACACAAACGTGGTGGTACCTCTCTCATTTCCCAGAAACCAAAGAAAATCCTGGCCCAAGAGTACATGCCCACAAAGCAATCCATCCCACCTGTAGTCCTGCTCATACTTGAGGAGACCTTGAGGGAAAGATGCAGGTCACGGGCTGGTCAGGTCGCTCTGGTAGGCTACAAACAGTTCAGTTTTGATTATCTGCTTCTGTAGACAGTGAAGATTTATACCAATGGTAGTACTTTTGAGTGAGCACAACAGTGACTGTAAGATTGGGCTCTAGATCTCCTTTGTGGGCTAAAAGGATCCTCTTAAGGATCTCTCTGCTTTCTTGGAATCCTAAAAAAATGCCCGACTTTAAGGGATGTTCTTAACTAAGTGCAGTCTACAGCTCTGATCAATGCACTGTTAATGGTTTCCGAATCACTTATCAAACAGCCCTTTAAGGTATTCTCTCTGATGATGTAAACATACTCTTTCCCATTCATTAGTGGCTTGAGGCCATTCATCACTATAGTTAATGTACAGAAAAATGTAAAAAAAGTTTGTAAGAGTTAGTCTAACATAATGCCTGATTGCCAAAAGCACCGAGCCACGTCTCACAGCTTTACTCAACAAGCTCCTGTTTAGAAAAAAAGTATGTGCTGCGATTATAAACATAATGACAAAGAAATTTTAGGCACGGCTAAAGGAGATCTGAAAATAAGGATCTTTCTACAAAACCTGAAGGAACAGACAATTTCTGCCCAGGCTGTTCCTGCACGTCTATAGCCATCAGTAATTTTCTGTTTGGTGGGATGTGTCACCAGCCCACTCCTCTAAGGGGCTGTGTTGGGTTTGCGTGGCAAGGTTTTGGTAGTGGGGGGGCTACAGGGGTGGCTTCTGTGAGAAGCTGCTAGAAGCTCCCCCTGTGTCTGACAGAGCCAATGCCAGCCGGCTCAAAGACGGGCCCACCGCTGGCCAAGGCCAAGCCAATCAGCGCCTCTGTGATAACATATTTAAGAAGAAGAAAAAACAGTTAGAGAGAGAGAGCTTTTGCAGCCGGAGAGAGGAGTGAGAAGATGTAAGAAACTCTGCAGACACCAAGGTCAGTGCAGATGGAGGGGGAGGAGGAGCTCCAGGCGCCGGAGCAGAGATCCCCCTGCAGCCCGTGGTGAAGGCCATGGTGAGGCAGGCTGTCCCCCTGCAGCCCATGGAGGAAGGATGAGGGGGTGTAGCGATTCCACCTGCAGCCCGTGGAGGACCCCACGCCGGAGCAGGTGGAGGCACCTGAAGGAGGCTGCGGCCCGTGGGAAGCCCACGCTGGAGCAAGTTCCTGGCAGGACCTGTGGACCCGTGCAGAGGGGAGCCCACGCCAGGGCAGGTTTGCTGGCAGGACTTGTGACCCCGTGGGGGACCCCACGCTGGAGCAGTTTGCTCCTGAAGGTCTGCACCCCGTGAGAGGGACTCCATGCTGGAGCAGGGGAACGATGAGAGGAGTCCTCCCCCGAGGATGAAGAAGTGGCAGAAACACCGTGAGATGAACTGACCATAACCCCCACTCCCCGTCCCCCTGTGCCGCTGAGGGGGGGGAAGGTTGAAGCCGGGAGTGAAGTTGAGCCCAGGAAGATGGGAGGGGTGGGGGGAGGTGTTTTAAGAGTTGATTTTATTTTCTCATTCCTCTACTCTGTTTTGCCTAGTAATAAATCAGATGAATTCCCTCTCTAAGTTTGGTCTGTTTTGCTCGTGACAACAATTAGTGAGTGATCTCTCCCTGTCCTTATCTCGACCCACAAGCGTTTCGTTATGCCTTTTCTCCCCTGTCTGGTGAATGAGGGGAGTGAGAGAGCGGCTCTGGTGGGCACCTGGCCTCCAGCCAGGGTCAACCCACCACAGGGGCTCAGCTCTGTTGCAGGCTGAGCTGCTGTGCCAGAATTCGTTCAGAGATGGCTACTTGCAGGCACCACATTTTGATATGATTTGGACACAATGATTTAGTATTGTCTAGTACTTCATTGTAAGCTGTAACAAACTATAGTTGGCAAGGTTTTCTACAGTCAAAGAAATCTGGATGATTTTACACATAATCAACATAAGCAGAGTAATCTGATTTACGGTGGTTTTAGAATAAAGTTATCTTATCTGAAAATAAATATCTGTGGACCTTTAATTTTATTTACTTAGATTTCTTGCTCCTTCATCTAGATTTCAAAAAACAGGCCTAGGTGGTAGGCCTAGATAGAAAACAGTTGCTCTAAAGCAGTGCTAGAGCATCATGTTCTATCTCCATCCAAATTGTGGTGAAAGCAGGTTACTTATTTTTTTCCCAAGGCTTTGAGTAGCTCATCTGTATTGCAATGATTCAGTTACCCTATTGGTTCTTAATATTGCCTACTACATGTTATTTTGAGTTAACATATCTTTAGTTTCTCTTCTATTTTTTCATCTGTCGCTAGTTTCAGATCTTCATACACTAGTGCTCCAGGAAAAATGAAATTATATCTTTTACTAGAACTCTCTAAACACTTTAATGTAAAATAAGAATATACTATTACATCTTGGGCATTTTCTTGGGCATCTTCAATTTTGGCTCCATAATATCTTTCAAAACTTATTTCTCATTTCAGTAGTAGGTATAAATTCGTTGAAACAATACTTATTTCACGTATAATCCCTTGAAAGACAAATTAAATAAACAACCAGAAAGATGTTAGTAGTAGTATTGTTATGTGAGACTTTTGGGGTTTGGTTTTTTTTTTGATAGCCTCTGTCAAAATGTGTTAAAAGCTTAAAGCCATAAATCCCTGTAGCATTTATACACAACAGGCAAAAAAATACCAAGGTCTTGTGCAAGCCTTTGTAATTTTATCTCTGTGCAAATCAATGGGGTTGTTTTGAATCTAAACTGAACTTGAATGTGAAGGAAAAAATGTAGGAAATCAACTACAGAGCTGACAACAGGGCAAACGACTGCCTGAGGAAAATCCTGAGGAGAGCCTAGAACAAGTGCTACCCTATCATTTTCAGAACTATAATTATTTCTGAGACATTGATGGTGCATACAAAAAGGAATGTTTCATCATCATGATACTTTATACTACTGGATCATCTTTGTGCAAAAATAGAGTTTAGAGCATTAATAACATCCTAACATTTTTTTTCATTAACACATTATGAACATTGTGCAATTTGACAGCTTTCCAATAAAACAGTTTCACAGTAAGACTTTCTGCTAACACTGATGCAACTCTTTCCTAGGTCTGCATGAGTATTTTGATGGCAGAACTCAATGAAATAGAAGAAAATGTTATGGAGGATCATCGCTGACTGTAATTACAATCCTCGAGTGCAAGCCTTATGATCCTCAAATGCTAAATATTATAGCAAATTCAGTGGGTTTGTGGTAACATTTTATTATCACTATTCTCTTTCATTTGCCTTGTTACGTGTTTAGAACACCTATAGGTATAACTTTTGGAAAAGATTCCAGTGAGAAACCTTGAAGATAAAGGGATACTGAGGCACTGAGGTAACTGCATCTTATCTCCCTGAACTGATGGCAGTTGTAATGGAGGGTGGTGTTCCTTCGTCCTTCCATCCAGACATCTGATGTTTTGGGTCAGATGAAATCTGATCTGGAGAACCTCAGTGAGGCAGAAACTGCTGTACGAGGTGGTCACCTCCTCTCTTGGTCCTCTGGAGTACAGGACTTCCTACACCCTGCCTATGAGAGGTGTGGGGATAACCCCCTCCCTCACCGCTCACGCCTGGTTGTACCCCTCTTTTCCACCCAGCACCTGGAGAGGAGGAGTCCTGCTTTCGGAGAAGGGAGGGATCGTGGCTCACTTCCAACTCATCTCATGGCTGTGGAGAGCAGCAGCTATACAGGCAGCCTTGCTAGCAGACCTTGCTTTGGGAAGAGAGGGGCACAGAGGCAGAAGCAGGGCTGGTGCAGCGCAGCAGGGTGCAGGGCTGTTTGTAAACAGGCACAGAACTTGTGTTGATCTTACAGTGAGACGCTGGTAGCATAAGCATCCCACCGTTTTGGTACTGTCTGCATTTAGAAGTGTAATACTGCCATGGGTCTGTTGCTCATATTTAGTGGGATAATACATGAGCAGTAAGAGGAGCTGTAAAATGTCTGTGAATACTTTTGCACAGTGATCAGTTTTTGTAACATATAATACTGAATTTTCATGCAATAAATATAACCGGCAAAATGAAATCAAAACATCAAAGAAAAGTCCGTGATTTACGCAAATTACTCATGACCATTTCCATTTGAGTCTTGTTATACAGGTGCCAAAAAATATCATAATGCCATTAAGTACTGCAATAACAGTGACATTTTAGGCAAGTCATGAGTGACATTTTTGAGAGCACTTTCAGGAGGCAGGGAAGCAGCTACTTGTATGTATTATTATCTGCTATTAATAATATACCACTTCTGAAAGAGGAATATTCATTGCCATAGCAATAAGTGGATGACAATTTTCAAAAACACACCACTAGCAAAGAAGGTCACAGAGAACTGGCTAAATATCACCTATGTGTCTTTAAAAATACACTTCTCCAAGCCAAATTAGTACAACGCAGCACATAGCAACCGTGAGTGTAGCTTTTCAAGTATTGAATGTTATCTTGTCAACATGACTTTAGTTTGCTTTTATCACAGTTGTTCATGATGAGGCAGGAAACGAGGAGGAGAAAATTGTATCGAAGGTGGACAGTTGAAAGCTACCCAGAAATGAAGTCTGAGAAGAAAGAAAAACGGAGAGGAGGTTGCCTATCTCAGAGAAAGAAGGAAGGACCCAAACATAAAGTCAGCTGTGATGGAAGGGGAAGAACGGGGCAGGATGCTGAGTAGTGCGCAAACCTCTGAAAGCAAAGCTGAGACGAGGCAATGAAGAGCCAAACCAGTGGCAGTGCAGACGAGGATTACAAATTAGGTACGGGGGGCGGGGGTGGGGGGGGAAAGAAAGGTATTTCTGCAGAAGTGGTTTTGTTCTTCATCTTGACAATCTGTACAGCCAGCTCTGATGCCAAATTTGCACTTATACCTGACATGTGAGAAGGTCTCGGACACGTCAAGTATGTTGTAAGCAGAACCATACTTCAAACGCAGGCAGTTCCTAACGGCAGAAAGGCAGCGGCTTCCCCGGCAGTAACCAACAGTGGGAGCGCTGCTCTACCCCTCCACGCAAAGCACAGCTGATGATAAACCACTTGTGGGTATGGCTTAACCTGAACATTCCTCCAAGACTGTCAGCCTAAAAAAAAAATCAATTAATTTTATTGATAACTGTATGGAGTGTTATTCAAAGGTAGTCATAGAGCTTTTCCTTTTACCTGGATTGTCAGTAACATAAAAAAAAAAGCAAAAAAACAAAAGCTCATATTGGATTTTCCTTTTGCTCAAGTCCAAACTGTGAACTGAAGTAGGCAGTCTGGCTCCACACTGAAAAGGTTGGGAAGCCCTTATAGTGTGACCAGTACCACCCAGGCACACACCCAAGGGGGAAGGGGAAGTAACACTTTTTACAAAACTAAATACTTCTGACTTTTAACTCCCAGCTCCTACTCTTGTTAGTGAAAATTAAAGTGCTTTCCTGGTTTGGGTTTTTTGGGGTTTTTTTGGGGGTTTTGGGGGGTTTTTTTGAGGGGTGTGAAGGGCCTGATTCTGTAACTACTTTGGATGCTGGAGCCAAAGCTACCAGCTGAATCAGCCATAGTTGAACCAGGGAAACAGAACATGTTTGCTGAATGTGGCTGCTTTTGTTCCTCTTCCCTTCAGGTTCACCACATAAAATGGTTTTTCTTTTCATCTGATGTAATTTCTCTTATACATGTGAAGAGAGTGCAAGCTGCAATCTATTTTGGAAGCCCTGAAGTTACATTAATTATATATATATCATATATGATGAGTTATATATATATATAATAGTTTATTTGCCCAAATCAGCTATAAATTAAACAAGAAAAAATCAGTGCAACAGCCTGTCACCAGGAATATGTTCAGTGAGGATTCTTAAATTATGCCACAGCGTCTTCCCCCAATTGTTCATTTTCAAGAACATTAAAAAAAAAAAAAAGGGTTGTTTGTTCTGGAAATTCATGTTGGATTTCCAGTGACATTAAGCAAATCTATTCTTATTTCAGGTACAAAAATATTTCTCAAGACACAACTGTTATGTTGTCCTCAGTCAGGTGCCTCATGTGAGGCAAGTTTTCTATGAACCAGCCGGAACTTTCCCACTGGTTAATAGCCTTTTTTCGGTCCATCGCTTCACCAAGGTAAAAAAAAAAAATGCTTTAGTTCATATTTTTATTTCTAGAGCAGAAGGATCAAATATAGATTGTCAACATAAGCGATTGTTACTACTCACGATGTTGAGTATATCATGAAAGAACATACTTAATCTGAGTAGAAGTGAATTTGTAGTTCTGTAGTGTGCTGGGACATGATGGTTATATTTGATTGTTGTCTACAATTTACAGTGTTAGAGCAAAACCATTCAAAAAGGCCTGAATGTTTTACCATAGTTATATCCAGTGCCATATATATTAAACAGAAATATTTATTTGTTCTCAAAGTCTATATCAAAATATCTACATTAAACATACATAGTAAGAAAGAGAATCCATTTCTGAAACTTTGCTTTACTAGAAATTATTTTGTATTGTTATCTTCCAGAACCTCAGTTAAATTTAGGAGTTTCCAAGTATAGGCTCATTAGCACTGCAGTTTGGGTGCTGAACAAGACTATTAAGCCATTAAGGCGGGAAGGTAGTGTAAGACAAACCTAGAAGTTCACATAAATAAAGATTATGAGGGTCAATTTTATTTCCACTAATCTTCCATAATGACTCTGTGCTGAGAAATGTTACGATATTTACTGTCTTCACAGGCAAAAGTACTTCAAAAGAAATTCAAAAATATTTAACTTCTACAAATAGGAAAAGTTAAACAACTTTTCTGTGAAATTTATCAGTGGTCCTGACGCTTTTCTCACGTTCATTCTCTTCTGTTTCTCATGTCAATCTCTGACCTTTCTCTTTTAATGTATTCTTTCTATTTTTATGTTTATGTTTGTTTACTTATCTTCCATTTCTACAGCCATCTATATTTGTCCTACCACTTAGTGCGTTATTACTTCTCCTCATACTAATGCAGTAAGAGTGAACTAAAATCTCGCACCAACACTGCATCTTTAGTGGAAATTGATATGATTTCTATAACCATCTCCCTGTGGTCTACCACCACCTGCCTCTTTACTGCTGCTAGTCATTGCATCCTGTTTGTGACAGGGGCTCAGACACCTGTTTACGAATGGTGCCTTCAACTACACTTTTGTATTAGATGGAGTAAAACAATATCAAATGAAAGGTCTTCAGGAATAAAGAAGTGTATTCCAGAGAGGATGAGAAAGAAAGAATGCAGATGTGTCTATGATTCTGCAAGATAGTCCATTTTTCCTCATAAACAACTGTTTCTTCATATTTTTTAATCAGATATATTTATCCTATTTAAATGATTCAAAGCCACCCAGAGTGTGGTCTCATCTATTGGCAGGTTTGAGTTGCTGCTTGCAGCAGAACTGACTATAGATGTGTCTGCTGCGCTGCAACTCCAGGTCAGCAGTTAGATGTGTTTTAAATGTACAGGTGGAAATCTCCAATCTTGCTGCTTCGAGTTTGTACCTAACTGCATGTTTAGGCTGTTAAATGGTAAGCATACTGAATAAACCACAATTCTTTCTGCACACACTCCATACCTTTGAAAATCTATAGGTAGACAGCTACTGGTCAGTCCTGGTGACTAGCTTTAGATGCGTAAATTCTCTGGTATTTTGGGTTCCACAAACTTTTTGGTCTTAAATGGATCTGTGCCTTTCGACATCCATGCTCTGGAATTCAACTCCCTGTAACATCTATACAGCACTAAACCTTAGTCCTCTGATGCCAATGAAATTATTGCTGCTCCTGCTGTTTGCCCAGTAGCACTGACATTCTTGTGATATTTTTGTGAAGGCTTTCCTGTGAAATACATCACATTTTCCACAGTGCTCTTCAATCCAGGATATGCTAAGAATGTTTTTCAGCCTGCTCTGTTCCCGAGAACCCTTGTCCTGGTTTTGGCTGGGATAGACTTAATTTTCTTTCTAGTGGCCAGTATAGTGCTGTGTTTTGGATTTAGTATGAGGATAGTGTTGATAACACACTGATGGTTTTTGTTGTTGCTGGGTAGTTGCAGTGCCTACACTAAGCCGAGGACTTTTCAGCTTCCCATGCCCTGCCAGGTGCAGAAGAAGCTGGGAGAGCACAGCCAGGACAGCTGGCCCGGGCTGGCCAAAGGGACATTCCCTGCCATAGAGCATCATGCTCCAGATGGAACTGGGGAAGCTAGCTGGGAGGTGGGATCGCTGCTCAGAAACAGACTGGGCATGGGGAAGGGCGGTGTTTCTGAAGGTGGTGAGCAATTGCATTTGTGCATAACCTGGTGGTGGTGGTTGTTATTATTATTATTATTATCATAATCTTCCTTTGTTACCCTATGAAACTGTCTTTATCTCAACCCACAAGTTCTTTTCCATTCTCCTCCCCGTCCCACTGGGGGGAGTGAGCGAGCGGCTGCGTGCGGGCTGGGGTTGAGCAACAACAGCCCTCTGAGTCCGTTCGGCAACATTTTGCAGCATCCGGGCCCACGGACAGAGTTTTCTCCCTGACAGCCTTCGCTTTATCCTCCAACAGGTTGCTATGGGAACAGTGAAGCACTAACTCCTTACAGCATCAACCAATTGGTTTTAGGTCTACTAACTTGAAAAAGGCTTCAAAGGGTTGTTTGGTGGGGTTTTTTTTAGTTGAAAAATAAAAACCACGTGTATCAAGTACCAACCACAGTTCTTCAGAACAAAGTACATAACCAGATGGTAACTTACATATATCCGTCAACATCACCTGTCTGAGAGACTTTAGCAAAGGAGAACTTAATACAGTATTTATTTATTGGCAAGCTCACTTTATTCAGACATATTGTGCTCTGGGTTTCTGTGCACAGCTCTGACATGTCAGGAAGGCTACGCTTCAAACAGGAGATTTGGCTTCGTGGGAACTGACCAGCAGCACCGCTGTAACCAACCAGCTCGCTCCCACCTCGGCACAGCCAGGGCTCTAGCGCTGTGTAGCCTCAGGAAAAGTTATGTGCATGCAGGATCCAGAGTTTTTTAGGCATCTTGGTCGGGGGTTTTTTTGGGGGGTGGGAGGAGGCAGAGAAATCTGATGTGGAACATACTCTTCAACTAGATTAGATAATTTTCTTCTCAGTGAGGTTTTTGGCTGTGTTAATGTGACTGGATAGAGCTAGCACACTTAAAAACAGACAGGTTTTTTGCTTATTATGATCCAATCTGTCCATAATGTGGAGTCATGTTGATATCTCTAAAGGAAGCCTTTTTATTTGTCTTGATTTTCTCTATTTTTAGTAGTGTAAAAATATTTTTTTATTCAAAAGACATGCAGTAACTGTGAGTTCTCTTGCAGTGCATCCCACTCCAAACTGCTCTGAGAATAGAAACAATATTGAACGCTAAGAACATAAAGAGTTTCTATTCAAATACATAAGTGAAATGTATCAAATAAGCCAAGAAAAAATACAATTAAACCCAATTCCTTATATGGCAACAAACTAAGATTAGCTAACTGAGGATGTAATTTGTAATATTATCACTGTGGGTACAGTTCATATCCTTGTAGTTAATTTGCATCAGTTTGGGGTTTTGTTGTTGTTCGCACATAAAATTACCCATTCAGATTTGTTCTGGGCTGAAACATGGCTTACAGGACACCATTTAGTGCCAACTGTATTTTTTTTTCCCCTGTGTCAATAGTGAAAGCTTCTTTTTCTCCAGGGTATTGTGTTGTGTGATTGGGGCATATGTAGGAGACAATTGTTTAATTTGCAGCTGATGCTGAAAAAACCCAACCATTCCAGAATTTGAAATTAGAGTGTAACAGTGAAATAGTAAGCAAACGTGCCAGGATTGCATGCAATAGCCCCTTGAAAAGTGATTCTACAAAACCAGAGTCACAACCGTTAACGCTAATGACAAAAAATTAATGTTTACTGTCTGTTTGCTCCACACAACTCCTCTTTACAAGCACAGGTAAAGACACTTCTGTAACTGAGCAAGAAATAGGCTGAGTAGAGACTAGCTGCACCCTTGTAGGCAGAGGCAGTGACAAGATGGAGATAGCAGCAGTAGCCCGTATTTCAGCATGGGTTAACATCAAGTGTGCAGCTGGATCCTCAGAAGATTTGTATTCTGTGCTGAAATCCCACCCATCTGGGTTTTCTTCACATGGCTACCCAGGCTTGCCAGAGGAGAGCTGGCGAGGGGATGGGTAATATGCCCACATCTGCGGTAATCGTATGCAGACTGGATTCCGTGGCCCAGGCTCCGATACCAATGCAGCTGGAAGGTCCCCAGTTACAGAGGCCAGCCAGCAGTGCCCGGAGGAGGTGAGGAGCCGGGTGGCACGGCGTGATGAAGACAATGTCCTACAGGGCCTCACTGCCATGCCACGTGGGAACCCAGCAGGCAAGGCTGCTATAGGGTTGGAGCTTCCTTATGGGAAGCCCAAAGAAGACGTGGTAAAATCCACCTCTGGTGAAGGCAAATGTTTTTGCCTTGAGATTATATTTTCTGTGGGTCAGCTGTGAAGTTACATAGTGAACGATGATACTACATTGACAGGAAAGGAGAAGGAGCATATTTTTATTGCTTTCTAAGGCCTGGAATGGGGTCTTGATTCTGGATTTGTGACCAATCTATTCTTCCTTAGGCTTTTATTCACAAAATTGGAAGTAGCCTGTATATGGGATTAGTCTGTGCATAGGAAAATTGGAATATCTTGTGCATGCCAGTTAGTAACCGGGAAAATATATTGCCTTCACTTTGCTTGTATCTGTGCTTCCAGATGTCACCATACTGTGAATTAAAGCCTTTCTGGTTTATTTGAATTGGATTTCAAACTTGCTATATTGCATTGCTGCACCCACAGTGGTTCTGTCACCAGTGATGAATTACCCTACAAGACAAACGTGAAAACCAGAGGCACACTGTAAACTAGAGCTGAATCTAACATGCAAACAGTTTGCGATATTGACACACCTAAAAGCTTCTGCAGCCTAGCCCAAACAGTGGAGACTGCGAACCTCTCCCCAGTCAGTTGCTCCCATAAATCTTAGAGAAATGTCTTAATTTTAACCACATGTTCTCAGAGGCGCTTTGCTCCATGTTAAACTCATGTTACTGACAAGCCTCTCAATCAAATTCTCTCCCCATCCTTTGAAATCATTATTTTTCAAGTCTGATATATAATTTGATCCTAAATTTGGGCAAGGAAGAGTCAGCATTACTGTTCGAGTGTGCTCTAGACTAGGGCTTATTTCTCAGTGACAGCTTCATTAAGAACCCTCGGTATTGCCTATGACAGCCATTCCTCTTTGGAGTTACTCATTTGGTTTTCCTTATTAGTCTCCCTCAGCTTAACACCTGTAAGGCAAGATTAATATCACAGCTATGTAGATGTGCCTATCATGCAAAATAATGTGTAATATCTGATTTTCCACAAGTGGGTAAGAAAAACCTTCTCTAACAGCAGATTATTCCACATTTGCCTACCACTGATTCTTTTTAAACATTTTTCTCCAAAGCATCTGTTACTGGCCTCAGGACATTGTATTAGACAGTCCATTATTCTGATTTGATATGGCAATTTCTATGTCTCTAATTGTGCTGATGACAGCACCCCTGAGCTGAAGACAGACTATAGTTTCGTGAATTCCTCCCTGCGTGTAGACCTGGCAGGGTGGCTGCAAACCTGGTCTCCAGCTTGGGGTGAATGCTGGGGAAAGGCTGGAGTACAGCCCAGTCCTGCTGTTTTCCAGGTATTCTCAATCAGGGAAATGTTCACAAGGGGGATGTTGCAAATGAATGTAAATTAGAACAAAGTTCCTCTGGTAAGAGCC
The DNA here is from genome assembly GCF_028858705.1 of Grus americana. Taxonomy (NCBI): domain Eukaryota; kingdom Metazoa; phylum Chordata; class Aves; order Gruiformes; family Gruidae; genus Grus; species Grus americana. The sequence continues at coordinate 65,674,887 of NC_072853.1, forward strand.
AGGTTATGGAGCTGTGATGCAGGATGCACACAGCTAACAAAAAATATCAGTTTTGCCCCTTCCGTAGTCTGATGATGAACAAAGTTGAGAGGCAGGGAGGCTATAGCATCAAGTGCTGAATAACCATCAGTCATAGCTGTTCAGGTGCCTACTTCCAGATTGCCTTCTATGCAATTGCCGTGCCATTTCCCACACATACCTACTGCTCCATGCCACCAACACCCAGTTGAATTAAAAACCTTCTTCTGAAACTCTAAGCTGTCTTCCTGTCAGCCCCAGTCTTTAGGAAATACTCCAGGTTAAATCAGGATATTTATCAGACCTCTCCTGAAACTGCAGAGGTAGATGCAACCAGTTCTGCTTCTGTTACAAAATCATCTACTTGTTTCTAGTAATTGTAGCCCATCTGGAGGTTTCTCTTTCTCCTGTAAATGTCCCTCAGAGGAAGTTTGAAGTCCTGTAGAGTCAAGAGTGAAGAAACAAGTAAGCTAAGCCAGCCATAACTAATGTGGTAACTTATTTCCCCTGCTTTTTTAAGAAATACATATTTGTGATATTGCTTTATTTACTGGAGAAGTCATGCACAACAAAGTGGCAGAAGCCCAGGCTCATTAAGCATGACCCTCTCCAGACTTAGCTTTATAGCCTTCTCTCTTGAGAAAGAACGGTGCCATCTACATGTAATAAGATATTGCAATTAAATAGAGATCCTGGTATATCAGTTTTCAGCAAGCTTTTTCTATTAATAGATTTGGTAATGGCAGCTTTCATACTGCTAACACCACAAAATGCTTGAAAAAAAAAATCTTATGACTTCTTCAACAAAGCTCCTTAGAAAAAATAATTTGATGAATGGACTTGCTTGAATGGACTTGTTCATAGGCTTTACAAATTGGGAGGGATACTGGACACCACTCAGTATAAAGGCCTGAACAAAAAAGAGAGACCATGACAAAGGAGACCCTAACAGTGGTGCCATACGATTTTATGTCATATGCTGTTTCTCTTACAATCTATAATCAATATGTGGAATTCACACGGACAGATTGTTGTGAAAAACTAAAATAATTTGACTATATACCAGTCAACAGACTCGTCCACATAGATAGGGTGTCAGGACAGCAATAGGTTTTCTCACACAGTTAAAGAGCTGCTTCAAAGGTAAGCGACATATCCACAATGATAGAATGATGGAGACATCAGTAAGTAATTCGTAAGTCTGAGGAAAATTTTTGAAATTAGTTGGGAAAAAAAAGAAAGGATGCCAAGGGACAGGATCTGACATTGCTGCAGTGTCTTAGAGCAACTGGGCAGCTGACAGAGGCGGGAGGGGAGTGATGCTCAGTGTTCGGCTGGCTGCTTCTGTCGCTGCTTCTTCCCACCATCCTATGGTCGTGTCCCTCCTGCATGACTTAGGAGCCCCTCAGGGCCTTTTCTTTGGGGAAAAAACCAAAACCAACCAACCAACCAAACAACCCCACCCCCCACACCCCCTCAAAAAAAAGAAACAAATAAAAAAAACCAAACAAGGAATAAAAACCAAAAAAGCAGAACTTTTTCTGAGGAAGCTTGAGCCAGTCTTGCCAGTTTGCTTACTCATCCCCATACCCTCTGGGAAGGCTGTCTCGTAGCCTCAGTATCTGTTTGATGCTTGTCCAGATTTCTCTGTGCTTTCAAATTTTCTTTTCAACAAATTGCTTCTGCAGATTGTAATTCTTTGTCTGTAGCAAGCCTTTAGCAAGAGTATATAAAGTACACATAAAGTACATAGATTTGGTGTGCTCTGTGCCTTGCTATGGGACTGGTGTCTACTCTCAAAATCTGTTTCGGTTAGTTTAGCTTTGATACAGTTTGGGCTCTGACCACCTTATTAGCTAAATAACTGGTCAGAAATCATTTTGGCAGATGCCAATTTGCTGATAATGGTACCAGCATGAAGACTTAAGCATTTCCAAGACGAAGCAGGTGTCTGTGTATCTTTTAGAGGATATGGCAGTGTTTGACTTGTTCAATGCGATACATGGGAGCTGGAGTAAAGTACGAGCCTGAACTCGTCTTCCAGGTTTATGCCAAGTGCACAAATTGCTAGTCTTTTGAGGATTTTAATAGCTAGCAGACATTTCAACAGGATAAGATAGTTCTTTTGAATTGATTTGAGGAGAAATGAAAGGAAGGACTGCACTTTTCTGCATGTACCAGAGTCTAGAGATCTGGGATTTTTGGAAGCCACAGAACAGGGATTTGTAGGAGTGAAAAAATCATGAGTGTTGATGTGGCAAACGATTTTATCACAGTGAAATCTAGACAGTGATAGGTACAATAATATGGAGACTGACAGGTAAGCTCACAAGAGAGGAAATGTGGGAAGTGAAAGAAAAATATAAACTCTGAATGAAGAATGAGAAGAAAGGAAATTGCTATTATTCATAGGAATGATTGGCATTGCAAAAAGGATAGCAACAGCTTTAATGATGTATATGCAGGTACTGCATGTGATCTGTGAAAACTCAAGATATAATTCTTAGAATTTCAGGGGCTATGTTATTTATATACTTAGAATCTGCATTGATAATATCTTAGGGCCAAATGGAAACATTCAGAAACTTAGAAAGCGGAAGACAAAAAATGTTTTTGTTGGATGCTACTAGTTGGAGTCAACTGAATAGAGATAACTATTTACCCAAAGTTAAAAAATTTTAGTTGTCCAAATACATGGACACATATTCTCTTGCTACTCATTTAAAAAAAAAAATAAATAAAAAAGAGCTAATTTGATCAGAGAAAGTCTTCCCTTTCGTGTTCACTTGAAATTGTTTTTCCTGGCAGAATTCCTCATATTTGTCTCCAGCAGGAATAAACTGGTATCTTTAAAGCCAATATTACAAAAAAACCCTAGTGCCTCTTATGCTCTCGATTGCTCACTCATTTGATGGTTATCTTGCTAAAAAAAAAAAAAAGAATTATTTCAATTTTTAAAGTGATGTATTGATGCACCTGAGAGTCTTGCTGCTCAGATTACTTCTTGGATAAAATGACATACAGCTGTGAAGCACAATAAACATTTTGATTCAAATCACGTATTCTGGCAAGAGACAACCTGCCTGAGATCAATAGGGCACCACATAGCAAAATAATCAAGCTCTACTCCCACTACTGGATTGCTCCCTGCATTTTAACCTTGTTTCATAGAAAATTTGTAACATCTTCTCAGAAAACTCTTTCATGGAAAAAACAGAACTCACCATTACTTTTTTTTTTTTTTAATTGGTAAGTGGGAGTAAGCTTGCCATTCCTGCACTTTGTAACTATGTAACTCAAGTTACCTCTAACACCTTTTCCCCAATTTAATTTATTATTCTCTTTTGTTTACAGGAAGTCCACAAGTGCCAATATCTGTAGTACATTTGCACTGTGAAGGATGATTAAAAACACTGATGATTGCCACACCAACTCAGCTATAGCTGAACTGTCGTGGTACTTCAGCATCTATGGAAGGAAAGAAAGAACTAGGTGTGCTGCTTCTGAATGCAGGGGAACCTTCGCAACTAGCCAGCTAATCTGCTCACTGTAGGATGAAGTATTGGCATTCCCGAAATTTAGCCCAACTTCATGGTAGCCTGGTATATCAGGAGGGCTTTCAACAGGGGCCAAAATATTCTCAGAATGTTGCTGCTTGCTACTCCCGCTGTGAGGGGAGTTATCAAATTGGTTGTATTAGGTCATTTCATACAGTCAAAAGCAAAATATGTGCAGTGTCATGACATAAAATTACATAATTGTCAAATCATTATGTCTGTCTTGTACAACCCATGATAAATTGAAAATGGGCTGATAAGGTTTGAACAGGAGCAGTAAATTGTATAATCTCTTGCTGAAAATTATTTTTTACTCATTATCTTCCAAGGTTGTTATCTCATTCTGCAACTAATCCTTATTTTATATTTCTGCCAAAGCCAGCAGTTAGAACCTTTAAATATCAAATGTATCCTGTATACTGTGAAATAGATTTTATGTCTTGAAAGTAAAGGATAATAATAATATGAATAAAATGCATGATCTTATAAACTGTCTTAGGAGTATTCCTTAAATATGGGCTTTTCAAAGAAACATGTGAGTTCAGTCAATTCACCAGAACTTTTCTGCTAGACACCTTCCATGATGCTTTCATTGTGAATGATATTTGATTGGGATACAGAGCCATATATGAAGGGATACATATATCCTAATAAGCATTCAAATGGATATTCAAACAGAAATTAAGAACTTCCTTCCTTCATGCTACTAGATGAACACTAGCCACCTTTTTGACAGTACGTTCTTATTTATTAACTACCCCTCTATATCTCTGTGGAACTGTAAGAGACTTTCCACCAAAGTCAAAAAAACTTAATTTGGAGTGGCAGTAGAAAAGGCCCTGAGGATTAGATCCTGACTGGGACACTAAGGGAATATTAATCCAGTTGGGGGCACCTGCTGTGGTATTCACCATGTTAAGTTCAGAAACTACAACACATGCTTCCTCATTTGAATTAGGTGTGCTGGGCTCCCTTCATACCCAGAGGAGGAAAAATTGGCCATTCTACAGCATTCAATCACAGAATAGTTTGGGTTGGAAGGGACCTCAAAGATCATCTAGTTCCAACCCCCCTGCCATGGGCAGGGACACCCTCCACTAGACCACGTTGCCCAAAGCCCCATCCAGCCTGGCCTTGAACACTTCCAGGCAGGGGGCAGCCACAGCTTCTCTGGGCAACCCGTTCCACTGTCTCACCACTCTCACAGTGAAGAATTTCTTTCTAACATCTAATCTAAATCGACCCTCCTTCAGTTTAAGGCCATTGCCCCTTGTCCTGTCACTCCATGCCCTTGTAAACAGTCCCTCTCCAGCTTTCCTGTAGGCCCCTTCAGGTACTGGAAGGCTGCTGTAAGGTCTCCCCAGAGCCTTCTCTTCTCCAGGCTGAACAACCCCAACTCTCTCAGCCTGTCCTCACAGGAGAGGTGCTCCAGCCCTCCGATCAGCTTTGTGGCCTCCTCTGGACTCTCTCCAACAGCTCCATGTCCTTCTTATGTCAGGAGCCCCTTTCCTCCCTCACACAGCAAGTCTAAGTTATTAAAATGCAATTCTAGCCATGTAACAATGCATTCATCTGATTAATTCTAAACATTAACCTTAAGATTAGATGAATTGTGTCCTAATGTTCCTCTTTCTGTCCTCCCCTCTAGAAGAAGCATAAAGTAGGTAGTTTAGAAGTAAGCGATCATACCTATTGATAATGACAACTGGTCAGATAAATAAAACCCCTTTTTGCCTGATTGTGAACAATACCTGCCACTGAAAAATATCAAGATAGGTCAATTTTTATCAAAAAAATGTTTTAAAAAAAAAGATTCTGCTGGGACAGGGGAAAATATGTCTGATTATGTAAAATATTATTAGAGCAGTACCATTCTAGAATGTTAGCTTTAATTATTTGTAAATGTTGACAAATGTAAAATGAATGTAACTCAGATTTTCTGTCCTCCTTTCCTTTCTACTGACTGATTAAAGAGGTCAGCTACACTGAATATCATCACTGGAAAGGAAAGGCAAATGGTCATCCTTTCATGTAAGAGATTTGATGAGCAGAGATAATTGCAATATGTCTGTGTTAGTCCAATGATATTGTTACACACATAAAATCTAACTTTCTTATCCATTGCAGGTGATTTACTATTAAGATACACACTTTTTGCATAGCAGCTGATGAAGTGAATGCAATCAAATCTTGTATGCATAAATAACACAACCTCCTTTTTCTTAATATTATTCAAAAGAAATTGCTCAATAGCCTTTTCACTGTAAAACTATTTTTCTACTGTGATCCACTTCATGGGTTAAATGGTGCTCATGGAATATAATAGATCCTCATGAAACAAATTGTCCATAACTGTCTATTTATCTGTCTGTCACATTTATTCCAGAAAAAAGCTCCGTTCTTAGAAATTTATCTTGGACATCAAGGATGGACTTAGACAAAACTGGGGCTTTCAGCTTCATTTCAAGAAAAGCTAGAACTGTAAATGCCTAAGTGTGTGTGTCTGTAGTCTGTACTCTTTCTGTGTATTTTGTCCTTATATTCAGATCCCACGAAAGTCAAAGTGCTACTTCCCTTTGAATAATAAAACCATGACTTGAGTTAGAAGAGTTACAAGAGAAACACTTGAAATTGGTTAACTTTGTATGCATTTTGCATTATTTTCTGTGGTTAAAAATACTTAGATTAGAAAAAAATAGTAATATGCATACCAATCTAAATATTTAAATATTTTCCCATGCACTTACAAATGTACTGTGGGTATACAATATGAGACCGTTAAAGCTGGAGAGTGACTTTCAATGTTATTTGTTCCTAAACTAGCAGACACTCTCTAAACTACTACAGTGGGAAAACAGAGTGCGGAAATTTGGTCTAGAATTGCATGTGCAACACCGTCAGTCTCTCTTGAGGACCAGATTCAGTACAAATAAAATCCTGCCACTATTTTCCTGCAGAGTGATATGAAGTACCTCACAGAATGCATCACTGCTGCTGGTAATAACAAGCATGTAGCAAGCACCATGGCAGGGAACATTTTCAGGGACATGTTCCTACCTCTGCGCTGTCAGGTGTAAATGCTTCCTGGAGTTCTAAAATTAAAAGGAGATGGGATACTTTCAGCACTGAGTCAGCCTGACGAATTAGCAGAGTGGTTCTACTTCCATTTTGTTTCGCATTCTTTGGAAAAGTGAAAAATTTCCTTTATTCTTTAGGGAACTAGATCTAGTACCTCCCAGGACTCTTAGAAATGCCTCAATGATGTGACATTACATGAACAGGCAGAAAAAAACCCCCAAAAAACAACAGTAACAGGAAAGGGTTTCTGCTGCTTTCCACTGAGGAAAATCATCTTTTTCCAACTGCACTGTAGGAGAAAAGTTATGAAGTAGAAAAAGAAGATTCCATGGTAACTGCTGTCAGAGCTGAAAGAATTAAGAAAGAGTGATAAATAGTCTCAAGAATGAATCTCGTTGGCCTCCATTAGCCTTTCTGAAGGCCTGGTCTTGGTTTCCCAGGCAGGAGCTACTTAGGTAGCACTGACAGTGATGAGGGTGGCAGTAACATTTTTCAGCCTCTTTGGCTTAAGAACCCATTTCTCTTCACTTTCTTCATCCTCCTACCTTACCACCGTAAGGCAATCGTCCAGCTGTGTGGTGCGTGTTTGCTCTGCCCTCATTGAATGACAGCTCCACGTCAGAGCCTCATGACTGTCTCCAGATGCATTTACTCCTGACTGCCTACCCAAATGTTGAAAGACTGGGTTCTGTCTGCCAAGTAAGCCAGTATTTCTTTGGGTATGAATATATACAGACATAAAATAACCATACTTCCTTTGCCTTATTCTTAAGGAAACTGACAGCCTACAGGTTAAAAATCTCTCTTTCCTTGAATGGTTTTATCTTCAATGTCACAAACTTGTAAACATTTTCCAGCAATAGAGTATCTACCAGGATCTGTTTTATCATGGTTTAATTATTATTATTATTTTAAGGGTAGTCATACTTTTTGTTTTTCTTACCACCACAGCATGGTTCACTTGCTTTTATAGGTCTAGCCTTTGGGTAGCTGTAAGCAGTTCAGATTTCTCTTAATTCAATGTTTTCATTTGTCCTGTTTCCAATTACATTTGGAACTATTTTATTGACTGAAGTGTAATTCCTTTAAAGTGTTTTCTTCTAATTAATATAAATAGAAGGTAAGTAATTCAGTAAGTAATTCAATTTTTTAGGGATTTCTTATTTTCACTTGTGGCTGTAAACTGAGCACTGATGATAACAGATTCTAATTTTGAAAATAAAGAAAAACAAAACCCCTATTCAGATTCTACTTTTTAATCTAACTGGAACCATAGCTATTACAAAATCTCAGTTTATTAAGGGAAATATTCTATTTTTTTCTTTATTTCATTTTGGTTTAATTTTTAGGTAAGATTGACTCAATTAACTCTGACCCTATCTGGTGGTTTGTATCTTTCTTTATGGGCAGCCTAAGCTCATCCTAGGGTAACTTGCTGATTGAAATGGAGTTATGACAGAGAGGAATGTAGTCCAATACCTCTCACATGAAATTATCTTTTCAGTGCTGACAGATTTTTCAATAAGCTCTTGAATATCAGAGTTTCTGGCCTTCAGAAAAATCCTCAACTTGCTTTCTGAAGCTATGCAGCCTGATTTTATTTCTTAGGCAGTGGGCACAAACCTGATTATTTGATGGATATCATCAGCTGCATTGAAGAGTGGTCCTGCTGCCCCACTCCTAACTGCGTTCTTTCAGACAGTAAAAGATGTTGGAATAGTGACTTTTTCTTACAGTGTGCTAATTCGTTTTTCTGACCTTAAGCATGTCAAACAGCCTTCTGTGATGGCATGACCAGCTGGGTGGATGAAGGGAGAGCAGTGGATGTTGTATACCTTGACTTCAGCAAGGCTTTTGATACTCTCTCTCATAATATCCTCATTAGCAAGCTTAGGAAGCGTGGGCTGGATGAGGGGTCAGTGGAGTGGGTAGAGAACTGGCCGAATGGCAGAGCCCAGAGGGTTGTGATAAGTGGCACAGAGTCTAAGTGGAGGCCTGTAGCTAGTGGTGTCCCCAGGGGTCAGTGCTTGCTCTGGTCCTATTCAACATATTCCTCAATGACCTGGATGAGGGGGCAGAGTGTATTCTCAGCAAATTTGCTGATGATACTAAGCTGAGGGGAGTGGCCGAAACACCAGAAGGCTGCGCTGCCATTCAGTGAGACCTGGACAGACTAGAGAACTGGGCAAAGAGAAACCATATGAAATTCAATAAGGGCAAATGTAGCGTCCTGCACCTAGGGAAGAACCACCCCAAGCATCAGTACAGGTTAAGGGTTGACCTGCTGGGAAGCAGCACTGCAGAGAAGAACCTGGGAGTCCTGGTGGACCACAAGCTCTCCATTAGCCAGCAACGTGCCCTTGTGGCCAAGAAGGCCAATGGTATTCTGGGGTCCATTAACAAGAGTGTGGCCAGTAGGTCAAGGGATGTTATCCTCCCCCTCTGCTCTGCCCTGGTGAGGCCACATCTGGAATACTGTGTCCAGTTCTGGGCTCCCCAGTTCAAGAAAGACAGGGAGCTACTGGAGAGAATCCAGCAGAGGGCTACAAAGATGATTTGGGGACTGGAGCATCTCTCTTATGAGGAAAGGCTGAGAGAGCTGGGTCTGTTTAACCTGGAGAAGAGAAGACTGAGAGGGGATCTCATCAATGCTTATAAATATCTAAAGGGCGGGTGTCTAGATGATGAGGCCAGACTCTTCTTAATGGTGCCCAGTGACAGGACAAGGGGCAATGGGCACAATCTGGAACACAGGAAGTTCCACCTGAATATGAGGAAAAACTTCTTCACTTTGAGGGTGACCAAGCACTGGAACAGGCTGCCCAGAGAGGTTGTGGAGTCTCCTTCTCTGGAGATATTCTAAACCCGCCTGGACACAATCCTGTGCAACCCGCTCTAGGTGATCCTGCTCTAGCAGGGAGGTTTGGACTAGATGATCTCCAGAGGTCCCTTCCAACCCCTGCCAATCTGTGAATCTGTGAATCAGTAAAGCTTTCTTTCCTTCTCTAGTCAACCATGCACACACAATAATTCCTGCAATCTTCTGAGGTCCAGTTTTCCATAAGTGTTCCTCTTATTTAAGTATGCCAATCAAATAATAGATATTTTTTAAAGTCACTAAACAGGTTACATTCAGTGGGATTTAGGCACCAGATTTTGCCCTCAATGAGATTTAGGGTCCTAACTTTCTGGAAAGAATTTACAAATCTAGAAGGAAACATAGTTGTATTTTGAATCAAAAGCCTTTGGGTATTTGATCTCTAATGTCTGTGTGGCTTTTTCTAATGTTTATCCCTTTCTTCCAGACTTCATCCTACTGATCAAAGTCTTGTGGCTGCTACTGTGGCTGCAAGTCAGTCTTTAAATTTTACCTTGTACTTTTGTTGCACTTGAAAATAGCAGTAGTGTTTCTGTGTGAGTCTAGTTTAAGAAAAATATTCATGTTCTTAAAAAAAAAAACAAACAAAAGAGCGTTTTGCAGAACCAAGATTTGAATCAGTTGACTAATCAGGACCATAACAGATTCATCATTCTGAAGTGCTCATTACTGAAAAAGTGCTATGATCGATGTGATGACTACAAATGCCTTTATATATCCTTTAGTCTGACTAAATTATTCTACCACATATTTTCCTTGAAAATATTGCATTTATTTTCCCCATCAAAGCATATATACATATTTATGTATGTATAAATAAAATTATTCTGTTAGATAAAGACATAAGCATGAGTTGGGGTCAAGTCAAGAACCAAAGTTCACTCCTAGTAGTAGTCACTCCTGGTAAGGAATAGCTAATGACCAGCTTCATAGTCAGAATCAAGTGGATGTCTCCTAATATCTAACACAAATGTGTTTCATAAGAATTTTGATCCTCAGAGCCTGAAAAGAAAAGGTTGTATTTAACATGAGAAATACATGAGGAAATGTTGAAATATATGATATACTCAAATTAGTCACAGGTATGAAGGTAGGTATGGATGGCTATGCAAAAAAAAAAAAAAAAAAATCTGCTCCTGTCTCTGGATTCACATTCCTTCCACAAAAAGTAAAAATTACAAGCTGGATAGACTACTGGATCTGTTGACATCTCATATCTTTCAGTTATTAGTGCTTTCATCTATGATAGTGATTTTAAAATTTACACAGAAATGTAAGTAGAATGCATTTTGAAACTTAGCCAAAATTCCTCTCTCATATGGCAAAGCTGAGAAGTTTTTCTTTTTTCTTTTCTGAGGAATACATAGATCTGGTGAATCTTAGGCTATATGTTTATGCATGAAGTGGAAAGCTGAGGAATTATTCTTGTCTCATTAGAATATTTTGAAACTCTAGATTTTTTTAAAATTTAAATTCATACTAGAATATAAGCCTCTCAGATATTTATATCATTTTTCAACAAGCAATACTAAATGCAAGCATTATATTTAAATAGGCTTACTTTCAAGATTAAAGAGATTTTCTTCAGTATCTATTTTTCACCACAGTATTTTATTTTATATGCAAAGTCTTAATGAGTGGGGTTGAAATGGTAGGTTATCACTGGGAAAGGAGATTCACAAATTCTTGCAAACTTTCTTCCCAATATTCTAATCTCTTCAGAATCCCATTTTCTCATCTTCTTTCAGAATGTCAGTAAATAAAAAAAATATTTTAAAAGTTTTTAAAGCTTGAAAAGAATTTTAAAAATACAATAAAGTAGATCCTTCTATGATTGAGATATATTTAACTCCTTAGAAAATGAAAAATGTACGGTGGTCCTGTCCAAATAGAGGATTTTACAAGAATAATAGCATAATTATTTAATAATAGCATAATGATAATATATGTACCAGTAAATAGCTATTAGTAATAAGGTAATTATTTTTTTATTGCCAGAGAAGTTATCGAACAATCTCAGCTAACAAGGATAAGTAAGAGGAAAAACAATTCATTTGATCAGTACAAGTTAAGCAGTTCTACTGCAAGGGAAACTTAACATCACTTACAAAATGCATTTTAGAGAAGTGAAATATGAATGAAGGGTACTATAGCTTACTGCTATATAAATCTCTTCGCTTAGCTCAACTCCTTCTGGACAAGTTTTCCAACTGTGGGGTGAGCAGGTGTGGTGGGTTGACCCTGGCTGGAGGCCAGGTGCCCACCAGAGCCGCTCTATCACTCCCCTCATTCACCGGACAGGGGAGAAAAGGCATAACGAAACGCTTGTGGGTCGAGATAAGGACAGGGAGAGATCACTCACTAATTATCGTCATGAGCAAAACAGACCAAACTTAGAGAGGGAATTCATCTGATTTATTACTAGGCAAAACAGAGTAGAGGAATGAGAAAATAAAATCAACTCTTAAAACACCTCCCCCCACCCCTCCCATCTTCCTGGGCTCAACTTCACTCCCGGCTTCAACCTTCCCCCCCTCAGCGGCACAGGGGGACGGGGAATGGGGGTTACGGTCAGTTCATCACACGTTTCTGCCACTTCTTCCTCCTCAGGGGGAGGACTCCTCTCATCGTTCCCCTGCTCCAGCATGGAGTCCCTCTCACGGGAGACAGTTCTTCATGAACTTCTCCAACGTGAGTCTCTCCCATGGGGTGCAGACCTTCAGGAGCAAACTGCTCCATTGTGGGGTCCCCCACGGGGTCACAAGTCCTGCTAGCAAACCTGCCCTGGCATGGGCTCCTCTCTCCACGGGTCCACAGGTCCTGCCAGGAACTTGCTCCAGCGTGAGCTTCCCACAGGGCCACAGCCTCCTTCAGGTGCCTCCACCTGCTCCGGCGTGGGGTCCTCCACAGGCTGCAGGTGGAATCTCTACACCCCCTCATCCTTCCTCCATGGGCTGCAGGGGAAACAGCCTGCTTCACCATGGCCTTCACCACGGGCTGCAGTCAACTATCTCTGCTCCAGCGCCTGGAGCACCTCCTCCCCCTCCATCTGCACTGACCTTGGTGTCTGCAGAGTTTCTTACATCTTCTCACTCCTCTCTCCGGCTGCAAAAGCTCTCTCTCTAAGTGTTTTTCTTCTTCTTAAATATGTTATCACAGAGGCGCTGATTGGCTTGGCCTTGGCCAGCGGCGGGCCCATCTTAGAGCCGGCTGGCATTGGCTCTGTCAGACACAGGGGAAGCTTCTAGCAGCTTCTCACAGAAGCCACCCCTGTAGCCCCCCCCCCCCACTACCAAAACCTTGCCATGCAAACCCAACACAGCAGGTACACTGTGCGCTGGGTGAAGGACTGGCTGAAGAACAGAGTTCAAAGGGTTGTAGTGAACGGGGCTATATCTGGCTGGTGACTGGTTATCAGCGGCGTTCCTCAGGGTTCAATTCTAGGGCCATTTCTATTCAAGTTATTTATCAATGATCTGGATGCAGGAGTTGAATGCACTATTAGCAAGTTTGCTGATGATACCAGACTGGGAGGTGCTGTTGACTCTCTTGAGGGACAAGAGGCCTTGGAGAGGGATCTGGATAGATTGGAGCATCGGGCTGTGATTAATGGGATGAAATTTAACCAGTCCCAGTGCCAGATTCTGCCCCTAGGATGGAATGATGCTGGACACAAGTATAAATTGGGAGAGGAGTGGCTGGAGAGCAGCCCTGCAGAAAGGGATCTGGGGGTGCTTGTCAACAGCAGCTCAACAGAAGTCAGCAGTGTGCCCTGGCAGCCCAGATGGCAAACTGCATCCTGGGGTGCATCAAGCACAGCATAACCAGCCTGTCAAAGGAGGTGATTATCCCGCTGTATTCAGCATTGGTGTGGCCTCACCTTGAGTGCTGTGTGCAGTTCTGGGCCCCACAATATAAGAAAGATGTGAAGGTCCTTGAATGTATCCAGAGGAAGGCAACAAAACTGGTGAAAGGGCTGGAAGGAATGTCCTGTGAGGAGCGGCTGAGGGCTCTGGGTTTGTCTAGTTTGGAGAAAAGGAGGCTGAGGGGTGCCCTCATGGCTCTCTGCAGCTTCCGGAGGAGGGGAAGTGGAGAGGGAGGTGCTGAGCTCTTCTCCCTGGGATCCAGTGACAGGACACCTGGGAATGGCTCAAAGCTGCGCCAGGGGAGGTTCAGACTGGACATGAGGGAGCATTTCTTTACTGAGAGGGTGGTCAAACACTGGAACAGGCTTCCTAGAGAGGCAGTTGATGCCCCAAGCCTGTCAGGGTTTAGGAGTTGTTTGCACAATGCCCTTAACAACAGGCTTTACCTTTGGGTCAGCCCTGAATTCATCAGGCAGTTGGACTAGATGATCGTTGTAGGTCCCTTCCAACTGAAATAGTCTATTTCTATCCTATCCTATCCTATCCTATCCTATCCTATCCTATTGTTTCTACTAATTTCATTTCTATCTGTTTCTATTCATTTCTATTCTTGGCTGGGGTGTTCAGAGCTTACTTCAGTGGTGCAGCTGTAGAGGCTGGGGGTGTCATTGCAGAGTTTCTCAGGAATATGTGATGCCTTTTTGATGCCATCAGATATAGCCTAACCCTTCTGTCTCCTTTTCCTCTTTTCCTTCGTTGCTCATTCTTGTGCTGACATAAAGAAGATTCCAGTCTCTGCTTAAAGCAATGATAATAAGAATGATGTAAAATATCATTAGAAGAAAAGCATGGCTAGACTGGTCATATCTTCAAAGGCAGTTCATGCTCAGCTGGTGCAGGCAATTTCCTGTCAACTTGATCTTTAGCAATATGACTGCCATTAATTATGCTTATAATGAAAGTTAACATATGACGGACTTTGATACTAGGACACTGTCTTCAACATAAAAATTGAAGAGTATGAATAATTTGCTAGTTTTTTAAGGTCAGAGTTGTAATTACACTGCCTTAATTTAATTACTCAAATTTAATCTTTTAGACCTGCTTCTTATCATGTTTTAGGCTATGTGACTCATGAACCATAAGCATGCTAGAACACTGAAAAAAACTATGCCATACACTGTAAGTGGAGGCAAATTAAATTTTGGGGAATTATTTGAAAGTAAAAGATGTGTGGGTGTCTAAAAGTAACTAATTTCTCTGATAACCTGCTATGCAGTAGAATTTACTGTGTTTATCCTTATCACATTGAAAATGTTTTATGGTTATGGAAAAGTAAAATAATTTGTTTCAGGTTATATATATATATAAAATCCTTGTATTATATTATATGTTTCATATATTATTCATATATTATATTGGGATATTATTTTTGTCCCTTTGATTTTTTTTTCCCCTCTACTTTCTAAATTCATTCTCAGTTACCATTTCCTAAGTATTTTTGCTCTATTTGGTTTCTCCTTCAGTTTGCTAGTGTAAATTACAAACCTTCTCTTCTGAGATCAGGAAAGATTCAAAACAATGAACATGGCCCAAAGATAGACTTTCCATGTAAAGTTCTAGTCCCCATAAATGGAAGGTAAAATTTCCATGAAAGAGGGTGCAGTTTCATGATCAGCTGTTACTGAAAAGGGCAAAACCCATCCTTCTGTCACATACTCTGAAAGCTGATCTGACCCAGTACTCACATAAAGGACTGGAAACTGTTGATGACACAGGGATGTTTTCGTTACTGCTGAGCAGTGCTTACACAGAGCCAAGGGCTTTTCTGCTTCTCACACCACCCCACCGGCGAGTAGGCTGGGGGGGCACAAGGAGTTGGGAGGGGACACAGCTGGGACAGCTGACCCCACCTGACCAAAGGGATATCCCATACCATATGACATCATGCTCAGCATATAAAGCTGGGGGAAGAAGAAGGAAGGGAGGGGATGTTTGGAGTGATGGTGTTTGTCTTCCCAAGTAACCGTTAGGTGTGACAGAGCCCTGCTTTCCTGGAGATGGCTGAACTCCTGCCTGCCCATGGGAAGTGGTGAATGAATTCCTTGGTTTGCTTTGCTTGTGCGCACGGCTTTTGCTTTACCTATTAAGCTGTCTTCATCTCAACCCACGAGTTTTCTCACTTTTACCTTTCTGATTCTCTCCTCCATCCTGCCAGAGGGGAGCAAGCGAGTGGCTGTGTGGGGCTGAGCTACCGGCTGGGGTTGAACCATGACAGCAATGAAAGTAGGACTTCTAAACAAGATCTTGAAAAGAAATCAAAATCTTAATGCCCCCAAAACCTGTTTGTTTGCTAAATATGTAATTAAAGCCAGATTGAGCAGGTAGGAAAAAAGTGCTTAATCTAATGACAAAAACATTTGGAGAGTTATTAAAACTTTTTTTTAACAGATAATCTCTTCAATGAAAACGTTCCCTTATAAGAAACCATGAATTCAGAATTAATATAGATTTACCCTATCATTGCCTGATCTTATGAGGGAATCTTCCCAGAAGCAAATTAAGGTCTTTTATTCTGACATATTTCTTCCTCTGGAATTACCACTGTGTATCATTTAAGGCGTTATAACCTTGTTTTGAGGGACATTTTATAAAACTCAGGCAATCAGTTATAGAAAAATGTTAACTTGGTCATCCTTTACAACAGTCTAGATTGAATCCAGGTGTATCCCATGATCTTCCTCAGTGCCTCAGGAGATTTCATATCATCATTTTGTTACTTGTTCTGAAACTAACTTAATGTAACATAAGGACAGTCTGGAGATATTAGAAATCCACAATGCATTATCTCTAATTTATTAAAGTTAATCCACTATGGAGATATTCTGCTGAATCTCTCAGTGATTTTCATCAAGGAGAACATTGAAGTTTCTACGTCTGTAAGTATGCCAGTAAATCATTTGCACGTATGAGCATTCAGCCCTTCTTACCCCAGACTAATAGGCTCCTTATTTCAGTGGAAGAGAGCATATGGCTAATGTCAGAAGTTCCATAACCCTATCAAATGAAATTCATCTCTCTTCTGGTCCTTGCAGTGGATGTCACTCTGTGGAAGGAAGTTACTACTGGTTTCATGCAGACCAATTTCGCCTTTTTAAAGGCATTGGTTTGGTTTTGATCTATATTTTCCACAAAATAACATTTGATTACTTTAGCTGTAATTATGAGAAAACAAATGAGCATCAGTTTTGAAGATTTTGGGATAATAGACGACATGTAGAAATATCTAACTGTTGCCTGATGTACATCTTGCAAGCCAGCCTGATCTATCATGTTAGCAGTAGTTTGAAAATGTTTTTATAAGGGCTATACTACAATAAGCTTTTGTATTACTTAAGAAGGGAAAATTGGTTTTGGTTCTTTAGATAAGCCTTGCTGGATTTACTTTCTTATCAGTTAAAAAACTTACCTAGAAGATCACATCCAAAAGCCTTGTTTCAAAGCTTTGTGGGTAATGATTTTTTAGGCACCAGGGCAATTAATATTTGGAACGTTTAACATGTTTTATACCCGAAGAAGACAGACAAGCTAATTTTCTCTTCAGTACTGATTGTTACCCAAGATTTGAATTTTTCCCAGTTTCTTCAGGCTATTTCTATTAATGTGTACTTGTTGTGTAGTAACACCCCGAACAGATTTCTCTTACACTGAATGAGTAAAACACCCTGCTAATCTTTTTCTTACAGGCAATAGGCAATATTTATTTTCCTTATGATAATTCTTCATGCACCTAAAAATTTATAATTTTTAAAATATCATATTTACACTGCTTTTGTGGTCTTCAGTAAGTCTTCCTTGAATCTTTCCTTGAGGATGTAGTCAAATGTGACATCCCTTGACAAAACTCTACATAACTACCCAACTCAAGTATCCCTTACTTTTCTAAAATTGTAGCTCAGTGTATATAAGAGAAAGACTATATATCTTATGTCATTAAAGAAGAAATACCTATATCTTTTATGCAGAGAAAGTCACCCTCAGCAAGTTAGGGATGGATAATAAAGGAGTATCCATACCGCAATGAACAAGGGAATTATTCTTTTTCTGTGTCCCAGTGAAAAGCCCTAGATAACCTGAATTTTACCATGAAATGTAATAATAATTATATAGCTATCTGTGGCAGACTTGGATGTTACAATAATCCCCAGTGTTGGTGTTATATTTTTGTTCCAAAATTGAAGTCAAAAGTAACTTAAGTAAGGAAATGTGACATAACAATGTACATAGAGTCTTGATTTTGTAAATTCTAGAATTTTCTAGAACTAGAAAAACTCATACCCAGTCCTGCACAAGGGTCTGCATGGCATATCCTTGTTCTCCTAAGGACATAACATTCTGCCCAGGGAAGAGTTTGTTAAGGAACTGGGGGGCCTTAATAAAAAATTAATATATAGTTTTACAGTTGAAGTTATGTCTTTCTAAGAGTTACAATTCCTTTAGTAACCTGCAAGTAAGCAGTAAGAGAAAGATGACACAATAAAAGATCTAAGGGGAAAAAAAAAATATTTGATTAGACAAAATCAGTATATAAAAATGAAGTCTTTCCAGACAGTTGCAGATTTATAGTGACTGACAATTCATGTCCACAAATTGTTTTAATTCATCTAAAACTGTTTCAAATTTATTGTGAAGGAGAACTAATACTGAGTAAAATCTTCCCAGCACAACCACAATGATGCGTGCATTTAGAGATTTCCCAAATGTACTTATTGTTATGATTTTCTATCTTATTATTGACTTACTTAATAACAGCTATATAAATAATGGCATTGATTAATTCTTTTCTTTTATTCAGGAAGCATGTTGTTTCAGGGGATTATTGCTTTTCTGGATTTGTGATTAATGAAAATTTGTTATGATTAATTTTTATGCCATAATATTTACTCACATCCTGAGATGATTATTAAAATGTGATTCTAAAGTGATATCTTAATAGTATTTATATTTGCTGTAAGAGGAAATAACCTCTTTAAATGTTTAACACCCAAAGTTTCTTGAATATATTTCATGAGAAAAAAGCAATTTAAACTTATTGCCGTATGCAATATTTTGGTCTGACCGAAACAAACTTTTGTCATAAGATGACATTGAAAGCAAACTGGAAATAGTGGCTGTAATGTCCTCTGTGATTTGCCTAAGCCAGTCAATAGGAAGCAATGTATATTTTGGGTGGCAGAGGTCAACTGTTGGCATACCATTAGAACAAGACTTCATGTTCTGAAACGCTTTGTGCCACCCTGTTCACTTGCTTCTGGAAGCATGATGCAATAGGAGGAAAAATTTTGCCTTTTTTTTGGTGGTGTTTTTATGGGGTTGGTTTGGGGGTTTTTTTGGTGGTGGTGGTTTGGAAATTTAAGTGCCTTGTAATTTTTTTTATTATTCAGAAAGTAACATAAAACTGTTCTTTAGCTCCTTGCCATGTACTTCTCCGCTAGCAAAGTTGTGTAAGTGTTGTTTTGATAAATTATGCAAAAAAAATAGTAATGGTGTTAATTTAAACCACTCTTCAATAATTAAATATAATTTTGTGTCTGCAAAGTGAAATATATAGCTTTTAGATGAATAGCAAAACTGACCTGATGCATTGGGACACACATTTACATGAGGGAAACCATTTGAGAATTAGCAACATGCTATGCATGTTTTCTCAGGTACAAACAAAATATTTGCAATATTTATTTTGATGATACTGGTATGAGAAAAGTTTCCAAATTTTTCCCCTTCATCAGATTCTCACTGTAGTTAAAGCATTCTCCAAATCCCATGATTTTTCATAACTGGTGCTCAGTGAAGTTATCGAAGGCTATGATACCTTTTGGTGATGAATACTGTAACTTAATTTCACGGCCTTAATTGTTTAGCTGCACTTGCAGGCTGTATCAGCACAGGTAGGATAAATGGTATGTCCACTTCCTACAAGAAGATGTAGGAAAGTTTCCCTTATACTGAAGCTTCTACTCACAGAAGCTAATTGCTGTACAGAACTATTGCTCTGGTGGATTGAAACCACATGGGTCATCATTTGGAAGACTAATTTTTGACCATGCTTTATATTCATTAAAATTGATGGGAAATAAATGAGTGTAACAGAGAACGTGGTTTGCCCTGTGTAGAAGTACTCTGCAGTAACAGCACTTACCGACAACTTAAAAACAAATGATAGCAAGGCTTCAAATTACTTGAAATTCACCAAGATTACAAAGGCCAGCTATGAAAAATAGGACTATTGAGGAGGAATTACAAAGTCTTTTTAACCATCAGGTAGCAATTCGATAGGCAATTTACACGGTTCTTGAAATGTCAAAGTATTAAGCTGTTAAAGTAACTGCTCACAATTAAATAGCCACGGTTGTACACTTTACAAGACTTGCTAGCATTTCTGTGTTTTCATAGTAGAGAAATGTTCCCTATATAAGAATAAAGAGTTTGTCAGAAAATTCTGATTAAATGCTTTTCATTTGCTTGATGACTCATAAGGCAATCGTACCTTTAAAATAGAAATTATTTTATTATTGCTTGAATTTACCTTTTCATTTCAGGGTAAAAAGCTTCCACTTTCTCTTGCTAGGGTTAAATCCCTTCATTTTGTGTCTTAGTATTACATCTTCAATTTTCAATATTTAGTAAACCTTTCCAGTATAAATACACAATTAACAAATTAGAGTCTATTCAGTTAAGAAATTCTCTTGACTTAGGTAAAGGGAGAATGATTATGCCAAGCCCCTGTGCACTCTCAAGTTGCAGTTGTGGCAGGGAATATGATAATGTCATCTGGTAAGTAAAATAGCAGAAACAGAAAGCAAGGGAACCTAAGTTAAGGGAAACCAAAATGTTTTTTCAGGAAAGAAACCTTACTCTGTAATCTGGCGTCTTGGCAACACGTAAGCAAGCTGCCTGCAAGACAGGTCTAGGAGAAGAAACTGGGTAGAGCTGCACAGTTTGTCATGGTTAGACATTAATTACACACCATTTTGAAAACTACACACAACGTAACTAATTTAATAAGGGTTGAATAAAATGGAGTTTTACATCTGTTATGTTTTAATGGAAACATTGTGTGTTCTGTCAGTTAATACGCTTAGGGTGTCCAAGCAATTATAGTGGCAATAGCAGCAGATGTTGTTCTAAGCTAAAGGCATTGATGCCCAAAATGTGGTTTTGTAACAGTAAAATGGAGATACATATCTTCCATGTGTATGTTACCTGCTTAACACATCTTTTGCCTTCAGCTTAGTACAATGTATTTTTTTATGATAGATATCACATAAACACAACAAACTCAAAGAATATTAAAGCCACAAGCAGGTTTAACGGTACCAATCCTATCTCAGTGCTTGTATGCAAGCTGACATACAAGTCTTTAATTACATTATCATTTAGTAGTTTTGTCCTAAGAATTATTCAAATACAGCGAGAGAGACTGGACATTTTCAACCTTTCCCTTTCAGGCAATCCTCCTGTTGATCACACCAACATCACCTCAGCTGTCGCACCCAATGGAAGTCACCAGCCTGTGCTCCCTGCAGCATTAAAGGGGAGGAAGACACCTCTTTTGGTGGTGTTGGACACCTCTGTCAGAGCCCCGCTTCCCACAGTCTAGGCCAAGCCATACGGCTTCTATGTTGGAGGATCCTGATCATGGTTACATCTTGGGAAGGGAATAGGGAGAGTGAAACGAGCCCTGCGTCCTGCCGGTCACGTAGGAAATGGGGCGCTGCCTTAGACAGGGCTCGGAAAGGCCTCCCCTTTGGCAACGTTCTTCTGTGCCTCTGTTAACCATGGGCTCTTGGGAGATGACATCTTGGGAATAAGCCCCAAGTGCACATACAGTACGACTAACAACAGTAATATGAATAAAATATTATACAATCTCTTTTTACCTATCAACCCTAAATTTTCAATTATATTTTCAAACCAGCTCCACAAATACCAATTATTGAGTTGTTTTGCTTTGTCTGCCTCTTTTTTCATGTGCTCACTCCAATCATAAATAATTTCAGAATTGTCTGGGATACAGGTACAACATTCTTTTCCAATTAAGGCACAAACTCCACCCTTACAAGCAAATACAAAGTCAGGTGCTAACCTGTTTTGAGGGGTACTGTATGGATAGCTGTCATTTCAGTTCATAGAATCATAGAATCATAGAATCTTGAGGTTGGAAAAGACCTCTAAGATCATCAAGTCCAACCGTCAACCCAACATCACCATGTCTACTAAACCGTGTCCTGAAGTGCCACGTCTACACATTTTTTGAACACCTCCAGGGATGGCGACTCCACCACCTCTCTGGGTAGCCTGTTCCAATGCCTGATCACTCTTTTGATGAAGAAATTTTTCCTAATATCTAATCTAAATCTCCCCTGATGCAACTTGAGGCCACTTCCTCTTGTCCTTTCACTAGTTACTTGGGAGAAGTTGCTACTTGATCAAGAGAATCTACAGTGTCATTAATAATTTGCTCTAAAGTAATAGCTAATAAACCAATTTCTTTCATGGGGAACATAACAGCCCCAAAGTCTTTCACACTGTGAGATAGCTTGCCCTTCCCAATAATACTCAGTGGGGAGACAACAAATGTCGAATAGTTAGGGTTATGCATGACCCATACCAATCCCGTGGGAGCCACGGGTGTGCAGATGTACCACAAATTAAATAGGCTCCTAAAGAAGTATGTAGAGAAGATGATGTGAACTCACAATTTTGTAAGCTATTAACGAAACATCTAGTAGTATTCCGACAATTAACAGTTTTGGAAAAGTTACTGCCCCCCATGTGGAATGTTCCATTCACTGTCAAGTAACAAGCGTTCCCAGGGGCCCCCAATCCTACATGGAAGGCAGGAGCTGGAGCTTCACACATTTCGGTATCAGATCAACTTGGATCAGTTCCAATATATTGTCATCAAGGACTTAAGGCCATTTTTTTCACAAATTTTGGCTAGTTCAGTTTTTAAATCAGAATTCTTCCTTCCAACAGCTCTGCTGGACTATGCACGGTCTACATGCTGTTGGATTGTCCTGGAACAGGACAACAAAATCTAAAATCCTGTGCCTTCTCCTCAAGTGAAATAAAGTATGAAAAGTATGCAGATGATGCTTTAATGCATGTCAGCTTTGCACCTCTAATTTGCTATTTGTAAGTTTGAATTACAAATGCAGTCTTTTGTACATTTAATAAACCTCTGTTTTTTCATGTGAAAATTCTCACCTGATTTTACTTTGTCAAAACTACCTGAAAATCAACTTTGTCTTTTTCAGATATAAGAGAGTGTGAGAGTGAAGAAGCTTCAAAAATAGTCATTTTACTTTTATAACAAATATTTATTTGTCAATTTTTTTAAAATATTTGTGTAAAGATCTTTACTGCAATTACACAGCTTTAATGTGTTTCCCATACTGTATTAACAGTATGAATGAACTGATTATCAGCTTACAGCTTGAATGGAACTACACTCACTCACAGGAAAGATTCTTTTGAAATTATTTTTGGGAAGACTAACAGGAGATAAAATTAATCAGGGAGTATTTGTCTTCTGCTCAAAACTGCAGAAACCTCAGTTTGTGTTAAAACATGAGGCAAGCTCATCTGGTCTGGGATGACTTTCTTCAGACCAACTTTCTAGGATTTTTTTTTTTTTTATCTTGCACTGGTTTTTCTCCCTTAGAGAAACATTTTCCTTTGTTAAGGCTTAGTCCAGAAAGCTCTTCCCAAGATTCTTCTTGATTTTGGCAGGGAAGTATATTTATTGCTCACTGTATCTGATCTGTCCTACAGGCATGTTTCATTTTTATAAAATTATGACTCTTTTTTGCATGAAATAAATGCTTACAAAACACAGCAAACTCATAACTCTAAATGCTACAGGCTAGCATAAATATAGATAGTAGCATATATCAATGTTGTTATTTCACTGTATCCTAGAGCTGTGAATTCTGTGATCTTTCATAGAAGTTTATGATCTTTCTGCCTGTCATGTATGCTCCTTCATCTGTGCTTAACTTAAAGTCACCGAGCAGGCAAATTAATTGATGAATTCAGTAAGAGTACCTTAGTGTGCTGAGGTAGTTGTGTGAATCCAGAGAAAAAGATTATTTTCATGACTGATATTAAAAAATGTGATAAGGAGATATGAAATCTTAGCTTTATTTATGTTCACTGGGAATTTGAGCTGGCACAGATTAAATCAATTTAATTTCATCGTTAACTTCAATGGGAACAAAATTGAACCCTAAAAGAAAAGAGAAAATAGGGAAAGAGGGGAAAAAAAAAAGGCAGTTAAAGAAAATAATTATAATACACTAAAGCATTAACTTAACTCTTTTTTTAGGCTTTGATTGGCAACAAGAAGGGCCAGGTTCAAATTTTAGGAATCCATATTGAACACCTGCTCAGCCAGCTACTTGGAGAATATTACCCGATCCTCCCAGCTTGCAGACATGTTGGTTAGATGCGCAAGGGGGGAAAAGAGAAACCAGCCGGGCAAATAAAGAGGCAGGACACAGGTCTCGGCTCCGGTGCCCTTGGCAAGCGAGGGCTGAGCCTGGTCTTTGCGTCCCTCAGCCTGCAGCAATACCCCCGCTCACAGTTTGGCGTTAACCCACCACAGATATTTGTAGGCATCTCCAGCTGCCTCTTCATATTGGACGTGTTAGAACACTCACTATTTTCAGATGTTCGTGGCATGTAATGATACATCTCGCTTCACAAAGTACAGTAACTCAAGTGGAGAGGGTCGAACGTGTCTGCTGAGTAATGCTTCTGCCATCTTTTTGTTTTCCAGAAGATGTCATGGGGTTCTCCAGCATGGGTGCTTCACTAATTTTTTCGATGCAATGGATTACTTCATGCATGTGAAGTCCTTCTACCACAGATGACTATGGTAATACAGGAAAATAAGGACTATTAAAAAGGCCATAGTGGATCTCACAGAAGGTCTCACCTAATGGCCTCTCACTGATACTGAAAAAATCAGAAGCCTAGTGAAGAAAGTTCTTAAAAAAAAAAAAAAAAGGAAAAGCAGTGTTTTAAAAAATAGTTACTTGGACACTTTTCCAGCCTTCACCACTCTGTGGCTAAAGAGAAACTTTTCCTTAGACAAAAGTGTCTGTTTAAGGACATAAAGCGAAAAGCTGTTACTAAGGGGAAAAAAAAATTGTTTTGGAGAACTGCAAATGGTAAACAAACAAAAAGATGTGCATTTAGTTCTGGATTAAGTTTTGCTTCAATATTGTGTTCCTCTTCAAGTCTGAACTGGGCCTAAGGGTTTTGTTCAGATTCGTGCTGCTATCATATCCAGGCAGATATTTCTAGATTACGTGCTCAAGTGGTAGTGCTTGACAAGGATTAGCTGAGGTTGTGAGATCCTGTTACAGCGACTGAAAAAAAACCAAACGAAAACTCGTAAAAGTAAAGCTGTTCCATTGAGATTTCTGCTTTTTCAATGCACACTCTGTCAGGACTGGGAAGAACATGTGCCTCTCAATATTTTTTTTAAGTCCACGATGCTCTTCTCTCAAAAAAACTAGGCAGATAAGACAGTACTTCTCCTTCAGAACTACCTGTCTGGTTATATCTATGTTTAATTATAAATGAAAATTTGTGTCTCTGATTTATACAGATTCTTTCACCTCTACAGTGATTCTTTTCCAAGAAGTAATATCTTAAATTCCTTATATTTAAAACCTATTTCTGCGTTTTACTTTAACATGCAAAATAAAAGAGCATATACACATATTCAGAAGCAAGTAATTAATGGCATCTTATTTTTAAAATGGCAAGTAGCACTATGTCTATAGCTTATTTTTTACATAATTATATTACAAAAGATCTATTAGAAAAGAATGTAATTGCTTTCTAAGAAAGCAGTATCAGTGGTGATGTGGAATACAGTGTTTCTCAGCACTCTAGCTGCCAAAAAAAGGGTTGCTTTTTTTTTTCTTATTTTGTGGATAGCTGTTTCTAGCAACATTAGTCTTAAAATCACTAGTAGGGAAACATGCCTTTTTCAACGTATTTTCATCCAAGTCCAATTTAAAAGGCACATATTTAATTTAAAAATACTAAAAAATCCCATTCCTTGTTTGAATTAATTCTGTAAAACCTAACAGGATCCTCTAAAATTGGAAATTTTCCCAAAATTGAGAACTTCAAGAAAAAATGCACCAACACTGCCAAGGGAAAGATTAATTACTTCTTGAAACCCTTTATGTATTGCATGTTTTACAAAGAGCAGAAACGTATAGTTTTGGGAATTGATATATACATATTACATAATTTGGAGGGCAGAGAAAACTCCAAATATTATCTCTAAAAGCTGGTTTTCCATTTTAATTGTGAATACTGCTGTAGGGTAGTTCATAACAAGTTCATATCGTCTAAATACCATTGTGGTGAAGTAGAACTGGTTATTAGTCCAGCTGATTGCATAAAGATTTGCTTCTTCATGTATTCAGTGTTCTGAAATGCCTGAAAAAAAATTTCTGGTAATTATGTTAGCATGATTAACAAGATGTTAAATAACATAAAGGATCTGAAGGGAATGACTCCAGAGAAAAGAAACCTGAGATTTGAAAACTGTGAAGTAATAGCAGCTAATGCAATGTTACAAACGTACAAATACTAATTTTTTTAAAAGGACTTTTTTTTCTGCCCCAAAATTAGAAAGAACAGAGGAAGTGTTTATTCTTGCAAAGATAAGGGACTACAAATAGCTCCGATGAGCTAATGCTTACTTGAAAAATGAAGAGACAATCAGAGTTCCAAGAGAAAAATGGCATTGCAGTCTGTGAAAGGAAATGTTAGAGGCAACATCAAAATGTGAGGCATGATGGATGCATGATGTAACAGTATCTGAAATGCATTGGCTTTTGGTTTTCCTTGGAAAAAAAGCCAAAAAACCTCCAATAAACCAACTCTGTGACATTCCTACAAAGCCCTTCAACCTTCCCTCCTTCCTCAAAGCCCCAAAACATTAAATGTTACAGAAAACACTTCCTGCAACAAAATATGTTTAAGCTGCAAATGATCAACATTGTTATGTTAATTATCTGTGCATCTGCAGGGACAGTGTGACATTGTCCTTTGATAGTTTTTCAAACTTTAGCCCAGTCTATTTTGTTGCTTTACTGTATATCACTCGACTTATTTTGTGCAGCATCTAGGCACTCTCTCACGGGATTCAAGCTCTGATTTGAAACAGATACAAACCGGAATCAGAATATAAAGTAGATGGAATGTGTTTTAGAAAACAAATCTGCAATGTGTTCTGCTGATAAATACAGTTCCCACCTGATTTATATTTGCAAGATCTTGCTAACGGTTATTGTCAGTGGGAAAACCAGTCAAAAAAATGTTATAGATAAACATGTAAAAATTCCTATTTCATTGTAATATAAGCAATGTTCGCAGTACCGGGATAAAGATATACTAGTAAGTAATGCTCTTATTTTTATTTTTTGAAGACAGATCTGATATTTAAAACTCTGTGCAGTTCTGTTAGGGTACCTTTGATGTTACCGAGAAATGGAAATTTTCATAACAGGTCATTCATTCCATTATTCAACTCTACCAAAGTTTCTGAGTGTGTACAGCAATATGGTTCATTTCACTTGTTCTGTTTCCTCTTTATCTGGTAATTGAACTTGTAATTCTCTCGGTAACTCATCTTACCACCTGAGAATAATAGGTTCATAGAAAACCGGGTTTGCGTTCTGAAGCATTATTTATTCAGTAACATCAATTTCAGCCCGTGTCCATATGTCTTGCCTCTTCACTGAGAAACTAAGGGCTTTCAAATGCAACAACCTGCAGGATTAGTATACACACTCTATAAATCACTTCCCTGAAAATAACGTAGGTTGGAATTGCTTGCTTGTTTCTCATCACCTTGCTATGCCAGCGCAGCATAACCCAGTGGCTCAAGGAGTCAGAACTCTAGTAGACTTGTAGTTTCCCTTCTCAATGAATAGTTGCTAAGGCTTAGTTGTTTCCCAATTAATATTGCAGTTTACTTTCTGATATTTTATATAAGACTCTTTATCTGGTAGTTGTTTCTCTATTTACTGGAAAATGATGACATATTGTAATTTTTTTAAAGACGTATGTGATATAATTATTTTATTCTACACGTGCTGTGTTTCTTGCATTTTCAAGTAAAGGAAAATTTTGACTGTCTACTGAAATTCTTAATTTTGGTTCTGAAAATGAGATGAGTTTTAAAAAATCTTTGGTACATTGCCCAGCTCTGCCGAGCACTCTCTACTTGAAGAACCCCAAGAATCAAGAACAAAGTTTGTTTCTCTTTTCCTAAGATATAGGTTGGGTTCAAATGCATAAATTTGGCTCAGCATAGAAACCTACATCTTCTTGATCCAAGGCACTAAGGAACCAAAGAAATATAAACAGTAATACAAATTAAGTAAATGGCTGATTTAAAGCACTAATATTGCTCTTAAAAATAATATAAGAATTTGCTGTAGAGATTAGCACTAATATAGTTTGAAAGAGTGTGAAAATATATTAAGCTGGTTAAAAAAATTAAAATAATAATTTTCCTCTATATCATTATTACTACTAAATCACATAATTGCGTTTAAGAGAATGCATTTCTAAATATGTCTGGAGGAGAGTCATTGGCTTGCTGGAGTATACTTATATTTATCATGTGATTCAGCCTTACCATATCTGTGTTCACTTTATTACGCAGTACAAATACATTAAAAAACCTCCTGAAATCTAGCCAGTTCAGACCAATGATTATGAAATTCATGTTCATGGCTTACAAAGAATGGTATGGTATTGACATAGATAATAAACTAAGAGTGAGGCCACATGGGATTTTGAAACGAATTTCTCTCAGAAACCTGAAGGTTACATACGCCATAATAAAGTCCTTAATTAGCAGAGTCCATCACTTCCTCTGTGGCACACACAGAAGTTTTTGGAAAAGGCTCTCCTGTGAGTGGTATCCTAAAAACCATTGAGCAGCAGGAGTTGGAGAACGGAGGTGACAGAAGGTGTGTAAAGGGACATTTCTGTGTGCGGCCTCCCACGTATCTCATGCCTTGCTCGACTTTGTTTCTGAGCCCTTCTGAGTACACATTTGGGAGGAATTAGAGTAAGAGCAAAGACACAAAAAAAATCCTACTGTCAGTGCAATTGCCTCATATAATGAGATTCAGAAACTAGCTGAAGTCCTTTTTAAGGGTAAGGAGGAAATGTGTTTCCTCCTACTGGGAAACTTTCAGGACCTCACTGCGTGATGATTGGAAAGTAGTTTCTAATCTCTAGCCTAAATTCAGTCACAGCCAGTTTCTGCCCATTGTTCTGCTGCTAGCGTCATTATTTAGTTTAAACGTACCTTTTCTATCTCTCTGGAAAATATAATGATAAGAAAGCAGCAAGATAAAAAAACCTTTCCTCTGGTTTTGGGAGGGCATCATGAAAATCAACATTAGTGATCTTTAATCTATACTGTGAGGGTAGAAATCTCCTGAAAACCCTGTTAGGAAACTGCAGTTTAGAAGGGAAATGAATATTGGGGTGACTAGATGGTAAGGTATTTTAACATCTCACTTTGCTGGCATAGAAGATTGCTGGATCTGGTTATTTTTGCTTTGGAATAAGCTTCTCAATTGCTGTAAAACTGTACTGCCTTACTAGAGTTGTAGCCAGAGACCTTCTGACCAAACATTGTGCTGTACCTGAGATCAGCATCGCTCCCATTTAGAAGCAGAAAAAACATTTGTGCTTTTAATGTACTACCTTAAAAAATACAAACTTTTGTAGCTCAGCAGAGAATTCAGTTAAATACAAGAAGCATTAAGTGCTAACAGCGAGACTCAAAAGTTGATTAAGACGTTTGGCATCAGCCAGCAAAAAACGCTCATGAGGTTATGGAGAGGCTCAAATTAGCTGCTGTTGATGAGGTGAAACGCAGGCACGGGGGGAAGCTAGCACCTTCTGGGTATAGTCGCCTCTATGAGTGCACCCGCATCAACAATTTTGTGCACGGACAGTTCCTTTCAGCTCTGCAGTCTTCTTGTGCCTGTACTTGTGCTGTGCAGCCCACGCCTTTGCACCACCAGTGCTCAGGTAAGGGTTTGCGTGATTTCTCGTTAGAGCAAACGCTGGTCAGTACGTGCCGGGAGATTGGTAGAGAGAGGTGATGTTTCTAGAAGGTTATAAAGAGCTTGGTTCAAACAAACTGTGTTGGGTTTGCATGGCAAGGTTTTGGTAGTGGGGGGGCTACAGGGGTGGCTTCTGTGAGAAGCTGCTAGAAGCTCCCCCTGTGTCTGATAGAGCCAATGCCAGCTGGCTCTAAGACGGGCCCGCCACTGGCCAAGGCCAAGCCAATCAGTGCCTCTGTGATAACATATTTAAGAAGAAGAAAAAACAGTTAGAGAGAGAGAGCTTTTGCAGCCGGAGAGAGGAGTGAGAAGATGTAAGAAACTCTGCAGACACCAAGGTCAGTGCAGATGGAGGGGGAGGAGGAGCTCCAGGCGCCGGAGCAGAGATCCCCCTGCAGCCCGTGGTGAAGGCCATGGTGAGGCAGGCTGTCCCCCTGCAGCCCATGGAGGAAGGATGAGGGGGTGTAGCGATTCCACCTGCAGCCCGTGGAGGACCCCACGCCGGAGCAGGTGGAGGCACCTGAAGGAGGCTGCGGCCCGTGGGAAGCCCACGCTGGAGCAAGTTCCTGGCCGGACCAGTGGACCCATGGAGAGAGGAGCCCATGCCAGGGCAGGTTTGCTGGCAGGACTTGTGACCCTGTGGGGGACCCCACGCTGGAGCAGTTTGCTCCTGAAGGTTTGCACCCCGTGAGAGGGACTCCATGCTGGAGCAGGGGAACGATGAGAGGAGTCCTCCCCCTGAGGAGGAAGAAGCGGCAGAAACAACGTGTGATGAACTGACCGTAACCCCCATTCCCTGTCCCCCCGTGCCGCTGAGGGGGGGAAGGTTGAAGCCGGGAGTGAAGTTGAGCCCGGGAAGATGGGAGGGGTGGGGGGAGGTGTTTTAAGAGTTGATTTTATTTTCTCATTCCTCTACTCTGTTTTGCCTAGTAATAAATCAGATGAATTCCCTCTCTAAGTTCGGTCTGTTTTGCTCGTGACAATTAGTTGAGTGATCTCTCCCTGTCCTTATCTCGACCTACAAGCATTTCGTTATGCCTTTTCTCCCCTGTCTGGTGAATGAGGGGAGTGAGAGAGCGGCTCTGGTGGGCACCTGGCCTCCAGCCAGGCTCAACCCACCACAGTCCCCCCACCAGAATCAAAGCAACACTATCACAACACCAAACAAGACTGGACAATACACACAGAATCCACCTCTCGTCCCTTCACCAATATTTTGCTCTCAAGCTAAGTTCAGTCAATGTTTTGCCCGTTACCTCCTCCAATTACTATCCTTATCTCGATTTTTTCATGCCCCACGTTGGGCGCCAAAGAGGACTGTGGTGGGTTGAGCCTGGCTGGAGGCCAGGTGCCCACCAGAGCCGCTCTCTCACTCCCCTCATTCACTAACCCGGAGAGAAAAGAGAGCGGCTCTGGTGGGCACCTGGCCTCCAGCCAGGCTCAACCCACCACACAAACCTAGATTAATGAGGTCCTTCTGTACAAATTCTCCAAACAAGGCAATTAGACTGAAAAATTTCTTAACTAAAACTCATTAGCTTGCCCAGTCTGTGTTGTCAAAAGGCTGAGCCACGGACCTGCTGCTCCGAAACTATGTAGAGCTGGGGCGCGGGGGAGGAGGGCCTAGGGAGGAACATTTTGTCTTTTGTTTCAAAATCGCCTCATGAATGTTTAACTAATTGCACCGTATTATCCACAATTTTAGGCTGCGTAGCCTAAATTGGTTTCACATTGGAGAAGGGAAACAGGCATACAAAAATAATGTCTGTGGTGTTGAACTACTTTTTTTTAAAAAATTATCAAAAATATCCACCTTCTTTTTATGTATTTATTTATTTATCTATTTATTTATTTATTGATACGTCAAAGTAGAGGATTTGAAATTAACAATAAATCATATTATTATAGCATAGTATTAAGACATACTCAAGTCATTTCAGGTCTTTTTGTCTTGTTATTAGAAACTGCTTGATCTCACAGTCTATGGAGTCAGCACTGGTGCTAAAAAATCTCAATATTACAAAATTTTGCTTACTGTCTGACCTAAGTGTCCCTTCTCCAAACTTAAGTCCATTGCTTCTTCCTTCTTCAATTTGGACGTGGGGGACATTGAA
Source organism: Grus americana (assembly GCF_028858705.1). NCBI lineage: Eukaryota > Metazoa > Chordata > Aves > Gruiformes > Gruidae > Grus > Grus americana. The sequence goes on from NC_072853.1 coordinate 65,706,588, forward strand.
CAAACATGGAGTGTCCTTCAGTTTTTCAGCTCTAAACTGGAGCCTCAATCGCGTCTCAGACTTCTTTCATGGAGCTTTCTTGTGGATCTGTAATTATGCCTTTTGCCATCACTTTGAAATCTCTTCACTACCAGTTACTTGAAATACGACACTCACAGCTGGATATGATACACCATCTTCTTGGTCCATTGGAGTCCATTGGATGGCCTAAAGCTCTGACGCTGCTTTCACGTGGCAGTAAGATCACGGAGGGGCATGATGATGATGTTGCATGTACAGCTTGAAAGATACCAGAATCTCCAACCCCTCTTCCACAGAACAGTTGTTCCCCATTCTGCCTTTGTGCAGATGATTGTTCCTGCTTAAATGCAGAAGCCCGTACGCGTCCTAACTCAAAGATAATTCCCTCAGTTCATAAAAATCCACTTGATCCTGTTCATCAGTGGAATTGCAGCACCGCCCAGTTCAGAGTTTTGCACCCACTCTATATTCCTACCTTCTTGATATCTAAAATCTTGCTTATGAAATGCCGTCAGAGGAGATCTGATTAAATGTTAAAGGCCTGGTTCAGAGTTTGGATATGCATATCTACAGCTTCTAATCCATCCTTTTATCCTGTCACAGGAGGAAATTTGATTGATTCCATGTTATTAGGAGATTTTTTTTGTCAAATACATTCTTTTTGATGTTACTCTTCTTTTTTTCTTCCATATCTTTACAAGTAGTTCATTGGATTATTTTTACAGGTATTATAGCATAATATATAACTTCTGGATCTTCCTTATTCCCTTTTAAAGACAGCCATTATTTTCACCTCTGCAATCTTACACTTCACAAGTGCTCTGAGATCACTTCAGCCAATTCTTTAAGCTTACTAACATCAACTTCATAAACTTTATTCTTTACCTTCTTAGCATTTTTCCGTTTCTCTAGCAAATTTTGGTGGTTTTAATTCTGTTAACTCTCTACTACTTTTAGTGAAGAACAAAATGAAAGAAGTACTGCAGTTTTCACAGTCATTTCTCATGACCTATCACTTCTCAGGTCATTTTGCAGTAGATTTTCTTCTCATAAAATCAGCAGAGTAAGACTTTCCTCGGTTCTTTCCCTGTCTTAACATGCAGAGAGAACAAATTGTGCCTCAAGTTTGTTCAAGAAGAACAGGCCATGAATCAATAGTTCTTGGACAATTAGAAATCTTCTCAAGGTGAAAATTTTGTTATGCATGTGATAAGAATTTCATTGCTGTCTCATCGAGAAACATTGCTGTGTAACAGTACTAACCAAAAATGCCTTCCAGTACCTAAAAGGAGCCAACAAGAAAGCTGGAGAGGGACTGGTTACAAGGGCATGGAGTGATAGGACAAGGGGTAATGGGTTTAAACTGAAAGAGGGTCGATTTAGATTAGATATAAGGAAGAAATTCTTCACTGTCAGAGTGGTGAGGCACTGGAACAGGTTGCCCAGAGAAGCTGTGGCTGCCCCCTCCCCGGAAGTGTTTAAGGCCAGGTTGGATGAGGCTTTAGGCAATGTGGTCTAGTGGAGGGTGTCCATGCCCATGGCAGGGGGGTTGGAACTAGGTGGTCTTTAAGGTCCCTTCCAACCCAAACCATTCTATCATTCTATAACAAATGAATTCTCAAAATGAGAAAGACTGCAGTCACTACTGAAGTGATCGATTGCTATTCTACATGGTGGAACTGATGAATACTATGCATGTAAAAGATTAGAGGAAAACCAGATAGCTAATAATTCTAGCCAATAACACACATTTAATCAAAACAAACTAAACAAATTAAAAAGAAAAAAAAAACAAACAACAAATCCACAAAGTTGCAGTAGAGTATGAGTGCAATTCACACTGAAACTTATGCAGTAAAAATATCCTGCATTACAAAAATATGGTGCAGAGTGTGAAAGCAGCATGACATATAGTTGCCAAGAACCCTCTTTCTCCCCACTCACTGACCACTTAATGTCATGCTTGTTCAAGGGAACCTGTGAACTTTACAATATGATCTCACACAACCGTTATAACCATTAGTTACTGTTGTGGGAAACCCATTCTGCATGGCTACAGCCATAATATTATGGAGAATGAGCAAATAGCAGCTTTTTATATGATGTAATAGTATGTAGGAGCAAAGTACTTCTAATGCTTTCCTTCCTTTTTTATTTACTGAACTGTTTTGTGGGAGACAAATTTCTCTATGACAAAATTTTCTTATTGCCTCACAGTTACACTTTGTTCTTGGATGTTCTGCATGGCTTTGTTGTTATTATTATATTTAGGTGGAAAATGAAACTAAAACCTCACTTGTGTGAATTTGGGGAACAGTCACATTCATACTTCACAACTCAGACCCATCGGTAAATTCATAATCATAGCATACTTTCTTAATTTCTTGTCTCTCCTGCTTTTTAGATGACGTTAGTGTTCATCTTGTCTCCTTTCTTCAATGTTACCTTGCATTAAGGCTGCTTTAGTGCATCCTAAGATTGGTTCCATAGCTACAGCTCAAGTAAGAATTTAACTCCTTTTCTGAATTTTTCATATTGTAGGATCATCCACGCATTTTATGTGCTACACAACTTAGGCCTATCAGAATATTATTTGGCAAACTCCACAAGGAGTTTTGGAAAATAATTTTTATAACATCTCATTAATTCTTTATGTTGGCTTCTATGAATGATAATAAATAAATTTACACACAAAACAACATAACGGGATTCGGTTGTCAGTGAACCTATGTATATCCAGATTTGAAATGTAGCCCTCAAATACACAGAGCTTTTCAGCTGCAGTGTAAGTTATACCTACATTTTTCAGAGCAATGAAGGCTTATTTCAAACCATTTATTTATGTGCTGTATAATACATATACATTTACAATGTGTACATTAAAAATAATATAAATATGCCTAAATTACAATGTGTTGCATATTTTTATTTATGTTTATTTATGTTTTTACAAAATTCCTTCCCACCATGGCACAGTTCCTATGTTTATACTGTGCAACAGTTTCTTAGAGTGTTTTTGCTGCCAGTGTAGATTCAGGATAGAATACAGTTAATAGATTATCTACGTGCATTGGTTTTTAATTAAAATTAGCTTAGATATGATTTTAAAGAAAAAGACCTCTATCTTCAAACCCGAACAGTTTTTTTTTCTGATGGGATTATCATCTCTTTTTATTAATTCTTATGATCATTGAATCATAATGTTCTTGTGCATCAATATTTTTAAATTCTTTTTTAGGAAATGAGATGGTTTTCATGAGTAGCTTTTTTTCTCTGTTGTGACTTCACTGAGCCAACCAAAGGGACCTTGTTGCATTCTCAAAAGCTATAGAAATACCATTCCTTTTATGTTTAAACACAACTGCACTGCTGAAATAAACAGCTCCATTACTGACAGCTGTTTTTCAAATATCTCTCAGGGACTTACTGAAACATTTGCAAAGTACTGTGTTTATATATAGAGGGCATTTTGTGAACAGAGCATTGGCCTCATACAAAATAGAGCTGCACTTGGTAGAATACAATCCAGACTAAATGCAGTGTTTTAGACCTTATAGTTATACTCGGGTTCTCCTCCTATTTGCCATTTCAGACTGGGCACTTGAAATCCATTCCAGAAGATGACAGTGACATGAGTCTGATTGTGTGATCAGTCAGATATATTTCAGGTCTTCACTGTGAACAACACTGTGTGCAGTTACAGCTCCATAAAAAAACCCCACAACCAAACAACACAGAATTAGTAGTAAAAATTGTTTTTAAGTAAGAATGGGATTTTTAAGCCTAGATGTGGTGGGAGTTGGTTTGTGTTTTAAAGCAATAAAAAGCATATGGCCAGCAACTCACAGATTTGGTTTGTTTATCTCTGTTTCTTACGTTGAGGCCAACTGCATGAATAGAATCATCCTGTATTAACAAAAAATTTCTTTGTAGCACAGGAGGATCAGGCATTCCTTAGCGAATGCATGGTTTGTTTGAATTCTACTGAAGTTCTATGGCTGGTTTTCAGTTTGTATAGAAATACATCAAAAGACATGAGGGAAAACTATGTAGCTTATTAAATGCTTTACAGTATTTTTTAGACCATCATGTGGCAGATCCTAATACAGACTTTCAAAAAAGTTTCACACCAATTCAAAATTTACTGCACTCTGTGTGATTTTTGGTCGATAGCCAGCTGAACATGAGCTGGCAGTGTGCTCAGGTGGCCAAGAAGGCCAACAGCATGCCAGCTTGTATCAGGAATAGTGTGGCCAGCAGGACTGGGGAAGTGATCATCCTCCTGTACTCAGCACTGGTGAGGCGGCACCTTGAGCACTGGGTTCGATTTTGGGCCTCTCACTAGAAGAAAGACATTGAGGTGCTGGAGCGTGTCCAGAGAAGGGCAACGGAGCTGGTGAAGGGTCTGGAGCACAAGTCTTACGAGAAGCGGCTGAGGGAACTGGGGTTGTTTAGCCTGGAGAAGAGGAGGCTGAGGGGAGACCTTGTAGTTCTCTACAACTACCTGAGAGGAGGTTGTAGCCAGGTGGGTGTTGGTCTCTTCTCCCAAATAACAAGCAATATGACAAGAGGAAATGGCTTCAAGTTGTGCCAGGGGAGGTTTAGACTGGATATTAGGAAAAATTTATTCACCAAAAAGGTTGTCAATCACTGGAACAGGCTGCCCAGGGAAGTGGTTGAGTCACCATCCCTGGAGGTATTTAAAAGACATGTAGATGTGGTGCTTAGGGCCATGGTTTAGTGGTTGGACTTGGCAGTGTTAGGTTAATGGCTGGACTTGATGATCTTAAAGGTCTTTTCCAACCAAAATAATTTTATAATTCTAGGATTCTAGAACTTCCTATTACAAAGTAATACTGCCTATGCAAAGTTGGTTTGCATCATGAGATACATTTACCATAGCTTAAATAAATGCAATTTAAAAAAAAAGAAAAAAGAAAAAAATTAAATGCCCTGGAATACATGAAACTGAAGTACTTTGTGTTGAGTGACCGACTTTTCTTGTGATTCTTTTATATCATACATAGAGCATTCTTCAAAAATTATTTTGCTAGCTATATTGTATGTCTTAATTCGTCATTATGATCCAGTGCTAACTACCTTTTCTGTAACATTATCTGAATATTCCCTTTTTAATGCAGGTATACGTTAGAGAATTTTAAATATATATATTCTACTTGTGATAACTTTCCCTATTAATTATTACAATTTAATCAAATAAGCTTTTATTTGAAAATCAAATGTCAACACTTTTCTGCCTATAGAAAACTGCAACAAAATAATTTGAGACCAATGTTTCGAACTTAATTATAGAGGATGTGAAATGAGCAACACAACAGTGCTGCTACTCACTATAGTGTTATACATGTGCTCTGCTTGCAAAGATTTTTAGCATCTCAGAATTTTAATTTTGTGTGTTCATGTCTTCACTGTCAAAACACACATTGCAATATATGGAAAAAAACTGTTAAAGTAAAAATTGTATTCATATTCAAGTATAAACCAATCTTTGCTTTTAAAACATGAATTCCTGGAGGAAATCACCACTGTTACTGCTTGCCCTTATATTAAAATCATCCACTGCTAAACAGTCTAGATGAATAAATAAAGAGTATAAGGAAAAAAGGCTGGTTTTGCAAATGTAGGAAAAACTTCAGAATAAACAATGATAAGCTGCAAGCAACATGTCAAATAACAGAAATGTAAAAGGAAGAAGGTAGAATTTGGAACTACATGGAAAAAGAAGAGGAATAGCAAAGACAAGAGCTAAATAATACGTGTTCAAAAATAATCTTACAAGTACTTCAAAGATCTGCAGAAAGAGAATGCAACTCAATTTGTAAATACTTTCCCTGGCTAGAAGAAGTTGTCCAGGCATACAAATCTCTCAGATAATTTTTGATTCCTACAAGGTTTTCCTACAGCCAAGAAGAGCTTTTATTTTGTTCTTATCTTATTGAATATTTCAAATGTTTTCTCATGTTTGTTTAAAAAAAATAGGCAAGCAATATAAGCCTCGATATTCTCTATAGCCATTTAAGTGTTTGATTAAATCTCTTGTAACTCCAGTGCTTTGGCTTTCTGGAGGAGTGCAACAGGAAGCCAGTGCTTCCTTAGCTCATGGTGTCACAACTGAAGAGAACCATGACATACAGTGCAGAAATTATTCACTGGACAGGTCGGTGTAAGGAATGGAAAGTATTATTCATAAATGAGATCTAGTCAGTACATTCTTGTGTGGAAAGCATAGGTAGTACACTGAAGGAGGAGTCTGAGAAATCACCTACTTTACCCCACCTCATCTAATACGCCCATCATTTCTTGTAGCATTCTAACCTCCAGGTACAGCACTTAACCTTTTTTATCATTGAAACATGCTACATCAGATTGTGATACAGCATGTTCTTCAGATTCATTTCCGTAGAAATACTGTCTGCTTGATCATTCCCCAATTTATACCTGTGCTGCTGATTATTTCTACTTATTTGTGGAAATCATGCTGGTTCCTGTTGATTTGAAATGATGTTCAGGTGGTTTCAACTCTAATCTCACCCTCAAAAATACTAATCTTTCACTTTTTTGTGACATATGTAGATTTATAAGCATGTCTTTTATAACCCAATTTTGCAACTAGGGAAGAAAGAAAGAAGAGGAAATTAAAAAAAAAAAAAACCACACCACAAACCAACAACCTTTATCCTTGTCAGCCTTGCTAAGAGAATGCCAAACTTAAAATCCTTTTTTTTTTTTTTAATAAAGATGATCCATTTTTTTATTGAGGGAAACAAATAACTTGTTTGAAAAACCTATTGAGATGTAAGCATGGATAACTCAGGCTGGGCCCAGATTTATGTGTAGATACACAAATCCTACTAGTCTCAGTTCTTTTAGAGACTGAATCCTGCATGCCAGAATGCCTCAGAGAAGCACTACAACTGCAGTGAGAGAGTTTCTTTAAATCTCTGCTATATCCAAGCTTCCTTTCCTGTGTCTTTGGAATAGAATAACAGAATCTTCAGGTGTCTCTCAGCTTCGCAAGAGCACATTTAGTACAGAGGACTTCTCAGCTTTATACTTCTGTAGGAGTTTCAGGCAGTGAAGGATGAGAGATATCTATTTAGGTAGTAGCATATTTTATTTTTCCAATGGTGCAACAGAAAAGTTTCCACTAAGTCTTCCAGCTTAGAAAATAAAATGTTAAAATGCGTGGCCGTTTTTCATCAAAGTGAAATACAGTTTTATATAAGGTTAGTTTCTAAAAATTGATACGGGGAAAAGACAGTAGAGCTGTCTTTCTCTGTTGTCTTCCATTAATTCCATGTCATCTGAATTCATTTAAATTTTGTATCGATGTTTTATATCAACAAATTCTGAATCCTTTCTTTTTGATTTATCAGTATTAGAGCTTTGGAAACTCAATTATTCTCTCAGTTAAACACATGAATATACACGTACGTGTGCAGTGACACTCAGCCTTAAGGAAAATAAGGAACTTTATTACAGTCAGCAGCATGTGACTAAACAGAGAAGCAAGTCACATGAAAAAGGTAGCATTTTTACAAACTTAATTATTGAAGTGAAATTACTCTTTGGAGACGCAATTCAAAGTTCACCGCAGTCCTTATGCACTTTACAAGATTTCAGATCTGGCCTAAGAACCCGAAGGAGAAGACTTTCTCTTAACTTTTTTTTTTTTTTTAAAGTAAAAGAAAACTGTTTAACTTACCTTTTTTTATATAACATTTTTTTGTGAATAAACTTTTCTCAACCACATTCCTTAACGGATTCAACAATAGGACTTTTATTAATGATGAACTTGGCAATTTTTATAATACAGATTTTAATAATTTGGTACACTTTATAGAATTGTATCTTTTGAAATCTTTAAAATATGCCAAAATTCAGAGGTTTTTCATCAATTTTTGAACTCTGTGCTTTCGTAATAGATACGATTTATGACACACACACAAAAGAACTCTAGAGTTTCAGAGTTTAGTTATGCAAATATATCTTAAAATTGGAAAGATAAAAGGATATTCAAATTAATGTACCCATCAAGTTCTTCCTCTTCAAAAACCTCTACTCTTAGGAGCAAGCTGTGCATTAGATAACAGTAATTTTTTTTGGTGCCCCTTTTCCTAAATAATTATTACATTTAGAAATATGAAAGACGTAAATACTGCTAAAGCATAATGAAAGACAAAAGATTTTTATACTGCAGTGTTTTGTATGAAACAGAGAAAGGCTCATTGGTTTTAAAGTTGTATTGCTACCATCTTGACATGTATTCAATATCTGCAATTAATGAAATATAATTTCCTACTAGGATTTCTACAGTGATAGGGATCTGTGCCCAAACAAAAATCAATGAAAATGCCAGCGGACCTCAAAGGGAGTGTGTATTGGGTTTGCATGACAAGGTTTCGGTAGTAGGGGGGCTGCAGAGGTGGCTTCTGTGAGAAGCTGCCAGAAGCTTCCCCCGTGTCCGACAGAGCCAATGCCAGCCGGCTCCAAGAGGGACCCACCGCTGGCCAAGGCCGAGTCCATCGGCAATGGTGGTAGCGCCTCTGGGATAACAGGGTTAAGAAGGGGGAGAAAATAAAACTGCACAATTGCAGCTGGAGAGAAGAGTGAGAAGATGTGAAACAGCCCTGCAGACACCAAGGTCAGTGCAGAAGGAGGGGCAGGAGGTGCTCCAGGCACCAGAGCAGAGATTCCCCTGCAGCCCATGAAGACGACCATGGTGAGGCAGGCTGTCCCCCTACATCCTGTGGAGGTTGCATGGAGGAGCAGATATCCACCTGCAGCCCATGGAGGACCCCACACCGGAGCAGGTGGAGGCACCCAAAGGAGGCTGTGACCCCGTGGGAAGCCCACGCTGGAGCAGGCTCCTGGCAGGACCTGTGTAACCATGGAGAGAGGAGCCCACGCCGGAGCAGGTTTGCTGGCAGGACTTGCGACCCCGTGGGGGACACACGCTGGAGCAGTTCATGAAGAACTGCAGCCTGTGGGAAGGACTCAAGTTGGAGAGTCCTCATGGAGGACTGTCTCCCATGGGAAGGACCCCGCGCTGGAGCAGGGGCAGAGTGTGAGGAGTCCTCCCCCTGAGGGGGAAGGAGCGGCAGAGATAATGTGTGATGAACTGACCACAACCCCCATTCCTCCTCCCCCTGTGCCACTGCGGGGGAGGAGGGAGAGAATTCGGGAGTAAAGTTAAGCCCAGGAAGAAGGGAGGGGTGGGGGGAGGTGTTTTAAGATTTGGGTTTAGTTCTTATTATCCTACTCTGATATGATTGGTAATACATTAAATTAATTTTCCTGATCTGAGTCTGTTTTGCCTGTGATGGTAACTGGTGAGTGATCTCTCCCTGTCCTTATCTCGACCCACGAGCTTTTTGTTATATTTTCTCTCCCCTGCCCAGCTGAGGAGGGGAGTGATAGAGTGGCTTTGGGGGGCAGCTGGCCTCCAGCCTGGGTCAACCCACCACAGAGGGAGTAACAGACTCTCAAATTAGAAACATGGTGAAAATGCTTTTGTCTCACCTGCTTCATTTCTGGTTATTGCAGTGCATATTTTTCTACCACTTTTGAAGACTGAAGGTACCACAAAAAGAAGGATGATACCTTGAAGTGTTTGCAGTAGGAAGGTCCAATAGGCTTGGGATTTTGAAAAAAATTAATTTCTTACAGAGTACCCAGAGCTTTTGGTTGAATAGCCCTCCATTGTTGGTGGATTGAAGTTGATAAGCTTTACAGAAGCATTTTAGCTCCCCAAAGAAAGACATATTCAAAGAAAAGATTTTTATTTCCACAAAGAACCAGTGGTGACATATTTGTCTTTACTTCCAGCAAACCTTCTTATATGAAATTAACTCTGGACTAACAAAAAACCCTCATATTTCTGTGATAGCTTCTGATAGCTATATAACTTTTTAATATCTATATAACAATGCATAAAAGGGATAGATCTGAGAGAGAAATGAGACTTTTTTTTTTCTCCTAAACGCTCTAAAATAAATTTATATTTAACAGTAAGACACTTAATTTACATTTAATGATTTTGGGGGTCTTAGCTCTTAATGGTTACTTTGTAGTGGATAACCATGGGGACCAAAGTCAAGTGTGAAAGACTGCAAATCTAAACCAACAAAATTTGGCAGAGAATATGATGTATAGGATCTTTGATGGATTTGTGAATGTCAACAGGAAAACAATAATGCATCTTCTACTAATATGAAACCATGTTGGAATGACATTAAGAAGACCATGAGGGAATATAAACATTCAAAGTTAATAATATGGAGCCAGTACGAATACTCTGCCATAGTCACATTGCTGATTGAAGAAAGCAGAAAGAAATAAGCCTAGACTTAGCAGAGCTGTGCTCGGGATCACAGCCTGACCTGAATCCTGCTTTGGACTTGCCAGGAGACCCCACGACTTGCAGAGGAGAGTGCGAGGCAAGCCCAGGCCACAGGGACCTCTCAGCGTTTCTTCTGCCCCGGCAGGTTGATGCGAGCCCTGAGCAGCGCAACCTCTCTCTTTCCAAAGAGAGGTCAAACTGAGGCCTATTTTCTGTTACTTGAGGCTGATTTTCCTTGGTATTTGATATTATTAAAAACATTCCAGCGGCATGGGCTCCTTTTATGGTTTTAATTTCCTTTTGTTTTCTTCTGTTCCCAAAACCACTACTTTGAAGTGGTTGTTTTACTGTCACTTATCTGAAATACATTCTTGGATGAAATAGAGCTTATTTTAGACTTAGATTAGAAAATATACTTTTAGATGAAAAAATTCTATGCTAATCATAGTGCTGATTTCACTGTCTAAATCCTTAGCTGTGCGGTTTACAAGGACAGCTATCTCCCTCTCGTGTTAACAACTTGCGTTTGGCGTGATTTGGGTAGAGACTTCTCTCCTGCCGGGACAGCAGTGAAGACCAGATCACTGGCAACACAGTGTCTCCCCAGCCAAAAGCATGTCGCAGAAAGTAGAACCAGGTGCCTTGAAACGAAGCTTGATCAGTAGTGTGTGCAAGCAAAGAAACCTGACGCTTAAAGGCTGTAGTAGTTACTGTTTAAAATTTAAAATACAGCCAAGCGTGATGCTGCTTCCATTTGATTTAAAAGAAATCTAGCAATTTTGACCACCAATGCACCAATGCTTACCAGTTCTACCACTTAATCATTCACATTCATTTTAAATAAATAAATCAATGTTTTGGATAATATGCCATTGTAACAGCTGGCAACGAATAATATAGCAGGAATAGCTGTATTCCTGCTATGATTAATAGGAGTGGACCAGCTTCAGTTAAACTCACTATATAGAAAGCAAGAAAAGTCTTACACACCCAACTTAAACCTAAAGTGCATATTAGAATATACTAGAAGTTCCTTCAAAATACATATTATCATCTCCTTCAAGTGAGTGATTTCTCAATACCTTTCTTATGGTTTTACTTTCTTTCTGCTTTTTTTCTCCTTCAGTTCCAAGTATTTCAGAGCATCGGAGGATGGTCTTGTATCTTACTATCTGAAACTTTTCTAGCAGGCTGCGCGCTGCGTATGTTGGGGCTAGAGGGCACCTGGGGGTGCTTGGAGGTGCACAGGCTGCTAGGGTAGCAGCGGAGGGTGCAGTCACATCCACCATGCTCCAGGTAAGCTCTTGCTGTGGTAAACTCTATCTGCAAAACTGCTTCCAGGCTTTTCTGGAGGGAAAAGTTGTAGGAACGTTACAAAGCAGAGCCAGGAAGCAAGTGACATGAATAACCAGGACCTAGTCCTCACGCTCATTCCTCGGCCCTCTCCAGTGAGCACAGCATACCCAATAAGACTTACTATATAACGAGTTAAGTGATAGTCTGAAGAGTCATAAAACAACTGGAAATAGAATAATTTCTTCTACTCCTGCTCTTTTCTATATGTGGGAGACCATTAGAAAAGTCAGTGATCGAGCGTACAGGGTGAATTCAAGGTATAACCTCTCAGTTCTTTCATGTAAATAGTTGCGTTTGTCTCATAACGGACCAGCGGGGACTTTCAGTTATATGAGGTGAATCTGTACTTTCTTTTGTGCAGCCTGTTTTGTGGCAATGTTACAGAAATACCAACGGGATTGCTGTCAAGTCGTCATCTTTTTGTTTTATTATTTTTTTATTACGCTACCCCTCAAACATTGGTTTATCACAAAGGTGAATTATTCTGTCTCAATTTTTTGTATAAAAGGCAAAGGAAATAACTGAAAATGAACCCCAGGCTGGTATACGTCAGCAGACCAGCATGTATACGTCAGTGCAAGCAGTGCAGAGCAGAGATGACCATGGGACTACGTGTTCAAACCTCTTGTTTCCTGTGGGTGACCAGAATCAAGAGCATTTAGAGCCCTGCAGGTTTGCCATCTGTGTTAGAAAAGTTATGAGAAGAACATTTTTTGTGTCCCAAAACATACTTTGTGGTATGAGAACTTCCTCCCATGCATTTTCTTCCTCTGTCACAATATTGCATGAGACATATGTGCGTGTAATGAATCAGCTGGGAGGACAAAAACTTCCTGAAGCTTTGCCAGATATGTCCTGAGCTCCTTTTTCTCTGGATGTGATAAGTGGCCCTGCTGTGAAACACCAGGAAAGGAATAAAAGAAAAACAAATTTTGGAAAAATTCCATTTTTTAGACTACCAGAGAGGTATTTGTACTATGGCAACAAAGGGCCTAGTTCTACTCAACATCTGGAAATTAAAACAGAAAATCACAGCAGTTGAGACAGCAACACAAATTTTACTACTCTTGACATTAAATATGTAATGCAATTTTCAGTTATTGAGTCCTTTTATTCATCTCCTGATTTCTCTTCATCTTCCAGTAGTCAGTGCTTTAAAGTGGTGTTTCTCAAGTAGCTTACTGAGTCAGCTTACTTAACTTGTTGTCTTGTACAAAATTCCAATAATGCATTTGAAATAAAAATAATATTCTTAACTACTTTTGCCTTTATTTGGTGACAGTCAGAAAAATATTCTAACTTGTATATTTTTCTATATTTCTTTGCTTCAGTTCAACAGGCTTATATGAAGGCATTAAGAATGAAAGTGGAACTTTGGGCAATTCAAGTTTGCATAATTTAAGAATTTGAGAATTCCAAATTCTTTAGGTTTTTGTTGTTGTTGTTGTTTGTAACCCTCTTACTACCTAAGAGAAAAAAAGTCTGTTATTAATTTGACTCCTTTTTCTTCAAATCAAATCTGCTTTTCTGCCTTATAATAGTTAATTAAGATCTCATTTTCTTCAGTGAGAGCCTGAGGCTTCCTCAGTTGAAATTCTCATTTCAGTTCTTAATCCTCTTTCTTGCCCTCCATTAATCAAGATAATAACCATTAACGATATTAGAGGAAAAAAATAGACCTATTTCTTACACAGATTTTTTTTATTACTGTCATTAAATAAAAAAGTCATCTAAACATTGTTTCTGTTACACTATAAAGATTTTTAAACTTTTCATTTACATAATCAAGCTTATCAAGTTTCTGCTAAATCTTCTAAGGAAAAATATTCCAAAAAGTAACCAAACTGAAAGGCAGGTGACATCTTTGGAGAAGTACAAGACACACACAGAGGCAAGCAAATCTCAGTCATCACTATATAGTAATTTGGAAAAAAAATCCTAACAGGTTTACATTTGCTGCTGTTGTTGTCCAGGTTAGTTACACGATAGTTCTTGGAGGCCTTGTGAATTTCTAGATGTATTACTATGTATGTCAAGAAAAAGAAATAATAGATCTTCCCTAAGAGACTCCATCCTAACAACAAGATACTATAAATGTTAAAAATGCACAGTAAACATTGAAAAATCACAGTAACGGTCAAATGAAATTGCCGTTCATTTCAGAAAGGTGGATTTCATTGACTTTGCAGAAAAAATGTTTTGATATTCGCAAGCGGCAATGATGTCTTTTATTCTGACCATGTAGTTCTAAGAGAGACGTTTACTTGCTTTCATCAGACTACCATAAATAATCTGAAATCAAGACAGAGCTGTGAGGAGAAATAATATCTTCCATTAGACCAACAAACAGAGCTGGAAAAATCAAAGATCTTCAGAGAACGCAAAACAGTGATCAAGCTAAATCTCAGAAACACTGGAATTTAAAAGATTTTTGCTCAAAAAGGGGATCTCCATGTCAATCAAGGCAAATCCTATTTGTTCAGAAACAGGCAGAAGATTAAATGGTAACTATGCAATTTTTACTTACCTGCTGAAATCCAGGTTTTCTTCCCCTTATTCTACACTGGTTATGTGCTGGAGTGATCTGTGTCTCACATACAGCCTGAATACTCAGGTTTCCATACCATGGAAAGCAAATAGCAAGAGGGCTGCTGGGTCGCTGAATCTTTATCCAAGATATTGATTAGACTGGGGCTCACATCCCAGGGTTTTTTTGTTGTTGGGGTTTTTTCCCCTCTAAATCCACTGATGAGAATATAACAGGGAGTTCTGCCTGAGTCTGTAAAGTCAGAAGCACTCCCACATTCATCGGTGTATCTATCTGTGGTGTATGTGAAAAATCTTACATTCCTTCGATTCCCTCATGTGAAATTTCCCTGTAACATTTCACTAGAGAAAGGTAATGCAGTACAACCACTTCTGGTCCTGGTGTTGCCTGCCTGGGCTTCGCTTCAGACATTTTGTGCTCATACCATCGAAGGAGAGAACTGAGATTGTTCTCCTACCTTACTGAAGCAGGCATAACTCCTGTTGACTTAAATAACCTTTACATTTATTGATGGACACTAAAATATAGTAAAATGAATTTAAAACCGATTTAAAAGATTAGAACCTGAGAGTCAATATATACACATTATATGCCATTAAATAAGAAAAAAAAATATAAAAAATGGAACTATTTTAATTTCCTCAGTTGTTTGTTGTACATTTTTCCATCGCTCTATAACAAGGTGCCTTCAGTTTTAAATCACAGCAACATGATTGAAACAATGTCCATCTGACAGCTTAATCGAACTGCTGAATTTGCAGATAACCTGAAAAAAGAGAGAGACACAGATTGAAAACAAGGAGTCAAGCGAGCAAGAAAGAAATGTTTGAAAGCACAATGGATAATTAAATTTATCTTGCCACACAAAAGATTTAAATCCCATTGGAAAGAAATAAGATAAACTACTCAGATATTTATGAGTTTTCAATTGGCTATCTCCATTAGCGAAAGCAAATATGGCATTTACTATTGACAGCTCAATAAAAAAAAAAAAAATTAAGCAAACAGAACTATTTCTTTAAGAAAGTAATAAAAGATGCACCAAAAAAGTTAGAGTGACATTTAGATCAAGTTCTTAATTCTCGTTGCCTGCTTGCAGAAAGATATCATAAAATTATTAGAGATGTAGGAAAGGCAAATTTCTAAATATCATCAGAGCTCATTTTTGAGAGAACAAAGATCTGAGATGGAAATGTCATTAGGCCAGTGCAGAGAAGATAAACACATTCCCACATCAAAGCCCTTCTTTGAAGGGCAATCTTTAGAGGATTTGTCTCAACTTAAAGCGACTTAAGAAGAGATTATGGAGCAATTTAACAAAATCAGTGGTAACAAATTGCCTGGGCCAAACTGATCTTACCTGGGAGTCTGAAGACAACCCAGGGATGAAGCACCTGAATTGCTAATGCAGGTGGCTAACCTCTTGCTTAGAGCTGCCTCAGTATCTGCAGCATGAAGGGTGACCTGTGTACCCTTGTACATTGTCAAAACAGCTTCCAGTCCTCACTTAAAGAATTACAAACCCACAAGCCTGGCATCTGTACTAGGAAAATCAGGAGAAACTATAGTGAAAAATAAGATCAATAGCTACCTGATAAACACAATCCACTGGAAGAGTTAACATGGGGGTTTTGTTGATTTGTGTATGTGTGTGGTGTTTTGGGTTTGGGGTTTTTTTAATAAGATGTCCTGTAAGTCTGTTGGATATATTTGAAATTCAGGGTAAAGAATGGGGGTGGATAAGAGTGAGTTTGGTTGAGTTAGGTTTGCAAAAAAGTTCCAGGCAAAGAGGTTTAGACTGGACATTAGGAAAGGAGGTTGTAGTGAGGTGGGTCTCTTCTCCCTAGTAACAAGCAATAGGACAAGAGGAAACAGCCTCAGGTTATGCCAGGGGAGGTTTAGATTGGATATTAGGAGAAATTTCTTCACCAAAAGGGTTGTCAGTCATTGGAACAGGCTGCCCAGGGAAGTGGTTGGGTGACCATCCCTGGAGGTATTCGAAAGACATGTAGATGTGGTGCTTAGGGACATGGTTTAGTGGTGACCTTGGCAGTGCTAGGTTAACGGTTGGACTTGAGGATCTTAAAGTTCTTTTCCAACCTAAATGATTCTGTGATTCTGTGATTTCTTTACTGAGAGAGCAGCCAAACACTGGAACAGGCTTCCTGGAGAGGTGGTCGATGCCCCAAGGCTGTCAGTGTTTAAGGGGCATTTGGACAATGCCCTTAACAACAGGCTTTACCTTTTGGTCAGCACTGAATTCATCAGGCAGTTGGACTAGATGATCATTGTAGGTCCCTTCCAACTGAAATTGTCTATTCCTATTCTATTCTATTCTATTCTATTCTATTCTATTCTATTCTACTGGCCACAACAGCTTTAAGGAAAATGAGTATCCATACTCACAGATAAATAATTGGCTAAAAGGTAAGAAACAGAGAGTGAGAGGGAGGGAATGGCACTCCCAACAGCTTTTCAGTGAACTATCACAGACATCTGTCCTGAGATATCTGCTGAAAACAGCTCTGTGGAAGACCTGGGCAATGGGATGAGCAGTGAAGTGAAAAAGTTTTATGATGATGCACAGTTATCCAAGATCATAAGGGCAATGAAGAATTTGAGATGGACTTTAGAAAACTAAATCACAGGGCAATAAAATGGCTCAGAATTCATTGTAGATAAAAGTGAAGTATGAGAAAGAAAAAACAACAATCGCAACTCTGTTAGCCAGTATCACATTAAATGGACGAAGAATATAAACTTTCAGACCTCACAGAATAAGCAAAACACTAATTAAGGAGGCTTGAAAAAATTGAATTGACTTTTGGCTGTGTTTTTTTCTAATTTCTATTTTTTTGTTATATAAAAACATATACATAAAATCTTATTGGTTTCTTCTGGGACACTGGACTAGGTACAAGTTCTGTGTGGTAGAATTTGGTGAACAATCATTAGGTAGAGTAATATTTTTCACATTTCTTAGAAGGTCATTAACTCATTTTTCCACTTTAGGAAGCCTTTCACTGAATCTCATCTTGCTCTTGTTGACAGATTCTTATCAAGCCGTTGAGCAGGAATTAAGTTGCTTCAAATTATTTTTTCTGAAACTTTGCTTTCCTCTTTCCTGTAAAAATTATTAACCCGCTTAGGATAAATATTAATCAGACATTTTACTCATGAGTTAAATTAATAAGAGTTAAAACTTTCCAGTATTAATTACTTGCATATACAAGTAATTAGAAAATACATTGTTTGCTGATCAATGTGCTATTTTGAACAGTAATAATCTCTGAGTAATATAGATGAACAAATCACAGCAAAATGTATAACAGTAGAAATAATATATTCTTAGGCATCCAATGAATTCTTAGTACTATACAAGCTAATCAACTAAAATGTATCCATAAATCTTCTTAGTGCTCTAAGCCATTATATTTTTCAACAGTTGGGGTTTTTTTTACATAATCCAGATGACTCATTATCACTACTTGCCCAGTTCTGAATGACAAATCCCCTATATACATATGAATATATGTACACAAGGATGCTACTACTATACTTTATATTACATATATAGTGCTTGTCTATGGTCAAGGATAGGTAAAATCTCACAGCTTATATGGTTCAAACCATATATTTTTTCTGGTCAAGAACAGATTGGGTCGAACTATGTCCCTGACACATATCATGGATTTATTTTTCATTATAGAAGGTACCATAAAGAGGCAGGAACCCTAACAGTTTCCATTGTTTTTTTGTTCTCTGGTGTCTATAGTGTTTGTTTCCAGTCCAGATCTTAACTCCTGCCTGGATTCCATAGTCGAAGATAAGTGTGTTATATATTATAGTTTATGATAGGGCACTACCATGCATGCTAGGCTCTTTTTCTCTGTTTTTGTATGGAGCTTCTCTGCATACCGATAAGGAGTTAAGGGTATGGGGCTGATCTGTAAGACTTCATAAGCCCCAGAGGGGATTCCAGGATTTATGAACTTCATAAATCATGCTATTAGATTCAAGCCTAAGTTTAACAAATATTAAACTAGCAAAATTAACGTTAGTCGAGGAGGGGAAATGACCGTAGATAACACATCGGTTAGGACTGTTTTGTCATTAAGCTAAAAGAAGCAGATGCATACAACGGACCTTGCAGTGACCCAGTCCAGGCCTTTTGCCCACATTCATCTCACTAATTTTAGCTGTCTAAAAATTAGATGTCTAATCTAAGCTAGCTGTCTAAGCTTCTTTAGTATTCAGCGGAAAGAAAGGCACTTCTTGAGGGTGATTCATCTGGCTTATTTTAGAGAAGTGTTTATTACATGCATATGTTGGTTTAGCTTAATAACCGAGATGCCAGGGTTTAAATAAGCAACTTCCTAGTAAACGTGGCAGGGGGTCATACAAATTCTCAGTGCTTTTCATGGCCAATTCACAATGTTGAAAGCAATTATGATCAAATCAAGTAGGAGAACTAATTTTTGAACAAACTGTGTAGTTTTCATGCATGACTACAGGAAATAAGGAAGCCTGGTTTCCCACAGATCTCTGCCTGACGACGCACAAACGCTGGCTGCGGCGCTGCTCACAGCTGTGGCAAGTGTAGTGTCACATAGATCTTCTGGGGCAGGAGATTATGACGGCAGTCACCCCTGCAGTTAGCTTTTCTGCCGTATCTTGGCTGTTGATCTTTCATGATTTTTTTTTTTGGTGATTTGGGGGTATCTTACCCCTGGCAAACCGAGGACAACCCAAACTATAGGTTCAAATATTGGTGAGGATATGGAGGAAGGAAAACTAGATGCCCATATACACAAATAAATGCTCCTCATGATCACATAAACATCCTTTTCGTAAGAGCCCGTGCTAAAAAAGCAATCAATACTTCTCCAAGAAAAATGAGATGTGCTAAAACCACAGTCTAGTGTTTAATCTTTTTCCCCCACCATGCTAATTAAAAATGCTTTGGCTGGCCTACTTTCAGCTTCAGGTAAGGCTGATGTTAAGTAGCAGCTGTCATAATCTCATCCACAAGACCACCAACACTGTTCAAATAGAAAAATTTGTACACTGATACCAAAATCTGTGAGTTATATGCAGAGAATGATAGAAAATTGATAAATGAAACGAAAAAAAATGTAAATCAGAAGTATTAAGATCAGTACGAAGAAACTTTGAATGATTAAGAAGAAAAATAATGGACTAGTAGCATTGGCCTGTCATTAGGTAGGTATTGTGGAGATCTCAATAATAATTCAGAGCAGGACAGATTTTTCAGCGCAGTTTATGTTCTGCATTTGGGAAAAAGCAAACAAACAGTTCCTGAAGACTCATGAATAAATATGTGCTAACTAAACTGTCACTCAGAACAGGATGATCAATAAAGACAGAAGTTTCTAAACCAACAGCTCCAGAGGGCTTCATCCAGCAGCTGGCCAAGAAGCTCCTTGAGCTGGCAGAAGACCAGCATTGCACCTCTAGTCAACAAAATTGAATAAGATGATGTAAAAGGTGATTAGTCCATCAGCTGTGGCATTGATCCTGGGCAAAGTGATAGAATGGCTGCTGCAGGAGTCAGGAAAGATGGGGCTGAGAGGACTGAGGAGCCAAAATTTCACAAGCTGACTTTGCTGGCAAAGGAAACATGATAAAAGAACAGCCTCTATGTGCTTTCACAGTTTTAAAGACATTTTTTTTCTCTGCTGCTAGCAGAGTCAATTCTTGATGAGATTGCAAATTTGGTTGATAAAGATAATATTTTTAATGTAGCAGACTTGTTCCTGTAAGGCATTAGACTTAGCGTTGCATGACATCTTGATCAATTATCCAGTGTGGTACAGTATCAACATGGCACTAATGAATTTAGGACAGATTAAATGACAAGTCCCAATAGTAATTATAACTAAGGAATCATTACTGAGTGATTGTGTTTCTTGTGATACCCTGCAGAGATCAGCTCTTCGTCCTCTGACGCTTAATGATTTTATCTGTGTTTTGAAAGAAAGTGGAATATCAGTGATGAAGTTTGCAGTTAAGCTGGAAAATTAAGTGTTGAATTAGAAGGGTTTTGGTTATGAAGGGAAAACATATTCACAACAGCTGTCTTTCTGCAAGCACTGTGGAAGGCAGTCTATCAACAGCTGAAATCAGATAGAGTAGTGGGTTGCTCTTTGCAGATCTATAAAGAATGGTTTAAAATTAGATTTCTGGTATGGTTGAGATGAAACTGGGGGCATTGTGCTTGAAGCTCTGAAGATCATTTCAATTATTTTTCCATCTCTAAGCACTGTAAATCTAGCTACGAAAAATAATGAATTGTTTTCTGCTTGGCTAATGCTGTGAAATGATTCACTGCAGGCTGATGAGTGCTGGACTCAGCATGAAGAGGACAGGGTGAAAGCATGGCAGAGAAAAGGGGTTCTGGGGAGGGCAGGATCATGGTGACCAAAAACTGCAGCAGCTCCTGTGAAACTGACTCTTCCCAGAAGGTTCCTCAAAACCATATCCACAATATAAACCATATGACCTCATAATTCTCTTTTATTTACTCATGAGAATAAATGTATGCAATAAATGCATGCAGAACAAACCCAGTTCTCTCTTGAAAGCAAAGTCGAGAGCATGGGCTCAGTTCGCCTGTGCAAATATGGGCATAGTGTCCTCCGACACAGTCTATTAGAGGATGCTAGCAAGGTTTCAAGAGGTGTCTTCAGTGCCTGGACATTTCTGTTCGTTCCCCCCGTTTGCAGCTCCATAGCTCTGCTACTGGCGTTGGCGGAGGGCAGAGACCTGTCAGGTTGAATCACCGACACGCAGGGTCACAACCTGCTTTCACAACATTCCTCAAGGGGCCTGTTTTTCCCCTTGTACAGGGCTACAGCTGAGCATATGGCCTGAGATAATTAAGCTAAAGGAGCTTGATTATGATCCCATTTAGAAGCTAATCTCACTTGATTTGGTAAATTGTTCCATTTTCATACCAGTTCAACTCTGTTGGCTTCATTGAAGCTATCTCCTCAGAAAAGAGACTGTGTGAAAGGTGGTTCTATGTCATTCTGTCCCTCGTTAATAAGGTAATATGACCTATTGGTTAAAACTACATGGTGTACTTTCTTTTGCAGAAAAGCCATTTTTAGTGATTCCTAATTTTTTGTTGTACCTGCTCCTATACTGTCTTTTGCTGTCCCTCATTTGTGCCAATGTTTTTTTATACTAAAGATTGGCGGAAACATCAGGTGAAAATAGCGCTTTTCCTTTGGAGGACTGATTGTTTTAATGGAGCTCATGGCGATGACAAAGTGTTCCACAAAAGGTTGTACTAGCACATCTAACAGGGCAAGGGCTTCTGCAGGAGTCAAGAAAGATGGGGATGAGAGGACTGAGGAGCAGACACTTCACAAGCTGACTTTGCTGGCAAAGGAAAACTTATAGAAGGGCAGTCTCTATGTCCTTTCGCAGTTTAAAGATATTTTGTCCATTACTTTCATGACATCTCTGCTTAGTAATAGTATAATGGCTTTTGTGTGTTAAAATTAATATTCTAGCTGTTATAAATGATCTGCATCCTTATCATATCCTTCTGCTTTAAAGTAGAAACGTTACCTGTTTCAAAGCAGGAACATTACCCTACTGTCTCCTAGATAATCACATGCAAGGTACTTTCAATATAGAATTAATTTTGGACTAGATCAGTACAGAATAAATCCTTCTGTGTGACTTTCAGTCTGAGAACACACAATTAATTTAGGTCACAGAGACATTTCAAATTAAGCCCCCTCACTGTGATATTTTAATTATACCAATTAGTGAAGTAAAATTTTAATGCATCAGGATGTCAACATTTCTAAGTGATAAATAAGTAAGATTGCTATGATCTAACTGGCAAATATTTCTCTGTGTTGAAAATGTATCTAATGTTAGGTGGTTTCACAAAGAGGTATGGAAATTGTTCTGACTGCTTATAAAATGCCACAGTATTTACACTTTCTGAATGAGAAAGACTGAAGATAAATGGCATGTATCTTCTTCAAAGATAAATAATTTTTAGTAATAAAGTTGAACCTATCTCAGCAACTAATAGAAGATGATAATTTCCTTTTTTATTCTTGCCGCTTGTCCTTTGGACTCGCCTTAATAACTCAGTAGTGACTGGGAAGAGAAGGGAGAATTGTTAGAATCAATATTTAGTATGTTCAAAAAGTTCAAAGTTTCATAGCAGAGCAATGACTTACCTCAGGGAAATTTTCAGTGTCACAGAACATAAGTTTTTCTCTGCTTCCTTATATATACTTTTCTTTGGATTCACAAAGAAACAACAATATGGATATTCTGTCATCTAAATGTTAAAACAATATTAGAAAGATCAGGCTTACAGACACTTAAAGGTACTTAAAACATCCTGGATAGGTAACAGCAACTACAAACACATTTTTGTAACTAAAGCATAAACAGAAATGACAACATTTATATTTGCGTAGTCACACTTTTACTGAATTACAGGTGTGCAGGTGGAAGCCTGGGCTTAGGAATCATCATGTTTTTCTAGGGCAAGATTCTCATGGTATTGGACCTTTTGATATATTGTTTATTTTTGTTTATTTTGTTTTCATTTTGTGTTTCCTTTGTGCCAAATACATTGCCAAATGAAAATCCTTCTTTACTCAGAACTGATCATAAACAGTGTAGGACAGTCCTTTCAAAGGTGGGAAATACTAAAAGTAGAGGGCTCATAGGCTGAAGTCCTGCACTGTGCAACCACATCTCAGCCATGAGGTGGGCTGGTCCAAGCTTCTAGCTTGCTCCTTTTGAAAGAGGTGATTCTGTCTCCTCTCCTCTCCTCCCCTCTCCTGTCCCCTCCTCTTTCTCCCAGGTGTGCGGTCCCATCCCTCCCCAAAAGGTGCCTGATGAGCAGGGACCAGATCCAGCTTGCCACCCTGGTGGGTGTGTTTATTTTCTGGCTCAGTTGAACCAAGCACAAAAGTTCTTGCCCTACATTTTATGTTTGAGATGTAGGCAGAGCAAGGTGGTAAGTGTTCAGCAGTGCTTTACAGTGTTTTTTTATCTAGGGTGAATAATCCTTTGATGCTTAATGAGCTAATTTGAAAGAAAGTAATAAGACAGTGGAGAAATACTTATTCTCAGAGTAATGTTTGCAGAAGTCTGTGACTGTAAATCTCTACCAGGTAAAGTCTATATTTTCTGATAGTAAAAATGAAAGCAAAGAACTGAAAGCAAGAACATGATGGTTATACAAGCAGTAAACATGCCCCACTGGGATTACAAATGCCTAGTACAGCCAGCTTGCTCTTTTGCGGTGACGAAAAGAGAGCTAAAGCTTTAGAACTTGATTTCAAATAGCAACACTTTGTGATGACTAATATGTCACTATAATAGAAGTAATTAAACAGTATTTCCAAGCCCAAGCATGTATAAATTACATTATTATTCACGTAAAAAATGAGTGAGAAATCTTGTTAATTTTTATAGAAAGCATTAATCAGCATTATTATAGACAAATTACTCAAAGTATGAATCAATGATTTTATTTTTTTTCATCACTGGAACAATGGTACCCTGGTATTTGTTTATTCCACACTAACTTAACTCCTAATGTAACTCATTACATCCATGCCTCCTTCTTCTGCAATTAGGCTTAAGCAAACAAAGATACAACTAATAGAAGGCTGTTTTAATTCAAGAACTAGCTATGCATTAGCCCTGAAAGAGGAAATACTTGAAAGAGGAAAGTTCAACTGGCTGTTGCATTGCTTGCTTCTTTTATCTGTGTGTGCACTTGCACAGACCATAGCTAGATGTCCTCAGAACTATTAAAATGGCTACACAGAAGGCAGGACTCTTCTGACTCTGTATCCAGTGCCTTTGGATAGACATAAATTCAGGAGTAATCTTCCTTGATGCTATTTACCATCTTTGTTTCTTGGTCTGGCATGTAAGTGCAAGAATGGCCAATTTCCAAATGTTCCACAAATAGCTATCCAATTGATACTGGAATTCTTCACAGGTAAATGTACAATTACCTACTCTTCCTATAAGCTAACCATGCCAATGCTTATGAGTGTTGCTATGTCAGAGATGTCTTTTTTTTTTTTTCCTCCCCAATGTAATTTCTGAAGCTCTTAAACTCTGCAAATAAAAAATATCAGCAGGGATACAGTTGCCAAAATTGACATAAAATAAACATATTGCTTTTTTTTCCCCACCCATCAGTAGTCATGTATCTACTGTCCCACTAGTTCCCATTTCCGACATTAACAGACCATGCTGGAGAAATCAACATGCATAATACAAAATTGAAATATATCATAGCTCTGTGATAATTGAATGCTTACAATGTGTTTGTATGAATCAAGTGAACTTTCAGACTTGGCCCAAGAGCTGCCTGCATCTAACTGGAATGATAATGGGGAATGTGGTCATTTGAACTGCAGCCAAAGACAACTGGAGTTTGTCTCGAGTTGTTAGCTACAAAAGCACCCTTTAATGCCATCGAATCAATAACTGGCCCAGCTCAAAAAAGGTAGTTTCTGCAAAAAGGGACAATGAAAAATTTGAAACTCACTCCCAGACTTTGCTGCTAACAACTTATTCAGATTATGTGCAGGAGAATAACACATTGTGCCATTGCAGCTCCCCTAATGCTTTCACATTTCACATTTTGAATACTGTTCTCTTAGGAGTTTGACACATGAAGGAAAAAAAAACCAAACCAAACCAAACATAGCAGAAATCAAAATTAAAAGGTTAGAGAGCAAATTAAATAGTCCCAGCCTCTAAACATCTTAAAACAAAATTATAGAGAACTACAGCGTGTGGCCAAGAGAAAGGCAAGGGCTGTTACCCCTGCCCAGGGATAAGCTGGTGGGGAAGCAGAAAGAAAGGGCTGCACTCAGGCTGCCTCATTAAAGAGAGCTGGTGCGATACAAGAGAATAATACCAGCTGCCGATTTCGTTCCCGTCTATCAGCAGAGATAGGCAAAATGACGTGGATGGGGCCAGCTCAGTGCTTAACATCAATCACACGCTCCCCCGGTAATCAGGAGAAATGGTGGTGACGTCAGCCAGGAGCCCTGCTGCGACACGCATGGCTCACACACCTCAAACAGCCGCCTGCACTTAGACCTGCTCTGCTTGCCCTCGAATTCTTTCCCCAATAACTCTGTTCATGTCTTCTAAGTGTTCACCCAGAAGTAACCACCCGCCATGTCCACAACAGACTTTACCAGGGGCAGCCTTTTCCCAGTTCTTTTTGATCTCTTCTAAGACAGCATCTGGGTGGGTTCGGTGGGTCTGAGGACAGAACTGCACAGAGCTGTTGGTCCTCTGGTTCACACACAGCACGTGGAGACCCTCTCCAGAAGGCTATCTGTTTCTCAGCTGGAGCAGGTGGGAATGAACAACACACTTGTCAGGAACAGTCTGGGGCAGAATTTACTGGCATTACAGCAGCAGTAACACAGTTTGCCCTCCAAAGATCTGTCAAATTATGTTCTTATGAAAGACATTTGTCCTGACGTGTGGCGCAGGCACTGCAGCTGAATGATTGACCCATGGGAACGATTTGTTCTTTATTTTCAGTTTGGTTGTACGTTTTCTCCATATATTATTGTGATATTCCTGAGCGCGGTCTCCTAACAACTGCCCTCGATTTCCAGTTTCTGCAGTCTTCTGCCATGTTTTCCAGGATGATTTGCACTGCGAAATCAGAACCACATGAGACCTGAATTTCAATTCACAGCCTGTTAAATACTCCTACATTATTTTAGGGTAAACCTAAGGTGACTTCACTGGTGAAATTCAGGGTGGAAGGAATTTGAGGGGTGAAAGAGGTGAAAAGGCAATTTTGTATGGCAAGAAGAAAAGGAATGAAATTTGAAGCAGCAAACTGCTGGGAGGAAAAGCAAATCTGTAAAAGTGAAGTGTTTGAACTAAACGCCAGACTTTGAGTCTCATTTTACATAGTTTAAATGTTAGCTGCAGTTGAAAACCATCAGATAGTAACCCTTTTACAAAACAAACCAGAACTGGAGGTAGCAGGCTTGGTCCCTTTCAGCCAATCTAAGGGCATGGTACTACCAAAAGGGGGGAAGGGGATGCTGGTGTCCCCACCCACACTTCAGTCCTGTGTTCCCTCATTTACTCTTCTATCAATTAAAGAACTTGATGTAGCTGTGCAACGACTGGAAGCAAACTTTATATACCAAAAAAGGATGGGTGTTCAATCAGATTAATACCCGGTCAAACTCATGAGACGACGCCATCAAAAGGGAATATAGAGTCATGGCCAAGGGAAGTGCGAGATCTTTGGCAGCAACGTGATTTTAGACCAGCTTGGATTGGCTGAAAAAACATGTCTTTCATGCTCATACCCAGAATGTGATACACAGAGGACATAGAAAGAAATTTAAATTTCACAGTGAGGGTGATTTTCATCTGAAAAGGAGTTTTACAACATAGTTTTCCATAGCACATGAGTAATCTGTGGCAGGGCAACATCTCCACTGAGTCACTGACCGTTAGCGCATCCTTCTTCTGAACTGCAGCCTGGGAGAGTTGCTTTCTTCACTGAACCTGGGAAGAAGAGCGTCCCAGTCCAGCACCTTGCTTGGTACACCAGAACAAGTGAAACTAGTTGGGAGTGAAAACCGGGAGAAAAGACTGACCTTTTTGATGGGGCAGGCAACCAGCAAATCTTTGTTTCTATGGAATAATAGGAACAGATGTGAGACCCAAGCAACTGGCATATAAATTAACTGAATCTATTTATTTATTCAAAACTTTGTGCAAATAGCTGGTCCTTATTTGTCTCTGTGACTGTCTTCAAAGTGAATAAAACTGGGATAATAAACAAATGAGGGCAAATTTCTTATCTCTTCTGTGTATTTTAAAAAATAGTAGCATGAATATGAAATTCAGCAATTATGTATATGGTATATTATTGTCCGTTTATATTCACCAAAGAATTGGAATAGCAAAAGCAACTTCAGCAACGTGACAGGGTAACAATGCCTGTTCCCAAACATGAGCCTACAAATTTATCAAAACTAAATGACAAGTTGGAACATGAAGTGCTGAACATGAGGAAAGCCCAAACAATGGGTTTGCTTTTATTAAAACAAATGTTTCGTGAAAATTAATGTACTCTGACTTACCCATCTCACTGATGAATTTTATGACTAGTTTTGCATTTCATTCTTACTGGTCATTATTATTAGTTTCGGATGTGTTTTGAGCTTGGATACACTCTGATTCTGTTTTTCTGCACCTCATTCAAGCAGAGACCAAAGTCTCTACAAATTAGTTTTCCTCCCTGTTCCTTTTGTTGGTTTGTTATTCAATTTTTAAGTTGCCTTTATCCTTATATGTATTTTTTACTTGTACAAAAAAACATATTTTCCTAGGGGTAGTAGCACCTCATGTTAACTTGTATTGAGTTTTGGGCTCCTTTTTGTAATAGCTATACATAGACTCAGTATTTAAAACCTGAGGAGAAGGAAACTGTCCAGGAAAGCTCAGGCAAGGAGGAGACTATTTTAATCCCAATCTCAGCAGCAGCTGCATTTGTGTTGCTATCATTCACAAAACTGCGAAAGAAAGCTTGGCCTCTGCCTCCATCGTTGTCAGCTTGTTTCTGCTGGAGGACTTGAAGGTTTGAAATTATGAACAGAGTTCAAGGAAGTGAGCTGGAAATGGTTGACGAGGCCATACCTAAATGCCATACCTAACCCCTGTGGTATTCATATGAGATGTGAGTTTCTTGGCTTAGATACCTACCAGCAATAGCTTTGCAAAATGGACTCATCTGTGTTTTGACCCAACCCTGGATTACCTGTCATTTTAGGAGAGAGACTGGAACTGGAATTTTATGGCTCACCTTCATCATCTACTGGCTGAGAAAGATCCAGGTTTGATGTCTGTGACAATTCACAGTCACCCCTTTCCTTCATTTACTTCAAAAAGCACAAACGCCAAGCAACTGGGGCTGATGTTGCTTAATCTTGTTGACATCATCTGCAAAAAAGAGGCTCAGGAAAGGCAAACAGCCACCATATGTTGCCCCTGTGTTTCCTACCGCACTCAGCAGCAAGGATCTGGGAGAACGAGCAGCAGCAGCCACCACGAGAACTAGGTCAAGTTTCGCTGGAGTGTTGCAGCATATTGAAAAGAGCAGTGAATCATGAAGGCATTTCAGATTTCAGTCCCATGTCAGCTGTATCCAGCTAGCAGAAGTGCTCTTACCACAGTTAGTCATCGTGAGGCACCTGGCAACCAGCTACATGTGAAATTGTTATGCAAGAGAAACCTTTATTTGACAAAGAGTGGCGAGCATCACGAGGTGAGGTTAGCCCGCCGAGGACGTTTCCCTGTGATGCTGCTGCAGCTGCCAATGCAGAGACATGAAGTTGGTGGCGGCAGCACCGTTGCCCTGCTAGCCCCGTACGGCATCCTTCCCGGGCAATACTCAACACGAGCACGGACACTGGTAACCTGAAGGGCTCGGGCGGATGAATGGAACCTGCTGCCATCACCATAAATGATTGCGTGCTTTTGCATACATGCTTTAGAGCTACAGTTCCTTTTTCTTTCCTCTCGCACCAGCACGTTCATTCGCAGCTAGTAAAGCACAAGACTATGTTTGAAAATCACGTTCCCGCGCTGGCCGCTGCTACATTGATGGTGTGGTCCCAGAGTAATCAGATTAGCAAGCTGCACATTACTATTTCCCAAGAAATGCTCAACACACTGCATGCTGAGGGGTGAAATGATGGTCTTTTTCCTTAACAGTTTATATTGACTTTAGGCTGCCTGGGGGCTGTAAATTCCCACTGAGGGTGACATCTATTTGGGAGTTTTCTAAGCTCTCAGGCATTGTCGTATGATGTCACACGTGCCTGTCTCTCTTGGATAGCCAGCTGGACTTGTTTCTGCTCTTACAGTGCGTCCTCCTACACCGATTACCTCTACTGTCAAACTCAGCCATTAATCCTAACTAAGGCTGGTCCTTAGTCCCTATATTCACCTGCAGCTTGACTAAAATATTTGTTATCCAGCATGCATTAAAAAGGGAATTATCCACATCATTGAAAATATAAAAATTGATGATGCGATGCTTTGCTTATGCTTAAAGTCTTAATATCATCAGTAATATCCAGAACAAGAATCTTGATTTGTGGTATAGTGGGCACACTAAATAGGGTCAATTCTCCACCTGTTTTACATTTTGGTGTTTTCTCTTTCAATAACTACTACTAATTCATTGAATCCTACTGCTCATTTTAGCAATGACAGTGATGGAGATAAGATTATTTGGCTTGTCCTTTGTGTTCCTGGACATTTTTACTCCTGGCTGACAGCAACTAACCA
Organism: Grus americana; assembly: GCF_028858705.1. Lineage (NCBI taxonomy): Eukaryota > Metazoa > Chordata > Aves > Gruiformes > Gruidae > Grus > Grus americana. The sequence goes on from NC_072853.1 coordinate 65,736,254, forward strand.
CTGGCGGCTCCAGTTATATGGATATTTCAGAGCAGCACCTGCTACAGAAAATGAGCATAAACTGAAATGCCATGTTTTGTTGCCATACCAGCTAATCAAGCAAATGTAGCCTGTTTATCAGATAGCTGGAGAATGACAGAGATAAAGCTGATCAACCACCAGTAAGGATCCTGAATATACCCTATCATGCTGCTCAAGGGCTATAAAATACCTGTTAATTCTCCCCTGTTATCAATTATATGTGTATATACATTATAATTTATAAATTATCTCCTTCAGTGTCTATAAAAGGACTCCAAAGTTAATTTCCTGGAACCGGGAAATAAAAACCTGGATGAGGTTCTGACTGATCTTGGATCTTCAGTGTTCAGCTCTATATAGCTAAACAGTGTCAAAGTGCTCTCTGATTTTGCATTCCTGTCTGTGGTGCTCTCTAGTCCCACAGGTCAGCATTTAGACCTTTCAGACATTACTTTTTGTGGTAGGAAAGACCCAGTTATGTGTTAACAAGAGAGAGCTACAGCTAGAATATTTTGTTTCCCCTCCCCTCATGGCTTACAAGCTCAAAGGAAGCAATGAGAAGCACCCAAAAATCAGAATCGCTTTGGAGAACACTCTTCTGTTCATGTATTGCTATTACACTCTCTCTGCTGTGGCTCGTTGTGTCTGCAACGCTACGTCACAGCCTGACGTGCTGCATCATATCTGAAGTGACCGTCTGTGCGATGTCATTGATCTAACAACACTCCAGCAAAACAAACTGAAGACATTAAGGGCTTGCACTAGGGTTGTTTTTACACCCCGGGTGTGTCTATTTGAATTTGTTGTCATCGCGATTATTTCCTCCCCTCTCCAAATGATGCTCAATTTGCATTCATTTCTGTCAAAGGAGGTATTCCATTTTCCTTTCTTATACAGCTCCGATGTTTAAACCAATGCCCGTAGGGACACTCCCATACCAATGCCCATACTGGCACTCTTAAGAGGCAGTACTCTTGTCTCACCTTCCCCATGATGAAATCTTTCCACTCCATCTTTCCTTAACAATGTTATATCTTCAATCATTTATTCTACTAGCCCGACTTATCAATGGCATTTAAACAGCTGTTATATAGGCATGGTATGCTTGTCCATTGAAATATTAGATGCTAACACTCTTTAATACATATATATTAATTTCTCTACCTTCTGATAGCAATTCTGAGGTTACACAACAGATTTAAAGTTACCTGTTTTATGTTTCAAAATCAACAATTAGTATCTGCATTGAATGGCAAATTGTGAAGATTGCTGATGACTCATTACTAAGTGACTTTCTAATATTTATTTATTTTTCCAACATCTGCTGAATGTTAATGCCATCCTGATGTTTGCTGGTGTCATAGACACTCACTTTAAAAAAACTGGAACAGCACTATCCAGAAAAGAATAGCTTGGTAGCTGAAACACTGATTGACGTGGCCTCAGTTCAACCTCTTTGTTTGGCATCTTTGGATGGATCATTTGTACCTCAGAAAAAATTGGCTAAAACACATTGAAAATCAATACTTTGTAGCAGGTAAATGAGGCTTGCAAAATGCTTAAGAATGATAAATATCTGCAGTTTTGCAGTGCTCTCTCCTTTTTAAAGAAAGCAACAGCAGGATGGGGAGGGGGGAGACTTCCAGAAGAAAGAAAGGAGGTTAACAGAAGTAAACATATTGCAAATGTTTTTAATAATTTATTTTTCACAGAAAACTAACCACTAAACTAAAGCAAGCTGCCCTTTTTCCCAACATAGCACTTCTACTTTAAGCCTGCAATAAGAAGGTTACAACTATTTGCTGGTTTGTTATAAAGCAAGAAGCAGAGGCATGACTGGGTACGACTTAGCAGCGCGTAGGTTTTTTCCTCTACCTAATGGCTGATAATGGCCTGTGAAGTGCAGTAAGAGCACCCTAAAAGGCCTGTCTCACACAGGTGATACTGAAATGTGCTCTGGGCTCAGAAATCATGCTGTAAAAATATGAGCTACTTACAGTCTGTTCAGAGATGCCAGCTATTTCATCAACCCAGATACAGCTAATCTTTTGTTTCATATGTTTTGCCTACTTCTTATTCACATGCTTTATTCAATAATCTGTTATCTTATCTACAAAATTCACAGGATTTTACTTCATCTCCAAGGAGTATGTAGACCTTCCAGCATTCCTGAAAGCCTCCGAGTTTATCTTGCTGATAGAGTTGCGGGCGGTGAATAGAATTGCAGCAAAATGTTCGATGTCTGACTGCACTCCCACCGACAGAAGGTAGATCTCATTGCAATGGTAATAGTGAGGCATCCAGCAATGCCACGAGGGAAATGATTTACAGGCTTTGCTCTGTTATCTCACAGGGTAGGTTTTGGAGCAGAACAACGTGCATAGTTGTTGTTTGATACGAACGCGGTATCTGTTTTCCTCTCGTAGGGATGGAGAAGTCAGACCCCCACGCAGCTGCAGCGCTGCGGCTCTGCCTCCGACCAGGACTCCAGCCGCCCTCGCCCAGAGAAGAGCCCTCACACTGCTCCCGCTTCACTACGGCTGCTCGTCAGGGTGCAACACACTCCATCAGCGCCATGGCTGCAGGTTGATTTATTGACAAAATTGCTTCAAAATACTGCCTCGTTTTTGATGCAAACTCTAACCCATGCATCAGAACCTTTTACACCTTCACTTGCAGCTGAAGTACTGTAGTGGCAGTGACCATGCATTTCAGAGAAGAAGATCCCAAAGAGCTGCATATGCTATACCCCCCAGAAAGGTTTTGCCCAAAGAGGTATCACCCTGGTGCTCCCACAGCCCCAGCGGGCCTCAGCCTGGTCAGGGCAGACGAGCGCCGGAGAGGGAGTTCACAGAGAAGGTGCTGGGAAATTTCTGAAGTATGAACTGATGGCCAGGGAAGCTGGGGAGGGATGTTCCTTCTGGCCACAAGTTACGCCAGCTGTTTAATCGGCCGGTCCTTAATTAGGTTCATCTTTTGAAGCATTCACATGAAACAGGGCATTACTGTACAGTAAAAATAGCAAGGTACATTTTTAACATTCCTTCTTACGATATTGCATCTATTCGTTCATAAGAACATTATGGTCATAACATTATCCTAACAGTTCGTTACCAGCTTAGGGTCTGGCTGGCTTTGTGGAAAATGGACCAAATGGACAACAGTTACCTGCTCTTCGCAAAAGAGCCATTCCTTCATCGGAATAAAACATTTGGAGTTACAGTTTTAAACTCAGAAACTCCAATTCACTTATCCATGTATAAACTATTGGAGTTTATCTAATAAAACACAGAATATACCTTCTTCTGTTGAAAAAACCCACACTTAAATCTTCCTTATAATGTCATCAGAATCACAGTGTCATCAAATATTAACTTTGAAGGCATCTTAAATGTCTATAAGGACCCTTAGTGTTAAAACAGATTCATTACTTGGTTTGCAAACCTAACATGAATACCCAGCAGTGTAATGCTGTTATTATACTATTAACATGAATCATATAACCTTTCTTTTTTTATATATAATCTATATACATAATATATTGATAGACACTTACCTCATTCTTATGTCCAAGATTTCAAATGCTCTTATATTTGTTATTACAAGCCAAGCTAATCCTCTCAAATCTTAAAAACTATTTCCATATCCATTGTGGTAAAAGGCTTTGAAAATGACAACATTCATCATCTGTATTAAATTAGCTTCTATGTTGTCTGCACTTTAACAACTGATATGTGACAACTTTAGAAAGTAGAAAAGCCAGAGCTGCTTTCCCAGGGATATGTTAATAAAGTTTCTGGCTGCTATTTAAATCCATTCCCATGCCTATCTTCATGCACCAATGTATCTAATCAGTCTCTACACAGCGTGTTAGTCAACACGCTGCTGGCTGTTGTTGTTATGGGGTGATTAAATGTATTACTCAGGATGGAGGATGAAGTGTTATAGCAGCAGGCAGTTAGCATCCACTTGCATCTGTGGAGTCTTTTTAGAATATAAATTCGAAGTATATCTCCGTATTAACTCTAATCTATTGTGAACAGTGAACTTCTCTATTAAAATAAATTCTAGGATGAATACATATTTGTGTGTGTGTGTGTGTATATATATACACACATATATATATACACACACACACATCATGAAGTAGTAAAAGCAGATGGGGGAGGGCCATAAATTTGGGGCAAATATTGTTCCAGGCTAAAGGCATCCCACTTTGTGCTGCGAGTGAAACAGGGAAGACCAGAGACATGCCTGCTGATGGGAAGACCCACCTTTCTTGGTGCAGTTTCTAATTTTTAAACAGTAGTTTAGTGGCAAGATCCACCATTTTCTTTCTATTTGTTTTGTCTGTTTTTTTTTTTCCCAAATGCATAGCTTAGCTTACACTAAAATTTAAATTACTTGCTGAAAAAGTAAAAAATGGAGCAAATATGGCAGCTGCAAGTAGCTGTTGTGAAGTGTCCTCAGAAGAAAAGGTTTCCCATCAGACTCTTGTAATCTTCTGAATTCATAGAGATGAGGTGCCAGAGGAGTGAGCTTCAGAGCTTTTTCAGCTGAACCACAACGTGTACATACACACCTGTGGATACACAAGCACAAACATTTAATTTTACTGAAATGGAAGATCAAATTCACATAGGTATAGCACCAAAAAACAGTTCTAATGAGAAAATGGGAAAAAAAATCTGGATCTTATTTTGTATATAAGGGGCAAACATAGTTTGAACTCTTTCTCTTGGAGAGTGTGCTTTAAAAAGTATGTATCATGAACAAAGATTCACATTTGCCCTATTCCCTGAAAAATTGTCTTATAATCCCAGGAATTATAAAGAGAACAGTGACTTTGCTACTACTAAAAATTGGATATCCATGTAAATAAACATCATATTGAAGGGAATTAATTGTATTAAGTCTTATTAACCTGAAATGCACTAAGGAGAGACAAGAACAGTGTCAAATTTTGTTTTCCTCACAATCTTTCTATTGTGTTTTTGTTCATATTGTAAAAAATCTATCAGCTGTTGATGAATGCCACTGTATTGTAACATATCATAATAAAATGTAAACAAACTAGGTACTTACAGAACACATTCTATTCCATCTATTTAGATTTTGAAAAATTTAATGCAATATGGATATAAACATTTTCAACAAATCATGTATCACAAAATTCTCCCATATTTGCTCTTGGCAATGCACGCTGAACTTGTTTATCAAGCCCTGTGCTATTTGCATATAAAATACAATTTTGGATCGTCAAGGGAAATTGATATTCCCCGGCACGATGGGGTTGAAATGGCGAGTTAATGCTGCCCTCTGCAGTTACGCTGGATACAAAAATCTCCTTCTACTGCTCTTACAGCATTGGTAGCAATGCTGTGGCTACTATGGTGGTCAAAGGATATGGGAAAAGCATTTTTGTAATTAAATTATTGCAGCTTGGAAAAAAAAAACCCACGGATGAGGTCTGGTGAGGGTGGCACAAGTTGTTCCTCTGGTCTAAAACAGAAGCAGAAAATGTCTTTTTCAGGCTGGAAGAAAGCCTAATATACTGAAAATTTTTCCTCCAGCCTTAACGACTAAACTTAATTAAAGATTTCACTACTGCTAAAAAACCTTTCCTCCCTGAGTAATTGAAAGCAAGCACAGATCATGCATTGGGTAAATGTGCAAAGGCATCGAGCTCTACTGTGTGGCTTTCTGAGAAAGCCTCGGAGACCGTCTGAACAGCTCATCTAAAATCTCTCAATGTGGAAAATGGAAGGGATGGGAAAAGTAGTATATCCCCATGGTCATTTACCCTCACTGCACAAATGTACATCTTATTTATTGTTGGGCCCAGGAGAAATGATGATTTTCTGTCTGTAGATCATGTGGATCACTGTGGATCTCAGGCTCCAACTTCTAGGTTTGCCTAACTTCTGTTTTCTCCTCCCTGTCAGCCTCCTCGGACTCCAGGGCCATAGATTTCACCTACAGCATGAGAAAGCCTGTCGTAGGACAGCAGTTGAAACCCTGCTCACCTCGAGCAGAAAACACGCTTATTATCCAGGCTGTGTTGTATGCTTCAACCGTTTTGTAGTGAGAAGTCCTCGCTCCCTTGCTTTCTTACATATCTATAGCACTTAATTTTAAGATTTGGCCTAGACCATTAAAAACTCACATTCCCTGCTGAGTTTAAAGATCTGGTTATTACATTTTAAAATGTGTGTGATAACTTGGAGCAGCTGGCTGTTTCCACCTTTTGGGTAGAAGGTATTGCATGGATAAAGAGTGACTCAGAAATGGAAGACTGAACTCTCTCCTCCAAGAAAAATTATAATAATGAGAGGGGGGAAAAAAGCTTTAAGATAATTTTACAAGGCAGATGTATGTTTTGCAAAGTGGAGGAAGAAGATGACAAAGGCAGGCATGTTGATGTTAACGCGCCTGCAAAAGGAGCTATCACTCCTGCTGTGTCATTCACCCTGCCACTTAGAGCTCAGGCCTTTTACAAAATTAGATTTATGACCATACATAGAATCATAGAATCATAGAATCATAGAATCATAGAATCATAGAATGGTTTGGGTTGGAAGGGACCTTAAAGACCATCTAGTTCCAACCCCCCTGCCATGGGCAGGGACACCCTCCACTAGACCACGTTGCCCAAAGCCTCATCCAACCTGGCCTTGAACACTTCCAGGGATGGGGCAGCCACAGCTTCTCTGGGCAACCTGTTCCAGTACCTCACCACCCTCACAGTGAAGAATTTCTTCCTTATATCTAATCTAAATCTGCCCTCTTTCAGTTTAAACCCATTACCCCTTGTCTTGTCACTACACTCCCTGATAAACAGTCCCTCTCCAGCTTTCCTGTAGGCCCCTTCAGGTACTGGAAGGCTGCTATAAGGTCTCCCGGGAGCCTTCTCTTCTCCAGGCTGAACAGCCCCAACTCTCTCAGCCTGTCCTCATAGGAGAGGTTCTCCAGGCCTCTGATCACCTTCGTGGCCTCCTCTGGACTCGCTCCAACAGCTCCATGTCCTTCTTATGTCGAGAGCCCCTTTCCTCCCTCACACAGCAAGTTTAAGCTATCAAAATGCAATTCTAGCCACGTACCAATGCATTCATTTGATTAATTCTGAACTTTAACCTTAAGATTAATGAATTGTGTCCTAATGACTATAATATTGCCTTAAGTTAAATATCTTTTATTTTTACCATTTGATAATAATCTTCAAGTATCATTTTCCTTTTACCTAAGCTCAAGCCAGGCATTTGGGCCACTTTCAAGCCAGCTATCTTTGCTACTTACAATCTGTTGTCATCGCATCATTCTATGTCACTCACGGTGATGTCAAAAATATTCAAGTGCCTTAGACCTGACAGTATGTCAGAAACGAGCCAGTAAATGTGCACTGAACATTGTGCAAACATCATCCTTATGTTTAGTGTACCTATATTTGTATCTCTAGGAGATATCTGTTTCTGCATTTTCTATGAGAAATAATGCAATTTCAAGGAAGAAAGTAATTGATGCTGGTATAAAAAGTCACATCAAAGGACTAGAAAAGAACTGCATAGTTTTTAGGCACTTCAAATTACACCTCGGTGATGAAACAAAATTTAGTTTCATTTCTGCATATCCACCACGTTGTCACAGTGCCCAGCCACGTAGGAAACAGGATGATGATGTAGCGGTTATGAGACCAAAGGAGGCAAGAGTTTTAAAGCAGAGACCTTCATCTGTGGGTGCAGGCACTCTTCCTTCAGAAATACATCCCATATCTGTACTCCTCCTTCCAGGCAGAAGATTATTTAAATTATGCTTGAAGATAATTTAACTTCTATTTATTCTGCAAAATTAGTATTTCATGAAGTATTTCTATGTGGTTGCACCCTCTGGTATATCTGCTCTCTTTTGTTTCAGGGAGTGCTGCATATGTATTGGAGAATGGTAATTGGTTATGAATTTCCATTTGGTGAAGGAATTGCAATAACCGAATATGAGGAATTATTTTTTGAAATACAGAACTCATCAGAAATCCTGATTACGGCAGTAATCTGATCTGGGTTAGAGGAATAGTCTTCAATTTCTCTGAAATGAAAAGTGGATGTGACTGGGGGCAGGGGATTAACCAGCACAAGGTGGTGGTGGTCTGAAGTTGACGGTCCTGTTAGAGAGGGATAATATGGCTCCTGATGCTATGGCACACAATGAAGCACACTGGAGACAAACCTGTTAAGAGATTTTGGATGTAATTCCTGATGAAAGAGTCTACTTGTCTCAATGCAGAGCCAGGAAGAGCTAATACAGCTATTACAAACTGCCTAGCGTAAGGGTCTGATATACTCTGAATCTCTGACTTATTTCAAGGAAGACATAAAAGCAGTCAAGGTGTGGATTGGGTTTTCACTCTGACTTGGGAGCTGAGAACTGCTGCTGGATCTAATTGATCTTAAAATATTACAAAGTTGTATGTAATGTGTGATCTAGTCATCCAGACTTTATTATAAACTCTGAATTTTTTTGCTACAAAACTTTTTTAAACATATACTTTTGTGGAAGCAACACTTACCAGCTTTGTCAATGTCATGTTTTTATCTGTAGTAAATGAGTTGTGATGTTGTGCCTAAGGTTAGTTAGTGACGAGTGAGCATGCCTTAACATGTTAGGTACGGCCCTAGAAATTCTCAAGCTTCAAAGTCCATGAGCACTAAAAGTAGGATTTAACAGGTTCTCCTCGAAGCTTGAGGATACTGCTGGAGTTGTACCTAGCATACCAACAGTTGCTTGATTGTCATGACAATTATACCCACTTGGTGGCTTTCTCTTTTTAACTTGTTTGAAATAAAGCCCATTTATTTATGAGTAAAAGCATCTTGCATCGTCCTAGGAAGAAGCAAGTAAGGATTACTTTAGCACGCACCTGTGGCATTAGTGGCACGGAAAAGGTGTACATCTCATATGGGTTTAGTCAGTCTGCTGACCAGCTCTCTGCATGCTGGGATTGTCTGGGTTGACTTCTGCCTCAGTCTGTGACAGATCCTTTCTTGTCCCAGCTTCATTAAGGATCCTATGTTCATATTGGTACTTTCATTTTAACAACAAAACTGTTTATTCGTTTGCCTCGTTTGAAATTTGTTGTATCAGGAGCTTGCTGTATTCTACACAGTCTAAAAGTGGTCTCTCTAAAGACTGAGATTGGATCAATTCAGGGGAGAATATTAGCATTGTATTGTTGAAATACCCAAATCCAGAGAAATTACTGAAAAATTTGTTTCCACAGTTGTAAATGCAGGTAAAATGAGAGGTTTTTGTTGCTTAATAGAAAATAATTAGGATAAAAGAATGAAAATAAAAGATAACAAAAAATGAGCGTGTCTGAGGATTCTGGTTACAACGCCAGGATTTCCAATTGTATAACTTGCAAGATAGAAGACAGTCAGAAGGAGCGGAGCTGATGACAAGCAAAAAGGACTGCTGTAAGCCTTGACGGTTACCAGGCTCCTAAAGTATCCAGCTCCCATCATTTTCCTGTGTTTTGGTCAACACTGCTCAGTAACTGATCCAACCTGAAGCGGAAGTGTCATTCCCATAATTCACACAAGTGCACCTGGAAACAGAAGCTTGCCAGCAGTCTTATCAAATCAAAGGCATGATGTCAAATACAAAACGCTTGTTGTCCCTTTCAGGTCTTCTCTTGGCTCTGTTCTCACTTCACCCTCTCTGTTGTTTGTCACCATAAAATAGTTAACTCCCATCAGCGGTGACAGCTTCATCAGCTACTTGTCCTTCTACAAAAATTTACAGAAAAAGTACATCTTCCTTCTTATAAGCTCCTTCACTCCAAAGAAAATTTACAGCCCCTGTAGGTAATGTAGACACAGCGGGAGAAATGAAGGTGAAATGATTTATGAAGAGCCATGCAGTCAGGCCAGGATTAGAAGGAGATGACAACTCAGGTTTGAGGTCCCATGCCCCGTTGTGTTTGCACGGCGTTCACAGCAGCACCGCACTGCGGCAGGCTTGCATGGCACTTTATGACTTGTTCTTCAGGGGACATTTTGTTTCCTAGTCCGAAAAATTCCAAGTATCAGTTGACTAATAACACTTATGTTTTTGCTTTGAGCTTATATTATACAGCTAATATAACCTCATGAGTTTCTGAAAACATCAGTCTGCTTTGATGTCACTTCACAGAAAAAAAGTATTGCAAGATTTATTGTGCCAGATCCAATCCTACACTGTGCTTTCCTTGAACCACAGATGCAATGCTAAGAAAATTGAAAGCCACAGGTGGCATTAAGTCGGTAAAAAAAGCAAAAGCTGCCTCAAAGTTATTAAATATCCTTTTCTCATGTCCTAGCTGCTATTTGATAACTTGCTTTGTCTGAAGCCCCGGATTATCCCCTCTTTTTCCTCACCTCTAAACCTGCTTTGCTGCTTTAATTAGGTAGGCAAAAGTGGAGAACAAATTCTTTGCTTGGGAGAGTATAGATTATATGAGTCAGCCTTACCTCATTTTCTTGAGCAGAGCGAAAGCAAAGATAAAAATTAAGTGGCTCGAGAGAAATATTTGTCTGCAGCAAGTTAGCATGCACTATGAAAATTGCTTTCAGGAAAAGAAAATGGAAATTGTTTTGACGGACATATGTCAATAAGTTTCAGACCCACTTGCGTGTACTTTCCTTAATAAAAAGCTTCTCCCGGTGCAAACACCCATGCACCAGCCTGCAAATGGTGGGTTTGGAGTAGCTGTTAAGCACAAACCTTCAACCGCTTCAGATCTGTGGCCGATCTAACTCACTCTGATTTCTGCACCTGGCATGGCTTCCCACATAATTTTTGTTTCATTGCTATAAATATGTGTTGCATCTGGGAGTGTGAGGGGAAGGATGAGAAAGAAGCATTTCCTTTGCAGGTTCTTGTTTATGCAAAGCAAAATACTGCAATTGGTAACTCCAGCATGTCCCATTTAGCACTGACAAAATATAAGTAGTGCTAAAACCATCATAATTACTTACAGGTTAAACACAGTGCGAACATTTTATTCCTGCTGTCATCATATGAAAAATGTAATTGTTTTAATATCTGTTGAGTGTTAATCTGAACTGTTCCTCCTTAAAGTAAAAAAAAAAAAAGAGCATTGTTTAAACAAAGCACATGCTCTTTCACTGCAAATCTGAGAAAATGGTTTCTTTATTAGGAAAATGTTTTCTTCATTTCTGTTTCTTCATAGTTCTCTTAGGATTCTGTTAAACCTCAATGGAATAGCTGGAGAAACAGAATGTAAATTGCTCAACATGAGCAAATAGCACTAAGGTGGATGTGCAAGCGAGATTATTTTGCCTATGGGAGTTTCACAATGCCTGTATCAGCCCTCCCCCAGCTTCACAAGCCAAGGCGGTACAAGCAGAACCATTTAACCAAACTGCCACATTTACAAAATACAACACTTGATTCTTGTAGGCACGCTTGAGGAATTTGAGTGGATGTGTACTAAAGCATTTAATAATAGCCATCACTGTAAATATCTATAATTTCTTCCCAAGTGTGTACCACAAACACTTTGCTTTTAGTTATGACTTCTGGCGGTGACGCAGTGTTTGACTCTACCCAACAGGCACGGCGTGCCCTCTGGCTTGCTGTTGCAGAAAGCGTCTCCCTGTCATGTTGTGCCTCTCGTTCCCCCTCTCCTGGTGCTGTGCTCACATGTGGGTCTCCACCTTCAAACCCTAAACTCCTGCTCTGGAGGAGGAACTAAGAGTTCCTGTATTTCCTTACTGACCAGGGTGGAGTATTCTTGACTGTACTTGAATTTTCAATAAGAAGAATAAGACCTGGGTGTTTAACAGAGAATGCTGCAGCTTCTGTGTGTTACAGGATGATTAAAAACAACTGAGAATCTTCCCCTTATTATAGAACTAGATTCAAAGGTAGATGTTAGCTGTTAATTCCCACAGAGTTTCAAAGTGACCTCTGCTGCACTTCCACATAATCCATTCATTTTAGATAAAAATGAAAATGCATAGGAGTCATATTAAACGCACCTACCTACTGCACTTGCGCCAGTATATCAATGTTTTTCTTGGTCTGGGGAGTCTAAACTGGAGACAGTACTTCACAGGTAGCCTCAAATGCCTAATAGAGGGGAAGAACCACTTCCCCTCTTGGGAAGCGCTAGCAAGGGCTAGCAGCAAGCTAGCAAGGAAAAAGGGCTATGCTCTTGCTGACACAGCCCAGGATGCAGCTGGCTTTCACCGCTGCAAGGGCACGCTTGGCTCATGTTCAACTTGCTGTCAACCAGGACCTCTTCTGTGAAATTGCTTTCCAGCCAGCTGCCCCCAGCCTGTTCTGTTGCATGGGATTAGTCTATCCCAGATGCAGGACCTTGCATTAGCTTTTGAGATTTCTCAGGGGATTTCTCTCTTTATACATTGGCCTTGCTCTCCTGCCTATCAGCTGCTGCCTGCAGTTTGGTATCTGTGAACGTGCTGAGGTTGTGCTACATCCCATTGTACCGGTTCTTAATACAGATGTTTTGAGTACTGGTGCCAGTGTTAACCCCTGAGGGATGCCACGAGGGACTGGCTGCCGCTGGGACTTCATACCACCAGCTGTGACTCTTGGAGCCAGGCAGGCCAGCCAATTTTCCATCCACCTTTCAAAACCATGTTTCAGCAGTTGGGTTGTAAGGTTGTTGTGTGAAACTGTAAAAAGCCTTTGTATAGTCAAGGTTAGAAAATAGCCACTCCTGCCCTCTAGTCAACAGAACCAATCACTTCCTCATAGAAGGTCATCAGATTGGTCAGATCCAACTTGCCTTTAGTGAACGCAACCTGGATGTTCCCAACAACTTTCTTTTTCTTCTCGTACTTGTACGTGACTTCCAGGAGGATTTTCTCCATAACCTTCCTGGGGACCAAAACTGCTCTGTAGCTCCCTGCATCCTCACAAAAGGATAGTTTCCTTTTTCTGCTCATAAGGAACTAAAGGAAACTTCAACTATTATTCACCTATTACATGAGCAGCAAACACATAAGAAACCATATTGTTTTACTACTTGCTCTACCCACTCTGGACGGAGGCACAGTGCAGTGGATAACGTGTGCATATGTTCTCCCCTGGGAACGAGGGCTTCATGCTCTGGCTCGGTATTTGCCGAGATTGCAGCCTGACTCTGTTCGTCCCTTCCCGCTGCCAGGTCTGCTGGAGCTCAACTTTGCTCTGCCTGAAAACAGCCTGATGGGTGTGAGTCTGGACTTCAGCGGTCTCTTCTGTTGTAGAGCAGTGCTACATGAAAATTATTAGACCAAAAGTCGTGTGCTGCTGTAGAGCCTTCATTAGTTCTTCTAAATATATGGGTAAACCCTTAATTTTTTTTCCCTTGCTACAATCCTGCTGTACTCATTTCTTTCTTAAGCAGCTTTGTAATAGGAGGCAATGCCCTTACTGTCATCGAAACTGTCACCTTACACATGCAGCGGCGCTCCTCATGCCAGAGCCACGGGGCCACGTTCAGTGGCATTGCGGGTGGTTTAAAGTCCCAGCTAAACCAGACGTCATCATCCTCTGACCCTGAATCACTTAAGGTTTGGCTTACTTTAAAAGTGTTGATTAATGAAGTTAATTATAGATTGTCATAGGCACAGGATGCCAACTCATCTTCCACCAGACCATCCTCACCCGTTGGTAATACTTTAGGGACCTGAAGCTTTTAGACTTTTGAAACTGGGCTTTCAAAGGACTTCTCACGATTTTGCACAAGTCTCTAATGCCTTGTATCATCCTCGTTGTAGTTCAGTACTGTGGTAGACATTCAAGAGGATTTTGGAGAGGGAAATTGGGCCTTTCAGTCATTTTTCCAAAGACAATGAAGAAGTATTCAGCTCCTGGCGGGAGCCTGGTACAGGGAAAGGATTTGGAATTATTCTGAACATATTTTTCTTTTTTCCTCAGAAACAAGGTCAAGAGAGATTATTGTTTTATTCAATCGTTCTTTACTCATCCTTGAAGTAGTCTCAAGTCATCACGACAGGAACTCGACTGAGTTCAGAGAACAGAGAAAGAGGAGGAGAAGCAGTCAAGGAAGAATTTGCTAGGATTTCACCATGGTAATTTCACAAATGCTGCTTTACAATTCATCTATTGTCCTCAAAATAGCTCTAATGTACTCTGCAGTTCACACAGCGAGCAGGGGAGAAATGTATTAATCACAATGCGATGAATTGCTGCCTCCTAGATTAAAAAAACAGAAACTAGAGACTCTGAAAGACACTCAGGCGAAACTGACCTTCAGAAATACTGAAGATGGTATTAAAGTAATGTATTACTTTTAATCAAGTAAGATCCAAAATCCCAATCAAACTCAAGTGTTTCTTGTGTAAAGTACCAAGAAGGTCCACACAGTCTCGGTGAAACACACAGAGGTAGGTGTCGTTGAGGTTTTGACACACCAGATACAGTATTTTGAGCTGAGTAATGCATATGTAACTCAGGATCTTCTACAGTAAGCAAGAGGCCATAAATGCAGCAGACAGTGTCTGTTGGAAAGAATCCATCCCTGTTCTTGTGCTCTCTCATATGGGATTTGTAGCTACACTAAACCTCGAGCCATGCCAGCAATCTCCAAAATATGCTGCTGCTGCCTGCACAGACACACAGATACCATCTTTGCAGTTGCCATCTGCTGTCAAGTTCTGAAGCTTCGTATCTTCAATTTTCTCTGCAACCACGGTACGACAGACTTTTTTCAAACAGAGAAGCTAACCCTTTTACTGTGTTACGATTCCGCTTCATGGGGTCTAAGAAAATGCCGAATACAAGATTTCTAATGAAATACAGAATTAGCAACACAAACATGAAAATAGAAAAGCTTCCCTCTGTACCCCAGTTTATGCAACAGCAGGCATAGATAACATTTGCTCAAATGGTTAAGTTTCCTCATTGCTCTGGGCTGCAGCTTTAGCTTTAACTACCATTGGCTTAAAAATGCCTTAGCCCAAGCTTGAACTGACAGCACAAATTTCTGCTCTCCAATCTGAGACAAACAGATTTTAATATCTCCCTAGAGTCAAATGGAAAATACATAGTATTGCATGTCTTTTTAGATGGCTTTAATAAGGCATTTTAATACAAATGTTTTTATTTTCATTTTAGTTTTATTTAGAATTAAAAAAAAAAAAGAACTGTGAATAGGTGCTAAAAAAAGTTAGGTACAAACTGTATGTTAGCACCAAAGTAATGCTAATGAATATTTACTCCTTAAGCGGTAAAATAGAGAAAGTTAGCTGTAAAAAAACCCCACAACCGGTCTGGAGAAGAAACAGCTGCTATATATCCAGGAAATACTGTGGGACTACTGCCATCTTCTGGGATATGAAACAAAGGCACGTCAATACTGAAGGAAATACTTCCACTTGCAAGAACAGACGAGGTTTAGGGTTTGAGATACAGAAGAAGCAGAAATTCTTGAGGGCTGACCCATTTGCCCATGGTTTCTCATACATATCATATTCCAGTTCTTCACCATTTACATATTTGAGTCCTAAAAACTAGGTTAACATTATTTTATAAGCACTGCAAAATTGTACTCCTTCCAGTCGTGGGGAAGAGCATTGTAAGCACTTGTTGCATTCTACTTCTGAGAAGTTTCTCAGTCATTGCACAGTAATAGTGTCATTTTTTCATTTGTATCATACCGATTGGAGGGGCTTGTCATGGTTCATGATTAGGGCTTACTGAAGCACTGTTCTATGTTGTGCAAACATATAATTCGGTATATAATGGATATAATGCACGTCTGTGTGATGCATTTTGTGGTAAATTTATTGCATATTTCAGCCTTTTTCTTCTTTGGGAAGGACGCCAAGCAGTGAGAGAGTTAGATTCATTTGTTTGGTTTATCTGTGGGGTTTTTTTAACTTACAGCATGTTCTGTGGGCTTGCTTCTCCTGCAGATTGATTGTGAACAGAAAAGCTTGTCGTAGGAGTTCAATACTCAGTATATAAGCTATGAGTGGTTTTGTCATGGCTGAGAACAAAGAACTGTTTGGTGTTTCATTATAGGAGCATAGCTCAGGATCAGGAGGCAAGTACAAAGAGATTGCATAGCACCAGGCTTCTCAGGGACAGGTTAGACTTTAGGATCACAGAAGATAAACAAACAAACAAAGAAGTAAACAAATAAACAAAATTAAAATAACCAAATAAATAAATAAATAGGACCTTAATTCTCCCTGAGTGGTACATCACTCCTTTTCAAAACAAACAGCAACCCCTGCCCAACCTCAAGGTCTTGAACAGCCACCTACTAGATTAGGCTGTTTGATGGGTACACCTGATATTGAGGGAATATAACACTTCTGCCTACCCTCTTCATATTAGCCTGTGGCATAACTAAACTGGGGATGTTTTTATTTCTTTTACCAGTTTCTTCCCAATCTCTCTCCATGTCGGATGTCTCCCAGCCCAAAATTACAATTAACTCCTGGGCTGGTTTTGCAGGACAACGCAAGCAAGCAAAGACAAAATGTTACCTGGTCAAAACCTCTGCCCAGTGGGGACGTGTGGCAGGAGAAAAAACGCAGCCATCTGTCCACAGCCCAGCAAGATGTATGAGATCTCAGGTGGCCTTTGGGACAGGGCTCCCAAACACGTGTCATGCGAGTTGTGGAGTACTTGGCACTCCGCCTTGGGTTTATCTTTCCCGTTAATACCAGCCATCAATCTTGTTCCTCCTGAGGCTGACTGCTTCTATAAGAAACTTCTTTATTTCATTGCCTCTCCCTCGTAAAAGACAATTTTATACACTTGGTGCAGCTGAGCAGCCTGTTGGCTCAGCAGAAATAGCCCCAGGTCTTGAAGAAGTCCTCCACGCTCAGGTGAGATAGTGGAGGAAAGATGCTACAGAGTCTTTGGGTAATCCGGAGGTTTGTTTATGATAATTGGCAAGTGAAATACACCACTCTCTAATAACAATTAAAAATCCAAAAATCTGGGACTAGACCTGTGCAACATTTAACTAAGATCTCGTTCTGTTAACAACCCCAGTACGTATCTTCACTTTATCATGCCAGCAGATAGAACCCAGCAGTTCTGAGCAAGGTAGCTGATCAGTTATGTGATGTAGTTTCTATAATATGAAACTCAGTTTTGTGATATCCCAGAGTTACATCATACTTGATGAGAAGACTTTAGATGTCTATTACTATGACAATCCAGAGAAAACAAAATTTGTGTTCCAGTTTGTCCTTTTGGCACATGATTGAGTAGAAATTTTGTTTAATATTTATAACACTACATTTATATGACTTGTTCCATTTTTAACTATGTTGATTTGGGATGGTTTAACATGAGAACCTTGACAAAAAGAGAAAAAAAAAAAGTTTCCATCATTTTTTATGCTAAGCACTGATTTTGCTCGTAGTGAATGGTATTTTGCAGACCATAGGTTCTGTGAAACTATGCAGACAATCTGTCAGCTGTCAGTAACTGTTACCCGAGTTATGCTGTGTCCCTGGGAAACATGAAATACAATTTAAATAAATGTGGCAGTGTAAATTATTTGTTGACTTGTTACCTTTGAATCTCATGCAAAACTGCTCCTTACATTCTAGTACTAATATTTTGAACTGTTACTACTATGTCGGCACCATTGCTATTTACGTGGAGGTGGGGGGTTTATTGCTTCAGGCTGTCCCAACACCTTCTCTTGTCTTTGCGAAACAAAGTTATTTCTCACTGTGCTTCTGTTTCCGAGTGGAAGGCGTACAGTCTATCGCGACATTTGGATCTGACCTTTGAGCTGTTCGTAGGAGTATAGTGCACAGCACAAGTATGCATAAAAATATGCCCGCTCCTAGAAAGACTTCTGTGTTGTAAAAATGCTGAGATGCACGTTGAGTGCAGTAGTAGAGAAATGTGTGAGCTCTTCCTTTTATTCAGTTTCATATTACTGGAACTGGCAAGCCGATTAATTAAAATTTACTGGACAGCCAGGAGTGGCCCAGAAGCAGCAAATCCTCAGGAGTGCCGCCCTTTGGTTGTTTGCTACCCTGCAAAAGCAGTTGTTAATGCCGGCACACTTCCCAACAGAGATCCTCACTGTCGCTAGAGGTTATCATGCAGCTGAGATGGGTCACACTCAGGGAATGCTGAAGGGTCTTCTCCCACCAAATATTGAAGGAAATGTTCTGTAAACAACTCCTACTCTTGGTTTACTTGCTTGGAAAAAAAAAAATCAAGGAGAATGGAGGGGGATGGGGAATGGATATCATGTTGGTTTTTCAGACTTGCATATCTGCTAAGTTTCCGACCAAGGTATTTGTTTTGAACAAGGTATTTTGAAATACACAAAATAGTCCATTTAGGAAATGTGGAATACTTTAATTAAAAACTTCCTTTTTATTTTTAACAAATTCAAAATAAACTTTTATTTTACTTTAGTGTAGAATTTCTTTTTTATTTGAGGGAAAATGTGACATCTATTTTGATACTTCTGAAAAAAATTAATGAGAGGTCATATTCATAAATCATTCTAAATATAATCAAAATATAAACATATTGTCTTATAGATAATGTAGCAAAAGCTCCTGTGCACACCCAAGAAGGCACATGGAGGGACAATGGCAGCTGAAGGAGCCCCAATAATACCTTGCCCTGGCTGCTCCCGGGCCCATCGCAGGAGTCATCACCCACCTCCATGAGCCCAGAGGAGCAGAGGGGCACAAGGCAGGTGGGAACCCAAACCAAGGACTCAGAGGACTCGCAGGGCTGTCCCAGGACAGCCCCAGCCCCAGGGTCCAGGCGTGACAAACCTGGAGCACCTTCTGCACTGAGGGGGGCTGCTGCCAAGGGGTGTGGGACACTTGATGGGGTGCAGGGGAAGAGCGTTTTGGAAGAGCATAAACATAGGACTTATTATGGGATGTCCTGGAGAGAAACCAGAAGGGGGAGGAAAGGGGGATTTAGGTGGTTTAGGGAGGAACAAGTGTGGGGAAAATAGAGGTGTAAGGTGTCAATAGATAACTGGTCAGTACACTTGTCTGGCCATGCCCTGTGGCTGGTCAGTGCAGTCCACCCTGTCTGCTCCTTCACTGCTCTCTTGAACACACCACGTGAAAAAGCAGTGATTTAGAGCACGGATTGATTACCAGATCGGTTAGAAAAATTAAATTCAATTTTGTGATATCCAAAGAAATGGAAACCCTGCTGCTCTTTCTCCACTAGAAGTGTCTGCAGGGAAGACCGGGAAACCTCTCAGTGCAAGAACGCGTCCTTTACACTCAGCACATCCTGACTGCACTGCTTTTTAATCCTGTTCATTTTAGTGAAGTCACTGGTAACTTGAATGGGATTTACTGCGGGACCTCCCTTTCTCAGACCTGTGCAACTGGATTTGTTTGTTTGAAGTCTCTGATATGGCTAGCTATGTGTGACAAATACCTGACATACACGCTCTGACTTCATGCACATGTATTTAGATAACTAAGCTTTAAGTTCTGCTTAAAAGAGCATCTTTGTAAGGTCAAATATGGCCATGAACAGCAATGAGCTCCCGCAAACTCCAGGAAGATGAAATTACATTTTATTGCAGAACTGAAATTTAGATTTCCTAATTATTATTGTATGCAAATATTACATTTCCTATTTATTATTGTATGTAAATATTCCATTTCTGTTTTAATTTCCAGAACTTTAAATTTTACCAAATTCTCTAGTCTGTCTCTCAAATTCAGGACTGCTAAGTATGCAGCAGAAACGAGCATGTTCTGCTTAAGTGGGACAGAGCAATGTTCTAAGCATAAACGGAAGAAGTACTCGAGCAAATTTTCTGAGGGATAAATCAATTGCAAAACCTCTTTGGCTCCATTTAAACGAGAATATTCTTGCACTGACTTTGCACATGGCTAAAACCTGTGTGCAAGTGAACTACCCCTGCCATCTCTCTGCTGCCTTGGTTTCTGCTGGAAGGAAGGCTGGATGTCTAGGCTGAGAACAGATGGACCTTGAGAGCCCCGAGGGAGACTGTGCAGCTGAAATATATTCAGTGATTGGGTTTGATGTAGCTTTTTGCACTTCCGAGGCAATTGCAGAGAAGAGAAGAGAAGAGAAGAGAAGAGAAGAGAAGAGAAGAGAAGAGAAGAGAAGAGGAGAGGAGAGGAGAGGAGAGGAGAGGAGAGGAGAGGAGAGGAGAGGAGAGGAGAAGAGAAGAGAAGAGAAGAGAAGAGAAGAGAAGAGAAGAGAAGAGAAGAGAGGAGAGGAGAGGAGAGGAGAGGAGAGGAGAGGAGAGGAGAGGAGAGGAGAGGAGAAGAGAAGAGAAGAGAAGAGAAGAGAAGAGAAGAGAAGAGAAGAGAAGAGAAGAGAAGAGAAGAGAAGAGAAGAGAAGAGAAGAGAAGAGAAGAGAAGAGAAGAGAAGAGAAGAGAAGAGAAGAGAAGGAAAAAAATTCTTTCCAATACAGCATCAATCTAATTACTGTTGTGGAGTGTTTGGGTAACGAGTGAAGAGGCTAGGTACAGGGACACAGCCTCCTGTGGAGTTTGTGATTGCAGAACAGCTCAAAAAGAAACAAGTCCTCATGCAGATGTTTTCTTTGAACCTCAAGAGCTGGAACTTTGTGAGCAGCATCTGCTGGAAGAGATAATGTGGCCAGAATACAGTGAGACAGGACCTGGGGCTGAAGGGTTTCTGAGTACTGTAAATGAGCTATGTTCTCCTAACCCAGGAAGGGATGAAGGGAAGCTCTTCCAGCTGGCCAGACTTCTCTGCTACCTCTGTTTCAGAGCTTGCAGTTTCAGGTTTCAGATCAGTAGGATATTTTGAATTGCCATGAAGCACTTGTCCTACCATGACAGCAGGTGTTCAAGCTGCTCGATGACTTCCAGCATCCCTTCAGTTTTGTGCAGAAGAAATCCATCATGTTTTACTTGCCAACAAGGACGGTAAAAGTGCACGGCATATACTCCAGTTCTGTAGTTGCAGAAGTCTTACTGTACTAAATGTCCAAACACTACTTATAGATTCTGGAAAGTTTAGGTATAATTTGTTCTCACTATGGTTGGGAAATATAAACTGGGTCTTGTGCCAGCAGGCCTTCTGGATCGCAGGGGGACTCATCCTGAGTGTAAACTCAGAATGTCCCTCAGGACATCTGCTGGGTTACAAGAGCTCTGGGGAATGTGCAGGTGTAGGGTCCTGGGTGATTCCAGTGGCCTCTACTGTATCCCCAGATCAGTCTGACTAGCAAAACCTAGGCTAAAGGCTGGGGATAAATCAAAATTTGCCTGAGGTGGGTTCCTCCAGTGTTGTTGTTGTCTTAACTTCAAATGAAATGGTAATTACGAGTATTTTACAGTGATCATCAAGAGAAATCTGACCATCTCTTACTGACTAATTATTCATATATTGCATAAAACAATAAATGACAGTCATTACTGTCCTCAAAATCAAGCTGAGCGACACTAAATTTAATACAACTGCAAAGACACTTAAAAGTGTAAGTCGTGCTACTATTAAATGATGGAGTATTTTATGCTCTGATTCAGCAAGGTATTTAAACCTGATTCTAAATAAAAGTGGTTGCCTTGTTCTATTGCATCCCCACAGATTTAAAGTAAATGTGGTTCAAATATTATCCTGAAATGAAGCTACTGAGCTGTATCTATGCACTTGAAAAAGTAGCCATTTTTTTGCAAATAATAGCAAATCACTCTGAAGATATAGAAGTTGTGTTACATTGCTATATCTGATAATTTTGAAATATCTTATTTAGAAAGAATTAGGCAATATCTGACACAGAGAAAAAAACCTCATGGGGCAATATGCAGCATTTCTCCATTTTAAATATGTATATTCATATTACCCTTTGTATGTGTATGCACCACATCTTTCTTCTCATTAATGAAGTTTGACAGTTTGTGACAGGACAGAAAGGGAATTCATTATATTTAGTAACAGAAAACCTATTTCTCATTTTTCTAATGCCGAGTAGCTGCAAGGAAATTGCCTAAACCACTGTATCACAATTCTTCACCATTGTGGTTCTTCAGGTCATCCTCAAGGGTCTTCAATTTCCATATGTTCATAGCTTGGCACCTGGTAATTTTCAGAATCAAGAACTGTAAGGAAGCTATATATTTTTATTCTGAAAAGGATTTTCCTTTATTTGAGAAGTAATAAATCTGTCAGACTGAAAATATTAAAAGTCAGAAGCTTGACTGTAATAATCATAGCAACGCCAACGCCAATTTTGTTTAGCAAACGTTGGAATGAAAATTTTCTGCATGACAAAGAAACTTCCCCTCTCCCTGAAAGAAATTGTCCATGTGCAGGGGAAATTGAATTTTTAGTTCAATAAGCAATGGAGTTTAAGAATAAGTTATGGTCATAAGGCTGAAAGGCACTCAGCATTATTTTTCCTTAAAAAGTTACTCAGTATTCTTGCTGCTGCCAACTTCAGTGGACCATGTGGCTAAAATGAAGGAAGATTAAGTCATTTTCTCTCTCTATAAAATGGTCATATGCTTTGTATACTGGTATTAATAATTGAGGAAATGCTACAATAGGCAATAGTACAGAGTTCAAACTATTCCCTAAGAATGACATCAGATACTTGCTTTGGGCTCTGCAATGAGGTGAAAGAAGGGTTTTCTTTTTATCTAACTTTATTTCCACTGAACATATATTTCCTAATTCTTTATCAGTGTATGACCTGAAATAAAGTACAACAAATTTTTCTGTTCCAGTTAAATTTATGCTATTAGTGGAAATAGAAAGTTTCTGAATATGAAGATAGCAATTAAAAGCAGTAAAACACTAGAAAATAGCACGCTGAAAATCAAACTACTTCATATTTATTCACTTTGCTACCCAAACCCTTCCACGTTTGCCATTTCCATACAATCTCATTGAAAAACTAATTTGTTTTATCATTGAGGTAAATGTAGGCAGTGCAAACTGATTCACAAATGTAGTCATTAATACTGCCACGGTGTCATCGGAGCATCAGTTTTGTGCTCTGCTGTGTCCTTTCCTGTGCAGACTAACCGGCTCAGCTGGGCTGGGACCTGCCTTCCCCCAAATCCTCAGTTCCCAGCTCTGGGTCAGCACCTTCAGAGCCTCGAATCTCTTCAGGGGAGGGTCGGGCAGGATCTCTGCTGCTCCTTCCACCCCCCAATAACACATGCTAGCAGGGAGAGCAGTGGTTTTACAGAGGAGGTTATACAAGTTAGGATTACATCAGTAATCAGGGAGACAGTGAGATAAAAAGAACGGCCCTTGAGCAGTGCTTTCTGCTATTACCTGCTATCATGTGCTGTTACCTTCCTGGAAAAGTCAAATCTTCCAAGGAATATTTGTATTAGTGAGGAAGGTGAGAGGACACCACCTGAAAGGATCATACAGTAGAACAAGTCTAAGATTACGGACTGATCCCTCTGAAAGGCAAAGCAGATTTATTATTTCCATGTTATAATGGATTTACCAATATAAGCTTTTTTTTTTAAAGTTCATTTTGAGTTTGACTTTGAGAATCGCTTATATTGGTAGTTGCCTGTAAACATGGAGTTTCGACCCAGACAGTTACCAGTTCGGTGCAAACACAGGCATGAAAAGCTGTATGTTATTAGCAGGTTTTCTTCCCAAGTTGAAGTTGTGCAGGAGAAATCCGGTCTCTCAGGGGCCAATGATATGAACTACAGACATATTCTCCCATGCACACACATACAACAGCCTAAATCAGAAGCTACATCTGCTGCGGGTGTTTTCTTTGTCATTCATCTCATCGAGGGGAGCAACCTCATTGATCAGCTCCTATTCCCTCCACAACACAAGTGCATTTTTGATTATATTCTTCTGAGATAATTCTTCTGGCTCAATTGTAGAATGAGATTTTGTGGGACATGTTTATCATACTGCTAGTACAGTAGAAAACAAGTAAGTTCATGATGCACCTACAGATTTACTAGCACAGTTAGTTTTAGCCCGTGCATTACAAAGCAACGGACAAAGGTATATAAGCAAACGTATGTCTTCTTGGAGTTTATGGCTATAGAAAATATAGGTCCTTTTTAAGCCAACATCTTTGATAATATATTTTTTGTTCTCAGTGGTTAACTGGTTGACTGTTTTCCTTAATTAATTTAATATTTTAACATCTGTTTTATACCACTTTTTGTTTTATTTTAAAAGAACATGAATGTGATCTTTCTACATCATTCTGAAAATGGTATAAATTGAGATGTTAATTGTTTCACATATCTTTGCTACTGATATTTATTTTATATTTGTCCCCAAGTAAGATGCAGTTCTAGAATGACGACTGTTGTGTGTCATGGATCGTTACTGTATTTGTCTGAGGTTTTTATAGTTACAAATGTCCATTGTTTCTCTGATAAAACTTAGTTCAGGGGAGTTACAATACTGCATAACTACTCTAATTTTCATCAGTCTGAGATGTAATAAATCATACTTTCAGGACAATTTTTTTAAAAAGAACTATTTTAAAAGAACTATAACTGTGTTTCAGAGATGCTGTTACGCTGAGCAGTTTTGTAGTTCAATGGGAAGCTTTTGCCATTAAATGTATCAGGATTTTAATGGCTACTCTGCAAGAATTGTGTAGTATAATACAGACTGGGAGATGACATAGCTGTAGATGAGAATTGTAGAAATAATCACTAAATCTTTGCAATTTAATTTCAAAGAGCTTGATTTGAGAATTAAGTGGTTAAATGGCTGCTGTTGTTTTGAATGTTGTCTTCTCAAAACCCCAAGACTACTACTTTATAGCAAAGTAAGCTGCATACTAACCCCCCTCTTTGCTACTCTTCAAAAAAATCCTGTAACTTGCTCAGTGGCTGGCTCAGCTGTGCAAGGAAACAGCTAAGCATGTAAATGCGTATCAGATCACTAGATGTCCTCCTCCCACCAAATTTCTTCTCATTCTCAGTTAGCAAACTGTCAATCCTCTCTTAAAAAAAAGGCATACAATCATGTACAGGGATAAAAGATTGCCAGTGCGAATTTGAGTAGTCACAAACGACCTGTGCCTGTAAAACAGCCTGAAGGTAGGGCAGAGCTCTGCACTTACAAAATAGTTTTTATTACGCACAGATTAAGCTGTTAAGGGGTGCAGAGGAATTTTCCGTCACAGTACATGTTGCAAAAGCAGGGCTCCTGGGAAGCTATACCCTTGTTGGTGACTTATAAAAATCCGGAGTGCATGGATATCCAAGACTGACTGTACATAATATTTTTTGTTATCTCTATGCGCTGGTTATATCATGGTTTCTGTGCACAGATTCTCAAGATAATTCCTTGTTTTTGTGTTATGTGGCCACTTCCTCTTCTGCTTTTTCTTGCTGAGGAAATACAGGCTTTTGGTTTATTAAAATATCCCCAAATGTGCTGTCTGAATACAGCCATATTCCTATAGAATATGAATCCCCACCCCTAGCAATGGATACATATTCATAATCAGCTAATGACAGCAATCTGTAGGGCCCGCTGCAGGCACAGCAGCTGGGACAGCTTTCCTGCTGCAATCCGGCAAGCCACTGGGCGCCGGTGGCTGGAGGCGCCCCTGGTAACTGGAAGGGACGGGGCGTAGGATGGGGAAGGGAGGGATGCCTGAGGGAAGCCGGTGGGGACGAAGGGAGGATGAATATTCATTTTGGTTTTCCCAGGACCGACAACAGTTTCTGACTCTCTTGTCATGAGTCATTAAAATTATGCACGCTTCTCGCACACTGCATTACTCAAAAATGGTTTTAAATGCTGATGGTGTTAACGAGCACCGAAGTAATAATTGTGGTATGTGCCTGTAGTTGAAAAATATAGCTTGAGAAATTGAAGCGTACCATAGAGCCAGAGGAAGAATGATATTTTCATGGGTTTTTGTTATTTCTGGGACAATGTTATTTCTGATACTAAGGGCTGCGACCCTGCGCTGGAGCACCATGTAAACAGGGTGTCCCAAGAGTTTACAGATTAGGTTGAGGAGCAAGGAAAGTCAAGATGCAAGAAAGATAGCTACAGTTTAAAATAGGCTATAGGCTTTTTGAGTGCTACTTATAGAAAGACACAGTAGGGAGATTTTCTTAAGGCAATGATGAGCCATATCATGATCTAGTTGTAGTGACTCTTAAGATTTCAGTGAGCTGCTGATGTTGTTGAGTTTCCAACAAAAACCACAAGATTTTACAGATTTTTGCTAGGATGTGATTTTCAGCTGATTATGTATAGTTTCATTCAATGTCCTAACATACATCTGCATGTAGATGCAGTAGAAATGACCCATGAGAAGGTCTATTCAAAAGAACATTGTAATAAATCTGTGTACTATTACAGATTTTAGTTTTGAATCACATTTTTTATTTTTATTATTTCAACAAATTCAATACTTGTATCTTACCGTGTCCTTCATTGACAGATTTAGGGATTCACATGCTGATGTTTTGTCAATACTGAACTTCAGTCATCGCTTTTGTCCTGGTTTTGGCAGGGATAGAGTTAATTTTCTTCCTAGCAGCTGGTATAGTGCAGTGGTTTGGATTTAAGATGAGACTGATGTTGATAACAGACTGATGTTTTAGCTGTTGCCAAGCAGTCGAGGACTTTTCAGCTTCTCATACTGCCCTGCCAATGAGAAGGGAGGGGGTGCCCAAGAAGCTGGGAGGGGACACAGCCAGGGCAGCTGACCCAAACTGGCCAAAGGGATATTCCATACCATATGATGTCATGCTCCATATACAACTGGGGGATTGGCCGGGAGGCAGCATGGCTCAGGAACTAGCTGAGCATCGGCTTTGGGTGGTGAGCAACTGTGCTGTGCATCACTTGTTTTGTATATTATATTACTATTATTATTATTATCTTCCTTTTCTTTCCTATTAAACTGTCTCTATTTCAACCCCCGAGTTTTACTTTTTTTTCTTTTTGATTCTCTCCCCCATCCCACTGTGAGGGGGAAGTAAGTGAACGGCTGTGTGGTTGTTTTAGCTGCCTGCTGGGTTAAACTATGACAGCTTTGCAGCATTAATCACTCCCTTATTCGTTATAATTAGAGTGATGAATAAAATCTACAATTAAAAAGCATTTTAACTTCTTCATCTGCTGTAGTCTTCATCCACTTACGTCTTTTCAGCCTTTATGGGTAATTACTCACACAGCAGCCATGGTCTTAGTGCGATCTCTCATTTCTTTGCTTTTTCCCACAGCTGCCAGCTTCTTAGATATTTCTGTAATGCTCTGAATGCTCCCTAACAGGTAAAACAAGACTTGGTTTCCATCTGCCTGTTCTTTACATTTTAGAACAAAGTTTGTTATCAGAATGAAATAGTTTCTTGCACTAAAGTCTTTCAACTACGTCATCTCAGCCACCAGTTCTGAACCAGCCAGGTTCTTGGCTTCTACTTGTTCTGTTTAGCAGAATCATGAGCTAGTATTACAAAATGTTGAGTCTGTATTGCAGTGGTTCTCAACAGCCAATCACTGAAAATAAGCAACACAGCAGCACTGAGAAATATGTGGCAAAAGTCATGTATGTGGTTTGGTGATTTGTTTTACTGTTTTTATCCTGTTGAGACATGACAGCATCTTTCCAAAACAATGCCCCATCCTACAAAGGTCTGTGGAACCACAAGGAACTTAAGCCAGGGGAGTAGCAATCACGGAGGGCCTGTCAGCAAATGCCTTCTTGAAAATTTAATTCTCTGAATTCATCACGTGGTTTAGGAGGACAAAATTATTTTAGAACAATCCTCCTTCCTCATGCCATTTCTTCTGGAAGACAGCACTTCAGGGTCTGGGGCTGTATTTGTTCTGAATGCTGCTGAGCCTCAGGTTATAAGGTTGGCCTTATGAGGACAAGAACCCTTGACAGGATTAAGATATACAAAAATTGTAGAATGATTGTCAGGTACTTTAAGTTAGTAAGGATAAGAAGCAGCAAAACTACTTTATATCCAAAAGCACAAATATCATGAAACTTTACTTCACATATAAAAGTAGGCAGGTGTTTTAATATTATATCAGAAATCTTAATTCATGTTCCTCCAAAACTGTCACACAAAGAACAGATGTGGGACTATATTAATAAACATGACAAAAAAAGGAAAAGAAAAAAAAAAAAAAACCAAACAGAAAAACCCCCAAACCCTCTTATGTAAATCATACACTTCTGTAAGTAACCAAATTAACACTTGTGAAAAATAAGGAGTCAGAGTAGGCAAACTAGAAGTACAAAGTTTGTAGTATGGAGTAGTAGCTCAGGTTTAACCCATGCAAAGGCGTTGTGGTTTGGGAAGTAGCTGGGATTTATATCCAGTGGGCACTTCCTGTGTTTAAAATCATCAACATTGTTCACTGGTGGAACTTGAAATCATGAGTTTCATGATATTCCACTTCCTTGTTAAACATGTGGTTGCTATCACCAGATATAATTTTTTTTTTTTGTCATTATCAACAACAAGAGGTTTTCTCTCTATATTTCTCTTTTAAGTCTTTCTTAATCTTGTTGTGTCTCCTATTTAGCAGAGCTGCTTGTGTCAGACACTAGGATTTATGATCAGTGGACACAGTTTAGGACTTGGAAGTTGTAGAACAATATGGGAGGATAATGAGGTGAGTTTGTAAAGTCTGTGTGGTAAACAACCCAGTTTCTTAATGTTGGCAATTATTTCTGCTTGAGTAGGGAGAGGAGAGATCATTATTTAGAGAGTGGGCGGGTGTACACTAAAATTGAGTAGTTTGGAACAAGAGTTGTAAGGGACAGTGCCTTTTACAAATTAGAGGAGTGATGCAGTCTATTAAATATTGTCAGACGGGGTATCTTGCGCTTCTTTTAAAATGTGTTTTCTCTGCAGTTGCAAGTTCTTGTAGGAATTTTTAAAATTTAAATTTTCATCTCTGTTTGAAGCATACAAATTTAAACCAGAATGGATCTGAAAGCGCATCAGCAGTTAATCCATCATAAAACCAGGGACAACTGAAGATTTAAACTGCTCACATTTTTGGAAACTCTTCTACTATACACACATCCAAAGTCCTGATTCATGCAGAACAGACTAAAGGAGTTAACCTGTGAGAGGCAAACTACCCTTGGTTGGGTCATGCACACAAATAGAATTTTAAATTTGTGGTCATATCACATCTTTTGTACTGAACAAAGTTAAATGGAAGCATTGTCCTTATTGCTTAATACTTCAGCACTTTTTTTTCCCCAATTAATAGCTTCCCCTTCTTTGCATTCATGTGCAAATCACAGTTCAGCAATATAGGGGTTTTTAAGTAGCTATTCTGGGGAAAGTAATGCTTCAGATATAAGCAATCAGCTCATGAAGCATCTCACCGCTTCATGGTTTTTTCTTATCCTTGCCACTAGAGGTCAAAAGATATAGAAAAAACTCAGAGGTGGTATTCTTTTATACGGTTTTATGTTATGAGTATTGCAAGCTGTAGGAATAAGGCAGAGCTGAAGTAGCATCTACACAGTTTTTTTTCCCTAGATGGACTTAGATGGACTTCAGATGTCTTGTATGGGACACAAGTTTGCTCTCTTCTCACAAACTGAAAAAAGAAAGAATACATTTTGGGCACAGTGAACTATATTTATAGATGATTATGAGTTCAACATTGTGGGTGAAAGTGAAGTTGTCATTAACCCAAGAGTAATCTCCTTTAGGGACATGAACAGAACAGGTTTTTCAGACTCTTCTTTGCTGCCTTGTGAGGGGTGTGTGACACTGACCAGCTCCATGCAGCTGCCCTGCTGCCATAAGAAACCTGAAAAGCAACTACAACAATCCCAACTAATTTTGAGCAATTGATTAGCAAACAGGTTTTGAGTTCAGCTTACCCAGTGATAACACATCAAGACTCTGCAGCTCACCAAATACAGCACTGCAGAAAATGGCTTTGAACTCTCCAAGCACTTCAGAAGAATCTTTCACCTGCTAATATAACCAACTTGATGATGAAATATTTGCTTCCTATGCAGGCCATTATTTATTCTCTTGCAGGCATGCAAACTTCAGGTGACAGCTTTCCTCTCAAGCTGTAAAGTAATCCCCTTTGGTTTTCTCTAATTACAGTGGAGCCTGTGGGAAAGAGAAATCTTGAGATTCTGCAGAAAATCTGCATTACAAAAATCTGTTCCCTAAGGTCAGGAGAGGACACTCCAGACTTTTTTTTTTTTTTTTTAGAATTGTGCTTTTTTTAGTAATTGCTGCTGTGCATCAGCATCAACTCTTAATTTTTTTCCTCTCTTTTCAATCTGCTAAATATAGCTGTAAGATCAAAGAACCACAACTAACCAACCAGAGAAGCCCTGATGTACCTTGCATTCACTTTAAAAAGATCACTGTAAGATATCATTCTTACAAGGATATTTCTAATGAATGTGTTGTCTTTCTCTTCTTCTGCCCAGAAAAAGAGGACTTTAATTTGTGAACAACATCATTTTTCTATTTACTAATATATTGTTTAAAAGATTCAGTAATAAAGCTTCATATTTACATTCCTGGTTAATAGTGAAAGCCTTTGAAAGTTTCCGTAAGTCTGTGAAAACCAGAACATAGCTACACACCCTGGAGGCAGCACTGTGAGAACCAAGGAAACTTTATACATGTTGGGAAATGGAGAAGACCAGAGTGCTTGTTCACTGTTTAACTCTACTCATTTTGTCCATTATGTGAATGAGATGTGAAAAATAATTTCCTGCAACTCCAAAGCTGTAACCCCTGGAAAACAGTAGTAGTGATGTTGCCACCTCCTGAATTTCAGTGTGGCTTGTCCTGGGCCATTGCACTGTAAACATGCAGAGAAGATGGAGTAGTTGAATATCAGTTAAAAAAAAAAAGGTATATATCTGTCTTAGACTTTAACAAGCCCTTGTTGTATATTACATTGTAAGCTCCATCTTCTAGTCTTTAAAATTATAATGACTAATTAGAGGTCTGTGAACAGTGTCATTATCTTCTGGCAATAAATTGCAATACATATTCATAGTTACATAAATTTCATCTTCCATGCAATGGTCCTTAGAAAAACAGTAATAGTTGGTATGTCCTTAAAGCATATCAGTAATTAATCCTCAGAATGATCAATGGAGAGAATGTCCTTTTCCCTCTGTCTCTGGTTTATTTATGTGTTACCATTAACTATGCCTAATTTTCTGTTGGCGCTTTTCTTCTTAATGCAATTCAGTTTCAGCATATCTTTTCAAAGACTTATTAATAGGTAGAATCGTTTCTGTTGTGTAGCACAAATATTTTATAATCCACTTATCTTGACAAAAACCTTACCAACAGAAAAATTCATGAGAAGTAGTGGTTCCCTGCTAATAACTTCTTAGGCCAGATCACCCAGTTCGAAGTGTCTATACACTTTAATTTTATCAGATTTCTTCCTTTGGAACCTGCTACTCTTTCTTTATCTTGTATTGAGATTATTCTCATCCCAACAACTGGTTCCCTTGCCAAAACCAGCTGTGCAGCGATAGGACAAACAACGGACACAAATTACAGCAAGGGAAAGTTACAGCAAGGGAAAGTTACAGCAAGATAAAAACTGATGTGGGGAGGCACTTCTGCTACACTGTAGGTGAAATAAAAGCCCTTTTTTTGATGTTTGCAGCATCAGCAGCTTCAGGCTGATATATTTCCTTTTCTGTTAAATGGAAGCTGTGGTGTAAAAATAGACACTGGTATTTATTGGATGCTTAAGCCTGCTGGAGTTTTACAGATTTAGAAAGTTCGCTAATCACTATCAATTAAAAAGGCTGGCTCATTCTTGCATAAATTAGTGAGAATGAAGCACTCTACCACAGGGCCTGCTCAAAATATTTATTTTGAAAAAAGCATTACCAGATTTAGTCCAAGTGTGGTACTTACAGTAACAGTCAAGGCTTTTAAACTGCTACAATTACAAGCATTTTTCTAAATGTCTTATAAACTCAGCAAGACCATGTTACCAGTGTCTTAGCATCTATTGAGCAGTTTCTGAAAGGCAAGAACAGGAAAGCAAAACTTAAAACTTACTTTGAATGCCTGGAAGACTGGAAGTATACAACGTTCCCATGAGATTTTCTTACATTAAAGATTATGACCGAAAACAAAAGTATTCGTTCCACATTACTGTGAGAGAGAGAAACACAGCTCTTACCCAGTATCTTGTTCCTGCAAATGCTTGGATGTAAGGAAAATCACTTGGGTTGAATTCCTGTCTAGATTTATGCCAATAGCAAGGCTTTTGTTAAGTTATGTATTACCAGGTTTCATTTATTGTGCTCCTAATGTCCAGAATATTTTCAGGAAGAGAAGCTGCCTGCTTTAGTTCTGTACAGGCGACAGTGGTTTCATACAGAGTGCTATACAGATGTGTGTAACTTCCTCCTCCAATCTGTAATGTCTGACTTTGTGGGTTCCTATAACTCATTTTTGCAAAGGCTTCTTAAAAGCTGGGACAGTACATAAAGACTTACAAGCTGGTTTAGTGTAAGTCAGAACTGACTGAATTTTCTTGCAGATTTATTAAAAGCAATGCTTTGAAGATGGATGTCATGGTGTCCCAAAGTGAAAGTGGTGTTACCTTTGCTTACAGGGCTGAGTTGAGTTAGGGAATTTGGATACTGCTGTTTCCTTACTCTTCAACTACAAACATCCTGACCCCTCTAAAATGGCTCTTTGAGGGAAAATAGAATTGGTAGATGCATTCAGAAAACATAGTTAAAGACTGATGAAGGCTTTCTATTAGAAATATTCTGCAATGTATACATAAAGATAAAAAGTTATTTTTATGACAAGAAACCACACAAGAAAAGAGAATGTTTCAAGAATTTTGTTTCTAGAAACCGTGACAGAAATATCATATTCTCTTACATTTCCATACTGCCTTATATCAGGCAATTTTCCCTGAGTAACTAAGAAACTATTCTCCTCTGTAAAGTACATTTAACAATATATAGGTAGCAAATTTATCTACCCTTTAATGAACATAATGTTTTCTTACTTGCATCACTATTTCCTTACTTGTGTTACAAGGGCACAAAGAGTCTTTTGTGGTAACTGTATTGTCAGCAGGAAAGGAAAGTACCAGGCATGAAGCATCAAGTAAAAATATTTCACCATCTCTTTATGTGCTTTGTAATTAGTTTTTGTAAATGTGTGGGATGGGATCCATTTGATCAAATATTCATTTATGATATCTGAGCTGATTACCTAGGTTTCTTTAGACATTTTTTTTTTTTCTGGAGATAAGCTCTATTGCATAATTTATCTCATCTTAATGTAGTTGCCTGCAGTCTAGATTTTAGAGGGATTTGGCAGTCATTGCATCCAGTAGACACACCCTTAGATTTCTTAAGGCTGAAATCTTCCTGTGAATTCAGGATTAATAACATTTACAATACTTTGTGTTGTTTTACAAAGGTTTAATGAGTTCGATTCTCTCTCTCCATCATTTGTATGACAAATAAAGAAAATAAGACATGCTACTTAAAGTCAGGCATGGGTGGTCAAGCTGAGACATTAAATTAAGAAAAGGTGGCCTGTTAAACTAGGTATGAAAATGTTTGATGAGGTGCATGTTACGTATGATCTTACAGATGCTTGGTATTAAGGGATGGGCCTGTTATCATGTCTATAATGCTCTCCATCTATTAACCCTACCTCACTGTAAGTATGAAGTTACTGAATACAAGTTGGATTATAACATGTCATGAATTTATCTTCAAAATATGACAACACTAAAAAACAAACAAACAAACAAAAAACCTTAATTTTTTTATCTGTGTTCTGGTTTCTGCAGTTATGGTGCATCATGAGAGACAGATATTGTTCTAAATTTCTAAGCTCTGAAAGATGAGGTTCCCATGTATCCAGAGAATACCACAAGAAAGCATTAAATCTTACTAGATTTATGATAGGCATCATTAGTACCTAGCTGTTAAGTATTTATGCCTGTAGTAAGACTCTGTACAACTGAGTACTTGGTTGGAGTGCCGCTGTGTTGGATTGGGACCCTCCTCTTCCCCACACGCTGCCCCAGAACGTGGAACACGCGATGGTAGCATTGGACTGACCAAGGGGAGCAGAGCTGTGCCCAAGGGCTTTGTGACCTGAGAACAGAATTATCTCCATTTTTCCTAAAAAAACCCTCCAACAAACAGTCAAGAATGAGCTCCTAGGATCTGGAAACACAGCACAAAGAGATTCAACCTGGAGTTGTTTTATTCAATGTGAAATAGTACAAAGGAATGAAAATATCTGGGATGCTGTGAATAAAGTATGGATTTACTATTAAGATAAAGTTGATATTTTGATTTCATGAAAAGTATCTTTCCTAGTGATAGTGATAATAAAGCTCATGTGGTGTACGTGAATTACTAGCTCAGAATATCAGTGTTAAAACATGCCTTTCACTAACAGGCATTTATTAAGTTAAAAGTATTTTGTTTTCACTGTTGAAATAACCAGTAATTAATCTGTATTTGGATAGACTTTCAAGTGCAAGCATCTCAAATCTCTAAGGGCTCCAGTTTTTCTGATATCTCCAAGGTGTTTTAAGGAGCAGACAGTACTGGTAACATGGTGGTGATCAAGCAATAGCTTCTCAAAAACCCTGAAGTTTCAATGTTTTCTTGGAAGTAGTAAAATAAAAAAATATATTGAGTAGTTCACTTTATATGTTTACACTATGCTTAACATGAATATGCTGGTAAGTGATGTAAAAATTGTCATAGAATCATAGAATCATAGAATCATAGAGTCATAGAATGGTTTGGGTTGGAAGGGACCTTAAAGATCATCTAGTTCCAACCCCCCTGCCATGGGCAGGGACACCCTCCACTAGACCACGTTGCCCAAAGCCCCATCCAGCCTGGCCTTGAACACTTCCAGGGAGGGGGCATCCACAGCTTCTCTGGGCAACCTGTTCCAGTGCCTCACCACCCTCACAGTAAAGAATTTCTTCCTTATATCTAATCTAAATCTGCCCTCTTTCAGTTTAAACCCATTACCCCTTGTCCTGTCACTGCACTCCCTCATAAACAGTCCCTCTCCAGCTTTCCTGTAGGCCCCTTCAGGTACTGGAAGGCTGCTATAAGGTCTCCCGGGAGCCTTCTCTTCTCCAGGCTGAACAACCCCAACTCTCTCAGCCTGTCCTCATAGGAGAGGTGCTCCATCCCTCTGATCACCTTCGTGGCCTCCTCTGGACTAGCTCCAACAGCTCCATGTCTCTCCTGTACTGGGGCCCCCAGAGCTGGACGCAGTACTCCAGGTGGGGTCTCACAAGAGTGGAGTAGAGGGGCAGGATCACCTCCCTCGACTGATTCATTCTCTCAAACTGGCTTTTGTCTCGATTCTCTGAAGAGAGGGTAAAAGTGCTTATCAAATAAAACCAACAATGCTTACACCCACACTGCCCTCCTTTGTAGGGAGGGCAATGGATAATCAACTCCTGGGCTTGCTAGTGAGAAAGGAAGGGTTGAAACTCTCACTATGCCTCAATCTTAGCAAAACACACATGCAAAGCAAACCTCTTGCTTGCTGATGTGAGTCTGGAGCTAAGAACCTGCAGTCCTTGGCAGAAAGAGGATTCCTCAGTATCAGTTCCACAGCCTGTGCTTTCACTCACTTGCTTACAGTTTTAAACATGCAGAAAGTCTTGTAGGGCTGCACTTAATAGGGCTCTATAGGAAATTACCTAAACATATGCAACACCTAAAGTGAAAACTCCATGTATTTGTAGCTATCCCGTGGTTGTACATGCAAATTAAAATCTACTGGAGTTACAGAAAAAAAATATTTTCTGCAAGATTGTATGGGATTTGTCTCTGTGAAGGAGGAAGAAGCAGATCCTACCTACTATCCTTGCATTAAAAGCGTTTCTTTGTTTTTCAGTTTAAAGTAAAGTTTGGCTTGGAGATGCACATAGGGGGATATTATGTTTACTATCAAATGTTCTTATATTATGGGAAGCTCATAGGTAGCTGATTTATGTATTAAAAATAACTTTTTTTCAGTGAGGCTCAAAGAAAGCATGTTATCCTCCCACATTTTTTAAATGTGTTCAGTGAAACCAGCAGGCTATTCTGCATTTAAATTTTTGTCATCAATGCCATAAACCAAGTGTTAACCTTAGCAGTCCTGCCAATTTAGTAGTGAAGAGAAATATTTTGTAATTTTTACCTGAACAATGTAATATTAAAGTGCTTGCACTGGATTTGAAAGCATTATTCCACATATAAATGAAATTGAGGTCTGCCCTATTGCACTGTACCTTGTATTTTATCAAGAGGAACAGAAAAAGTCAAGACAGGAGATGATACGACCGCAGCAATTCATTCTTGAGTTACATCAACTTATACCTCTCTGAAACAGAAATACGGGTTACCGATCACATGGTGTTTCATATCTGCAAGGAGATTAATAATTACTGACAGTTGTACTTAACTGGAACTTTGTTCAAAGCTACTAAAATGGATTCTTTCATTTGAAATATTCCGGCTGGGGAGTTGTGTCCTCCAATGAGACTAAATTTGAGCATCTCTCTGTGGCCAGAAGCTCCTTCCCAGTGATCCTACCACAGAATTGCTTTTCATTTTCAAATGGCCAGTCTGAGCTGAAGAGTACCAGATTTGTTAAGAAGGATATTCCTCAAATTGTCGCCGGTAATGATCTGAAAAGTCTACCCAGCATAATTTACTCTGTAGAAATCATCCTTCAGTGTACTCTGATGCC
This sequence comes from Grus americana, assembly GCF_028858705.1. NCBI lineage: Eukaryota > Metazoa > Chordata > Aves > Gruiformes > Gruidae > Grus > Grus americana. The sequence continues at coordinate 65,773,001 of NC_072853.1, forward strand.
TGAACCTCCTATTACTCTCACAATACAGTTGCAGAGACTTCAGCTTTAAATCAAACCAGCTTGGCACATTGTGGATGCACAGTATCAGTAATAGTTATCTTTCACCATTGTACACATGAGAGAGGTAATTCTGAAGTTTTCAAAGAAATGTTAAAAATACTCCATTACTGTAATCTTGTACAGGCAATAGAATGAATGAAAACATTGTCACTGTGAGTTGATTAATCAAAAATACATCGATTTATAGGTTTTATAATTCTTTGGAAATTCACTAAAAACATTGTATGATCACTTGTATAACTGATTTATGAAGTCTTTCATCCAATACAATATATTAGGTGCATACTATTGATAGCTCCTAGCATAAAACAGTGCATACTGGTGCTTTCATTCAATATAACAAACTACATACCCACTAAGTGCAAAAAGGGGTGGTTTCTTCCCAGCAAAAGAAGCCAGAAACTAATTTATATAGAGAGTAAAGGGTAGTAAATATTTATTTTTAATATTTTTACTTAGAATGTTTATTTGTAAAACAAGTGATATAAAAGACGCTCATCCTGATCTGAAGTATCATGGGCTCATACAGATAATGCATTTAATGAATACAATTAGCAAAGTGGGTGCTATATTATTGATTTATCTTACTGCAGAAAATAATATTTTAGCACAAATATTCAGTGGAATACTACTGAATTCTCCAACTACCTGGAAAATATTTATAAAAGCTGCACCACATTAACTATGCCTTAAAAAAATACTCAGCTGTGCACTGAATATGTCCATGACAGTGGTTTAGTATTCTCAAAGCTCACTACGCAGTTCTTCTTTTATCATCCATTTTCTCAAAAGTTAATTAAAGCATTGACCATTACTATAAAAGAAGGACGTGCCTTTATTTCTGTAGCCTAATGACAAAGCATTAATTATAAGCCATATAGCAAATTATGAAAAATAGCAACGCCCTGAAGTTTTTATCACAGAATAACACCCCACAGAGAAATAACATACTATCTAATCATATCTGGCAGACTCCCCACCCTCACCCCAAACATGTTGCAACCTCTCTGCTTCTTGGATCCTCTGTCCTTCCTCCTCTTTGCTTTTTTTTTACAGTGGCCCTTTTTCAAGTTCTGACTTTTCCTTTTTTTTTTAGGACTATAAAAAACCCCTATCTGGTGGCTCTGTTTGGAGCTTAAACCTACTTTTATAACAGTGAACATGAAAACTTCCCTTTCTCAGTGCCATCTTTTCTCAAGAATGCGTTTTGGTTACCTAAACAGATAATTGCCATTCACTAAAAGTGAAATATTAACATACTAAAAAAAGCCATTGATGCCTGATGATTCTTCTGAACATTTTTTTTCTCATTTCAGACATAGTTTTTGATTGTCATATATTTTTAACTTTTAGTAATTTAAAACCTTGCCCCTCTTTGCAACAGAATGAAATTTGGCTTTAATGATTGCCTTGCTGTGACCAGTGCTGACCAGATTTTTCTTTCCAAAAAACACACCCTGTTCGTATTTTTTTATTTGCCTTGGGCTTAGACTAATAAAATGAAATTCAGCTGAAAGGATGAGACTAAAATTATTTGATATTGTTTTGAAGCTGAATTGCATATTTCTTCAAAGTGACTCATTTGCTGGCAAAGCACAATAGTGCTAAAAAGCCAGGAATAACTTTACTGAATCATCAGGTTGCTTAGAAGTCTTTACAGTATTGTCAAAATTAAACTTGGAGAAATGACAAACACTCCTTTAAAAAAAAAAAATTGAGCATTTGTGAAAAAATATTGTGATTGCTAGAAGAGCTAGACTATGCATCTCCTCTTCTAATATATTTCTTAACTGGTATGAACAGCAAATAGGTCCCAGAGGTAGCCTTACTGAAAAGGGCTGATTAAGCAAGGTGGCCTCATCTAATGACATTTTTACAGCCATCTTATACAGGTTGCCAAGGGTGGTATCTGTCCTATTCCTGCCATAAAACTGATTGAACAAATCCTTAGGGATTAATCTTAAAGGATTTCTTTCAGGGAAGAGAATAACAAATTCAGGAAAATGTGGTTGTGTGGGAGAGAACATAATAGAAAATACAACTTTTTATTCTATTTTCCCTCCCCTGAGAAGGACACATAAGAAAAATTCTCCAAATGTCACTTTCAGGCTTTTTGTGATGATATATGTGTGCATTTTAGAGATAGGCACTAAACCAGATATATGTGCATTTTCTGGTTTAGTCAGAAAAATAACACTGTTTTCTGACTTCCATCATTTTTGATAATATATTTTAAGATTAGGCTAGAAGGTTTGATACTGTAATTTATGTTATCATTGCATGAAGAAGTAATTTTTTCCTCCTATTTTAGATTTGTAAGTAGTAACATTTTTTAAACCTGTGCTGCGCTCAAAAAACCTATTCTTTCAAGAACCATGTACAAACTGAGCCAAAATCGCTGATTTGTGTATGAAGATCCTCACCTCGCATACACTAAGGTGAAGCTATATGAACTACAGAACACTGCAAAGAAGTAAAATATCTCTGCTCTGCCAGTCTAAGGTGAGGAAATATGTGAGATCACTGTGTTTTATGTATAGTTTGCCATACATTCAACCTGCCGCCTGGAAACCTAACAGCTCATAGAGAATGTTTGTTTTTCCTTCACAGTCAGCAGTTGTCTTTGTTCAAATAAGCAGAGAAATGCTTGTAAAAAAGCAGAAATACCCTCCAAGAACTTACCAAACTATACATGGTAAATCTTTCAGTCAAGCTTCAACAGCCACCACAAAAGGTGCTAGCCAATTCTTCCTAAGCAGGAAGAAAGGTAAGTTTTGATACAGCCCTTTTGTAGAAAATTCTCAGTAAGTAGTCTTGAGAGAAAGTTCCCGGTTATGGATTACCTATAAAGAGAATAAGAGAGATTAACATTGAAGGTGTTTCATGGCTATAAACAAATAATTTGTGAGCACACGTGCTCAGAGCACAGATAAGACCAGGAAATCGAAGCGCCCCTAGCTGACGAGCACATACCTATATCATTGAGCTGGTGTAATGAAGATAACCTGATAAAGATTACGCTATGACAGTTTTTCTTTTGCATTGGCTGCTGAACAGACAGAAACTGTCTTCTGCGGCCAGCCAACTATTGATCCAACTCCCTTCTGCCAGTGGTGCAGTTAATGGGAATTCCACAGGCAAATCAAAGCTACGTTTTGTCTTCATTTTCATCTGAAATATGAGTTGGTCTTTGGTACTCTAGACAGGCATTTACTACTCATTTTCTTTTACTGATGCTTATGAACTGAAGCATAAAATGATTCTCAAGTGTAGTTTAATTGAGGCAACAGTTGACATTGTGCCCATGACTACTGCTGCACCATCAGCTGCATTAAGTCCATGAATCAAGGTTTGCCTCATCTTTGAGGCAGCATACTGTAGAAAGTGTCCTTAAAATGCAACTGTGCTGCAGTTGAAGAAACATATCAAATTGTTTGCATAGGAACTGAGGGAGGGAGAAGTGCCCGAAGTCCTTAGCAAACAGCAACAAAGCAGTAAAGTGTTTCTTATTACTTTACATTCAAAGGCTTTTCCCCACACCGTGTCTTAGAAATAATTTGCAAAATGGTCTTTCTTGTATGCTTTTTAATGTTTTCTCACTGAATTATTCATAACAAAATTAATAGAAGGAAAAGCTGCCATACACAGCATGGGGGAAAGCCAAGGCACTCTATTCATTTGTGAAATGGTAAAGGACAATCAATACTGTGGGCAAGCATTTTTTTATATGCAGTTATTAACTCATAAACTACAGCATATCTCATTTCAACAACAGCTGATGTCTCCATTTCCCCCTGGAAATGCCTGCAGGTCCCATTATGAGAATCATAAATAATACGTGTTAATAGATATGGATTGATTATGCTGGAAAAGCTGACATTTTCATCCATCATTCTAAATGATGTTTAACGATGGATTACCAGCCAGTAATTCCTCTGATGTGAGATTAAATAAAAAAGCAGTCTGTTTCAGCAGGCTAGTCCAAGGAGATGGCAATAAATCTGCTCAATTATTGTATTACCAATCCGGTGTTCACTGCTAAGGATATTATTATTTCATTTAGACTTGTTCATGCATCACAGATTATTTTATTTCAGTCAGTCAATGGGAGAACCTGCAGTATTTTATTCTCAGAGCTGCAGAGAACCAAGCTTTGAGACAGTACAGTACATGCAGCTCAGTAGGCCTCAAGGAGACAGAAAAAAGCTACCAAGCTCCTATCTGACTAAAAATACATTGTAAAATCCACATTTTAGAAAATAGCATTTTGTTTTCAACCTTGTTTAGTTTACTTATCTGAAAAGTCTCAACGAAAGGATACTGCCTGAGAAGCTGATCCATCGGAACAGAATTGCTGGGTCCTCTACGATTTGTACTTCACCTTGGTCCTGTAGCATATTGAGAACTGAGAATCATTCAGATTGTCTTTCGGCCTGGCAAATTAGATTGCAAATAACCATAATGAAAAGGATTCCTTTTTTTCTCTGCCTTATGCTCAAGAGGGGAGAAAGCACGCAAAATTTATTAACAGAAGCCTTCTACAGAAAGTTATTTTCTTTGCCAGCCTGACCTTACAGTCCTGATAAACCCCCCTTCCTTGCAATGAAATAAAAACTGTTGCCCTTCACTTAGTGCCCATGTTCTCCCCCGAATGTTTTGTAACAGCAGACTAATACTGCATTGCGGAGCATGTCTAGTGCCTAGCTAAGCCACCCAAATGTGAGGGAACTTTTAGACACATGGGTAAGTTTTAACCATGATCCCAGTTTGCAAATCAGTGGAGCAGGTGGTTTGTGGAAAACATATGGCACATACAGTGTGAATGATCCCTGCTACTTTACCAGTTGCCTTTCTGTAAAAGAAGGGAAGATGCGAATAATAGTTCCTCCACGCTCCAAACACCAGAAAGGCGACAGCTCACAGTGGCAAGTTGCAATCCATTCCTTGCAGAAGGGAATTTCTCCAACCCTGATCCAAAAACCTCCTTCCCAGGTTTTCACAGACCTGACCCTTTCCCTGTGCTTATGGGCATCCCCAAAAGAAAGATGTCAATAAGGTAGGATTTTCCTCAAAAGCAAAAGCATAAGATCACTTATACTCTAGTTGAGGAAACTCTGTACTGAAGTGCAGCAGCTAGATGGAGAGATGTGTGGAACATAGAGTTTATTTCTTCCCCAGTTCTTAAAAAAACCCCCAAAACCCAGTTTGATTCTCATTATTAGTCAAAAAGGCAAAGAGAATTGTTAGGAATTATTGGGAGAGGAGTGGAAGTAAAATAAAACTGTCGTTATGTCACTGCATTGACTAACACCACCCATTCAAAAACGGTAGAGTAGAATCAGAGAATACAACATAATCAGGAGTCAAGCCAAGCCTAACCTATTGAATAAATATTTGAAAAATGTTATCACCAGCACAGCCGGATTCCAGCTACTCATCCTGTTAACAGACTGTTAGCTGTTAATTTTAAAAAGACAATAAATACATCAAAGATGTCTCATTTCAAGGATGCACAGCACTGCAGATTTTCATTTTGGGCACCTTGACAGTGTTTACTCTGTACAGATTTCTAAATGTATTCATGTTATTGATCTCCTAGATGTTGACAGTCAAAACAATCACTCTGAACTCTGAAGATAAACCCAAAAGCCAGACAACTCAGTTAAAGGACAAATTCCACACGCCATATCCAAATCCATGTACAGAACCCCACACACACCTGAGTGCATTCATGACAAGGATACTCCCAGGGCACAAACTCCAGAGACTGTGTCTGTCTCGCGGTTTAAAAGTCTCTCTGCAGGCCGTGGCGCAAAGAACACAGCACCCGAGAACGTTGCATCTTGTTGACTACCGTGAAGGGAGGGAACAGGATTTTTCCCACCATGCTCTGTCTTGCTTGTCAAAATAGCTTTGTCTGGAAGCTGCATAACAGAGAACATCAGTGCAGACCTAGGAGCAGAGCCATGTAATTCCCATGGCAGAATGAGCGGAGGGTATTAAAATGTTGTAATATATGCAATAAACGGTAGGTATTTCATTACAGTTATTAACAAAAATGTTTCAAAGATGTTCGTCTTTTCCTAACCTATACAACAACATATACCTATATACATTCAAAGCATTATCAGTACCACACTCACCAATACTAGAAATTACAATTCAGTTACCATTGCTCTCAGAAGGGGGCCCAGAGGTGGACTAATAAAATGAGAGTCTCGCTTCAACGATACCCTGTCATGGAGTCTGGAGTCAGGCAGGCATTCTCAGTGAGGGTCCAGTCTATCTAGGAGATGTCATACAAAAGGATTCGTGCACGGGAAGTTCTCAGAAAGACAGCTCCATTGGGGCAAAAAATAAGTTTTTATATCACAGAGACATAAGGGGGCATAGGACATCACCACCTGGAGCAGGCAATGGGTGCTTTTAATTTCCATTTTTCACCTGGGACAGACAACAGATGATGATGTTTTCTATTTTCTGAGACCAATTTTTATTTTTCCAGACTGCTTTCCTTTTTTTCCAGGTAGAACAGCCAACAGCAGTTGCCAATTCCTGCCTTCTCAGGATGTTTCCCCCCTCTTCCAGGTATTTTTCAGCTTTGCAGATGATAAGTTGCTCTTACAGTTGCTTGGCTTTGTGCTTATTGATGGTATCTCAGGATGTCTCCAGTTTCTTGGTACTCAGCTGCACTCCGAAGATGTCAGCTGCGTTTGTCAAGGATGCTCCTGGTTCTCAAGGTGACAGGCATTTTCTCTGTCTGTATTCCATCAGTCATCTTCTTCTGTTCTGTATTTTTCCCTTTATAACCAGGTCACCTTTATGGCTGCTCCCACCAGTTGCTGAGTTCTGCTTAGTCTTCAATAAATTGACAAAGCTTGGCTCAGGAAAATGGTATTTTGCAGGTGTTACAGGATGACTGAAAAACAAGGTGTTCTAAAGATGTAAAAATGTCATCTCTTCAGCATACAACTGTTTTTACCTCCTCTTTTTACTTTCTTTCTGATTCCCACCTTACCTTTTTTTTTTTTTTTTTTTTAAACAATAGGCTGTATGAGATTTCCTGAAGCTACTCAAATCTCCCTTGGTACAAAGAGCCAGTAACTCATGTACTTGCTCTGTAAAGCAAGGAATTCAATCTCTGAACTGTAATACTGGATTGCTTGTGGATATATATGAAGGAGCCTAAAGGAATTGTCTGGTTGCATTTTTAAAAATATTTTTTCATGGTATGTTGTTATGTCAATTTTGATTCTTCAGTTTCTGTGATTTCCATGTTTAGGCCAGACTTATGGAGGCTGAAGTCTGCTTATTTGATGTAAAGACAATTATTCTAGTAACAACACAAAAGGGTCAATGAGAATGTTATATTTTTTTCTGATGTTGACCAAGCCTGCTGGGCTTTGAAGAGGAAGTGTGTGTGGAGGGAGGAAGTCTGGCTCTCTTTCCCTTGCAAAGCAGCCCCATTTCTCATGCCTTGCAGCCTTCTTGGCACCCCAAGGGTTGATTTACAGACCCAGTGGAGGAAGATCATCCTCCAATGCTTTGCATGGTTGTGAGTTCCTAATTTTACTGACTGTAAAAGCACCAGATATAGTTGCACTTTTTTTTTTTTATTTCTTCTGCAGGAAAGAGTATTCACTTGTATACTCAATGCCAGAGCTTTTTGAACCATCTGTGCAAGTATGCAAAAGGCTCCTTAGTGCAGTGGAGGCTTAGGGAGATAAGCCCTCTTGCATCCTGTCAGGAGGTACCTCCCACCATCTTAGTGAAAGCAGGGGGAAAAGGATGAAAGCAGCAACTGTCCCTGTTTGCTTTCTCTGCACGCCAGTAGCTGGTCCAGTGCCCTTGACCTCTCGCACACAACACTTCCTTCTCTGTTGAGAGAACAGGATGCAGCTGGTCCCATGCAAACACGAAGGCATCAGAGCAAACATCTCCCGCTCGAGAAATCTAGCAGCAGCACCTATTGCCTACTCACTGTCTGCAAACTCCAGAAATGCTATGAAATGGAGGAACAGACCAAAAAAGCAGGATTATCACAGATGGCTGAGGCTAAAATGGTATTTTCTTGCTGAGCCAATTCTTGCCTTTCATAACATTGATGAGCTAAAAGGCTTAATGCTGATGAAATAATAGGCTGAGTGTGCTGTAATGCTATCTAAAGATGACTGAAGCTTCAAAATGTAGCCTGCTAGGTAAATGTTGATCTAGTTACCTTCAGCTCCTTTCCACAGTACCTGCACTCAGTTGGTCAAACAAAAGCCTTGTGAAGCTGTCATCAGCCAGGACGGCTAACTGACTGCCAGACATCCGGAGGTATTTTGGATACCTCTGAATAGCACACCCCCATCACTGCCAAATGGCTCTTCTGCCACCCACTTGGTGCTGGTGGGTCCAGGGAGGTTCCTCCCATTGCAGGGGACTGGCGCAGCTCCCTGCTCACCCTGCTCTCCCTCCTCCTCTCACCTAGCTTGCTCACAATCTAACCAGCTGCTTTGAAGTTTTTCATGTAATATCTATTCCAAAGGAAAGAGGTCTGGGAGATGTACTAGTTTGGTTACCAAACCTTTCACTATATTGTGTTGGGTTTTTCTGAAAATACCCTTTTTCCCCACCTCCCATCTGAAATGGGTAAAAAAAATGGATCTGTTTCAGTTCAAGGAAGTGTCTGCCAGCACTGAAAAAGAGGGTAGTATTCACCTTCAAGGCATCTGAGACAGATTTTTTTTTTTGTTCTGCAATAACTGGGAGAATTTTTGAAAGCCACAACGAGGTGAGTGCTCTTTCTTGGCCACCATTGTCAGTTATACTTGCATACAATAGCTACCACCACATCCAGGAAAAGTTTCTGCCTCAGCAAATGATTTCTGAGTAGGTTTTTGTTAGCTTCTCTGCCCCATCAGTAACAGTACCAGGAAATGTAATAGTGCAAAAGGTTAGAATGACCTTTCTTTCTTTCATTGAAGTATGTTAACCTTCATCAAGGCAGACAAATACTCTTATTTTTTTCTTTGGTCAAAACTATAGATCTGCTATACCTCCTTGTGTTAGTAGGTCAATTTCTTGTCAGATGTGCATGAATACATAAATACAGATAACACTAGTGATTTTTCTGTGAGTTGTTGCAGATACAATATTACTTTAATTTCAATTCTTGTAATTTAGCAACATTTCTGCCTACTGCATCTCCTGTTTAATCCTCCTGTTTTCTCAGCCGTTACCGAAATGGCAGCATTACACTGATGGCTTCTCAGTCGCTGGGAGTCTGTTTTCTCTGAGTTGATGTTACACAACAAGCCTCACCTCCGTGAAATGAAAAGATGCTATTTATGAATCTTAATTAATGAGTCTTTATTATACTCTTAGTTAATGCAAAACCTGGGAAATTTACCCTAACGAAGTTAACCCTTGCAGCACCTGTGTGGAGTTTACCTGCACTGGGTATTTCAAGACAGCACCCACATGCAGGAAGTGATTCTGCCCCTCTACTCTGCTCTTGTGAGACCCCACCTGGAGTACTGCATCCAGCCCTCGGGGCCCCAACATAAGAAGGACATGGAGCTGTTGGAGCAAATCCAGAGGAGGCCACAGAGATGATAGAGGGCTGGAGCACCTCTCCTATGAGGACAGGCTGAGAGAGTTGGGGTTGTTCAGCCTGGAGAAGAGAAGGCTCCCGGGAGACCTTAGAACAGCCTTCCAGTATATAAAGGGAGAGGGACTGTTTATCAGGGAGTGTAGTGATAGGACAAGGGGTAATGGGTTTAAACTGAAAGAGGGCAGATTTAGATTAGATATAAGGAAGAAATTCTTCACTGTGAGGGTGGTGAGGTACTGGAACAGGTTGCCCAGAGAAGCTGTGGCTGCCCCCTGCCTGGAAGTGTTCAAGGCCAGGTTGGATGGGGCTTTGGGCAACGTGGTCTAGTGGAGGGTGTCCCTGCCTGTGGCAGGGGGGTTGGAACTAGATGATCTTTGAGGTCCCTTCCAACCCAAACCATTCTGTGGTTCTGTGATGCTAAGCACTGTGTCTTCAGCAGGATTTTGTACTGGATTGCCTGCCACAGGGTAAAAACATACTAAGATATGCAGAAGTGATAACACAATCTTTGTGGAGTTTTTCAACCATGCTGAGCTGATACAACTGAAAATCATGCCATCTGCTCATCAAAACACAGCCCATCTGTTGCTGTGTAATTATTCTCATCTTTTGTTTTGTACAGTAACCGTAACAATAGGTTCTGCAGGTGTTCTCATAATACAGGTTATCATGTTTGTATTTTGATCTAGTAATTTTGGATATGTCTTGTCTGTTCTTGTATCAAATTGACCAAATTCCAAACCTGTATATGATGTGTGATGTTTATAGCTTTAATCTTCCATACACTTCCTCTTTGTAAAACAAATTTTCATTAGTTATGGTTTCAGATCACTCCCTATAGTCAAGAGCATACATATTCTTTAGGTATGTACTTTTAACCATGATAACATAATTTTCTGCTGTCACTGTGGTTTTGCCTGCTACTATTTTTTTCCATTTTTTTAAATCCATTTATTTATTATTTACCTTCCCAGATGCTTAAAATGTCTTTATTTTGTTCTATGGATTTCTATTCTCTTTTAGGTAAGTTCAAGCACTTTTGATGTAGAAATGTTTAATTCTGGCTGGATCCTCAGAAGAAGTTACTTCTCTTGAAACCTGAATCAAAGTATTAATAAAATAATGCCTCCAATAGCACATGATTTCCACAAGGTTGCTGTTGCTGTTGATTAATAGGAGAGCATTATTGCATTTTCTCACATTCATATGTTTAAGTCCTTTGGGATGTATGGATGCCATAATATTATGTTACTGAATCAGGAAAACAAATCACATTACAAGTTTTAGCCCAAGAAATCTTTTGCTTAGTTTAACGTTGTTGTTTCTATCCCTTTAAGTTTTAGTTGCTGTATTCAGCAGATACTTTACCTTTGACATCACCGATTAAATTAAGAGGCAAATTAATTGAAGGGCTCTGACTGCTCTTGATTGTCAGCAATTTGGATGCTTATTAAGTGGTTTAAAGTATATTTAATTAAAGATGTATTGCTTCACATCCAATAGTCAGTAAAACATTTATCATTTATGTCTTCTTAAATTTATTTAAGTATTATCACTTTTTCTGTAGTTTAAGAAGAAGAGTTTTAAAGGCTGTATGCATAATTTCCTCATTCTGAAAGAATGACTAACCACTAATTGCACTGAATACAGTCTTCCTCTTGCTGATCTTTTAGAATTAGAAAAATGAATTTGCCCTTACAAAGTGTTATGTCTTTGCTTGTTCCTAATAAAAATATTATGTTGCTGCTCCCTATCTATGGCAAAGTTTAAGACCAAGTGTGGATCAGAGGAGGGATCAGTTACTAAATGCTACAAATGCATCTGGAGTTTAGGCATTGAGTTGCATGCTGCTCTGAACCCTTTTTTCTCAGTTCTTTCTTCCCCAAATTAAAAACTTATCCTAGAACAACAGTAGTCAGCCTTTTTCATATCTTCCAAAATAGTCCAAAAGCTGTAGCCACATAAACAAAACCAACCATAATCCAGGAGGTCACGTAAACTGGTGTTTCTTGTGGTGAAGCATGAGTTTATTGTGCTTTCCCCTTCTCCAAAGTCTTTAGGAAAGTTAAACTATCATCCCCTGCCTTCACCTTCCCCACAAATCCTTTGGCTGTACCTACCGAGGACAGGGAGGAGGCATCAGCAATGAAAACAAACCCCGTGACATTTCTTTGAAGGCTCTTGGTGAGGAAGAAGAGAGCATGCAGCAAGTCAGCATGACTGCACCAGCCCCGTTTGAAAACCAGAAGGAAAATCCCAACAGTTGTGGACATTTTTCACTTTTTTATAGAACTATTTATTTGGGAATAGACAGAAGAGATCACAGGCCCAACACAAGTTAAAATAAGTATCAGTGACTTCTCCTTCCTTGTTTTTGAAGCTGAGTTATTATAAAAATGGGATATGTTGAGAGTAATCAGGATGCGAGGGTTTGGACATCATTCCCAAAACAGGCCAGCCTCTTTCACCTTTAGTAAAGGAATTTGGGGTTTGATGTTTAAAGAAGCAAAAGCAAAACTGGAGATTTCTGCACCCGACTTCTGTGGAAATGAATTAACATCCTGAAGTTTATTTGCTTGTTTAGTAAGGCCACCTAGGCCTCCTGTTGAATCAATGGAAAACCACACCAACCTCAGGCCTCCCCATTCCTGGGAGGAGAAGGAGCTGGTTAAGGAGCTGACTCTTCAGCATCCTATTCAGGGGAGGTTCAGACTGGACATGAGGAAGCATTTCTTTACCAACACGGTGGTCAAACACTGGAACAGGCTTCCTAGAGAGGCAGTCGATGCCCCAAGCCTGTCAGGGTTTAAGGGGCATTTGGACAATGCCCTTAACAACAGGCTTTACCTTTTGGTCAGCCCAGTCAGGCAGTTGGACTAGATGATTGCTGTAGGTCCCTTCCAACTGAAATAATCTAGTCTGTTCTATTTCAGGGTAAGGATCCACAAATTTGTCTTCCACTGCCCTGTATCGCACTGAGCCCCACTCGCCATGTTTGCAGGGTGCAAGACAAGGCAGGAAGGGCAATGTCCGGACATGCTCCTTCCGTGGCGCTTGGCTGGCTGGAGCATGCAGGCGGACACATTAGGCTAAGCAATAATGGTGTCAGTACATTTTTCCTTGCTGGGCAGCTAGGGCTGCAGGGGAGTGCCACTGCTGTTTGCCTGTGTGAGAACCTGCTTTTTCTTTTTTTTTTTTTTTCTCGGAAGGTTGCATTGTGCACAGGTGCTGGCAGGGGGCTGCAGGGGCCTCTGTGAGGAGCGGCCAGGGCTGCCCCAAGCCAGTCACAACCGGTTGCAGCAGACTCACCACAGCATGACTGAGCCCTGCAGCCAAGGTGGTGGCTCCTCAGAGAAAGCATAGGTAAGGCAGAGCAGAAAATGCTGGGCAAGCAAAGGAGAAGGAATAAAAGGAGAGTGAGAAACAGCAGAGGGAACACCAAGGTCAGAGGAGGTGCTCCATGACAGAACACACATGGCCTTAGCCCTCGAAGGGCCTGCCCTGGAGCAGAGACACAGGAGCAGGAGGGCAGGGCCAAGAGGCACATTTGTGTGCCGACCATAACCCTCTCTTGGTGCTCCTCACTTTGCTGAAGGGACAGAGCAGGACCTGCGGCCATAACGAGGGGGAAGGAAAGGAGCTGGGGGTGACATTGAGCCGGGGACAGAGAAGAAAGGCATTTCCCCTAAGTATTTAAATGTTCATCATCTTGCTTCCCAATACAGGGAATCAATAATTAAATAGATATATTACTTGGCCATAAATTAATTTCCCCAAATCAAGTCTCTTGCCCATGAAGGTAAGTGGTAAACAATGTCCCTGTCTTTATCTCAACCCATGAGCTTTCTTGCCTCTGTTTCTCCCCTTTCCTCCTCCCATCTGCCTGGGGAAGGGGGGACTGAGCAAGTGGCTGGCTGGGAGCTTGGCTCCACAGAAGTCCAGAAAACACAAGTTTGTCTTTGGTCTTAAGCCTGAAGTTTACAAACAACAAAGAAATAAAGGATTTTAGGCTGGCTGTCTCTGTGTTCACACATGTCATTGATGGGGGTCGTCTGTGCTTCCTCTCCATGCCGGTGCACTGAACTTCACCTCAGAAACTTAGGAGACTTTCCCTTTTGAATCAGCTCAGTATTTTGTGCATCTATAAACCGACAGCTTCTGCGAGTGATTATACAGTTCTTCAAGTAAGAAAGCCTGTTTGACCTTTTGCAAAGTCAGTGAGACCAAGAGCTGCTCAGGCTTTGCACAGCAGTTTATAAGAGCATTGTTTCTACAAGCTCACTGGAAAGAGAATACATTTTAATCTGCAACTCACATCCATGTTAATAAACACAAAGTAAGGTATACATCATCCTAAGTGAACGACTTCCATGGAGCTGCCTATATCCTTTTCTTGTCAAACAGAAGGTATATCATTCTTAAATCTGTCCAATATTACTTTAATTCTTACTGAAGAAACCCTTATTCTGTGAGAATCTAGCAATTCTTTCTGCAGCTCCTCCACTGTCTTGCCTGAAGGGGTACATACGTACAACACAAACTTAAGCAGCTAATACAAAACACTCTAAAAAAACCCACAGTTGTAAAGAAACAAAGCAGGCACAATAGAAGTATTCTTAAAATAAAAAGCAGCATTTATTATGAGATTATAATACAAGCCAAAATAAAACTATCTTTTAAACTATCAACTATGTTTATGAATCATATTTACAGGTTTTTCCTCCCATTTTAAAACTAGAATTTGGTTTTGTATTTGTATATATTGTTAAATATAAATATTTAAAAACGTGATTCAAGAACAGATGTGTACAATGAGGAAAAGGGAACCCTGTCTTGAAATGAAGCCATTCCAGCAGAAGTCAAGAGCAGAGAATGTGTTAGGGTTGAAAATTTAAGTACACCCTACTTAAACTGAGAGGGTAAAATTTTGTAAAAGCAAGAATAAATCACCTAAAAACTAAAAACGGAAGCCTGTTTTCTTTTTTATAATATCACATCAAAATTACACAGAAGACCCCAGTGATCACTAGGGAACCTGCCACAGTCTAGTTTTTCCAATCCAATTAAGTCCATACTTCGTGGAATAATATGTCCTTCTGCTGCAGGCCGAAAGTAAACACGGTCAAATCTCATCTTGCACTTGTAGCTTGCATCCAGGTTGGTGTTGGAGTGGGTGTCCCAAGTATAGCGGCAGTGTTGAGGTTTACCCAAAAAATCCCAGATATCCATTATGTTGTTAGGTAAGTTGCCTAGTTTAGTAACCTGAAGGTAGAAGGGGAGAAAAAAATCCACAAGATACTGAATTCACAAATTTTATCTTCAAAACCAGAACTCAGTTGTCACAATATCTTTTTCTGCAAAACATAAGTTGTTAAAAATAAAGATATTGGAGATGTTTCTAAATTGTAGTATTTCTCAGGATACTCTAAAGCATCACCAATTCCTGTAGTACTTGCTACATCCAAAACATCTTACAAAATAAACGTTCAGGTCTGAAATTTTGAGGTATGGGAGTAACACAGTGTTCTCCGAAACAATGTCGTTCCAGTTCACTGCAATGGAATGTCATGATAGGGAAAGATGGAACACTGACCTTTCGGTAATAATGCATAAATTCCCCTTTTAATATCAGCAGCCAAAAATTACTTCTAATTTCAAACGTCTCAATGATGGGGGATTAATTTTAAACTCCCAAGATCTATTTCTCCAGAGCACCCTCTTCTTTCATTGATTCTACAAGCATTAACTCTCTGAGAATGGGAGAGTTGAGCAAGTAAAGATCAGGTTCTCAAAATGAGAAGATACTTTGAAGTCGAAACTTCATCGACTATCTCTGCATCTTCTCAGATATAAATATTGCCAATAAAGCATTTTGTTACTGGGGGCAGAGGGGAATCACCTCAGCTATAACAATGCCTCAGCACAGCAAAGCAGCAGCTTCTACCTAGCCATGCTTCCACTTATTAGAATAAACATTGCATATCGCTGTTCTGCCTAAGCAGGTCATTTCTCATAAAGACAACAGAAGAGCCTGAGAAGATTTTGTCAGAATACCCTCTCAAAATAACAAGGTTGCTTATTTCTAGTTACCTCGCTGTCTCTGAGGTTTGTATCCCCTCCAAATATAACAGTGGTAGACTCAGGCTCCTCCTGCATTTTGTTTAACACTATTTGCAGCTGCTTCAAACGCTCCTTAGAGTGACTTTTAGTGCTCTCCAGATGAGAGGTCATAAGACAAAGTTCATTACCAGATACGCTCACCTGTGCATGAAACAGAGGGGCGATGTTACCATCCATACCACGATAAGAAGTTCAAAGACAAAAATCTAATCACAAAGTAAATTACTGAATGACAGAGCTCTGGTTAATGTTAGTTTTACATTGAAAAGTGGCTTACAGGAGGATAACAGACTTTTAGTTTTGTTTTCAGAGGTTATAAGACTTGAAAATGAAGTACAGCCAGTAACTTACATAAAAGATATAAGTTTGTTAGTATCAAATGCAACTGGGTTTGTATGTTTGGAGTTTTTCTGCTGTTTGAGACTGCCATAGAGTAAAGCCAGTCCAGCCCTTCCTGGGATTTTTTGCTTTGAAGGCAGAAACACAGCTGTTTAGTACATACTGACTCACATGCACAACCAAAAGGTTCCTCATCATGGAGGTTGTTGGAAAAGGTATTGTCTCATGCTTCAGTAGCTTCACTCTTGATTTCTTCAACATTATGGCAGTGAAATAGCCATCCATGTTACCTAAAGAGAAACAGGGAAAGAAACGGTTGAGGATATCTTCTGCCATGCCATAAAGCAGTTAAGGTTCCTAGAGACCTTTTTACCATGATCTGGGAGAATCAAATTAATTTGTAAGATGTACAAAGTCATTAGTTAAGTTTCATAATAGTGGTGTGAATTTTTCATATTTTTTTAAATGTAAATATTTAAGAAATTACTTACTTATGGAACTTTTTTGGCTACCCTTGCTATCAGTCTTTCAAAATGCAGACAAAATACAGGGGAAGCCATCAGGCAAGCAAGCTTTTCACATGCATAATTTGCAACAAACTATATCCTGCTATCAAAGCACAGGAAATAATTTAGGTGCTTCCTTCTTGACCTTACTCTTTTCATTCCTACAAATTGTCAGAGATTTTGGCAAGGGAGGCAGAATAAAACCAAACTTGCTTTTTACGGTTTCTGTCTTCAGAAACTGAGGATTATTTCTTACCTGGAATAATAGTGTAACTGCCTGCTCTCATCTGTAGAAGAGAGAGATGTGGTGGGATGACCTCTTGTAAAAAAACAACATCTGGACTGTATCTGAAATTGGCAAGACAATAATTTAACTAAATTTAAATTAACTGAAAGGTAGTATTGTTACACTCTGAGGCCAGATGGAACAGGGTCAGGGATTTCAGGTGCACCTGGTCCTCATCTTCATAGACATTGCAAGAATCTGGTTTTTAAAAAAAGAAAAATCTCTCTCCATCATGTTTAGTAGGATGTAGACACATCACCATTGTTAAAAGGGAGGAAACAGTGATTATTATGGACATGGAACTGACATGGTAATAAAAAGTATGACTTACAAACATTTGCAGAGGTTTCATATACTACATAGACGAGGAATTCAACTTAGCTGCAGAGCAGCTTTGGAACATGTTCTGCAGCATCTAAGTTCTCCAGGAGATTCCAACCACCACCTCAGTCCCTCACAACAGATCCCCTCAGGTAACCTGCCATTCATTTTCTCCAATCTCATCAATACCAAGCTCTTATTTCTTAGAGCTGTGCAATCAGTAACAGTTCGTGTGGGGCAGCAGTCCTGAAAATGCTGATTTTAGACATGTCTTTACAGCTGTCCCAATTTTTGCTACACTGCTGAATAGCCCTGCTCTAAGCAGGTGAAGGACAAACCTAAGGTCTTATTTACAGAAGAAAAATATTGTCACCCCAGATTAACAGAATCAAGTGAAAATTGATTTAGTTAAGGGGTTCCTGCTGTTTTAAGAGGAACCTAAATTATCACTTGTTTAAATAATTTAATTTACAGTGCTAAGTTACTGTATTAAATCAATTTATGTAATTGTTAAATTGCTCATAAATATATTCATGGAAGGCTTCCACTGGTGGAACTATAAAAGGTAATCACAGATTCTATTGCTTTTATCTTGCCTCGCACATTTTCTTTTTCAACAGACAAGTAACAGTAATGGCAAGAAAGCCACTTTTCACATTTCGCTAAAAAAATCTTTTTTGTTGTTTCAAACAGTTTGCTTTAGTGTGAGGTTATTCATACCACTGGAATGAGACAAACAAGTTTCATGCAGTTTTATCCTTCTCTCATGTACAAGATGAAAGTATGAAGTATACTCTTGATGTATGACTGCAACTTGAACACTATTGCTCATTATAAAAAAAAGCTTTTTGAAGTAGCCATCACAAAACATTTAACCTTTGGGATGCTGCATAGGTTCACACCTCTTTCTACCAGTATATCAACTTTTAGTCAGCTATTTAGGATTTATAGAGTGATTGTATTGCGGCATCTAACGTTACGATAATTTGGGCATGAAGACTTCTAAGTATCTAAAACAAGAAGCTTGTTTTCTCCTCTAACAATGACAATACAAATATGAAGCTGTACTTACAATGCCAGATAAGAACAGATTCCTCTAGCTCGTTCTTTTAGATTTCCTAGATCCAGCCCATCAATGTTCCACGTTATCAGTGAGAAGCTGCTGTCATCTTCTTGTTGCCTTGAGTCTGCACTATTGACACCAGCATTACTAGTAGTTGCATCTCCTGTGAGGTCAATACTAAAGAGAGAGTTTACTTGTTTGTCAACATGCATAATACTATTCTTCCTGCAATTACCTCCCTCATCTTCTAAAGGAAAGGGGTTTAGACTCATCAGAACTTACAGATGGCCATCTAAAAACTTTCCAACAAAAAGTTAACATGTATTGATCTCAACATAATTTAAAAGCGCAGTAACTAAAACATACAGACCTCAGTTCTACTAAGCCTTAGTACACAAGTGAACTAAGTTGTTTTTCCTCTTCCTTATAGACACAAGGTAACATTTACCACTCTAAGTTAACCAGAGGGCAACCAATGTAATCCAAAGCACTTAAGTAATTCAACTCTTTCCCCATGCTAGAAGCAGGATGTGTACATTACCCTGTTGATTTGATAAAGGCTAAACACTGTCAAAGTTTGAGCGCCCAGTAACTGTTTGGGGACTGTTGCTAAAGAGAACCAGATTCTACCTGCTAACATGATTGTACTGGGTTTGGCTGGGATAGAGTTAATTTTCTTTATAGCAGCTCATATGGTGCTGTGTCTTAGACTTGTGACCAAACCAGTGTTGATATCACAGGGATGCGTCATGTGTGGCTGAGCAGTGCTCACATAGCGTCAAGGCCTTCTCTGTTTCTCCTGCTACCCCACCAGCAAGTAGGCTGGGAGCGAGCAAGAGGTTGGGAGAGGACACAGCCAGGACAGCTGATCCAAATTCACCAAAGGGACATCCCATACCCTATGACATCATGCTCAGCAATAAAAACTGGGGGAAGAAGGAGGAAAAGGGAACGTTTGGAGTGATAGCGTTTGTCTTCCCAAGTAACCATTACGCATGATCGAGCCCTGCTTTCCTGGAGATGGCTGAACACCTGCCTGCCCATAGGAAGTGGTGAATGAATTCCTGCTTGTGTGCAGCTTTTGCTTTACTTATTGAACTGGTTTTATCTCAACCTATGAGTTTTAATACTTTTATCCCTCCAATTCTCTACCTCATCCCACTGGGGTGAAGCGAGTAAGTGGGACTGAGCTGCCCACTGGGTTTAAACCACAAAAGTGGTCCAATGTAAATTCCTCGAGTAAAGGAAAAGTCTGTAACAAAACACATTAAACAGTAGAGCTAAGACTAGACAAATTGTGCTTTGGCAAAGTTAGGATACTAGAGTTTTGTTTTTAAACATAGAATTTGTATGCCCACATAAAAATAAGGTCTTGAACCAAAACAAATCTATTCCTTAGAACTTAGTACTGGTTTTGTACTTGGTGCTGCACAAACAACATAAGATTCCGCTACCATGCGCATGTAATCTAAACTGAACAGAAAAAGAAAAGCAGACAAAGGAGAGGAAGCTAAAGGCAAATAACATGGTATATTCCTCCAATATTTCCATGATGACTTTTTATATTTATACTGTAACCTGAAGAACTAGGAGATGAAATCTGAAAGTCTGTGTGGTTTGCAGTGATCTTCCCCTGACTGGCACACCTCCAAACAGCCCTCCCTCCCAACACATCCTGCATACAGCAGCTCAAGACAAAACCCACAGTGCGAAGACAGAAAGAGGCTGGAAAAGAAAATGGTGCTGCCAGTTTGATACAGATATATTCTGACTCATCATGGACTACCTAGAGACCAACGCTAATGTTCAGTAGGCTTGCATTTTTTCCACACGTGTAGTTAGTTATATCAAGCAAAACCAGATATGCTGTTATCAAATACAGCTTATTCATAACTATAAAGATCATAAGGGCTGTTCTATATAACATACGAGACTGTAATAAATAAATCTACAGGAAAAAAGCTTCCCTTAGGACTGTGAATGGCAGAGATCTGCAAAAGCTCAATTCCACAAACAGTTCAACACCCTTGGTATGCCCTACAGGTATGCTGTGAGACAGTCAATGTATGTGAGACACAGGATCTTAGACCCTGACTTTCACAGGTACATCTAGGAAGGTGTGCGTGTACATGTCAATTTTATTTCTAGAACAACAAATATGCATACACCTAGTATATGATATACATGTACAGTTTACACATATACAAATGTGCACGTGTACAGTAAAATCTGTAAATATATTACTGGACAAGACAAGACCGTGAAAAGAAAATGACCTTGTCCCCTCTCTGAAAGGCTCACTATCTACTAGCCCAGAGGAAGGTGGCTGAAGCATCCACAGAGGGAAAGTGCAGCCTGCAATTTTGACAGCGTCTCAAGAGGAGCTGGCTATTCCCCTCGGAGGGGGCAGCCTTGGGAAACAGCGAGAACTAGTGCGGAAACTTATGTAAGTGTGCGGGACAGAAACTACCTGCCTAACCACGTGGCGGCAGAGGTGCGAAGTCAGGCGGAGAGAGGAGCGCCGCTCCCCGGGGGAGGCTCTCCCCGGGCGTGGGGGCCCCTGCACCTCCCAGCGGAGGGGAACCCGGCTGCAGGCGCGAAGGTTCCGCTCCCCTCGCCCCCACCCCGCCAAGCCGAGCGCCCCCGATCCGCCTCCTCCTGTCACACACCGCCCCCCGCCCCAGGGGTTACCTACCAGCTCCCGGGCCCCCCGCAGACCGGCAGCATCCCGCTTGCCGCCGCCGCCGCCTCCTCCTCCTCCTCCTTCTTCTCTACCGGCGGCTCGAAATAGGCGTTCAGCGCCCTCTGAAACACAGAGGCAGATGGCAGGGAAGGGGCCGCCGCCGGGACAGCCCCGCGCCCCCGCTGCTGCCCCCAGACGTACCTGCATATGCCAGTCATTGTCGGCCAAGAAGGTGTGCGCCACCGCCGCATCGCTGCTGGTGATGGTGGCGAACTCGGAGCACAGCACCCTCCTCCGCTTGGCGAGGTGCAAAGCCTCCTTCTCCTCCTCCTCCTCCTCTTTTTCTTCCTCTTCCTCCTCCTCCTTCAGAGGCGGCGGCTCTTCTGCCTGTGGACATCGGCCCGCCTCGTCCTCGCCCCCCTCCCGCTGCCTCACAGCCGCCTCCATGACTCCCCCGCGGCGGGGCGCTGCGGACGGAAGCCGGGGGGAAGCTCCGCCCGCCGGGTTGCTGTTCCGGGGCGCGGGAGGGTGTTCGTCGGAGGGGTGGGCAGCATGGGGTTCACGGTGGAGAGCCTGAGGGAGGCCATGAAGTACATGGTGGAGTCGCAGGGCTTCGACCGGGTGCTCCGCAAGGTACGGGCGGGCCGCAGGGAGAGGGCGGCGGGGCCCCCAGAAGAGGCACACGGGAGGGCGTCCCGCCGGCGGCTGGCTGTTAACGGTAGCCTCTGACTGGAGAGACAGCGGTTGGCCCAAGGTGGGGCTGCTCGTTTAGAAGCCGGTTTTTCCTCCTCCCGGAATAAAAGGCTGAACCAGAGTGAGGTGTGTTTCCTTACGCGCAGTCTCGCTGTTAGAGCCTCGGCCGAGGTCTGGGGAAGCCGTGCTGTCCTGCCGGGGCAGTTCCCGCCTCGGGCCGGCAGCGGCGGAGCTGGAGAAGGCCGAGGCCTGCGGGGGGTTAGCCGAACCCCCGGGGCGGTTGGCATGGCTGCGGGCACTCCAGGAGCCCGGGGGTGCAGGCCTGCCGCTGTTTGCCCAGGATTCAAGATCTCCGAACGGGGATGTGTGGCCGTGATGGTAACACAATTGTTATTCAATAAGCTTTTTTAATACTAGATCTGCCTTCCAGTACCTTTCTGAAGACAAGGATTGTGCTGAATAACCTTCCATGGGTTACTTAGTAACTAGTATTCTTCCCTTTGTAGTACCTGCAACTAAGCTAACTTTGAGGACTCTGAAATTATGAAATAAATTACTACTCTGTTTAAAAATAAAAAAGTAGCTTGTTATCTCACACCTCACCTTGAAGTCAGACTGAAAGCACAAGCACCTCAGTGCTCTATGAATTTCTACACAAGGCCTAGCATAAAGAAATGTATTTGGTACAGCTCTAATGTAATGCTATGTTATGATCAAAAAAGTTGAAATGATGTTACTGTGTTGTCTTAAATTTTGTAGTGTGCAGTAGACAGCTGATGTGTTCTTAAGGTCCTGTGAAGCAGTTTCAGTATCCTCGCTAAATTTCACAATGCTAGAATTCTCCATTTAATTTCTATTTATTTGTATAACTGTGACATGAAGTGAGGCTGTAAATATATCTAAGAAAACCAACCATGTCAAAATTCATATGTTTTGCATTTTAGAGGAGCAAATGCAATATTGGAAGCAGTGCTTTGACAGCTCCATGATCCGATACATTTAATAGAAAGTAATTATTTGCAAAGCAACTGTTATTTTGTTTCCCCAAAACATTTTGGTCTTTTTATATAAAAAGTATAAAGCTTTAGGTTTAAGAAGCTCATTTATTTATGAAGAGTCTAATTAGTTGTTAGTCACCTCTTCACTGTTATAACTTTATTCCCCTTTACCTTAAAATCCTACTAAGCGAAGAGCAAATGCAGTATGTCAACTCATAAAGGTAACTGGATGGACATGAGCCTTGGGAGACAGGTTTCCTACCTTGCTCCGGAATACTTTTAGACTTCTTCTGCAATCTCCTTCTACAATTATGATGCTATGGACATCATAATAACAACAACAATAAAAGTACAGTATTGTTTGAATTTTAAGTGTCTGCTGTTTTTCTGGGAGATACCTGAAGCCTTTCTTACCATAACTAAATACAACTCAAGATTTTTGCTGTTCTGGAGAAGACCAATTTTTGTCTGAAGCTTTTTACTTACAGCATCAGACTTAGTTTCTGATTTAATTCCAATGTGGTATCTACATAGGGCTTAACAACTGTGGGTTATAAAGCCCTTTCTTCAAAGTAGTAGTGCATCATAGTAGAGGCTGGAAGCTGAAGCAATATATTGTTCACCAAGACAGACATGTGGGAGGACAAGCACAGAAGGACTGTGAGAAGTACAACCAGCAACTCTCGCTGTCTAAGTCCTGGAAGCTTTCAAATACTGAACTATTTTTGTCAAGGAGAGCAGGCAGCTAGCACCAGATCAGAGCAATGACTAATGAAACCAGATGCTCTCCTTGCCTCACTGATGGATCTGAACACTCCCTGACAGTTGTGGAAGCCATCTGCTCCCAGCGTCAAGTGTCAGTGAAGTCCTCATTAGAAATTCTGTCAGAATCTTAGGCATCCAGTCAGTGCAGCGCAGCATGCCTGGTTACGACTTGGGATTTTCATTGATCAAGGTGCTATTTCTATATTAGGACACTGCCTCAGTGATTTCCTCTCTGCTTAATTCCAGCTTTTTTCCATTCGTAGATGGACTGTGTAGTACATCATTTATCTTAGTATCATTTCTCTGCAAAATTTGGATAAACTTTGGCCTATCAGAAAAGGACATTGGCTGAAACTGAGCTCTTACACTGCATTATAAATAAGGAATAGTGAAACTGGAAACATTTTAGTCTTAATTCCTTTTAAGATTAAAAAGATTTAAATCAACTCAGATGATACAGTATGGAAACATATAAAAACAAATTTGAAAAAATTAGAAGGACTTATAATAAATATGCCCACATTTCACTTGTCACAGTCTAAAGATATTTTACGGTCTTAGGTAGAGGTGTAAATAAATATGCTGAACTTACCCCAGTTTTGCATCTGTTTTCAGATTTTTAATATATTACAGATTTTGAATGTAGTGCTACTTACTGAAGAAACTTGAAAAAGAGATTTTAAAATACTGAACTGCAGTAACTTCTTAGTCTCAAAAATCCAGCTTCTTGCATTGGTTACAGGGGAAGCATGGTACCAGATATGTATCATAATTTTTCTATTTAACACCTATGGTCTGGAATAAATGTGTATATGGAAGTCATGATGCTGTAGTACAGTGTGATACAGCTTTGGATACTTCTGTCCAGGAGTATGAATTTCAGTTCAGGGATGCTAAACTGATTAGCGTTTCTAGGGCTCATTTCAAAATGCTGATTTTTACTGAGGTTGCTCTAGTATAATGATTAATGAACTACTGCCAGTCTCATTTCCATTTTGTGAGCTAACAAATACACCTTCACAACTATGGTATGCACGGTCAGAGCAGTTTTGTGTTCCCTCTAATCTGACTTTTCAGTCACAGATTCAAGCAAAAGGAAAATTGAAGAAGAATGTTGTCTTGAAAACAATTCCTGAGACTGTAGCAAGTATTAAGTTTTGTTAAGCTGACAGTTTAAATGTCAATCTTTGGCTCAAAATTTATGGAAATACCTAATGTGACAGTTGAATTACTATATTTTCCATCTTTTAATTTGTCTCAGGAGTCCAGAATTAAACAAAATTTACTTTCAGTTAGATTCAGGGCAGTATCAGGTGTTGGTACTATTGTCAGTAAGCTTTTTATTCCTTTTGTTATACAGATGAAACTTCTTTCCGCAACTCCTGGAAAAATTGTTTGTGAAATGAAAGTAGAGGAGGAGCATACAAACAGAGGAGGCACATTACATGGAGGTTTGACAGCCACGCTTGTGGATGTGGTGTCAACAGCAGCATTGCTGTACACAGAAAGAGCAGTGCCTGGGGTCAGTGTGGACATGAACATCACGTAGGTATTATCTACCATGTTTACCAGAACATACTAACTTTTCTTCCCCTAGCATGGTATTGACTTCATTGTACGTAATTACTGTAGTACCCACTTCAAAAAAGGTGTTTTCTTTGGTTTCAGAAGTCTTGTTTTGATAAATTAAGGAGGGGTTGTATTTGGGCATATTGCCATTTAGTTGCAAAATTCAAGTTGGACTTTTGTAAGCTTTCATTACATGCATTTAAGAGACCGTACCCATTCATTCATAGAATGTAAAGGGATGTTGATAATGTGGTAAATTTTAGTCTTACAAAATTGGCTTAACTTCTGTCTTCAGTTGTGAAGATATGTTAGAGTGCGTCCTCAAACACCAAAATCTAGAGTAAGCAGCTTTCTGTAAACCCTTTTTTAGTATTAGTCCATAAAATGTTAAAACAGGAAAAATGTTAAAACAGGAGATTGTTTAGCTCTGGTTTAGGCTTACATAGAGGGTGAATTACAGATTGAATCAGAATTTCTCACTGGAGGATGATTCCTTTGCTCTGGGTCATTTAAAGACAGTTTTATATTGAGAATAGTTCTTCCTGTAATGCAAATTTAAAGCACAGTGTCTTTAAAAAAAAAGAGTTGTTCTGAAACCTTTGATCATGCTATTATAGCTTGTCAGCTTTGCTTCATTACTTTTAATTAAGAGATGATGACTGATTGGAACTAAAGTAATCCTACTTGGAATAACTAACACAAAGCATTAAAAATCTTGGAAAAAGTAACCCTTCATCAAAACTGTCTTTAAAAAAAACAAAAAAAAGCTTTAAAAGTGTGTGTGGAATGTTCTGTATCTTTACCAAGTTCCCTCCTTTCCCCCCCCAGCACCTTCTGATTTCTCCACTGGGCGGGTGGGACTGGAGCATCTGTTTAAGCTTTGTACAGCCATTGTCATGACCAGGAAATTACTGGAAATCAAAACATTAAATTCTCCTATGATTAGGTTTTTTTTCCCTGCAGTAGTATAACAAGAGGCCGACATCGGAATTATTTACACTATCAAGTATGCCTACCCAATTACATAAGGGCTAAAATCTTAAGAAAGTGCTGTCTCTGGAGGTGATCCAAAATGACTGAGTAGCATAACCTTTAGGAAATGTTATCTGAAGCAGTATTAATAGCTTTGTTTAACCCAGACTACTGCTTTCAGTGAACAAGTGTTATATGCTATAATGCAACTTTTTTCCTTTTTGGGAAGGAGCTTTTTAAAGGGTTGTCACGAGGAAACTATTTCAGTAATGGAAAGAACAGAGGGGAACAGAGAAACTTTTTTTTAAGAGGATCAGCAGCAGCCTCTGAGAATGAAACAAGACTGAAACCCTGCTCCCTGTCAACTAATGGGGCTTGTGCTGCATCAGCATTAAGCATGACTGACATACTTTTGACATGGTGTCACGTATAAAAATGGACTGGTTAAATCTCACTGAGATAAATTTCATTATGTCCAGCAATTACACATTCTCTAACATTTGAATATTGTTCCCTTACCTCAGATCATGGTTGAATCATGTTCCTCCTAATTCTTTCCAGGCATTTTGTGGAGGAATTTCTTCCTGTTCCCTGCAGTGTGTTTTAAAAGCACACCCTCCTACTCATGTAAATAAAAACAAAGAGTTATCTAATGAATGGAAACAGCATTAAGCCTGGGAAGTTTGAAGGCCTCCCAGATTTCCATGACTTCTTTCTGACCAGGGTATGGGAAGCAGTTAACCTGTGCTTCAGTTCCGTACAGAAGTGACCTTCTGGAGCCTTTGTAAGAGAGACATTCTGCAGCTGAACCAGCCAGACTGGTTTAGAAAGGCTGTAGGGAGCCAGCAGTGGCTGGAATCAGACTTGGAACTGAACATTTATCTGAGATCTTTGATACCCAATTGTTTCTGTTCGAAAATGGAACAGAACTTGGTTCCTCAGAACCAAGCCAATGGGTTTCTTTCTATCCTCTATTTTCTCAGCAAACCCTTACACCGAATCACCACTGCAGTACTTAGAGGAACTCAAGGACTTTAAAAAGTGGGGATTTGCAAGCAGGCAGTTGGAGGGAGATCTGTTTTTATTACTCTCTGTTGCTAATTCCCTTCATGATAATCTAAAATAAAGGGATATTCTTGGATTTGTGCTCTGTACAGCCTCTTACCTGTTAATTTTGTTCTTCATTGAAGATACACTTCTGCTGCTAAGATTGGAGAAGAGATACTGATTACAGCTCAGATTTTGAAGCAAGGAAGAAATATTGCATTTGCCAGCGTGGATTTAACAAATAAGGCGACAGGAAAGTTAATTGCACAAGGTAGACATACAAAGTATCTAGGAAATTAATATAAGTAATTTAAAAAATAATGTTGGGTTTAAGAATGCCATATAGAATCATTTTCTCATTTATGCAATAAGACATTATCTGCACAAAGTTGTGATAGTCTATATAAAGTGATTTACTCTCACTTCCATAATAAATGAACAAATTTCTTAATTACCACCAGAATTGCTACAAGCTTAAAATTAGTACCTATTTTGGGAATGAACAACAGAGCATAATAGCACAGGGATGCACCTGGCTTTCTTTGGTCAGGATAGCAGAAGAGAAGATCCTTTGGACTAGCCATATGGTTTACCAGCATGACAGCGTTTTAGGAGATCTTTGTTTTCTTTGCCCGTGGTGTCATCGCATGACAAAGCGACCGTGTCTTCAGGCTCATCACAGTCACATTCGAACAACACTATATACACTTAAAATCTAAACTACTTGATCTGTAGGATGGTAGTACAGAGTTCCTGTAACAGTGTGAAAACAGTTTGAAAGTGTAAAGCAGGCTAATACAGAATGTAATTTACTGATGCTGTAACAAATTCAAAAGTATTCAATAAAGCTTTCTGAAAGTACATTTTTAAAGATTATTTAATAGTTTTGTAATCTCTTTGCACTTGGTAAAAGCTTGCCAGCATGGAGTGGTCGAGAGGGGGTGTGGTGGATCCGTTGTACACAAATTCACCTGAGAATTCATCACTATCTCCCTGTGATTCCTGAATGTGAAAATGCAGTTAAATCATCAGGGCTTTTCACCTCTACCTACCTTAAGTTCTGGCTGTATTTGTTTTAAAATCATCAGCTGAGAGCTAGAGATGTATCAAAATAAATTTGGTGAGCCTTTCATCAGGCTAAGGGTGTAGATGTCTGATTTGGGTCAAATGTGGTAGAGTTAAGCTGCTGTTCATCTGCATAACATGCTGAAGACTTGTCTCCTCATGCGCTATCATGGACAGGTTTAACTGCTTTCTTCAAACTGACAATAAACAATCTTGGGAAGGCTATTGCACTGTAATGAAAACAGCAATGCTACATATGCAGTGCAAGTTTACATAAAACATGACCTTAGTTTTTCTTCTCTGGTGGAAGATTTGGAAAAGTTAATCTACGCTAGTAAAGGGCATGCATAATTCTTTTTGACATGGAAGATGACACATTGTCTTTAGTGATTTGAATTCTGTGATTAAATGTGCAGTTAGGGTGTTTTTTTTGTGCTTTCCTAAACCTAAAGAAATAATTTCCAGTGAGTTAAGTGACCTGTTCATGCAGACTGGTTTTCAATATGAAGTTGAACAAGTTTACTAATATATCAGAAATCTTTCCAAAATTACTTTCAAACCAATGATACAGCTGATAACTCACCCTTCAATGGAAGTCCCCTAAAAAAATACCTACAGTGGGCCTAGGCTATCAGCATGTATTTTTGCTGCAAGTTTAGAACAGTCATTTGTGGTATACACATTCTCAACAAAAGCTTTTTCTCTGAGGCTGTCTCAGAAGTGTACATGACTTACATGCCTGTGGCTAGTTGAACTTCTGATAGTAGTAACATCTCTTCAGCAGTACATTTATAATGCTCTTTCCCATCAGTACTTCCACTCATGCTCAGAATCATCCCTGAATCCCACTTACAGAAACACAGTAGTTTGCTAAAGCAGTTCTGAGAAGACACTTAACTACAGGTGCAAAGTTTGGGGGATTTGTTTTTAATCTTTGCTCACCAGCACTATACACTTCACTGGATCGAGTTGTTTCTCACTTTAACAGCTTCCTCTGCCTGGAGATCAATTATGAGTCTTAAGCATCTCCAGCTTCTCTACAGTTACTAGGACAAGCAGACAGAGAGGATCCATCACAGCATGTAGACACACCTAGTGAGTTTAGCAATTGCTGTTCTAGCATCTCCAGTCATTCTGTTTCTCATTCTGAAGTTTACTAGTTTTCTTCCATAGGTTACCCATGTAAGTAGAGTGCAAGATGTAAAGGAAATAGAAGCAAGGATTTGAACTGCTCCTCCAACTACTATAAGTCCACCCCCCTCACTGGAACACAGGAGTGACTATTATCTGAAATAAAAAGCAGAGGGTGAGAATGGAGGTGGCACCGGTATGTGCCAAAAGATTGAGAACAGTCCCAGCTCTGTGTGCTGGGGCAGCTCCGTCCTCTTGTAACTGTCCCACTGCAACTTAACGTGACTTCCCTCCAAAGCTAGCTTCCTCAGGAACGTACCATAGTTAAGTTGTCTCATTCTATCACTTAGCATTCATCATATCTACATAATTACAATTGAAAAGTGTCCAGGCAAATTAAGAGTGGCAAACCAACATAGCAACAACAGTATCCTCCTGTTCCCATCTGAGCCTGAGAGAGAAACAAAAAAAAACCCCCACAACCTTCCTGAAGTAACACAAGAATTCTCCCTTATAACAAACTATTCAACACAGTATTTTAGTGCTAATTAATAAGAGGGACATAATTAATATGCAGGCCAGTTATTTCAGAAGTGGTTCATTAAACTGATTAAGACAACCTTGTCTGTTATCCCTCCACCAGCAGCAGCATGTTGACCTCATAATTTATTTCACAATTTAGGCTTGGAGATGATCTCAGAAGGAATTGTCACCATTAAGCTTGCTTAGCTTTGGGAATAAACTGTCAAACATCAGACTTAATATTTGGAAGTGTTCTTTACCAATTTCACCCTAAACTACATGTTGAAACATCTGTATCTTACCTTAGCTGAGTCTCAAAGGAAGTAATTGGAAAGAATTGGTGTAATAAGGACAAATGGTACATGGTTCCACCTGGCATCAGAGCAAACAGATCTCCTGCGGGGTTGACCCGATTCCATCACTGCAGATTTAGGCATAATTCCCTTACAAGCAAGCAAATAAAATGACTTGAGATCATCTTGCGAGTCTTATTAGTATGACAGATTACATATCCAGTAACTGACAGACATTTGTAAACTCCCTATCTTACAGCTGCAAATGAGACTGTCCCTCCCATATTGTGCTGGGTTTTGGGTTTTTTTCCAATCTTTTTCTTCTTTTTTTAAACATACCAAACACTTACACCATACTCCTTGATGTCTAGAGGTCTGTCCTCACAGAGGGCAACACTTTTCACGTAGCGGTACGTGACACATCACAGAACAGTTTGTCTCTATCAGTGAAAGTAACTGCAGCTTTCCACTTCATGCTATATTGATCAGCCAAGCATTTCGTGCTGGTTTGACCTCACTACTATTGCACAAATGCATTCAGATTGACACACAGGTACTTGTACCGTGGTGGAGCCGCGCATTACAGATCCCTCGAGAAAACAAGGAATCAGAACACAATCATTCCCACTGGAGTTTAAAACCGAGTCCAAATACTCATCAGGGCAAATACTGATCACTGACTGAGGTGCTGTGAGGAGGGATGCAGTCATTAAGGATTCCACCTCTCAGGAAGAAGCAACTTGTCAGCAGCAAGCCAGGGAGAGAGGAAGGTAACTGCTGAAAACAGGCCTTGCACTACCAGGGCTCCTCCTTAGTCCTTCCAGCTGAGCCACCTGTCACAGGGGTCTCACAGCTGAGCTGCTTCACCTAGGTTACTCTGCCAATTTAATTACAAGCTAGTTGGTTTACAATTCTGACTGTCAAGCATTACAACCTAAAGGGATGGGGGGCAGGGAGAATTAGGCAGTTAAGTAACTGTTCTGAACAGCCCTTCAATTCTGTTTGGCTTCACTGACTGGCTCCGAGCCACTGCCAGGGCATACAGAAGAATTTCCAACTGCATTTTATCACTAACCATTTTAGAATTTTCCATCTGCAGAAAAGCATTTAGCCAGTACCTTGCCTCACTGTCCATGGGAATAAAGAAAAAACCACTTTGATTCCTATTTTGTTACTCAAGAGTTCAGGGGCAACACGATGCCTGTTATTACCTTTGTAATTCTGTAATGCATTCACCCAGTAACTGCTGTTACCAGATCCCCTGGTCCCAAGCCACCACAGTTGTGGGGCACTGCAGCATATACAGTTCTCTCCTAAATCAGAGCAAATTACCTGCAAGCTCTAATCAAACAAGAAACATGGGCTATCCTCCAGAAACAAAAAAACCCCACCAACCAAAACCCTCTACTTTTGTTCCCCAAACCAGCACCTGGGGCTGTACCACTGTAGTAAGGTTCTGGATCTTTGATTTATTTGGCTTAAAAGCAGTAGCTAAATAGTTTTCAGGAGTCCAGAAAAGCAGCTTGTAGAGTAGGTGCTGTAGCATAAAACAACTGTGCTCAAATTAAGGGACCTTTCCATATGTAAATCCTCACCAAGCAGAAGAACTAGGTCATAGATATCTTCAGCTGTAAAAAGCATTTCAGCAAGCCGTGCAAAAGGGAAGTTACACTTATTGCTTAGCTTCCTTCAGTTAACCTGCAGAGCTGATGCACCCTCCACAACACCGGCATGTCAGCCCAGTGAGCCCCCAGCTGTGGTGCACAAATCTGAACACAACAGTACTGACGACTGCAGATGGAACTGCGCTGGTCTCCTTCATATTCCTGGCAGCACAGAGACCATCTCTACTCCACCAGCACCGCCAGGAAGACTGAGACACCAGAGTAACACAAAGACCCAGCCCCCCTGCCCCACAGCAGGAAAAGGGCTAGAGAAACCTCCAGTTGCAGTGTGAGGCCCTGTATGGCTCAACCTTTTCACTCACAGTCACTCAACTCCTGCAGCAAAGCAGAAGTAGCCTAGCAGGTATGGAAGGCACCTGCAAGCTGAGGCCTCGCTCTCACAATACCAGTATGGCATCAGTTAGTACAGGTGCAAACGAAGGCCAAACCTATACACAGAAATGTCCTTTTTGTGTGCTAATGATATACAAAGGGACAAGTAGTAACATTGGCTGTACAGTCTGGGAAAGAATGGCTTATATGCAAAGATTACTAAAATCAAAAAGTAGGTTTGTTCCACAAAAGGAATTCTGGAATAAACACCACTCAGGCTAGTACCATCCCTCAAACACGCATGCTAAACATTTTTTCCTTTTGTAAAACACTATGAAAGCCCTTTATCTCATTACTTCATTCCAGAAAGCTGTTCCAGAATCTGCAGGCTTACATAGCTTCTGAATTTGCTGCTGCAATAAATGCAAAAGTGGGGACAGCTTTTCCAGGCTAATGGAAGAAAATAGGAATTAAGTAAACGCACACCACATGTCTGCTTATTGGATGTAAATGTAGTCTAGTAATTCTTGACTAACTACCACCACACTTGTGGCAGGAAACTTAATGTAATCTTACATTAACCCTGTAACAGGCCATTAGAATAATCTCACACTTACAGAGCAAAAAAACCCTGAAGTGACCATTCTCACTGCTCAGTGGTCAAAACAACCATCTTTCTGTCAGCTTTGTTTCTAATAGGCTTAACATTTTGCTATGCAAAAAGTTGACTTGTAGCAAGAGATCAGTAGCTTAATCTAAAGCTGTCAATGGTCAAAGATTAGTTCGAGTAACTTTTTCTTAAGGGAAACACTGAACAATCCCAATGTGTTTCTAGTACCTGACAAATCACGTAACAGCAATTTTAGTGTAATGAAACAGCTTTTGAGATGCAATTTATGCTTTGAGACAGACGTGACAAAAGGCATCAGCTGCAAACTAGCTAGAGGCCTACAACATTTGGGCAATGCTTGTATAAGCAGTTCTGTCCATCTCACTGCATTTTTGATAATGCTTGTGCAGCTAAAGATGCTTGAAAAGGGAAGGGAAACTATACAGCCATGTACAGGCTATGACATTTAAGAAGTTACTCCACATCACCTGGGAAGCACCTGACACAAGCTTCCCTTCACCAGACACTTTCTTTAGATGCAAGAGATTTAGTGGGCCTCTGCTTCATTTTGCTGCCTCCACGTTTATCCGTGCCCCATTTGCACTTGCCAAGTTCATGTGAAAAATCCTCAAGCAATAGCCTGGTAAAACTCCCGTAGTCAGGCGAGGTATTGAGCCTGTTTCAACTCTCAGTATCAGCATATCCACAGGAGCCACACAAGTAGCTGACAACAGGTAGTAACCAAAATTGTGTTATAAAAGAGACCTTTTTATATTTACAAACAGCTCCACTGAACAAACTGACAGGTTTACAGAGTCACAAGTTGTGCTTTGTAAACATTAGTTTTAAAGGTAAAACCTACATTTTGAAGTTAAGAGCCTACAAAAAAGCCACTCAGCTGATACAAAGAGGGCCTGAAACCAAAAGCTAGATATTGTGAACTGCTTCCATTCACTTCTGAAGGGCATTTTGCTGAAAAATATTCTGAGACTGAACTAGAAGCTCCATTGAGAAGAGTGGGACAAGCTCAAGTTTAATCTTCTCCCTCAAAAGTCATCATGCTGAAGTGGAGAGACACCTTTCAAAGATGCGAAATGATTTAAGAACAAAAACTCTCATACACTCACTCCGAGATTCTCATGCTCTGAAGCCCATTGTTCCCCTTTATCTTTCTTTCCACAACTTACACAATGCAGATGGCTATCAACTCAGTCTGATAGCACAGCAAAAGCACATCATCTGTTAGCCGGGTAGAACAGACCACGTTTAACAAAATGAGTATTACACAACTATGTTCTCCCAAGAAAGCACAGTATTAACACTGGGATCACTGTCACAAACAAATGAATAGCCTGTGTCTTACGCATCCCATACAAAACTAAGAAAGCAATTAAACTGAACAAGTTGTTCCCTGCAACAGAGGGAATTAAAGATCATACCATTGCTGACACTTAAAAAGCACAGTACATGTCCACTCACGCCTACATCTTGAGGCTTCTTTTAAGAGAAACCAGAATGAGGAAAAACAAAATCCCTAATGCAAGAACTACTAAGCCATTTGCTTTGTTAACCAAGGTAACTATGGCCATAATCTCAACACTATAAGATCATTTCCAAAATGACAAATTAGAAAGGGATTGCGCTTAAGCAGCAAAATCCAAACTCATGAAACTTGAATGTTCAAGACCCTACAAAAACTCTTGAGCTTCATGCAGACACTTGCTACTATGCCTTACAAGCCATTCAAAGAAAGGGCACTTAAAGCTGTGGAATTTTAAGTATTATTAGCAGGTATGATGGTTACTAAATATTCTAGTAAGTCTTAGCCTTCTGTAAAGCAGAATTTGAGATACTTCTTTGATAACTTAAAGCATTTATTAATGTCAAGTTGCAGCTTTCAGGTGGTGTTGTTTTAGGGTGCTTCAGTTTCACCTGTAGGACCTTATGACCAAAGAACTAAAAATATCCATGTACCAATACAATAGTATGCTAGTAATTATTTCTGGCAGCTGCTTTTCAAAACAAACATATTGCCCGCATATGTAAGAACACCCTTCCCACTAACCTTTGTTAATCTTAATACCATTTTACAGTGTGTACATTTTCAGTGTTTGCAATGGGTGACACTGTCAAGATGTAAGGCACTAAAATTCGATTCACAGGACTTCCACAAAGCCAGTTATCTTTCACCTAATTTATTTAAGTTCCAATTTTTTTCCAATTCCAAACAAAAGCTAAATACAAGTTTTAAACAGGTAAGCACTAGTTTTATCCAAAGGGAGCAGGCTTATGCAGTTTTACTCCAGTAAAGTACTCAACCCTTAAGCAGAGCCTTCTTTGTCATCAAAACGATACAGTAGTCTTCCTTTTAGCATTGCACAATCTCAAAATGTTCTGTCAGAACCAACTTTTGACACTCCAAACACTATTTTACATTGTTTTATAATGTCTATTCCAAAAGAAAAAACCTCAATGGGTTTTCCATAAGAAATGTTTTAGAAACCAGTATTTCCTGCACAGTTCACCTGCAAGTTTACAAGTCTCAACTCTCAAGAAAAAATAATCCTCTACCAACATTGTTTCTGCAGCTATTATTTTATTTTTAGCTGCTTTAGCTACTTCAGACTCCAGGTCTGCCTCATCTGTATAAATGCATCCAACTCAAAAGAATACTTTCATACAGTTATACAGCAACTTGGGGAAAGAGATCCAAAACAGAAGTGCCAGTAAACTTAGACATGGCCCAGCAAAATAAGAGGCAAAAAATGCCTACACATTTAATGAGATGCCTTTTTTTTTAAAGAAAGATTTCTTTCCCACATTTACTTCCTATTGTAATAGCCACTTTTCCGTTCATTAAAATGAATGATAGTTCTCTTTGATACAATCATTAACAGCAAAGCTGTAAGGCTTTTATACCTGTTACATTCACTTCTCACCCTCCAAATACTGATGGTTAACATTATAGATGTTAGGGGGCATGACCAGCACAAATGGGAACACCACCACAAATGATCACCTTGTGCCTTCGGATACATTTGTTTCAGTGTACAGTCCCTTCATTTCACATTTTATAAGATGCTAATGCAGTGCAGAAGTGTGCAGAGCATCCTCTCTTTCACAAGGTCCATGCAGAAAACATCTAAAAAAAATTGTAAAGTTCTGAGATACAAATGATAAAAAAAATCCAGGATGATCAAGTTTCACAATGTATAGTGTTCTGAACATGAGTCCATTTTCTTCTAAATTCTGAAAGAATAAAGTGGTGAGGAAAGTGAAAATCCACTGCTGCATTCTGTGATCTTCCCCATTTTGCTGGCCAGTACCTTACTCTGGCATGTAAGGACGGAGGTGATCCTCTATGGTACCAACCGTCCAGTGAGTGAGCTGCTCCTGTGGCAGGTACAGGCAGATGCTGCATAACTTGAAGATTGTAGCTTTGTTTTTTGGAGTCTGGAGGCAAAGAAAACCCAAAAGCTATTAAGTATGAAAGTTAACTCAAGACTAATAGGCAGACCCCAAGCAGATCCAGCCCAATTATTAGCTTGCTGCTGGTTGTGGAGGAACACCACAGACATTTAAAAGTCACTATTTCATCCATTTAAGCAGCCTGAACTCAAGATTAGTCTGCAACCTCTAATGCCTAAAATATTTTCACTGTTCTGTTCATTCTTTACTTGAATAATTTCTGTAATATTACCCAAATTAAGCCAATGTTTTAATTTTTCCAAAACACTGTTAAATCTATTTTAGAGTATTTTTAATACAAGAACATCAATTCTATGTTAACACATCTGTGGCCTGTAACTAGTTTTTGCATGCGTGAATCCTATTTATAGCATCAGTTTCCTCTGAAACTGCTGGAATGCAAGCATGAGTGCATGATCAATTTTTCTACTTGAGTATTTTGCAATAAAATCACTGTAGTTCCCAAAAAGAAAAAGGACATTATGATTAACACACACATGTTAAAGAAGGACAAAAGAAGCTTACCTGCAAGTGCTGTCTGTCAATGAAGAGAAACACTGACTGGCTAGGGTTGTTGACAACAATTCCAGTCTTATCCTTTCGGCTCAGAACATGCAGAAACTGTTTTTCATAGTCACCGTGATGAAATTCGAACTTGGCCTGCGTTGTATAAGAAGGAGGAATATTTATTCAGCTAAAGCTTACATTTAACCAATTAGTCTCCTTCAATGTGGGGCTTTACAACCACTTTTGTTTCTTTCCTTTTATCATCTATGAAAAGCAAAAATTGGGGACCACAGCAACAACACACTTGAGTCTTGGCACAATTTAAAGAATTCCCTAATTTCATTCTGCCACCACAGACTTTAGTCAATGCAACAACGTATTAACAATTCAAAGGTACAACTACATATATAAAACCAGATTTAGCCTGTTGTGTCACAACATCCCTGTGCATCAGCAGTACAGCACATTTCTTCCACTAACTATTATTGCAGAACCAGCACAGCAAATACCTATTAGAGGGTTGAAAAATC
Organism: Grus americana; assembly: GCF_028858705.1. Lineage (NCBI taxonomy): Eukaryota > Metazoa > Chordata > Aves > Gruiformes > Gruidae > Grus > Grus americana. Next base: position 65,810,144 of record NC_072853.1, read on the forward strand.
TGAATGTAAACAGCTAGAGCTGGCTACTGAAAAAATCTAAAATTTTGGAATCTATTTCAAGGTAAAATTATAAGGCAAAAATTCCATCCTCCTCAGACCTTCTTCCATCTAACAAAATACAGCAACTTGGGATACTCTCAGAACCTTAATGACATCATCATATTTAGACAAAGATTCAGTTGTACTAGAGCCACAGCTAATCCACTTCTACAAATAGTAACATATGTATTTATACATACACATCATTTGACAAGATCCTTCAGACACTTAAATTTTGGAAGTGCTACTATAACCGTGCATAAAGATAGGAAGTAGAATTTGGCATTCCAAACTTTGACTGCTTCATAAACAGCCAGCATACTTTCTAACATCCACAGAAGTCACATACCTTATCAACTTACTCATTAAAAACAGAGTGCTTATCCTTCCCTCTAGGTGTAAGTTACTTATTGAAGTTAAAAACCAAAACCAAATACCTGAACAGGCCTAAAGGGTTCATCAGATCCCTTCCACCGAGAAAACAGGAGACAGACTATCTTCTCAATATCATTGCGAGGCCAAAGAATGAAGTCCATCTCCTGGGTACAGCCAATCACATCCTGTAAGTAGTAAAGTTTTGTACTTACATTCCTTCTGTTAGTCAAAGATACAGATAAGCAACTTGCCTATATACCCACATAATTAAGAGGTGGCACTTATTACCGCTTTTGTGTAATTTTCCATTTATACTACTCATAGCACAACTAAAGTCTTCCTTGCCTTCCATTGAGTTTTAGTATCCAGTTAATATAAATTCCAACTTTAAGAAAACATTAGCAAAGAGTATCTTCCAATATTAATTAAAAACCCACTTAGTTGTACAGCAAGACCTGTTGCAAGAATTAACACATGCCTGCTAAAGGACAAGGATGGCAAGAATACATAATTCCCAAGGCATATTTGAATGAGACAGATGAAAAGCAAAGCTTGAGCACTACACATTTAAACAGAATTTCAGAATACTTATGCTGTTACCCTTCAAACTAGGCCCCACAGACACATACCCTCAGAACCATCACGTAGCAGAAGAGTGAAGAAATAAAACGAGCAGGATAAGCCTTAACATTCACAAAGAGAAGCACAAGTGTTGAAAACAAACTAAAAAATTCAGCAAATGTAAAGAGTAACTTTACCCTGCGCATAGACTGGTAGCGGGGTGCATGAAGCTGTACTACATCCTTCTGCAGAAGCTCTAAGGAACTTTCCAAAGAATAGCTGGAATCCCGCACACCTTTCAGGATATTTTCTTCATAATTATTGGTCATGACTGGTATCACTTCAGACACTTCAAAAAGCGCTGACTTTTTCTTCTAAAAAAAAGCACAGGTTACATTAAGATTACAATCCTTTCTAGGCAATTATAGATAACATTTTATTTCAGAATTTGTTATTTTCTGTTAGCATTCATGTATGAAGTGCACAGCACATAGTTAGGACTTTGACACAAACCACAGTAAAATTTACAAGCAAAATCTCATAAACAGAATCAGTCCAACAACTTTTTATATAAAAAAGTTGAAGATGTTTTTGTAGTCTCCAAAGATGCAGATTTACATGCCAATCTTGCAAACATTAAAGCTGTATCTAAACATTAACAGCCCTGCCTTTTCATCATGTAGAATACATGACTTTGGGCTGACCAAGAGTCCTCTGCAAGCTTCTCTTTGCAAATCAAGTAGCACTCTCCCTACCCCCCCTCCATCTCCACCCCCAATACTTTATAAAAAGTTGGCGTTTTATGAAAAGAGAAATCTTTCAATGCCACCTTTGGTAACAGTGGGCAATCAAGATCCAATCTGAAGTTAGCTACAAGTCATAACTTTGCCAAAGAAGGACTATTTTAATTTGCTAAATAACTTTTATGCTCACTACAAATATTTCAATCTCTCTCAAGCAAGGCCAAAACATTACAGGGAATTTGGAAGAATGGTTTTTGCTGTATGTGAAAATCACTTAAAGTTGTGTGTCTGCTTCTAAAAGTTTTCTTCTAGCTTGTGAGAAGTCTTGACCTATTTAAGAACTACATGACAAACAAAGCATATTTTATCAAATAACCCTCCACACCCCAGCCAGAACACAAATAACAGGCAACTATTTGCTGACCAAGCTAGGCTGAGCTAAACTACTTTAAGCAAACTGGTATCTTTAGTTCTCTGCAATATAAACAAATTTTATAGGATGTAAAACAGGTATTTGCAATGTATTTCTACAAAGCAACCAGAAAGTAGTAAGAGTGCTCCAACTAAGGCCATTAAAGTCGTATCATCTAAGAAAATCTAATTGTTACCACTGCTTAAACATTATTATTTCTCTTTATTATGAGACAGTACCAAGAAATTATATCCCACTATATCCATCTCTATTTGCACTAGAACTGATGAACAAAAGCAAATTAAACTTAGAAATTTTAAGGAAACTTTTCAATTAAAAGAGTTCAAAGAGTCTTCATTGAAAAACACTTAACTATTACAGCAAATGCAAAAACTGTACATTTGAGGGGATTAAACAATTTCAGTGCTCATCTACATGCATTTCCTACATTATGTACTCTGTTGCCATTTGCTTCTATCTTCACTTCCTCAACATTTGTTCAGCACATTCACTTACTATAAGCACCTACTTTTCTTCACTTTCTGTGGACAAAAACTCTCCTACAACTCTGGGTCTATAGTTAGCTTTAGAAATACCACCAGGCTCCCCATCCCAGCTCAGCTGCGCAGCATCCAGCAGCAGCTGACAAAGCAGCCAAGCAAATGAAGACTCCCCTCTTCTCCCTTTCAAAATGGGAGCAGCAGTTCCACACGGGCCTGCATGCCTGGGCCATTTCCATTCTGCAACTTCTTCCTCCAACTGCAAGGTTTTCCCTTCTGCTTCGACCAGATAAACAGTGTAACTTTAGCAATCACTCCAGCCAGGTCTCCCTTCTCAACTCGACTGTTCACAGTCAATTATGCAATTCAGACCCCAATTAGGCTTAATGAATTATAGTATTAACTTCCACAAATATTTACCCAATACAGAAGTTACCAAATAATCCTTTAATGAGGCACTGGCACCCTCTGCATTGCAAAACTAGAAACATATGAAAAGCCAAAATAACAAACACAAACCAAGTAAACATTACATCAGCAATTAAAAAAATGTTAAAAAGTCACAGGAAACTATGAAGGAAAAACTGTAAGATGCAATCAGGCAACAAGATTTTGCACAGCAGCGTTAACATGCATTGCAAGAGACAACACAGTAAGACAGAAACATCAAAACCAAGTTACCTTGTCTTTGAACACAAAGGCAATGTACATCTTGAAGTCAAACTGGTCAGCTAAAGATTCTTTTTTCTTTCTAAGCTGAGCACGAAGTCTGTTCAGAGCTTGTTTCTTCCGGGAGTTTGGGTCCCCCATTTTGTAATACAGGTGGTACTAAAGCCTTTGGAAACTGTCGCTAAACTATGGGCACCTTTTCATAAGACTCAAGTACAACAGAAACAAGTCGTTTTATTCCTGCTAATACGACTGAATAGATAAAACGCGAATGTAACCCAAAACCACACCTCAGGCAGTATTTTATGAGAATGTCGTATCGGAGGGGTCAAGAAACAAAGTAAGTAGTTGTCCAGCCATGGCTGGACAAGAGGTTTTACAATAAATCAAGAAAAAACCTTAAGAATTTTGAAGAAAAAATTTGAACAGTTTAGCCGCAGGAATAAGTGGGTAAGAATGAAGAAAAAAACAAAAACAAATCTTATCACAATTTATGTGTACAATAAAAAGCAACTGGCACAAGCCCAATCCATGGGGGGGTATTTTTGCTCTGCTTACAAAAAAAAAAAAAAACAAAATGAAGCTGAAATTACAAATTGCGTTTTACCCCAGCCAGATTCATGACTCTACTGATTATTATTCTCAGCTTTCTGCTATTGCTATGCTGCCCGTCTTTTTTTTTTTTTTCTTTAGAATTATTACACTTGGTGGAGAGCAGAGAAAAGGGTGCAAAGGAGGAGTGCACATCCTGGGAGATATGAGATTTCTCTGCCAACAACAAAATCAACTACAGACAACACAGTGCTGGTTTGCAGGGGAGCAAAGAGAAAAAACAGCGGAGTCATTTCTAACTTCATCCTGCTCATCATCAGGCACATCATTGCCCTGAGGCTACTGCTGCCAAAGAGAAGAGGGATCATGATGGCCATAGACGAGGGGCGGGCAGGGGTTCAAAGGACAGTATTATCTCACCTAGAGAATAAAACCCAAACCAGTGCCCTAAACCCAGACTCCTTACCAGTGGGAGAGCCCTACATCCCCCAACACCTCACACGCTTCCCTGAGCTGCTGATCCCCCGGGGATCCTTCTCTCTCTGCTGCGCTCCACAGCGAGCACGGTTAGCCGAGGCTGTGCATGGCCAATGCTTTTCGCTTCTCCTTAGGCCTCTCTCTACAGGAGACGGCAGAGGCTGCAGCGGGCGACCTGTGCCCGGGGCAGCGGGACACCCACAGTAGTACAGTGTCTCCCCTCTCACTTCATGGTCACGACTTGGAAAACATGGAGAGTTTTGCTCCTGCTTTTCTCGCAAAACAGGTTTTCAGCGTCAAATTTTTTTGCGAGGTTTAACTGCAAGCCTAGATTGCAATTTTAAATCTTTTAAACACCCTCCCCCCTAAAAAGCAAATCCCCAATTATCAAGTTATTTTCTTCCTCTCTCCAGACATTTTTCCCCCCAGCTGTTTTGATTAGTCGGGGTTAAAAGTTTTTAGGTTAGCAAATCTGTCGGACCAGGTTAAGAAGAGGGGAAAAAAGTATTCCCCCCTCCTCTCTTGACAAAAAGAAAGGAAAACAAAAACAAAAAAGGAACCCCTCCCAAAACTTTCCCCCCCACTTAAGCAAGAGACTGAGAGACTCAGACAAGAGACCGAGACCGTGGCCCGCTCGCTACCCGCAGCCGGCGGGCGCAGGAGGAGCAGTGGAGGCGGCGGCGCTGCTAGCAGCACGGAGAGGAGCCATGTCAAGATAAAGCCACGAAGCCGCGGAGCCCCCCCATCCCTGCCGCAGTGGACACGGTGACCGGGCCGCCTGCTCTGCCGCTGCTCAGCCCCAACTTGGTCCCCATAGTCTAGCTCAGCGCCCCGGTGCCGGGGAGTGGGGAAATGGTGGCGGAGAGAGGAGGAGGAGAAGGAGGAAGAGGCGACGGCAGTTGCAGCAGCGGAAGGAGGAGGAGACGGCGGCGGGTCCCTGCGCTACTGGCTCCTACGGAGGGCGGCGGGCATAGAGATCCCGGAGCGGCGGCGGAGGACGGGGACGGCCGGGAGAAGGATGAAAGGGCTGAGGAGAGCCTCTCTTCGCCCAGGGGGTCCCGGGACGTCCTCGAAGGCGACGGCAGGAGCGAGCGGAAGCGCCTCGGTCTGCGCCTGTGCCTCGGCACGGGGGCGAGCGCGGAGAGGAACTGCGCGGTCAGGACCGACCACTCAAAATGGCAGCGTCTGAGTCACACAGGCACCGCCCTGCCCGCACTGCGCATGCGCGCTCTGGCAGCGCGTACCAAGCGCCCGAGTCCCCGGGAGGGTACAGAATATTTTGCTTCAGGCTGGAAGGCTCAGCAGTAACTTCGCTAGCCACGGACACTCTCTTTCTGGCGTTACACAGAGGGTAGTACAACAGCGGCAGAGCATCTCCGCGCCGCCGCCACGCCAAGAATCTGGGTCGCACTTCTCCGTTCCATCTCCCCCCGCACGGTGACGCCTCGTGTCATCTCCCTCAAACCCCACGTGAGGCCGAGCCGGGCACAGCCCGCGGGAGAAGGACCCGGATGGAGTTGCTCAACGCAGTTCGGGGGTGGGGGGGGGCGAGGAGCAGGGCAGGAAGGCAAAGGGGAGGGCAGGGAACGCCACCCCCCACCCTCACCCCCGCCTGAGGTGGTATTTGCGCGGGGCGGCCCCCCCCCCGCCCCCCGCCCTCCCCATCGCCACCGCTACAGGCCGCTCTGTCCCGAATTCGGCCTTTTTATCCCCAGGCGGGGGCCCGCCGGACACGAAGGGGACGCTTGAACTTCAAGTATTAAGGTTTCAACCTTAAGCGTCGAGGTGTTCTTGGGAATTATGGATTTTTAAGTTTTGCGGTGGTGCATTTTGTTTAATTTCATTTGTTGAGGGTTGTATTCAGCCCAGTGTACATGTGTGAAGTAAACTGTAAATAAATAATAATAATACAACATTCGACTAAAAGATTACAGGCCAACAGTCTGCCTCCAGTGCTGATCTTGCAACAGAAACAGCGCGCAACCTGCCTGTAACAACATGTGCTTCTCCGTAGTGGTTGTAAAATGCCTCCTGAGGAAACTGGCTAATTTTTATAACTAAGTAATTGCTATTCAAGAGACACAAACCCAATCCTTAGGGAAAAGCAAGCATTTTTATTTCTATGCCAAAAGGAAAGGTTCATGCCTCCCGCCTTTCACCTTCCCGGCAGCAGTAGTGAAGCGAGGCCATGGCTGACATTTAGCTGGGAGTCCCGGGGCGAGAAGGAAGAATCGCCATCAGCAGCACAGGGCGCCCACTGCTCTGGTCTCCCCTCAGCCGCACCGGGCAAAGCCTCACCATCCAAAGTTACCCCAAGTGAAGGCACCGCTAAAAGGGCTGGCAGCGCGGGCTGGGGCTGTGCTGCACCAGAGCTGAGGGGATGGCGACTCGCTGGTTTGTGCCAGGGCTGCCCCCGGGGAGGGTGAAGGCATCTCTCCCACCTCCCCTCTGGCAGCTGGCGCCTGTGACTCACCAGAACAGCAACGATATTAAAAAGATTGCAAGCGGAAAACAACTGCGGGCACTGACTATCTCATTGGATTGCGTTTCAAAGCCCACATGGCACAGTGATGACACTCTCCAATAAACTCCAGTAGATTTCAGTCTTTTTTTTTTTCCCTTGGTCTCTGCTCTTACTTGTTGCTGCTGGTTTCCCTTCTTCTCTCCCGACCTTCACATTAATTACTTCCCTTTAGCACACGTCTCCTTTACACCCTTTCCCTTGGACATCTTGTCATAGGCGGCTGCTCTGGCTCGGCCCTTAGACCTCATCGTCTTCACCCAGTATGAGTCAGACCCTCCGACGCAAACACCCTGCCTTGCCTTCCCCGTTACAGGCGTTACCCAGAACGCTCCCCTGTTGTTTGAACAGGAACAGAGCACAAACAGATAATTTTTTACCCACTTAGAGACTACTGTTCACTCCTAATGGCAATGCCCATTGAAAATAACCCTGTATTTGGAGGCAAAAAGCAAGGCACCAGCAGGTCGAGGGAGGTGATCCTGCCCCTCTACTCCACTCTGCTGAGACCCCACCTGGAGTACTGCGTCCAGCTCTGGGGGCCCCAGTACAGGAGAGACATGGAGCTGTTGGAGTGAGTCCAGAGGAGGCCCCGAAGCTGATCAGAGGCCTGGAGCACCTCTCCTGTGAGGACAGGCTGAGAGAGTTGGGGTTGTTCAGCCTGGAGAAGAGAAGGCTCTGGGGAGATCTAATTGTGGCTTTCCAGTACCTGAAGGGGCCTACAGGAAAGCTGGAGAGGGACTGTTTATGAGGGAGTGTAGTGACAGGACAAGGGGTAATGGGTTTAAGCTGAAGGAGGGTCGATTTAGATTAGATGTTAGAAAGAAATTCTTTACTGTGAGGGTGGTGAGGCACTGGAACAGGTTGCCCAGAGAAGTTGTGGAGGCCCCCTCCCTGGAAGTGTTTAAGCCCAGGTTGGATGGGGCTTTGGGGAACGTGGTCTAGTGGAGGGTGTCCCTGCCCACGGCAGGGGGGTTGGAACTAGATGATCTTTGAGGTCCCTTCCACCCCAAACCATTCTATGGTTCTATAAACAGGAGTATTACCTTAGCCCTGCACTGCTGCGACTGTTTCAGAATACCAACCTTTTTTCGTTGCAATATCAGCCTGGCCTTAACAAGAGCTGTGTTTAGATACCCACTTTTTCAGTCAAAGCAGTTTTGTTTGCCATGCTGCCCTGTACGGCATTTTGTGCTGCACTCTGAAATTCCCTCTTGTGCCCGCTGCTATTTTAAGCCATGACTCACACTTGGCCTGTGACCTTCTTTGTGCCGGCATGGCCAATGCAAAGCAGTGCTGCTTGACGTGGGGATTGCCCCAGCACAGAAGGCCCTCCGAGGGAACTGGCGCCTTGCCTGCCTGCGGAGGAGAAAGGAGGGAGTTTTCTTCCAGCCCAGTAGCTCCAGCTACCCTGGAGCGCGGGGAGGGATGTGGCCGCAGCTACTGCCCTTTGTCGCAAGGGATCGGGCAGCAGGTTGAGGAACGCATCCAAAAAATGTTGTCAAATGTAGTGCTGGCACAAGAAGTTTTTTTCTTCTGGAGGACTTTCTAGAATAGCTACGAGGAGAGTAATATATATACTCAGAGGAAATACATATATACTTAGAGGAAATAGGAGACTGGGTAGCAGCCACCAGCTGTCTTGTGCAAACTCTGGCTGTTCAAATCCTTTCGCAACATTTCGGAACGGGATGGGGAACTGAAATCACTCCAGGTTCCTTGTGTATAGATTGCAGCTCCTCCTTATATAGGCAACTACCTCCCTTACCAAACTCAGAGAAGATTTTTTTCTTTTTGCTCATTGGCTAGTAAAGATATCCTGACAACGTTTGCACAAATGAGTACATCAGCCAACCAAACGATGTTTATTACACATGTATGTACAGAAATATCTGCACTATTAAAGCCGTGAGTAATAGCTAAGTCTTGTCCTACTTTCATAGAATTGTACTGCTTTTTCTCCATCATGCACAATGATGAAGCTCACATAGAAAAATAACAGCATCTTAGTTAAAATATATATTATTAAGTAATATCTCTTACTGAATGAAGGGGGAGTTAAGACAGTGAAATAAATATTAATATGTTATTGATCCATAATTCTCTTGACCAGATAATTGTATAATATTGTTATGCTGCTTACTGATTATGCAATGTTGTATCATTTATAAGAGAGGCTCACATGCCTGAAAGCTGGTGTTTTGCAATCATAACACTTGGTCTAATGACAGACTGAATCATAGAATCATAGAATGGTTTGGGGTGGAAGGGACCTCAAAGATCATCTAGTTCCAACCCCCCTGCCATGGGCAGGGACGCCCTCCACTAGACCACATTGCCCAAAGCCCCATCCAACCTGGCCTTGAACACTGTGGAGGGGGCATCCACAACTTCTCTGGGCAACCTGTTCCAGTGCCTCACCACCCTCACAGTAAAGAATTTCTTCCTAACATCTAATCTAAATCTACCCTCTTTTATTTTAAAGCCATTACCCCTTGTCCTATCACTACACTCCCTGATAAACAGTCCCTCTGCCTCTCTTCAAATCTAGTTTAAAACTATATAAGCTTTATCATTAAGGAGAGAGAATTGTGGTATACAAAACAAGTAGGTTGTGACAGTATATGCAAAATATGTAATCGTTCTTTTTTTAGGTTTCAATCCCATTAGCACAGCAAAAATAGTGTTTCTTGTGCATGTTAAATCCAGGCTGAGCAAAAGAGTTGGTAGAATGGCTCAGCTTCTGCTTGGTTAACATAGCGCAGACAAATAAGCTGTTGTCCTTTAGTCTTTCCCCACTCAAAGTAAGGAGGACTTTATACGTCACTGTGTAGCTGCAGTCCCGTCATCTCTGGGGAACCAAATGCATGCACATCCCCAGGGACTTCGGTCTCTGCAGCAGGGAGGTGACACTGTTCAGCCATCATCCTGGAGAAATACAGAATCAGGCAGTGTGGGCAATAGCCCATGTGGAAGTAGGAAAGACCTCATCACAAAAATACATTGCTTGGGAGAGAAAGTTTGAGTAATGTAGTTTTGAGAAGCACTGCAAGTTTGGACTGTCTGGTTGCTTGCATATTTTCTCCTTTTCTGCTGTGAAAAAACTTGGATTTTCTATTCACCATTTTATTGTTCCCTTGCTTTTTTCAGTGAAATTCAGCACTGTAGTTTTTTTCACATTTCAGTTGCGTAATAAGTTGTGGATTTTTTCTGTAAATTAAAAAGGATTTATAACTTTATAGAAAGACCTTGTTTGGTTTTTTTCCAAATTTTATGTGATTTCAGAATCTAACTCCTTTTTTTCAGAATTAAAAGCATGTGGGCAACATTGTACTCTAATGCCTCTGCTCTTAATTTCCAGGTAATAATTAGTTACTTAAAACTTAATAATTTCTAATTAATAATTAGTTTTTAACAGGTTGTGGCAAATTAATATATAAGTTATAGAAAGAGAAGAGATGGAGTCTGTTAGCTTTATGTTTACACTTTCTGTGCATACTGTGCTGGCTGTATATATTAGAAATAGTATCAACCCTGAAGCTACTTGCTTCAAAAACAGAACTATGATTAATTCAGTGCCAAATGTTTATGCATCTGACAAAAATAAATTAGTATTCCTTTCTAAATTCAAACAAGACAAATTAGATGGCAATTAAAACTCATTCATACACTTCAGAGTATACTGTGATTCACTCTTTCTGCACTATAGAGCAAACATTAGTTTCCAAGGCATAAGAGGAATGCTTTTGTGTAGAGAAATGACAATGTTTAATACAGAAAACATTCCTTACATCATACTGTGGACAAGTATACATCCAGCGCACAGCTACTGCTACAATATTAAGCTTCAATCATCACTTCCCTATGTCCTCCCTTCTAGTTGTAGGGCTGTGGCCATAAAATGGACCATACATTCTTTAGCACATGAGGTATTGATCCTACACTTTGGCTGAACTACATCCACTATCTTGCTGAGTTTGTTCCATCTTAATAATTTGCGTGTGTGTGTATATATGTATATTTAAATACACTTGATTACACGTGTTCCCATTTTTTGCTTGTCCCATTTGTGCTTTCCTGACTCATTTAGGAGACCCGAGTATGTGCAGTTATGGTGTCAAAACTAACATGGTTCTTAATGCCTTCGCTGAGAAGACAGCTTCCCCAAACACGGATGCCCAACCAATTGCCTCTTTGAGTATGGTAGTCATGATTTATTTGTTAAACAGCTTGGCCCTTTGTGTTGTATAACAAATGCACGTCCTGTCTTTAAATCTTTGCATATATTCTGAAAATGTCTGAAATGCACATTGCCTGCAATTTGTACATAAACCTACAATTCAAATTCCATTGGACAAAGTGCTTTGGTATCTGAAAGACTATTGACTTTTTGTCGCTGTGCTGCTGCTTCATCTTTAACTTATGTTTGCAGTTAAAGCTGTGCAAATGCATTTGTCTTTATTAGACTTGTCTGATCTATCAAAACCAGAGACAGTCATGTTCCAATGTAGGTTTTGTGTTTGCGCAGCAGGTGTTTGCAAGAATAAGAGTAAAGTTTGAAACAACTTGTTTTATTTATTCAGTCTGCAAATAATATTCTAAATACTTGTAGTCAGTGGAATTGGAAGTAGCTTTAGATTAGCAATTCCTAGCCTTTATAGAGAAAGTTTCATTTTTAAATCTAAAAGCACTACATAAATTATGTTTTTTTCAAGGCAAATCCATAGCTGAGAAGGTTAGGACCTAACTGGTTTAAGGGATGTCTTAGTACCTCACCCAGTACTTGGGAAAAATTCAGAAGGTGAGATGTACATTTTTCTTTTAACCTTTCACCTCTGAAGCACTAAGGATCACTAATCACAGGATAATATTTTTTTCTAATACAGGAAAGTTGCAGACTCTCTAGAGCGATTTGATTAATAGCAGCAGCTATCATTGAAAAATGGCTTGCATTATGAATTATATCCGGATTGTGCCGTGTATACAATCCTTTCTTTGGACAGAGTTTAATTAGCATACAGCCTTCTGTGCTGATTAACTTAGGGAAAAGAAGACAAATCACGGACTTGCCGGTAACACACGAAACACTCTTCTGTACAACGTAATACCCTAGAAACAAGACGCTGAGGGAGAGGAAGCGTTAGGCAACGTGATGCCACGCTGCCACCTAGTGTCACCCGGCCGATTGCGGAGAGCCGTTTTATCCCTTAGGTAAATGTTGGACAGAAGGGCCAAGAGAAGGGCAGCAAGGGCCCCTGAGAGCCACAGTTCCCGGTCATCGGTTCCGAGATCCCAAACCCAGCCTGGGGGCTTCCTTTCCTGGACCCTTTTGCAGGACCTGCACCCCGGGCAGGACTGAGATAAGATATTCACAATCTTCAGAGGCACAACACTGCACTGAGTCCCTTGACCCTCTCCACGTAAGTTCTCTAAAACAGTTACAAGAGTTGCTTACATTAAATACTAATAAATAAGAAAGCATTTATGATATTTATATAACAATGTAATTTATAAAATACAAAATTACACTGTAAATATACCTGCACTTAATGTAGCAGGTAGAAATAGAGTCCTTAAGCACCCCAAAGCCAGATAATTATCTGTGGATACCAGTAAAGGCCTTGACAAAAGGCACAATGTGACTGTCAGGTAGAAATACTGTTTTGCCAGTACTTGGTTCTGATAGCCAAGTCCAAACTGCCTCTGTATGATGCTTAGGAAGTTTCCACTTGCAGGAGTCTGGACCCCAGAGTTATTGGAGAGTGGGTAGTGCCCTCCCAACTATTCCGATATTCCCAGGCATGTGAAGTCCTCCAAGAAGCTTTTTTTCAGTTGTCATTTGCTATTAAAAACGATAACATTTATTGATAGCAATGGAGTATAAAAGCTCTAAAAAGTACACATTCTCTGCTGCCATGAATAATCTTACAAATTGGCTGAGTTCTATGGGAAACCTTGGCGTGTTTGCTTAGGCTCACTTGAAGTGCAAATAGTCATAAGTATTCATGACAGAGAGTTTTATTTTTTTATGAAACAAACAAGCTGAAATGCATTATATCGCACTCAATCTGAAGAAATATATATTCTACTAGCTTTGGGTTAACAGAGTTTTGCATGTAAAAATGCTATAACCCCTATTTAAATTTAACCTTCAGCCACAAAAACGGGAATTATTACAATAAAGTAACTTGAAACCTTTCTGTGAGATTTTTATATAATTATACCAGTTTCCCACAGTTAAGACTATGAATATATTATACAATAATAAGTTCCCAGTGTTCCTTCTGACACGGTGAAGGGATTCTTTGCAAGCCTTTCAAACTGAAGAAACTGAACTGAAGGAAAACTCTGAGACGCAGTGGTTCATAATAGGATATGTTCTTCAGCTGGATAAATTGAAGGAGTGGCACCCTTGTAACAAACCCGCAGATCATATGCCTCCAGCAAGGAACAAATTAAAAGGAAAAACAAACAGAACTGTCACATCAGAACCATCTCCCATTACCTCGGCCCTTTCCAATTATCAGCATTTCCAAAAGCTGTTATTCCACTTCTGAACTGTAAATCTACCTGAAAACTTTGTAATGAATTAAAACCAAATTTTGAAAATGTAATCTTTGTGAAAGTTTCACTTGAAAACATTAGTATTACAAAAATTGTATCACAGCCATAAAATACCCATGTTGCTGTTTATGTATATAAATCTATGCACACATATAATTTAAATGTTTTGTATAATGTATTTTATATTGCATATTTATATTGCTATATAACAATACATAAAACATAAAAATAGGAATGTTTTAATATTGTGTTTATGTACACATTACTTGTATCCAGATCTTTCTGAAAGGAGATGTAATGCTGGTAAGATTTATGTGTATATTTGACCAGAGTTTAGCATATCTGCTAGTGTTTTGGAATATGGAAATTTCAAATTTTCTTCTAGGGTCAACAAGAATTAAATTAACTTAAGACCATGAACTTTTTTTTTTTAGTACTCTAACAGAACAATAGTAATTTAGCTAGACATTTCTGCACATGTTATTTTCATTTTCTTGATAGAAGACAAACCTTACTGAGGTGACAGCTTGCTGATGACACTGTATTATTCAAAATAGGAACAGAGGTGACTGAAAAACTGCAGAAGGGCATTATGGAATTGAGTATCTGGGGAATACAGCAGTCAATTAAATTCAATGTAGATGAACGTAGAAGAACATATATAGGAAAAAAAATCTTAGTTTCACATATTGAATAATAGACTGTGAACTGACCATCATTCAAGAATAAGATCTCAGAGTTATGACAGACATTTCCACAAGAATGTCAGCCTGATGTTCAGCAGTGGCTAAAAAGGCAAATGAAACGGCATACAGTTCACAAAAAAGCAGAAAGATGGAACAGCTTTCACGTAAAGGATGGCTAAATAGACCTTGGAGAGAACTGGAGGGGAATCTGTGTAACAGTGGCCTATATGAGGACCAATTGTTTGTTGTCTCTTCAAGTACAAGGGCCAAGGACATCAAACGAAGCTATAGGAATCAGGTTCAAAAGTAAAGAAGAAAAGAAGAAAAAAAAAAAAAGTAGGGGGTTCTTCAGACAATGGCTATTTGAGCTCTAGAAGTACTTGCCAAAGGATATTGTGGACAATGAAAGTTTAAATGGGACAATGGGAGACTGAACAAGTTTATGCAAGAGAGATCAGAGTTATTTCCTTATCCTTGTTTAAAGATTTCCTAATTCATCATTTTTTATGTTCTGCCTTTCTTTCTTTCATCGGACCATGACATTCCCCTTAAGACATTCTCATAAGCACCATACAGTTTCTTCCCAAACAGAAGACTAACAGAGTGGCATGCTAAATAAATACTTCTCTGGATTATCCTAATTTCTAATGGCTCCATCACATTGCCTGGAAAAATGTTGATAGCTGCTCTAAGCTAGCTGTGAGACCTTGATTTCAAGGAATGTGTCCTTAACTCTACAAACATTTACTCACAAGTCAGCAGATGATACTATTAGCATAAATAAAAGATAAACGTGCAAATATTTGCAGGAACATAATTGTAAAGTGGCTTCTGACAAACTTAACAGCATACCTTATGCATAATTAATGGACAGTTGTAGTCTATATCATATGTAAAATTATTGTTGTATATCAGTTCTTGTAGCTCAACCATGTTAATTTTCTTCCCTGGTTTTGCAGATCGTACTGTATTTAGATAGAGGTGATGACAATAAAGTGGATACGTCATTAAACTTGGTTTGGCACAATGTCTTTACAAAACAAATAATGGGAAAAAACAGAGAAACTTTGTATCTAGTTTCAAGCTACAGGGAGATTTTGACTATGGAGCCAGTAGACTTCCTATCGCAAGATGAGCACCAGGCAATGCTCCTGTGTTTCCTTTCCTACAGCTTCAGCTCAGGTGACTCCAGCCCGGGGGCAGATTGCACCTGACAGGCCTGTGTCCACTCCCCCACCCCCCCAAGGCACTGGCAGGGCCACCATGAGTTCATAGCTGAGGTATCTCATAGCCCAGTGCTGTACTCTTCAGTTTTCCTCTCACCTTCCTCACGATGAAAAGCTCTCCCCGGACCACCTGCAGAGGCACTTGCTCTCCCTACCTCCTACGGGCTTTGGTCCCCTCAGGCCGCCTCAGTACGTCCCTCCCCTCCGGCCCCCGTTCTCCCGCCAGAGGCCCGGGGGGCGTGGCTCCGCCGGCGGGATGGGGAAGCGCGGCCTGCGATTGGCTCGAAGAGCGGCCGGCGGATCACGTGACCGTACCCCCCGCCCTCCGTGCTCCTTATAGCCGCACGCCGGGCGGGAGAGGGTGGCTCGTTGGGTGCGCGTTCTGGCGGGGTCTGTGCGGGAGCGGCTGGAGGTGAGCGGGGTCGGGGCGGCGTTCGCTGGGCGCGTACGGTGAGTTGAGGAAGGGGGTCCGTCTCGTTTAAGCCGGTGGGGGGGGAGGGGGGAAGCTGTGGGTTTTCATGGCTGCTTTTGGGTCTTGGCGGGCTCCTACCTCGCTTCCCCATTGGCCGCGCCGGCGAGCGAGGAGGAGCGCTGCGGGCTCGGCTGGCGGGAGCGGGAGGGTGCCGCCCCCCCCGCCATCTTGGATGTGAGCCTGTGATGCGCCCCCCCCCCCCACTATCCCTGAGGAGAGGGATAACGGGTCCGTAATCTCTGGTGGCGTCTGTGGTGGGCTAGTGTGGCACCGCTGGTGTCAGCCACACGGGTGTGCCCTCAGGGCTTTGCGTTTCTAGCGCGCTTGTAGCTCGCACCTCTGGGAGGAGCCCCAAGTGGGCTCCAAGGGCTCTGGAAGAGCCTGCTGGCCACGCGATTCATGATTGAATTTTTAATGCTGTCATAAAAGTTGATAAACCGAAATTGTGATACTCTGTAACTAGTGTGCCTGACCTTCAGTTGCAGCTGGATGTTACTAATCTATTGCTTCTTTTTGCAGTGATCCTATTAATTCCAAAATGAAACAGAAACCGAACTCAGAAAAATCATCAGGATCTTTGGAGGTATAGGCTTTAAAGTCTTAAGGCTAGAGTATGGGAGTAGATAGAGAAAATAGAAGATTGAATTTATCAAGAGTATCTCAGAGAATTTGCTTTGTTTAGAGGTTTGCACTCAGTTCTCTGTGAAGCAGTCCCTCTGTCTGACACAAGTTTTGTATCCACTGAAGGAGTACAAAGGGATCTGTTGCAGTGTGCTTCCACCTGGCTTATGTCCTGTTGGCTTGAATAACCTCCTGGCAGGCAATGTGGCTTGGGAACACTCTGTCCTACTTGGGCATATGTGCTTATGACTACTTTTTTCTCACTGCGAGTACTTTTTAGTTTGACATTAAGCTTGCTGTCTTTCCATGTGATTTTTTTTAGATGCTGGCTACCTGCCTTAGTTTGGTTACCGAATCATTCTGGCTGCTAAGAGGTTGCAGAGTAGGTTCTGTAGCCTGCTCTTTATAGGGATGAACTTACTAAGAGTTAAATCTGTCTTGACCATGCTTTAACTGAAGTCTTCATGCCAGGCAGTTCTGTTTCTAAAGTCACCCTCATGAACCATAGTTGCCTTGGAATCGGTGGAAATGCTTAAAGGATTTAGGTTTTTGAGATGACTGATAAGTTACTAAAGTTTATACCTATTCCAGTTGTTATAAAATTCTTTTGTTAAACCTTTTAATATAGGCCCTACTTGGAATTGTACAAATACCATGTAAAATAGAGGCTACTAGCCCTCTATCATGAGGGATAGAGTGATTGTAGTGAAGTTTGACTTAGACACATGGTAGTCTTGTCCTATAGTGGGCAAGTATAGCTATAGGGTATAAATTCCTCAGTGTGGCTTTTTGCCCTTCCAATGGGTTAACTCAAGTATTAGTCAATAATTTCTTGGCAGAGCATGCTTAACTCTAACCTTCAATGGCAGCAAGCAGTGTCTGACACACGGTGTGATTCTTGTTCCCACAGCAGTTAGTGTTTGTCCTTTAGTTCAACAGTAGGGTAATTGGTGGCAGAAACTACCGTGGGAAAAGCGAACTCTTGTCATATGAAGTACAGTGTGAATTGGTAACTTTCTCACGCTGGTGTGGCATTGTATTCTGGCTATTCTTGCTTGGTTGTCTGCCATTGTTTGCTATCCTGTGGTAGCAGTGTAACCAACCCAATCAGAAAGCTTTAATGAAGGAAATAGATATTTATGCATGACAGAAAAGGTGATAAACATACTGTTTATACAAAACAATAGCCTGTCTGGATCAGAGCAAGGAAGCTTTAGATCCATTTTAATGGATAATTGAAGCAACACATTATTTAAATGAACACTTTTGAGGGTATGTTCACAGGTAACAAATGGGTACTGCCTGAAGTGATTTGTGTGACTTTACCAAGTAAACTTACAATTGCAGTCACTGTGTCTCTTCCCTGGAGTCCAATACTGCTGTTGTCAAATACAACTTTGGGAGCAGCTGAAGTTTAGATGTGTGACTGCACTGTAGCTGGTCTTGACATCTAGTCAGAATATTTCTGCTATGAGACCTATTCAGGTTCCTTTATGAAGGGTAAGGGTTTTCTAAGAGGCAGGGTATGAGCGTAGCATCATCTCTGCTATAAATAACTAGATCTCCTGCTTTGCCCAAGCCTTAACGTAGACTAAAGTATCATCTTCTTGTCTTGAGATGAACCATGGGTTACCTGGAAGCATGACAAATCTCTTAAGTCTCAGTTTATGTAGAGAAGAGCAACAATGGTCTGAAGCCGTATTTGTCTTTTTAGAAGTACCTCACAGACACCATAGGCAGTGCTGCCTCAAGACGGACTCTTAAAATGATTCAGCCTTCAGCAACAGGTTGCCTGGTTGGCAGACGTAATGAGGTACGAATTAAATGAGAACCTGTGGACGTGTAATTATTTCTACTCATAGTGAAATGCTCTTGAGCTTTTAACTCAAAACTAATATATTTGAAAAAACATACAATCTGCAAACTAATGTGACACAATTTCAACTTACTATTTTAGTAATAGAGGATATTAAAAATAGCAATTTTGAAGTGCTTCAGGAAAATGTTTGAGACTTTTCTCGTGTTAAACCTATGGGTATCAAGGGTGATGTCTGTAAATTAGAACTATAATGTGAAGAAACTGCAGACTTACAAGTTGTATTTAAAAAAAAAAAGCTGTAACATTGCTCTGAAGTTAAACTTGGTTGTGTTTCATGCAGAAGAAATCTTCAGTCAAAAGGAAACTCCAAAATAACAAGTTGACCTCAAAGGCTTGTAAAGCTGAGATGTCTGTGGACAAGGAGCAAGAAAATGAGAATATGAATGATGCCATTCAAGCTATAGATCTCATGATAAAAGGTATGTGATAATTCCTAAAAAGTTTTCTTGCACTTTAAATGCTATGCTCCCATTGGAATATAACTTGAAATATGGTTCCTTTGTTAGTTAGATAAAGGCTTAGGTTTTTTACATAATGCCTAGCAGGAATAAATAATACTTGCCCTCTGTGGTATAGTGAATGCAGTATAGATAACTAAAGTTGCAGAATGGTTCTCAACTACTGGCTACCATAAACTTGGTGTGCAGCAGTGTTAACAAGTCCCTTAGTTGGTTACTTTGACCTAGCTGCAAGCTTTCGTGTGACTAATAATTAAGGTGAACTGAAAGTCTGTTTTGGCAGTGTGCTGCATGTGCAGTTTCTCAGAACCAGTTTGAAAGTCTCAAGTTCAGTGGGAGACTGGTTAAGCCCAGTGTGTGGACAGTGACTTGGGAATAAGACTTCCATCTTCCACAAAGCATGCATCAAGACTGACAATTGTGAATGTGACCGCCATCTTGCAAAGCCTGCTGCCATACTTGAGGCAGCTTCTTGAAGACTACCTGTATGGCCATTAATACAGCTTAGGATCTCTGGCTTTGTAAAATTATGTCTCTAGCTGTAAACTTACTCTGTATAGTGTTTTCCCAGAGATTAGTTGTGAGTTCTTATCATTCTTTATAGAACACTTCTATTTAGATATTAGTTAGATATTTTAAGGTGATCTTAAGAATTTAGCCTTAGCACAGACTTACTGTAGGTGCTTATTTCAGGAAGCCCTTCATCTCAATATTGGAAAGAATTGGCTGAAGAGAGGAGGAAGGCTCTGTATGAAGTACTTCAAGAAAATGAAAAGGTAGCTAGTGAAAGAGTAACTTATTTCTTTACCACTGGCGATTGTACTCCTGTTAACATTTTGTTATTTGAACTCAGCTGCACAAAGAAATTGAACAGAAAGATGGTGAAATTGCCCGCCTAAAAGAAGAAAATGAAGAGCTAATGTCCCTTGCTGAACATGTGCATTATATGACCAGCATGATTGAGGTACTTGACTCTTCAGTTAATGTTATAGAATGAAAAAGTGAGAAACCAGCAAAGATAGTTTAATGAATCATGACTTCTGTTCTGTGTTCACACAACTCTTCATTTAACATTACAGTCTAGCTGTTTGTTGTGGTAATGTTCTAATCCAGAAGCATAAAGCCCCTTCTAGGGGATGAGTTTTTCCAGCTTAAAATCCACAGGAGTAATGAGAAAAGTACTTAAGAGGGGTGTTTTCTGAAGGGAAGATTCAACCTATTGTCTTAACAGGTTTTGCATGTTAGAGATGGTGATATGGGAAGGAAGGGTTCATTTTTACTTCTCTGAGATGACTTAAGTTCAAGTGTTTAATAAGTTGTGTGAGGTTGCTGGCTAAATGAAGTGTTTGTACTGGCTGTGTCTTCTGCGGAATTAAGCTTGAAACAGGGATATGCAAAGCGGAGCAGTGAGAGGGAGAAGGAAGCACCTATGCTCTTTAAAGTCAAGGTTTCACTGAGGAATTGCTGGGTGTGTGGCCCAAAAAGGGGCTAATGTACAAAGTCTATAGGGTTCATAAACTTGTAAATTTCAAAATAGCTTCCTCTGAGAAGTCCTTGGGGACAGGTAGTTGTGCCATTGGTTCCATGAAAGCAGTACATTCTCAGTAACAGTCTCTGAAGCTGTGATAAATATATAGCCATGGAACATTGATACTAATCTTATCTAGGTTGGTTTTTTAGTACAATTATTTAGATCAGTCTTTGAAGACTCCTCTGTTTTGCTGCACTTGAATCTTTTTGGTATTCAGGGGGTGCTGCTTGTTAGTGGTAAACCCACAGGCAGAAATTAAATGACTTAAGGACTAATGCAGGAAACTTCTCTGCAGTTCCTCAACAGTTAAGTTCACTTATTAGTGAGGTGCTAGCTTCTGAGGCTTTAATGAGCCTTAAGTGATACATCAAACAACCAGAAGCCTCAAAAGCAGCATCTTACAGTCCTGTTTTTCTTCCTTAGATCAGGTTAGGTAAAGAACTTCTAGTTTGATCATCAAGTGCTAGAAACTGCTGGGTCTTCTAGTTCATCTAGACTTAATGTAGCTTCATTATCTCTGATTAAAAATTATGAACTTAATCTGTTGTATAGTAATTTTTCTAAAATTAAACCTATATACTACTATAGTAATATTTAACCTGGGAAGCTGTTTCCTGTATTTTGTTTGCTGATGATAAAACCTGTCCAATTGAAGAACCTAAGGAAGACTTAACAGTCAACAAACCAGATGTGGTCTGTGATTTAGAGATAGCAATTCAAGTTGAACTCAAGTGTCTAAGCTTTTTGACTGAAGAATGTTTTAATTATATCAACAATCTCCAAATGAATATAATTTGTTTGCTTAATTCAATATACAGTCTTACCTCCCTGGCTATTAAGTAGAAAAAGTGCTAAGTTCACACTGTCTTGTTTTGTTGGGTTTTTTCCTAGAGACTGACTGGGGAAGCACCTGACAATCTTGAGACACTGAAGAGTCTGGCTCCAGAGGAATCTGAACAGGAAAATAAAGAGCTTAACTGTGGAGATGATGCAGATAGCACTTCTTCAGAAGGGCCAGCACAAGTATCATGTGGCTTAAGGGAGTGTATATCAGACCTTGCTTCAAAGGAAGCAAATAATTTGCAACTGGAATGACAACCTTAAATAGGCTTGTGTATGTGGCTTTTAATTGCAGACTTCCTCTTGAAAGGATATACTAAAACTCCTCAGGTATAGAAACTTCTGTGGAAGCATTACAGATGTTGGTTTTTAACTGAAATTATGTAGCAGTGGGAGTATCTGGATACTGCGTAGAAAACTTACTACAGGCTGCATTTAGTTGCTTGTCTAAAATGCAAATACTGTGTATTTCAAACTGTTGTGTAAATATCTTACCTGTTGGTCTGACATGATACATGAAAATTGATAAATAAATGTTTGCCTTACTAAAACAGCCTCTTATTGAGTGGGGACTGGCTAGTTCCAGGTTTGTAAGTCAATTGTGACTACTGTAGATGGAAACTTTCAAGTGTTTTAGGGAGTGCCTGGGCTGTTTTTAATTCCTTAGATTTGCAGAATTGTGGAGAACAGAGTGGGTTTGGTGGCTAGGGAAAGCAAAATAAAACTTGTGTGCTGTTGGTGAGGCTTCAGAAAATCAAGAGTGAGTAATAAGAGTCAAGATCTAAAGTTTAGATGTATGCTTTTCAGGGGTTTTGAAATAATTGCCTCTGTTTAAGGGACCCTTTTCAAAGATGTATATGTGAGAGCTTAGGTAAGTACAAAGTATTAGTCTCTTTTAGAAACACATTTATTGACTTGCAAAAAAGTGGGGTATTCTTGCTCTTCATAGTAGCTGTACTGAAAACTAGAGGGAGATAAGGCAGCTTACACTTCAGAGGTGTTCTGAAAGGAAGCTCCATGTCTGTTTTCAAAGTACTGCTCTGGTGTTTACTGAGAGATGAGGCACCTTTTTGCCAAGACAGTAATGTTCTGAAAGGTTTACAGGAATAAAAAGCACTCTTTAAAACTTTCAGCACCTTATCTGGCCTCCATATTGAGAGGGAGGGGAAGACTTGCAGTTGAAAGCACTGAAGTAGAAAGGGAGAGTAAGTTTAATATAGATTTTTTTCCAGTCCTGAGTGAACTTGGCAGTTGTTCTATAAGTACCAAGGTCTCCCAAGGTGAGGCTTTAAAAGATGGTGGCCATGGTAGTATCTTGTGGAGAGCTTAAAGCTGTCTTTCAGGCAGCAGAGATCGTCAGGGATTCTGGTTTATGGATCTATCAGGCCTTGCCAGAATGAGTGCTTCAGGGTTATGTGCGAATGCACCCCTGGAGCTATCAGTGGCACCTTTAGATTCCTTCCACAGCTTATTCTTTCCCTGTGGGTGTCATAACTTCCTGTTTCGCAACTGATATCAGTTGTGACATTCCCTGAACCATTGTGGGAAGCAGTATTCCTTCTAGCTTCCATTTCATTGTTAATCCAGTAACAACAAGGTGAGGCATCAGATTTTCCTTGGAACTTTGTAAACAAAAGATTATGCCTTCCAATTTGTGCTCTAGGGGGTGCTTAGGCATAATCCTTTTCATCACAGTGCAAAAATGGTGACAAAGGTGTGTCCTTTGACTTGCACTGATGCTGTGGTTGAGGTGAAAAACAACTGAATGTTGAATAACTGCTTTGTAGAGTAACCTTGGTTTTCTGTTCAAAAGAAATAGACAATATTGTTGAGTGGCTTAAACCTCTTCTAGCTGAGATTCCAAGTAGTTTTCATCTCAAAGTAGTTCTTCAACAATAGTAAATAAGGAAACACAATTTAACTTCAGTTGCATAAAGACTATTATAAGTAGTTATTTCAATTAACGGTTATTGTTCAGAAGTGGCTTTATTTTTAAGTATCAGGAATATTTTTGCATTTGCAGACACTGTAGAAGGAAGAAAGCACTGTTGCATAATTAGCTAGCCAGGCAGGCCAATTCAACTGAGGCACCAAGTGCAACTCTTCCACCATTTCACCTCCTGCTCTGTGAACTGCTGTAATACAGGTGCTGTTCTTAGAACAAAGAACTGCTAAAAAGTAACAAATCAAGAATTTGCATGCATTATCTGTGTCTATCTCTTCCTTAGTTTCATCAAGATGGTCCAGAAGAATGCTCATTAGATTTAAATGTGGTTTTATTGATTGATGTTATTTAAACAAGACAGTCCATTGAGTAGCTGGATCTGTACTCCTGTTGAAATGGATTGTGTACAAAATAAATCATGCAAGTTCTTCCATGTTGATGGATGTATTGCAGCATTTGACCCATTTTATTGTAATAAACTTTTTACATTAAAAAGACATGTGCCACTTTGTAATACATACATTTGTACCAGAAGTCTTCAAACCAAGACTGCTAGGATTTTATTAGCTTAAATTCATTAGCAGAGAGAATAGTTTGCTGTATAAACTCTGGAAACAGCATGCTGCAGAAGACTAAGTATGAGAGCTGAATTGTGGCATAGAAATAAAACCCATAGACATGCTCTGCTTCTGTCATGGATGTGTTGGACCTTGATCAAATGATCTCCCTATACCTATTATATCAGAAATGTTAAAGTATGGAAGTGTTATCAGAAGTTATGTGATGCTGCATTAATTGCTGTTTAAAAATGTTCTACAAGGGTCAAGTTTTCATTTATTGTCCTGAAAATTCCTGAGTGCTTTTAAAACATGATGCAGTAGAACTATGTTATATAGTAAGCCTGGGAACTTTATGCATGTCAAATGTATAGGAATTATACACAGATTTGTGTAATTAGTTCTTACAACCATTTTTGTTTAAGTATATACCACTATTCATTTACCACTGAAGCATAGCTATGCAACAGCTGAAAATCAACATCAATAAAGACAAAGTTTCATATTCAGCTAAATTACAGAGAACATTGTGCTGAACAGAATAAAATTATCAGTTCTGGAATCTAACTGTGCAATGTGATTCTTTCCAAGAAGTCATAAATACTTTTGTGTGCCAACTTGACCAGTGTGCTGACTCCGTTTCATTGCAGAGGCTATGGCCACAATCTCACCTTTCGCTGAAGTATCCTGAGGCCGCTCAGGTGTGGGACGCACCTACTGCATCCTTCCTAGCGCTTCTCCCATAACATGTGCATGTCCAAACAGGATGGAATTTCAGATCTGTAAGACTAAAGTGTGGGGAGATGGGCTGTTTCCAGGTGCTGGATGTTTCAAGAAGGAACAGCTGTGCAGGGACTAGCAGAGGCAAGCAAACTGTGGGGAGGGTTGAGGACTTGTGTGAGGAAGAACTTTTAATTGGTTTAACAAAAATACCAATTTTAGCGTAATTAAGTGTATTTAAGACAATGCGTGGAGGAGAAGCTGGGTGACTGAAATCACTCGCTGTTTGGCATTGTATTGCTTATGTAAGGGCCTGCAGCATTGTCATGTGTTGCAGTTTGTGTTGCAGCCTGTGCGTAAGTAACGAAGCTGGTCGTTGACTTTTGCAAGGAAGCACGTTGTGTATTCATTTACTTTTCCTTAAGGGCCATCTCGGGTTGTTTGCAGAACTGGATTTGAGTAGAAGGTTTGCAAATCTGCGAAGGTCGCATGTTTCCAGTGTTCTTGAGACTGAATTGCATTGTTATCATCAACAATTTCTTCACAGGAAATGTTTATTGTGCATTGTTAATTTCTCTTTCCATTCTTGTAATAACATGAAGTAGTTCACAAATGATAATGGTGTTCTGAGAAACTTTAATTTGCCGTGGCTTTGTCAATCTGCCAACAACTGCCTGTAATGAAATGTGATCGGCTCTGTTCAAGGTCAAACCCTGGGGTATGACGACACCTTTGTCGTACTTTTGGGGCACCACAGCCATTTCAAGGGGGGTGCTGTGGATCCTATCATCAGGAAAATTCCATTGCCCATCAGCAAAGCAGGGGTCCACGCTTAAGACAAAGTCTGGCAGTCCTATTGACTCCTAATTCTGAATGCTTAAAGACAGCAGTAATCAGTATAGAGCAGACTGCAGCATAGAGTAAAGCTATAGTAGATAGCTTTTTCTGAAGGTACGCCGGGTACAGGGGAGTCTTACCGATAGCAGCGTGAAACTCTGGGCAGCCTAACGTGCTGCTGCTGTAGCTAGAGCAGTATAGAGGCACTACAGGTTTATTTCTACCCGGCAGAACTCGGAGAGACGTTAATAGCATGGCAGGAGTAGTGAAAACCACCGTAGTTCACAAAAAGCACAAAACCACCAGGAAAGCCCTTTCCCGAGCGCAGTTCTCCTGCAGAGCTCCCTATCTCTTCAGTCTCCACTGCTGCCAAGTTATTTTGGTACAGGAACTTTTTCCTAATGTACTTTTCTGGGGTGGCCCAAACCTTTAAATTTGTCAACCTGCTGCAGCCTTAAGAAAGAGGTTTTATAATTATTGCCTGCTGGTTCCTTTGCTAGTCAGTAAGCGTCCATCACTCACCTCTATGCATCTGTTTTTTCCTGATCCACAAAGGAGAGCTTGCATTAATGTGGTAGGAAAGGTTGTCAGCTCTGCGAGCATAAAAATGTGTAAGTTATGAGACAAATATATGGTTTGTTCCTTTTTATTTGCCTTCTGGTTTTGGGAGCTTTAAGGTTTGTTGACTTTTTCAAAGGTTTGTTACTTACAGAATTTTGTTTGGTTTCGTTCTTAAGAGTGTGATTTTTTCATATGTGGTCACGAATCATGTTAGGACATGACTCTATTTTTGTAAAAGAGTGCTCAAAGTGAAATTTGGCCTCTATACATCTATATGCCCGGTTCAAGCTTGCCAGTCTCTGATACCACAACAGGAAGTAAATCTGGTCTAACCATTCCCACTAAAATTCCTGTGGATCTCCTCACTGACTTTACTGAGAGCAGGATTTGTTCCTTTCTTGTTTGTATGAGCTGTATACGTTAATGGTTATAATGGTGTAGGAGATCAACTTTAGGTTAGTAAACTTCTCAAAGGGTGGATTTAAACTACAATGAGATGAGAGTAGGTATAGGTAGATATAGGCTGCATGCGACATGGTGCCTGTATATGCGAGCAGCCCTGTGTTCTCCGCTCGATAGGCAGTTCTGCATTCCCCGGGTCTATGCCATAAGCCTGAATGTTTTTAAGAGGAAAAAGAGTGTCTCCTGTCTGAGCCAAGTCATTCTTCACAAAGGGGAAGAAGTAATCAGCAAAAGTTTGGTAACAGCCCTGGAGCTTCTGCAGCGTATTTTCTGCTAGTCCTTGTGGAGCTTTTCCCGAGAAGTATCTTGAATGATACGCAAAGCTGGTTTGCTCTGAACGTAAACTAGGAGTAGCTAGAAACGTAGGGTACTAGTGCTTGCCTGAAAGTAAACTCATCTCACCGGTTCCTAAGCAACATTTCAGCATGTAGCACCCACAACCAGATGACTCCATAGCTTTTGCTTTAACAGAATCGTGTTCCACACTGTGATACGCAAACTACAAGCAAGCGTTTCACAGATGGTATGTATTACAGGTAGGAGCTTTTGACAGATACGGCAATATAAGAATATTCTCATCTTCTTTTGAATAGTGTATCAGCCTCTTGCTGATGCTGTGGGATGGGAGCAAGGGCCTGCATAGACATACTGGAGCAATCGCATAAGGAACACCCTCCCCTTGCTTCCAAAAGAGCATTTTAGTTTAAAACTGGCTTTTTAAAAATTGTCTTTGGCTCTCCTCACAGAGGTACAACTAAGACCAGTCGTTTTCACTATAGTTTCATCCCTTCTCTACTTTTCCTACTTGTTGTGCATATTAAAACACAAGCAAGTATTGCACCATTTCTCCCACTGCACAAGAAGTTGCAGTTCTCTGTCTGCCCTCAGGCAGTAGTCCTTGCTATGTGTATTGTCTCCTTGCTCTAATTTAGATGTTTGTGTAAGATCTTAAAGTAATGTTCTTCTAAGTCTTAACAAGGTTGATGTAGTACTAAAAACAAATTATTTCTATGCTGTAAGAAATCCGAGCAGGTGACTTCCATGATGTTTGAAGGTTGTATGAGCCACCTGCTGATAGAAAGAGAGATTATACATATGGACCGATGTGCTTAGTAATTAAAAAATAATCTTTATTATAACTTAAATGTGATAGGAAATATGGTAAGTACAAATGCCACAAAACTAAAAGCAACCAAAAAAAATAATAAAAAAAAGAAGCAGAAGTCAGTACAAAAGGACACCTTGGAAGAATTCAGCTGATGGAATAGGCATGGTATAAAAACCATAATGTGGTGGCTTCACCTTCTGCAAAAAGAGTCTATATCCCTCAGTAAACAAGTGAGCATTTTGAACTGTACAAAATGTACTTTTTTAATGAAAGGAAGAATATATATATTTATAAATATACAGATATGTACATTGTTGTAACATTCACAGTAACAACCCCAAAACAACATGACCCCTGCCTGTCCATGTCTTTGGCGCAGGAGGCTTCCTTTTGATGTGAATTGTTTGCAATCTTTTCTATGTAGTCAATGCAAATTTGGATACTTTAATTGACATCTAAAAAGCATTTCATGCATAATGAACACAGTACAGGAACACTCTTCTGTTAAATTCTATTCACCTCCCCTGTTAACTTAAGGCTCGTAATCAACAGCTTGGAGCACTCACTGTCTTTCATCCTTGCAGTGAGGGGGGAACGCATTCACTCCACCCTCTATTACTGCCTCCCAGGTCCACTTTAGTTTGTTCTAGTTCTTTATATTGAAATCACTCTATAGAAGCTATGATCCACTAATTAGAGTGCAAGAAATCCAATCCTGCCTGCAACTTAGAGGACCAAATGGCTTTGGGGACTCATGCAATTAGCTGTATTCACTCCTTCTTCTCGAAATAAATAAATGCACATTACCTTTTCATTTACTTTTTGGAAACCTACATGATTGTTTGATTTCCCCCTCACAAATCTCTGGATTAATGATGGTTTGTTGCTGGAGGGCAAGAGAAAGGAAATAAAAGACCAGTGGAGGCATTTAGAATGAGTCACCGAAGTGACACCTCCCAGGGTTTTACATCATGCTGTTTCTGGAGGCAAAAAATCTTGAAGAAACTTGCTCTATATTTCATTACTGAGACAAAACTGGGAAAGCCGAGTGGTGTTCCCTGCTGCTGGAGACTTTGCATGGCAGCAAATGCTCAGCTGGGGGTTGAAGAGAAAGCTTCTTTGCAGTCCTGCTCAGGTGGCCTCCTACTTGTCCTTGTTAGATACAGTATCACATGTCTCAAGCTTTCACGACAACTTCAAGGAAGTAAATGCAATACTTGGTAAAACATATGAAGATGCCAAATTCTAAAACCTCACAGAAGTTTGTTGAGGTTGAATAACTGCAACTACATTATTTGTTACAAATCAAAGTATTGTTCCTCAGCATCCGACTGTTCCATCATGAGCTGCAAAGAGGCGCCGATAGGAACTCTTGAGCTGGATTTTAGATTTTGCTTTTCCTTAAGAAGTCTGTAAATTGCTACATTTTGGGACATTCTCATAGAATTCTTCAGAAGTCTTCCTTCTGCTCCCCTCCCTGAAGTGCAGCTCCATCCTACTTTAATGACCGTTAAATGTAGGCAGGTTCTTTTCCACCTAAAAAGCTGTCGCAGCTTCAGTTCCACGGCGGCTTCCAACTTTAACAAATTCCCGGGGAAATTTGTCCAGCTGTTCGTATGCCAGTCTCCCATCTTCACCTGAGTACAAAATGTTAAAGCATAATAATGTGTTATATCACTGCCCTACAACATTAAAAATGCTGGATTCTCTGCTCTTTGAAAGTACTGATCTGCCAGTAACTTCTTTCCCTTCTTAAAATTTCTTATGTTGTTGAAGGCAAATTCAGAAATTACTTGGAAAAATTAAGCATGCTGTGAATGTTCACCTTTTTTTTTTAATTTTCTCTTGTAATTTGCTGGTTTTATCTGGAGCAAAACAGAAGCAGACATGGCTTGTATGATTAGATGACAGTATCTGTACACTTGTCTTAATGACCTATGGTGCTTGTCGAGGTCTCGGCTGCAGCTGTGATACACTCGAGGCAGATGAAGTTTATCCACTTCTACTTTGGACAATAGAAAGTTTACCCACTTCTTACCTCCTGGCATTTTAAAGATGTGAGTCTAGCCACATCTTTACTTACATACCGCTGAAAAAGAGGAAGCAGTATGTTTGCTGAATTTAACTATTTGTGTCTCTGAAACCCTTTTCTCTTAGGTAGTCATCTATACGCACCTGAGTATACCTAGTGTGTTGAATTGACCATTAGGAATCAAAAGGTTCTCTGTATGTCATCTAGAAGAGTGGCAGTGCAATCTCCCGGAGTTTACAAAATTGTCCCTGGGCTAATTGTTTTATAACCTGAGCAGTAACACGTCCAGCAGCAGAGTGAATTCCTGCTGAACTGGTGAATGAAAGAGTATGTTTGAAGAATTTGCCTAACTACAATTACAGATGAACGCATACTCATAGAGTAGAAATTTGTGCTTAGCCTAAAGGCCAGGTAAATACAATTTTTCTGTGTCACTGAATTATTGGGACCCTGAAACTGTGCAGCCACACTTGCAGTCACTCACTGCTAGGCAGCCGGATTACAGGTTAATGAACAGGGTATCTGTTGTCTCAAGGACAAACGAAGGTCAATACAAGGTGCCTGAGGCACCATGTGAAGGAGGACTTGCAGGCTAGGATCTGTCCAAATAAGCATGTAAAGATAATTCAGGTCCAGAACACTTGGCAGTGCTAATGGCACTTGAAGTGTGATAGTAGCACTACAAGGGTGATCAGAGGGGATCCCCAAGAGGAGGGTGTAAGATATGCAGCAGGCAGTGTGCCAGTCCTGCCTCCTCAAGGCTCCTTGGTCTTCAGAGTCATTATGAATTATTTTTGTTTGTCATTTTCTCCTTTGCTATCTTCCCTTTTCTACTTCCCCCTCCAGACTCATGCAATTTCATTTCTCTTTGGTCCATTTTCATCATTTTCAAAACGAATGATTTCTAAGAACATGTATTTTCTAATGTGTTTGAGTCTCTAGGTATAAAGTTTTGTTTCAGTTGAGTCTCACGTTTGTATAACTCAGGTGAATAACATGCTGCTCTGTTAAAAAAGAAAATGAAATACTGCTCTAAAATGGGCAACTCACCAAATGAGAGCAGGGTTTCAGACGCCACTTTTCTGATTTCTTCATTGTCAGACTGGCAGAGTGTGACCAGCATTTTAATGCTCTCAGCAGCCTGGGAAGTGCAAAAAGAACCGCATTAGCACCGCACAGGGCACTGTGGTTTTATTTCACAACCTTGCATGGAAATTGTGACCGCGTCCTCTGTGTTGCCCTTCCTGCTCCAAAGAGAGGGCCTTGGTGGGGACACGGGGAAGGGGCTTTCCCTGAGGGGGAGCATCTAAGAGGAGGCATATTCTCTGCTGTCAGTATGGACCCTTTCTGATTTCCCTACCCAATGTGCTACATGCATAAGTCTGGCCGACCAGCTATGTCTGCCTCTTCTGACTGTAGGCTGGGTGATGGGCCATGGGACAAGGCCACAAATGTGCCAAGGCACGGACGGGTACGGCAGGGAGAAGGACAGGAGACAGGCGGCAAGGGAACGAGTTTCACCATAGCATGTCCAACCGGCACCCAACATGTCCACACTTCTGCCTCGCCTCTCCTATTTTGGGAAGAAAGCAAGGAATAATCCCATTCTGCTCTGCTACAAAAACATTGGGCCTGAGCTGTCACAGTGTCTCTGGCAGGCTATTTAACACAACAAGAAGAGAGGAAGGAAAGGAAGGGCAGGTCGTGCACCAGCATGCAACATGGAAGAAGCTCTGAGCCACAGAGTCAGGATTTGTATGAGCCCAGTCGATCTGAAGGGCACAGAGGTCTGGTCTACGACGCTCTGAATCAGGGCTTAGCTACCACAGCCATTAAATCTCAGCACCCCATTTTGAACTTGGTCGCTTGTGCTTGACTCAGGGCAGCCTGCACTGGCTGCCTACTGGTGACTACAGCTCAAACACTGACGTGAGTGATGGGGCCACAGCAACACAGATGCAGAGCGGGGCCTGGTGTGGCCGATGTGGTTTGATGTGGATGAGACTGACATTGGGTTAGCTCATCCACAGTCACCTATCAGTTGGAGCATTCCCATCCTTGAAATAATATCTGCCAGAAAGGCTTCAGCATTTTATTTGAAGATCCCAAATGATGGAGGTCCGTTCCCTCAGTAGTTTTTTTTCCCAGCAATTGCCATTCTTACTGTTCAAGATGCATCGGAGCCACGCTGCTCAAATTAAATGTGTCTAGCATCGGTTCCCACCACTGGTTCCTAGTCTGCCTTTTCCTGAGAGATCAAAACCCCCACTGTGCCCTGCATGCAGCAGAGGTGTAGTGTCCCTCACCGCTGCCCCTCAGAGACTCCTGCCAGCATCTCAGTCAGGGAAAAACAGTTTTTCTGTATTTAAACAATATTGGATTATATTGGATGGTATCAGTTCTGGTTGGGATTGTTACATACTAAAGCTGTCTTCTCCAAGGGATAGTTCTGAGGGAGAAATAGTCTGTCTGCAGTGGGTCTGTCTGATGGAATATGGTTTTTTGGCCCGGTGTCCTGTCTGTACCAGTCAGGCTCAGGCGGCTGCTGTTCCCCATGGCTCTGTACAGCCAAAACAAAAGCAGCATTTTTCCTTCCTGTCATGGGAGTGCAGAAATGGTACCAGACACTAGCTGAAGCTGTACCAACCAGATGTACCAGCTGTTTGTCCGTATGGTTTGTACTTGCTGCTTACAGCCGCTCTGCGTGCTGTCACAAAATGAGCCGGGACCTGTCTCTACCTTTCTCTTCTCCCACTGCAACCCACGTGCATTACAGCTAGTGTTATCCTGGGAGAGGATGACTTTTTCCTCTCTCAGTCAGTACTCTGCAGATGAATAGTTTTTTCTCTGTGATGTGGAAGTAAGTCTCCTAAAAGCAATATGAGAGGGAGGAAAAGATAAATTTCTTCATCGTCGCAGAGCCTGGCTTTTTTTGAAATGAAGCTTCTAAAATGTTCCCAAACAGCACGGTATCTGTAAAAGGATGCAGTGCAGCAATGCAAAACAAAAGCGCTGCTGCTGCTGCTATTGCAATTCCTATTTTGTCATTTGTACCTTTCAGATGTCCTTTCTTAAAAGTAAAGCCAAGTGCCACAACTGAATTTCTTGTCTCTTACCTTGAGGTATCTTAGAGCCAAGCAAGCTGCTTTCTGCAGCTGGAGGTTGGGCTGGGTTAGTGCTTCACAGTAATAAATCAAGGCCTGAAAACAGATAAAGAAGAGTAGCAATGAAAATGTCTGTGCCTGTGTGGAGCAGAAGGGTGAGCATGGAGGCATTGCTACTCTACTAAAGAGAGAGGGAGCGCAGCCCACCTCCCTGACAGCGAAGGCGTGGGACAGAGAGGCACAGCCCCAGCCACAGTTAATGTGGTGGGATAATTCCCTACCACAGATCCAGCCCAGGCCACTAGTTACAGCTCGGTGGGAGTCTGTAGTCTCATAGCCTGAGCTTTTGGTGAGGAAAAGTTGATGTTAAAGTGAGAAGCACAATCTGGCACCCTATGGGCCTTTCTGCATAAATCGCCAAAGAGCTTTAAATGGGCCTCGGAGTCTAAATAGCTCAAGGGTTGACCCTTGAGATGGTCTCTCTAATGTAGCAATAGTAAGGAACAGGCTCGGATGGACCCCGGGGGACTGCAAATAACTATTACAAGGTTAGCATGAGCTGCTAGACCGGTTTACTGCTTGGTCCTAGAAATTAGTAGCTATTGCTGAGCAAACAAAACCAGCGTGAGCAGCAAATCTCAGTGGCAGTTTGCTGCGCAATGAACTCCTTGCAGCGTAAGGCTGCATATTGCCCTTATGCAAGGCACCTTGTGGTCCTTCCTGCAGGCAGTGAACTAGGTATCAGCTACATATACCTTTTCCAGGAGAAGGTTATGTTTTCCCTGAGATCCAGGGGGAAGGATGGTATGAGATACTAAGAGGCTGCAAAAATGGAAGATGAAGCAAGAGGGCAAACAAAGAGGGGACTGGATCGACAAAGAACAGCAAAGAGTGAGCTCCTTTTTCTCCTCCCTCTGCCTCCCTTCCACCACTCTTCCAACTGCATTTTCTTTCATTCCCTCTTGACAGGGAACAAGAAAGATAGTAGGGAAGGGTCTGCCATGAAAGGGTAGAAGCCAACCCCTAATTTCTTTTTATTCCTCTTCGCCCTCCTCTAATTCCTCTGTTGAATCTGGCCCTGCTTGTTGCCTTTGGTATCTGTGATTGACTCAAATCTTAGATCTCACAGCTAGGCTGTGTTCGTCCAAGGCAGTTCATCCCCTCCAGAAATGCTGGGAGGTCCCACAGATGCCAGCCTCTTTTGGGAAAAAAATAAAAACCTCAGACCCATGTCTTTGCATGTTGATGATGCTGGGGACTGTCGTCTTGAAGCCTTGGACTGAACCCAAGTCTGAAATGCTGAAGTGTGGAAGATAGCTGGAGAGCACAGCACTCAGTAAGTATTTTTAGAGTTTTGGTTAGTACCTGTTTAGTGTAATGACAGGTAGAAGCAGACTGGCATAACAACAGAAAGAGACTTGCATATTTGCAGAAATATTAGACAGGAAATCCCTCCGCATCAGTTTAAATCAAGATTGGAGCAATTATTTTATATGCATAGACATTTGAGACACACAGGCAGAAAAAATGTCATGATGATACAGGTCTCTTAAGTGATAGGTGATTTTCTGCCACTTACCTTCTCCCTGAAGTGCCTGTTTTCTGCGGTAGCTGTCAGAAGTGATGCCACAGTCTCACTGACTTCATTTTTATTTTCATTGAGAAGTAAAGCCAAAGCTCTCAAAACTTCTTGCTGTGGTGGGAGGTTATTGGCGTTTATTTTGGCCACATTTTGCTGCAGTTTTCCATCTTTCACTGACTGCAGCACCTGAACCACAGAGGCTAGAAGTGCAAGAGGAACATCCTTGTTACTTATTGTATCCCCTCAATATTTCAGATTGCTCCTTTCCCTGCTAGCAATACTCATTTTTTACTATACACAAAGGACATGAAAAACCCCCATCTGAGAAATTGCTATGGATCCATATTGTGGTGTGTCTGCATGGGGAATTGTCTGCTTTAAGTTGGGCCAGTTTCTCAGATGTTCTACCAAAGGAGGAGATGAATAGATGGGCTGGGTGGGACACTGTGACACTTACGCCTACCCAGAGTTAAGGGCCTACCTATCAAAACTTCACTTTCTTCTGGAAAATGTAAATCCTCCCTATAACAAGTGAAATCCAATACTGTCAGTGTATTGCCTTCCAGGGCATCTTTGTGAGAGGTTTTCCTAGGCAGACTGATGTCTTTCACCAAGAGCCAGGGCTAGTGTGTTTCAGAGGTGGGCTGAAATGCCTTCTTTCCAGGTTTTTGAGCAAAAGCTCCCCAGTTTGCCCAAATAAAAATGAAAACTAGGCAAGGTTCCTCAAACTCCTTTTCAAATAGAGAAGAAGAAAACTTGGGTTGCCAAGGACTGCAATCTAGCACGCTCTGTGGAGTGTCTGTTTCTCTCTCTAGCTTGTTGGCAGAGCCTGCCAGCCACTGAGGTGCTATGATCCCTTGGCTCATGAGAAGAGCTCAGTGCTTCAGAAGATCTCTCCGTAAAGGGTGGTAAAAGACTGGAATGTCATCCAAGCTGTGGGCACAGAAAACTTCCCAGACCTTGGGCCCAGCCCACCACCATCAGCCATTTCCTAAAAACTAACTCTTTCAACATATTTTTTTCCCCATTTGAATATGGAAATAGAAACATCTGAGGGTCTATCTGCATTGGCTCCTTTCCCTTGATAGGTACAACTGTTCAGGTGCATTGAGACTCAGCATTCAAGGCACTTCTTTGTCTCATTTCCCCCCTTCTTTTGTAAAACCAGCCTCAGGGCTGAACTGTTTTGTGCTGAGCTCAGAAAGACATCGATGTACTCTCCCATTAGCCACCAGAATTTATATACCCTACCTTCTTTTGCGAGCTGCAGCAAATAGCTTCCAAGGTCATTAACACTGTGGCTGGCAAAATAGTTGTAATACTGAAAGACGGTGATGATCTCGGAGGACATGCTGGAGTAGAGGACGGGCTCCGTCCGGTCCAGGATCTGAGACACCAGGATCCTGAAGACTGCAGGAAGCCACAGACAAAGGGACGTGTTAGTGAGAGCAAAAGCTGCTGGCAAAATGCTGCAGTCCACTTCAAAGTCAGAAAGAAAGAACCGTATTTGCAAAGCCAGATACTTCCCAATGTTTCCAACCTCAGCTGTGGTTAGGTTAGAAGCTAGACTGTCTACCTCTCATCACCAAAGGGTATCTTCGTAAGGGTGAACCTCTGCCAGTCTACAGATGGCTAGTGCAGCTTTCTACCTGATCAATACAGCTTCCTTTCTACCCAAATGATATCCTGAATCGCTAAACACATATCCACATGCACTGCCAGTTACATTTCCGCTATGCCACTGAAGTAGGGGAGATGCACACAGAGGCAGGATTTGGCTTTGCTTGTTTTTGTGTTCCTGTGTGAGCATGTGGCATGCAGAAAGCTAGTCTGAGGCACTGTCTTTGAGAGCTGTAGCATGGAGCAGGAAGAAAAACACTGCCCTGGGTAGGCATCTGCAGTGCAGGTGCCCACACCTGAGCAAGTCACCCTACATGCCCGTAATGTCCCAGGGAGAGCTAGTCAGTATAGCTGGAGTTTGAGATGTGGTACATCCCACTCCAAACAGGAGCCTATGTTCAGATTGACTCACTTGAGTATGTATGAATTTCATCCCAGTGCACCGTGATGGGGCATGGACATTATACAAACACATAAAATTAAGTGAGAGGACTCCTACTTCACTGAATCACTTATAAACCTGTATTTGGGAATAGACTTACTTTCCGATTAGCTCATAAACCATAAACCAGTATTTTCTTTTCTGCTGACCTCGCCTTTTTCTCCTATGCTGACCTGATTATTTTGGGCCAAAACTGTTTCAAGAGTTGCAGTATTAATTTTCAAATGAGATCTTGGAGCCATGGCCAAACAGACCTCCAAGGGGTTGGAAAACAAAGCAACGAAGGTTGAGTAAAGCCCAGTACACAACTGTTCTCCATTTTGATGACCAACACCATTTTTTTTTGCCGCAGTTGGTACCTGTTTCTGCAAGTCCTGGGCACTCCTCATTCACAGTGGTGGCAAAATTGATATCCAGCTGCTTCATCATCTTGTCTGCAGATGTGTGATACACTCCTGAAGGGCCAGTACACTTTGTCCAGAATGCCAGCAGCGACAGCTTCTTGTGGAACTCTGGAATTGCTGGTGGAGAAGACAAAATGAGTGACGAAACAAAGCCATGCTGGAAACATTGACTTCCAGAAGACAAAAGATGGTAGGAGTGGAGGAAATCTCACCCCAGCCCACTGATGGACAGTAACTGTTTGGTGGGTTGCCCTGTGCCACTACCTTCGTAGAGTGTGATCATGTGCTAACCCCAAGTTTGTAATGTGTTTTTTCCATTTCCCATGGTAGGATGTGAGAAAATTTGCTCCTGATCCAGTTGTGGGCACTGATGTCTCATCCTTTTAAATACCATGAAATACTAGGGGAATACCACAAATTGTCTGCACAAGACTGATCCCTGTCCTAGCACTGCTCTGTGGCCTTGGGTAAGTCACTCAATTTTGCCTCAGTTTTCTGATAAACAAAGTAAATGCACCATGGTGTATTTACCTATCCTACCAGAGTGTTCACAAGGGTGAATAACTAAGTGTTTGTCAAACTCTTTCAAGGTATTAAAATAGATGCAACAGCAAGAAAAATAACTAAATAATTCTCCATAGAGATGACTAAAACCAAAATGGATAAAATGTTCAAGAAGTTGTATTATGCCTCTGATAGTATAAGGCAGATCCTGCCCTTCCTCAGGAAAGAGAGGTGGAGGAAGAATTTGGCTTTTCAGAGGTGTCAGCATCCCCACTCCACCACAGCAATGATCTCTGTCCATCTTCTGCACATCAAGAAGGATAAGAAGTCCCTTCTCTTCTCACCTGCTTATTTCTGGACACCAGCACTGAAGATAGAAGGCCCCTGACCTGCTGTGGTGACTGCTACATCTGCTGGTAACTGTGAGTTGGCCCTTACTATGGTGGCATCTCCTGCAGTGATGGCGAGCTCTGCACAGTGATTATTTCAGCAGGCACGCATGCTCAAGCAAACCCTTTTCAGAAGGAAACCCCCTGATTTGTCTCTTACCATCAGTAAGGGAGGTGATGTTTCCCAAGTTCTCAGTGCTGATCTCTGCAATATTCTCCATCACAACAATCTGCCTGGATAGCTTATCCAGAAGGTCTCTTGCCACGAATGGTGTTTTACTGGAGAACACAATTTGCTGGTGAAGACAAATGGGAAAAACAGGAAAAGGAGTCATTGAACGAAAATAAAACCACAGAAGAAAGCAAAAAACTCCGAAACACCTGGCACCTGAAGAAATGCAATGGCAAATTCATTGTCTGGAATCATGGAATCTCCTTAACTTCCAAAGCTTTTTGTCTCTGGGGTATTTTATGGTCCTGGTCGATATGCATTGTTGCTTATATCTTTAACATCTACATCCAGATCCAGACACTTGAGTATCCAAGCATCCATTTGCATAAGTAATTTGTGATTTACACATTCTGCAAAGCTAAAGGAATTCATCATCACAAGCCTTAAAGCCAGAAGAGAATATTAGCCTGACTTTCACATATCATAGGCTCTGGACTTTCAGGACATACCTGCCTGGAGGTAGACCACAGGTCATTCTTTCTCCACTCTGTTTCAGCTCTGATCAACTACTCAGGTGCCTTTATTAATTTGATACTTTTTCCTTGCTAATGCTCCCTGCTGCTGACATCTGTATTTTCTTCAGCAGTCCACATAAACATTGTTCACATCAAATCTGCTCCGTGTGCGGACATAGTTCGAGCTCACCTCCCCCAGGTGCATATTTACTGTCTACTCTTGTATTTAAACCACAAACCTCCCTTTTTCTCATACTTGTGAGTCAGCAGAGTGCCCAGCTCAGCACTAAGGGTGCTGGAATCAGGCTTGCTCTCTATTGCTTCAGTGGACCTTTGGGAAAATGAAGCTAATTGTATCTAAGATGGAAGAGTCAAATAATTGTAAAGAGGTAGTTGCAGTATGTTTTGATTCACAGGAAACCCCTGATGACCTCACTTGCTGGAGTGGCTTGCTGCAGGTTTAAAATCACATTTGCTGTGCTTGGGCTCTGAAAAAAACCCAACTCTAAAAGATTGTGCTAGTTAATTGTGAGCACGAGCAGACAATTTTGATGTCCCGGGGCGCTGTCATGTGCTGCCTTCACTGTGTGTATTGCAGATGATCTCTCTACCTCACACACAGAAATTATTTTCTGCTCTTGAACATCGCAGCCCTGTCTGGGGCTCAGTTAAACAGTGGGGCCATGGGCTCCTGTTTTACCTCTGAAGACATGGGCTGCCTTAACAGGGGACCGATCTCATTGAGGACCTCCTGACGAAGCCAGTGGAGGTTTGTAACCCAGAGGAGGGGCTGCCCCTGTCATCTGCCGTGCTGCTCACCAGTCCTGCTGGGTGGCACCTGCAAAGTGCCCCGTAGTTTGCTCGTCAGGTCTGCTCCGAGACAGGCCAGGACGGAAACAATGGAGGCTTGTCCAGTGTCACCTTCACCCCAGCATGGCAGCTGTCCCAGCCCTGCGCTCCCAACTGCCTCCCATGAGCAGCACTGACCTTGCCAGCCTGCTCGTACCCCACGTTGCGGGCACACTGCTGCCTGCAGGGAAGATTTTAAAATATACGCCCTAAACGAGCTGGGCCTGGTACCTGAATGAGCTGCGTGCAATACTGGAAGTGCTTAACTATGGTTATATCGAGGCTGTCGTTCCCCGTGGTCAGGGGCAGAGGGCTGCCGGCCACACTGGTGCCCACACCCGTGTCCTCGGTGAGAGCTTCGCTCAGGTGGCCTCTGGCTTCTGGGTGCTCCGTCCTGTAACTGGGGAGGGATGAGGGAAGGGACGTCAGTGCAGGGCCGACCGCCGCCATGGCAGACACACACACACACACACACACACACACACGTGCGCTCACTCAGGGTGATGAGCAACGAGCACGGCAAAAGAGCTGAAAGCAGCCAGAAACTTTACGATGAACACATCATATCACAAAGGAGCAGTGCTGCCCTGGCCGGGCACGGACAGCTGTCTGTCCCCTGACTGGTTTGCCTCGGGAGATGTGACGCCCTCACCAGCAAGCCTTTTTAATCCCCAGTTACTGGCGCTTGGTGGTGACAGTTTTCTTCCATCTCTTGGTGAATCATCTCCCCAGTCACTCTGGATCAAACACCATAACAATTTGTGCCATCCCAAGCACCGAGCTGCTAAGAACTGCTCTGCGCTTTTGATGTCCTCTCAGTACCAAATTTAATGCTCATTGCAGAAGGAAAAGAAAACCACTGCTGGAGTAAGAGACATGATGTTTTCATATGCTGTTTTAGGCACAATATGTACATCTCACTTTGCCAATTGTTTCTGTAAGAGCGTAAAGCTAGTCTCACTGTGTTTTAAATCATTATTTCCAACATTGTCTTGTACAAACGGTCCTTCCTGCGTTTAAATGCAAAGCCCAGGGTCAGTCCCCGGATGGCAAGTGTATTTGGCTGCAAGTTCAGAAGGTTCAACACTTGCAGTCTTTACACTGAGTTACACAATCACACATCTGAAAATGGAAGCGGGAATCTACAATGTCCAGGGATGAGCCAGAGGGGAAAAAAGGGAATTTTTAACTTCTACTTTAACGTAAAAGATTTTAGTTGATTTCTGAGTTAGCTTATAACTAACTTAATTTTTGCTGCTAAGGTAAATTGATGCTAAAGTGCCTGGTTAAAGCCAGATCCTTAAATCAATGCAGACTGAACTGAGGTCAGAGTGCCAGTTTAGCAAGCAACGCATTTTTCCAAACTTTTCTTCTCACCAAATTTTATTCTGGAAAGAGGATATGGAGTGATATTATGGGAACTGAATGATCGTCGCTTGTTTGTTTCAAAATTGTTTCAAACAAGCCACGATAAGCTGCGAGAAGTACAGCTCCCTGGTTGGAAAGCGCGGGGTCCTAGGGAACCATGTTCTTTTCTTTTTTCCCAGCTCTAGTGCCACTTATGTGCCTGCTGGGCATCATGTTGGCTCTGGGGATGCAAACATGCTTTTAGGATGTAATGATTGAAACACAGCATCTTAAGGTCACACGACAATGGCAGACCACAGCACGAACATCACAGCCTTTTTTTTTTTTTTGGCTTTTTTTTTTTTTTCTTCTCTTTTTTCTCAGAAAGACCAAAAGTGATGAAAGAAGGGCAGGTAACACGCAGGGCCATGAACAGAGTACCAGTCATCACTCTTACATTCCAAAGGAAACCTACACCATGCTGCTTAAATCTGGCCCTGTGTTACTGTTACTGACAAGCTTAATCCACTGCAAAGACTCATTCGGCTAGAGAGAAAAGACAAAGGGAGGGGGGAAAAACCACAGAGGAATTAGTAATTACATCCGAGGAAAGCCAGGTCCAAACCTATGTCAAGGAAGAGGCTCTGCCAATATTGATATCAGCTTAATTTAAGTTACCCTTCTCCTTTGGAGGACAGATTGCGTATATTTGAACAGGAAAAAAATGATTCTGGAAGCTAAAGATTTTGTAAGCAGCAGCCACGGGGAACCCTCTGACCCTATAAACTCAGCAAGGATTAGTCAGTCTTCCTTGAATAACGTGTGCACCGGGATCCCCTGTCAGCAACAAAAGCTAGGGTATCAGTTCGGCGTAAGCGTAGCTGGCAGTTACTACAAACTTACCTATTCTTCTCAATCTCAGTATCTGAAAATACTGAGTCTGCACCTCCTCCACCATTACAAACCTCCACACCACCACCATCCTCATCATCAAAGTCAGAGGTGTTCAGGAAATCAAAGCTTTCTAAAGCACTTTCAACTGTTAGACTTAAACTGGAGGACCTGCTTCGGCTTACTGCTGGCTTGCACTGCAAAGGCAGAACAAACCAATGAAAACCCCAGATATAAGCTACTACTGAAAGAAAAGAAAAAAAAAAGCATAAAGCTTAAAACTTTCAAATTCTTCATTTTATTTTTAAAAGTTCATTTTATTGGGTGTTTCATTTCAAACCTTCATATTCATAGCACATACAAGCAAAGCCTGAGAACTGGAAAACACTTCCCTTCCTCCTCCCCTCCCCATCTCACCCCTTCTCTTTCCCAAAAGAAAACCCTCAAAGGCAAAATTTGGTGTGTTTTATAGAAACAAGAAGTACATATTGAATCCAAGTGACGCAGCTTTCGGCGTCTTCCAAAAGGAGATATGGCAATTAACGCACTGGAAGTTCAAAGGGGAAGGCACTTTCAATAACCACTGTTCTTAGCTACGGAAGCCAAGTTATATGTACCCAATGGCACTATCAGATTTATTCCAGATGTAACTCCAACAGAGCTTAGCCAGAGATGAATTTGGTGCCATATCTGCGGATTTATAATGGGGTGAGAGGACTTTTGTGGCCTTTGAAGCCACACGGCTTATCAAGGAAAAGCCAATCATGTGTTGTATTCCTAGCTGACAGAGAAAGGCAGTACTGTAACTCAGGAATTAACAGCGCTAGAGAGAGGGGAAGCCATCCCATCTCCCTGCTGGGAAGAAATGTGACAGAAGCCTTGCTGTTGCTGTAGAAAGTATCAAAGGCCTTGGTCCCATGTGGAGATTCATCAAGACGTGCCCACAGAGTTGCTTCCAGGGTCACTTTGCAGGATCAGATGTAACTCGAGGAATCACCTCTGCCAGTTTGTGCAATGACTTCACCACCTTTAGCACTATGTGATTATTTGATCAGAAACAGCCAGGAGCCACAGGTGCCATTCCGCAAGCCATATCTTCCAGGCCCAGGCAGAAGCCAGGACTTTGTCTCAGCTTGTAGAACGAAATGCATTGGGCTCTGAGTTCAGACTCAGCACCAGCTCCTCTAGAGCCAAGGAGGCTTGGACTTTTGTTTCCAATTTGTTTGCACACAATATTAAGGTTATAATGGTCATCCGTTAGCACTTAATGATGCTTGACACCTTAAGCTGACCATACAGTCATTAGCTGATCAACCACCGTTCCCAACACCTCTGTGACACAGCTGGGTGCTGTATCCCGCTTCCTCTGCAGCACCAATGGGTTTAACTACCATTTCTTTCAGGACTGGTAGTGCAGCTTCTTCAGGCAAAAGCAAGAGCAACGTGTGGGCTTCTCCTCTTCTCTGCCCATCTGATATGGCCAAGAAAGATTTCTTCACCTGCAGCTGGATTCCAGCTCAACCTTTTTTGCACGGGGAGCCCAGTACGGCTGCTGGTGATGCTGAGTGTTGGTCTGTGAGCTGATCAATAGGCAGCACGCAGACATAAAGCAGATCTGAAAAAGGCGTCCTTCTCCTGTGTGCAGGAATCCTGTCTGCACACGTCTGTCCTCTCTCTTCCCTCCCATCCCATGTCTGTCCCTTTGTAACTTCTGATAAAAGCAGTGTAAATCAAGTCTCCATCGTGCCTCTGCTGTTTGCATAGTTGACCTCTTTGTACAAGCTGCAGAGCAGCCACTAAGTTAAAAACTAATAGTAATGGTAGCTTTGCCTGCTCGAACCTCCTTGGGAAATAGCGCAAGAAACAGGGGCTGCAGGCTGTCAAAAAAGCACTGAATTTGGGAAAGTACCATGCAGCTGCAAACACCAACGGAAACAAAGACGTTAACAAAATTTCTTTGTAAAAAGATAATGCTGAAGGACAAATGCTTCCCTCCTTCCTCCTCAGCTGTGTTTTTTAAATGATGAGG
The DNA here is from genome assembly GCF_028858705.1 of Grus americana. Classification (NCBI taxonomy): domain Eukaryota; kingdom Metazoa; phylum Chordata; class Aves; order Gruiformes; family Gruidae; genus Grus; species Grus americana. The sequence goes on from NC_072853.1 coordinate 65,853,340, forward strand.
CTTAAATGACTAGCACACCAGCTTGCATATGAATATGAAGCACTTGAAATGATTATTTCCCATATAATACTCTTTGCACAGTAATGCGTCATGAGTTATTATTCACGGGGGAGATACAAGTCACAGTGATCGGCAGTAAACATATTAACAACACACATGCAGAACCCTTCTATTCTTCCTAATTTTCAACATGTTCTGTCCATCCTGGTGTAATGACAGGATGCCTTTCATTTTAAAAATGGGTGGGGAAAAAGGAAAAGGCTTGGAAAAAGCCTTGGTGATGTGGGGACGGCAGCCTTCAGTGAGACTTGTGCTTTCAAATCCCTTTGGCAATTTAGGAAATTCAGGCTACAAGGCCTGATCTTCAGCTGGTGTAGTTTTACACAGCCTTATTGAGTTCAGAGGTAGTATCCTCAAATACACCCACCAAGGATGTGACCCATAAGATTTTAAGGGCAGATGGCTGGCTGTAATCTGATCTCCAGCATGGCACAAGCAACAGGTTCACTAGTGGTTTCTTCAGAGAAGGCTTTAATTTAATGACCTCTCTGCCATTGCACCTTTTTCTCTCTCCCGCACGTTTCGAGTAGATTAAAAGATTCATTGCTTGAGGATACAAGGCTATGGTAAATACATTGCAGTAAATTTTAAAAATGCAACACTGTGAAAGGATGCTCCAAGCAGGAGCAAATCTACTGCTACTGAGGAATTTTACTGATCTCCAAAAACTCTACTTTGATGTCTGCGAGGAAGGGGACTTGATTCTACCCGCTCAGATTTTCTTTAGGGTAGTATTTTCCGAAAACGTACTCACTTTTAGGATGTCATCCAGATGCATTACTTCTTGGTCCAGGTCCTGAAACTCTTTATACTGCTCTTTATGGGGCTCAAGAGCTAAGAGAAGCCCTTGCAAGGCTTCTTCAATGCTTCCATCAAGATAAGACTTATATCCTTCTGACTCCCCACTAATCGATCCCTCACACGGCAGCCTCTCTGGGGTCATGGGTGTGTCTGCTGACGTAAGCCTTTTTACCAGCTGCTTTGTGATGTTGCCCTCATAGGTATCCAGCTCCACAGGCTTGAGCTCTGAACCTTCATCCGTGTCCTGCAGGAGAGACACCGGGACGCTTGTCTCTATAAAGACACAATCACTCCCAGCGTCGGAGGTTTTTTGGCAAACTTCAGGAGCTGCCCTTGGGGGGACCTTGTTCTCAGCCACTGCTCCCTCTCCCTGGAATGATGGCAGGTCCTTCGTCTCAGCGACAGAGTCTCTGCGGGAGTCACTGCTGCTACAGTCCAGGCTTGAGCTCTTGGAGGACTTGAGAGCTCGGTGTTGGGTGGGGGTCGCAGTGATGTCAGGGCTGGAGCTGACGTGAGCAGAAGAGGATTCTGCTGCATTGGCAGGGGACATGCGGTCTTCATAAGGCAAGTCGCCAAAAGTGAAAGAAAGAGGTCGCTTCTCGGTGGTTGCTGTTCCATTTTCAAAGACATCATCTGGCAAATTCGACTGAAAAGATAATAGAGAAAGAGAGAAAATGTTTTTCATGTAGCACTGGAAAAAGGAAAAAAAATACAGTATGTGCCCAGGAAAGAAAAAATGCAAGGAAAAAGATTAAAGAAGTATTCAAGACTCGAGAGGTGGGGAAAATATTTCAAATCCTGTTTCTCTTTCATCTGGCATGGCTCCTGATATCAGCAGGAAAACTGCTGGAAAACTTGGGCTCAGCATCTCTCTGGTAAGCAGAGAGCTCTAGAAAGCGAGTCCCAGAACAGAGACCCAAATTCTGCTCGTCCTACCAGATTCCCTCAGACAGCATTTCCACTGCACTGCTCTGGTTCCTGCAGCAGATCTCTTTTTAATGGGATTGTACTTAAGCCACTTTGGCTGCATTTTTATACCCATTATAGATTTCTGTTGCATTTATTTTCTGTCTTCTCAAATAGAAATCCCTAAAATTTAACACAGTGTGCTCCAAAAGTTTCTCTAGTGTCATGGCATTTCAATGGTGATATTACTATGCTATTTCTTTTCTGTTGAAAGTATGTTCTGCATGTGGCATGGATATCTCTAATAATTGTACAACATGAGTTACACAGGAGTCCTGTTCAACATGAGTTTCTGCCGGAATGAAACAGAAAAATTTGTGGTGATGGTGTATTGACCAGGACATCGACCATTTAGGAAGCAAAACCAGCATAGACAGACCCAAAAATGATCACAGCATATGCATATGTTCATCTCTCTGACTGACCTATAGGGAAAAATCAGTATAGGAGTCGCAACCTGCCTATCTGATCTACAAATCTTGCTTTGTTATGTGACCAGCTCACAAAAATGTACAGCACAGATGAAAGGCAACTACCATTTTGCTGACAATTTGCTGGAAAGAATTGTAGGCATTCATGTGTTGGTAAGGTGCACAAGATTAAAGTGTCCAAAACTTGCATCTTTTTTTCCCCAGTACTATTAGCAGCTTTTTTCCCTAATCATAACTATACTGAAAGGCTCATTTCTTCTTTCCCCTGACATGCGTATGCTTTTAGCATCTGAAAGTCATGTTACTAGGCAAATGTATAACATCAGTCAGTGTAGCAAGCCATTTTTAAGAATACCATGTTGGCTTGTATTCCTGCCCTGCTCTCCGCCCACAGATAGTTGGCTTCTGATCATTATCCCTGTAGAAACCAAGAGGAACTTTGATTTAATGCGAGCAGCATGGGCTCTCAGAGTCATGTTCTCCCCTCTAATCAGTCAGCAAAATGAGTGAGTTGCAACAGACAGCAACACATGCAGCATGCATGGGAGTGGAGATGCCACACAGGGACTGAAAAAATCCTTCACCAAACAAAAACCAGGACTCACATATAGCTCTAGCCCTGCTTTTGGGCTTAGCCTGAGCGATGGCAGGTCACTAAAAGAGCGACTGCGACGAAGCTTGTCAAAGAAAGTGTCTTGCAGAGCATCTAAGATTGTCAACTTTGGCCTGTCTTGCAGGGGATGCAGCCATTTCTTCAACAGTTAAAGCAAACAGGGTGTGAGGAAGTGCAAGTCAAAGGAATGCTTTGTAGCAGAGTTCTAAATTACAGGCATGGGATGCAGCACTTGTAAAATTCATATCTGTACAGATGGCATATTCAGCTTAATTCACAGTCCTGATTAAGCATTCAGAATTTGATTCATGCAAAAATGTAACAGCACCCTGTGAATACCTTCGGTACAGGGACAAATTTGACCATGGGATGCATTAAAAATACTAGTGCTATAATGGTTGTTACTGTTACAAAATGAACATTTTTAAATTTAAAGATTATTCAAGTATTATAGCAGTCAGGCATGAAGAATAGGTATGCAATAATTGGCATACATTGTTTCAAAGATGCCACGACCACAGTCACATTTTAGGATTAGCAGCTAGGAATGCACTTGCTCTATAAGTATTTGTAAGGGTAACCTGCTGGAACTGGGGAAAAAAGGCCTAGACGTGTAAAGCAACGAAGCGTTTGCAGTGTTTGAACTGCTCTAGGGCTTTTCATTATATAAACATGAAGCCAAACAGAGCTTACAAAGAATGAGTGGTCCTTGAAGGTTGGCGTTTCTGGAGTGCCTTGGCTGTACATGGACATTCTCCTCTGGAGAGCAGATGCCTTGCTCACGTTTCCTGTGGATGGGGTCAAGTCTTCAACATCGAAGGGGCTACAGACACACAGGCAGGAAAAAAAAACTTTGTTAGACTGAGTGAGAAGGAATTTCAGGTCCACGGGAAAGATTTTTGAAAAGGTGGTTTATTAGCATATCAGACCCCAGAGGTAGCAAGTTTTTTAACAGAAGTGTTTAAAAGAAAATGTTGTTAATTAGACAGCAGGCTCAGAAGGGTGGTTTTCAGTTCTGATAAAAGTGTTCTACTCTCGGAAATCATTTACGTAGTGTAGTTTGACGTTTTTCTTCTCACATGACAAGTATTCTTGGATTTGAGTTGCCAAGTGTCACACATACTAATGAGAAAGGTGCTCCACTATTGATAGAGCTGTTGCATTATAAAAGAAACCAGTAGCTGTTATTGCTGGCTTCGTGTTTGTTGCATTACAAGAAACAGCATACGTGACTGCAGAAGTTAAATGCATCAATGCTTCTTCAGAAATTACATTTATCCACTTCATTAAAATGCAGTGAGAATTGGGTTGGAATCCTACCACCATCAGCTTACCTATGCTGACCAATGCAGACAGACAATGCTAGGAGATTCCCCACCACCCTCATGGTGTATGAAGCCCTGAAAAGCTAGCTTTTAAAGATGGGCCAACTTCTGAACTTGGCTAGCATAAATCCAGGGCAACTCTACTGAACTTTATGCTAATATTAACAAAAATTAATGAATATATAAGGACTCACTTATGTTCCTTTCTTGAGCTTGGGGAAGAACTATACACATCAGTCAATTCTATGATCTCTCATCACTATATTTCATGTGTCTTGTAATGTCAGTACTCACCACGCCTATTGGAACAGCTGAAATAGGCACAACTAAGAAACTAGGCACAACCTCATTTGCCACAAGTAATATAGGAGTACTCTGGCTGACCATGAAGTATTTCTCATCTCCCAACCTTGGGCCACAATTCCTTCCCCCATCTGCCTCAGCAGGGAGCAAAAAGAAAAGAAGGGAGCACATGGACCTTTTCTCTTTGGTTGACTTTTTACAACTGCGTGAGCAACCAACCAGCTCTACTTACTACCAGGTGATTTCAAGGTTCAGCTTTATTGTGCCGAGGTCGTTAATGTCCACTGCAACCACCTGAGGCCGAGCTGCAAATAGGTCTTTTGTCTCACAGGTAACACTTCCCACAAGGATGTGTGTCGCAAGTCCTTTAACTTCAGTGACCTGTAAGAGACAACAACATGATATCTAGGACCACATAAGACATTGCAATCCTTAATTACATGGCAATGGTTTTGATTTTCTGGCCTGGACCCCTTCCTAAAAGGCTTCTAAAATATGACTATACTTGTGACATCTTCATAACTTACAGGAAAATTCAGATTTATTATTTTTTAATAAATGCATAGGTGCATATGATCATGCTTCTGTGTTTTCTTTATGCTTTTATGGGTGTCAGAGAGAGAACAACCACACTGGCTCAGACCAAGTGGCTATCAGACCAAGTGGCTATCAGACCTTGTATTTGGTCTTTTGCAGTGACCATAAGCAGAGCCCAAGGGAAAAGTAGGAACAGAGAGAGCATATTGGATATTTTCTTGTCTAATATTCTCTCAGCAATTAACAATTTTCATGTCAGGCAATCTCCTGATGTAGATGGCCTAGTTAGTAATTCCCAAGGGAGCCCTATTCTATGTATTTGTCTCCTGTAACTCTGGGGAAACGATGGGATGGAGCAGTGATGGAAAGACTCCAGTTTAGGAGGAAAAGTCACTGCTGATTGATAGCAGTTGTAAAAATTGTTCTTTCCCTGGGGGACAGGGCATGGAGTCAGAGGAGCTTTCATTAAGAAATTTTGGGAACTGCTATGCTCTAGGAAGCTGCCAAAAAGTCAGAGTGGTTTTCCTACGCACCCCCATCTCACCATGAGCAGAAACCTCACAGCATTGCTACCTCACAGTGCAGCACTGCAGTTCTGCACAGGGTGGTGAGACTGGACCTCAGGACGGTTCTTGCTTATGCCCAGCTGGCCTTTGTGTGTGTTCAGATGAGAACCCTGTGTATTTCTCCAGATCAGAAGATGCTGCTCTGTTATCTGAGCAGTACTGAAAAACTCATTAGTAGTGGGATTTTTTGGTTTGGGGTTTTTCACTGCTGTTGTTTTCCTGAATACTGTTAGCAAACATGTTTCTAGTGTTCCCTTGTGTCCTGGTTTTGGCTGGGATAGAGTTAATTTTCTTCCTAGTAGCTGGTATAGTGCTGTGGTTTGGATTTAGGATGAGAATAATGTTGATAACACACTGATGTGTTTAGTTGTTGCTAAGTACTGCTTAAACTAAATCAAGGACTTTCCAGCTTCCCATGCTCTGCCAGTGAGGAGGTGCATAAGAAGCCAGGAGAGAACACAGCCAGGACAGCTGACCCAAACTGGCCAAAGGTATGTTCTGTACCATATGACGTCATGCTCAGTATATAAACTGGGAGAGTTGGCTGGGGGGTGGTGATCACTGCTCGGGAATGGGCTGGGCATATCGGTCAGTGGGTGGTGAGCAATTGCATTGTGCATCTCTTGTTTTGTATGTTATTAGTATTATTTTCTCTTCCTTAGCTGTCCTATTAAACGGTTTTTATCTCAACCCACTAATTTTACCTTTCTTTCCTGATTCTCTCCCCCATCCCACTGAGGCAGGGAGGGAAGTGAGCGAGCAGCTGCGTGGGATTTGGCTGCCTGCTGGGAGAAACCATGACACCTTGCTTTGGTGCGAATAATTCGAGCTGCTGGAGAACAATGTGAGGCAATGTGTTAGTATGGCTATGACACCAGTCTGGGCAGAGTTAGGACAACCTCTCCTACAGGACTCCCAAACTGATTACAGTCTTGTAGCAGCTACATTGGCAATACTATAGCACTTCATTCTAGTAGGTGTGTTGGAAATACTAATGATGACTCATTTCCATAGAGTTTTATGATCTGCTGTTGCATTTCTGCCCATGGTGCACGAGAAGGCAGCCTCCTGACTCCTGCCTTACTTGCAGGCAAAGGAGTTTTAGCACACGTACCTTAATGGAGATCAGTCCAACAATGAGAGGGAGGAAAACCATTTCTTCTCCATCCCAGCTTTGCTTGCCATTCACTTCTATTTTGCCTTTCAGTTTCCATCGCTGGCGACCATAACGCATGAAAATCTGAAAAAGAAAAATCCTCTTATTTTCTTGAGAAATCTGTTTTCTTGATGCACAAATATCAGAATTGGGGAAAGGGCCTGAAGTAGGTTGGAAGAGTTAGTGGTGTAGGTGTTGCCCTTCTGCTTCCCATTGAGCCAGAAGGAAAAGGTCTATCCTGCAGGATCTCTGCCTCTCAGCTCTCGTAATCTCTCATTTTGGTAAGGCACCCCTCACCCCCAGCTTTCACCTTCAAATAACTAGATGATTGATATCAAAGAAGCTGCAGGAGTTTTAACTCTATTTACAGGGACAGTAGCGGGGGTAGGGGGGAGAAGGGGAAGATTTGGGAGGGCAGAATGAAAGCCCCCATGACCTTTCCTAACACCTACAGCTTGCTGGATCTGCTGCCTTCGCAGGCAGGGCAGAGGGTAGGTGAGCTTTTGGCCATCCCCCATCAGAGACCTCCCCAGTTGCAAGACTGGCTGGCTGGTGATGGAAATGAATGAGACCCACAGTGCAGTCACACAATTTGAAGCAGTAAGAGCAGCAAGCCCATTTTGGGCTGCGGGACCAGCTGGGAGAGACCTGCACCAACTAACCGGCCCCGCAGAGGAAGCACACACTGCTTGCAGGTGTGAGAGCGGCAGAAGAGATTTGTTACAGGGAAAGAGACCGGGAACAAATGAATCGATGATCATGACAGCCGGGAAGTACAAGCTGGGGGGATCTGTTATCGAGCCGCTGCAAATTTCTTGCAGGGTTAGCTCTGTTCTGGATTGAGCTGGAGCCTTTATTTTAATCCATCTCCAATTAACCCACTCTTGATGTTCACTGGCACACTTCAGTGACTGGAGATCCTGACACAGCCTCACAGCAGGTAACATCTGGGTCTCAAGAAATGGTTATTCTGCATCTTTCTGCTATTGTGCCTTATGATGAAGTAAAATCTAAACATTCAGTAAAGGATGCTTGCAAGGACTTGTTCAATTTGCTCTGCGTGCATGGGATGGGGCATATGCTTTTTTCCAGAGGAATTAGAAATGTTTATCATGAATAGGACAGTGAGAAGCATGCCCTCATTCTGGGAGACACTTAAAAAATAAGGGGGGTTTGTTTCTGGTTTTTTTTTTTTTAATTATGATTTAAATTATTAAAATAATAATAAAAAAAAGCTTGTAGTTCTTCAAATAGTTATCATACAGTGGTCTGAATATAATTTTCAGGTTTTCTGACATATGCCCTGACATAGGCAGATATAAAGAGAACTGCGAGGTTTTTCAGAGCATATACAGGAAAAATGATAGCTATTTCTTGGGGTGCTTTATTCACTGCAATGTAGAAATCTGCCTTCTTTTGGATTCTTTTGCTATTAAACAAACCATAAAACAATCCAGACGTACCTCGTATTGATCTCCCGGGCAGAGCCGAGCGAAGCCAGCCAGACCTGGGAAAGAAAGAGAAGGAGGGGCTGTGGGAGGGCCTGGGCAGTGCCGCTCTGCCAGGAGGTGTTTGTAACCCCCCTCTTACTGATGCCTTAGCACCCCCCAAAGCAAGAGTAACTCCCCACCCCCATTTATTTTCTTTTTCTTTTCTTTTTCCTTTCCTTTCTTTTTTTTTTTTTTTGGTATACAATTCATTGGGTTATGGTTTCTTGCATATCGAAGATTTGCACTTTCTGACTTTTTTTCGTACGAGAGCTCAAAAGTTTACTTTTGTATTACAATTATAGAAAAAGAAGAAAGAGCTTCTTGATGTCATCTGGCTTCAGAAACTGAGCTTAGCACCCTTACTATCATGATACGTGGGCGAGCTGCTGATTACCACGTAGTGCTTGCTGCTTAACACTAACCAGACTGAGCTATACATTTTAACACAGATTCCTTTTTAGTACATCTTAATAGAACCACAAGAGGGACTTCCTCTGTTTGGCATTTCCATAACATTATCATTTCCATACGATCCAAGTATCTTTCAATAGTAAGTACATCAAGAAACATGACTGACACCTGTAACAGGAGATGTATCCCATCTTTCCCCAGAAGGGGAGTAGTGCAGCAAAACACTTGTGGTATATGCTTGCTTGCTTTTTTATTTTTATTTTTTTAAAGGCAGGGCATGATGGTGCTATTTTTATATTGGCACTGCGCATATGAAATGGAAAGTTTCCTGAGGCTTGTGACCATCCTGAAATCCCAAGGACGTTACCAGTCCCTCTCCTGGCCTTGTGACCTATACTTCTACCGGATGCAACTAGTTGGTTTCCATTAATGTAATCCTCTGCCTCCACAGAGAGAACCTCTGCTTTCTCACAGATCTCCTCAGTAGGTGGCTACTGCACTTGTTTTGTATAAAAATTTACCCAGCTTTGCCGGGTAAGCCTAAAACTATGCCTCTAGTGTTGGAACGCCCAAAGAAACCGGTTTGAGGACAAATACAAAGCCTGTGGCAGAAAAAGGAACGAGAACAAACTTTCTGGGGTCTTTGGGCTGCAGTTATCCTAAAATGCCACGGCTGAACGTATATGAGTGTGTTAAAATCAAGGCAAGTAAGGTGAATGCTAATGTTGGCTTTATTTACCGGGCTGAATTAGTCCTGCTAGCTGGACTGTAGGACCAACTAGGCCCCTGCATGCAGTCATGGCCTGTTCCTGTGGTCTGCGGATCCTCCTCTTCCATTTCTTTGACCAGAAAACAGTTTTCTTCACTCATCTTACTGTTTAGCAGAACAGATAGGCCCTTGTGCAGAGCTCATATTACCAATTCCTTTCTAATTTATTTACTGTTTATAAATAATTTAAGCTTACTAGCACTCCACTGCTGCTTCTCTCTCCCCAGGCATGCTTTTATAAGTGAATTTGATCTCTGCTGGGACGTCACTGAAAGTATCTGAGGAAAATAAAAGGTCCTTTCTTTGCTCAGTGGATGGGGTGGGAGGGTGAGTGGGGAAACACAGCTTAAAACTCCATATGGACATTGTGGAGGCAGTGGCTTGGGCAGAGAGACACAGCAGGAAGGGGCAGGAGAGGAGAACCTGGAACTGAGCTCCTGCAGTGGTCAGCGCTGGTCGAGTCTCTTCATCCTGATGAAGAGGGGGCTAAACACTGATGTGATTACAGGGGATATAGGTACTTTTTGGTAACTGAGTGGCATTTAGGGACTAAATGTATGGTAGGACCTGATGGCTCTATTGTACCATTTCAAATGTCAAGCCTTTGTAAAAGCACTGTCCTGGGCTTGTAATGCAGATGGGTGCAAACTGGAACACAGGAAGTTCCATCTGAACATGAGAAAAAACTTCACTGTGAGGGTGACCAAGCACTGGAACAGGCTGCCCAGAGAGGCTGTGGAGTCTCCTTCTGTGGAGATACCAAAAACCCACCTGGACGCGATCTTGTGCAACCTGCTCTAGGTGATGCTGCTTTAGCAAGGGGTTTGGACTAGATGATCTCCAGAGGTCCCTTCCAACCCCTGCCATTCTGTGATTCTGTGAAACTATGAGATGGGAGGTAGCTCCTGGGGCTTCAGCATAAGCAATTAGGAGATACGGCCATTATGTGGCTGTGGCAAGGTGGCAGGGCCACCTGAAGGCATCAGTTCATGCAGCACATACAGCTCTGCTCATGTGCAGCATGCTGGATGCATGGACTTTGGTGCTGGGCTCAGTGTTGCAGAGCCCCTGGTGCGTTAGGCCAGCGTATCGCTCTCCCTGTGTGAAACAGCTGGGCATTTCACTTCCTGCTGTCCTGGCACTTCCAACATGTATAGGGGCACTTCCCTATACAGCATAACAGGACATGCAGATTCCATACAGGGACTTCTAAATGTTCACACTGGGTTTTCCTGTTTAATTTCAACAGCTGATTACTCCTGAACAGTAATCAAAGCCTGCTGGCAAGTTTATTATCTTTATTTTGAAAAATGATGATGCTTTTTTTTTTTTTTTAAATATCAGTCATAAAAACACAGTGTGGGTCTCCTGCTTCCTGTCAGCACTGTGTACATTGGCTTACTTTCAGTGTAAGTGACAGAGGGCACAAAATAAAAATAACTTTCACTGGAATGGCTATGAACAGATATGCTTTGGGGAGAGGAATGCTTTGATTTTAAATTAGATCCTAAAGTTAGCTGGATGTGCTGCAGTGTAACATAAGGGGGAAGCTTGCTGCATGATCTGTAAGCTTTTGTGCTAGAGCTGTTGTGAGCTTTAGCAATAGCAATGGCTGGATTGTCCTATTGGATTCCTATTCCTAGAGAAAACTATCTAGATAGATATCTTAGATGCCCTAATTAGAGAATACTTAATGATACGACATTTTTCTTTGCTATTTTCCAATTTGGGCTTCTTTACGTTACGAGAACTGTATTCAAAAGTAGCTGTTGTTTGTGGTTTGTGCTCTGCTCCTGCATGTGAGCGCAGCACCTGGCTTCTCAAGAGCTCTTGAGCTTTGCTGGAGGATTTGGGCATTCAAAAGAGAAGGGACCAGTCATTTGCAATGCCATGACGCCTTCTGCAACATGTCCTGCTGTCAGGAACTGTACATCGCACTACATTTACAGCAAGTAAGGAAACGCTCTGAGGGACCTGGCCTGATGCAATTCCCTGCATGACCTCATGTTTCCTTCAGCACGTCCACGCTGCAGTTCTGCTGTGGGTTTTTGTATAGAAATATCTGGCTCAGGCTCTGTGTGTCCATCTTGTAACTTTCCATCTATCCATCTTTGATTGCCTTTCCAGTACCTAAGAGTGGGGGCTTTTAAACCTGAGGTTTGGTGCTGTGGGATGGAGCTAAGAGAACTAAAATAGCTGCTGCACTCGTTTTCTCTAGTATGGAAGCATGGAGTAACTATTTTAACTTGATCTAAGCTGGATCATGTCTCATGCACTGCAACCCTGGGACACAACTAACTCACAACAGTGACAAGGCATGCAGAATCAAAACCCTGTATGAGATTTGTGAGTTCTAAAAACTCCATCAGCAATACTGTGATATTTTAAATGGCAAGATTTCAAGTGAAGAATTAAAAGTGCGTGAATATTTAGATGCTGATTTTGGTTTATAGAACTATTTTCAAGGCAGTGATTGAAGATCCAAAAAAGATCCCCCCACAATCTGTTCTTTAAGACATTGAGTGTTAAAGGGATAACAGAATTAGCAATACCTGGTGATTCACTGAGGCTTCAGATAAAACCGATTCCATTGTATTCAAACCCATAAAGTCCCCTGTCATAAAGACAGTGAATAAACTGAAAGGTGAATACCACCACTGAGTTATCTAGGTGTTTAAATGGTAAACTACCCCCAGGTCTTTGCTTTTTTACATTTGCTCCAAAATAGTAGTACTCAGAATCAGCAAAAGTAAAGGACTTTTAGAAACAGCTGATGTCAAATTAGGAAAGTATTTCGAACTTCAGCTCCATGGGCATTCACATAATTTCCCAGTCACCTTCTTAAAGGATTATGGAAATAGAGGCAAAAGGTACAGCAGCCTTCAAAATTGAATTGCTTTGGCTGTTGCAAGGAGTATTTGAGGGAAGTAATTAGCCTTGAAGATAAGAAGCAGCATCTCAGAAAGTGTCTCTGTAAGCTTTGATGTTCCTGGCTCTGTGATCCTTTCTACCAGGCAGGGGTGTAAGTTGGGGGTATGAAGGTTCAGCAGAGGGTGCAGTGGGGGAAAACCACACCTACCGTAAATACACGTCATGCTAGCATGTCATGATGCCCTCACTAATGTGCAAAGAGACCGCTACCATTCAGGGAGAAAGAAGGAAAAGGTGAAAAGACAATTACCTTTCATCTTGATGGAGAACTCCCCCAATAGGTTTTCCAGCTCTGCTTCTATGGTACACATGTTCTGTGTTGGAAAACAGAACAGGGAGGTCAGACAAACCCTCTTTCTTTTCTTTTTTTTTTTATTTTCTTCTTTTTTTTAAGGTCTATTTGGAAGGAAAGATTCTGTTATGCAGATGAAAGATATTTTGCAATAAAATCAATCTACCAGAGCCATCCTCGCTCTTTAGCTAGGTCTGGCCCTAAAAATGGCAGTCGAGCTATGCCTGCTCGCACCAAAGCTGAATGTAACCCCATGCTCTTCTTCTTTGTGCTCTAATCCTCCTGCTGGCAGAGGGCGGTTGTGGATCTTGAAGCGTAACCTGGTCACTGTCCCAGTCCTCTCCAGCCAGGACATGTGCCAGCAGCAGCTCCATGCCAAAATGGCTCCCAGCATGTTTTTAATCTCTCGAGAAATGTGGACTATGTTAAGTAAAAAAAAAGACTGCGGGGGACAGGTAACAGACCCTCACTGGTTCTTCCTTCAGATTTCGGAAGGCTGTCACAGCTTGTGTGCTGGGATGTTTGCAACACTATTGGACCTTTCTTCATCTACTGCCTGTTTAATAACACTGATGCTGAGCACAGCAAGTAAAACTGGATGGGATGCAGCAGACATCTGTATACACATGGGTTCCAGCCAACCTGCCATCCCAAAGTCCATGGGGTGGGAAAGACATATATATGTATATACATATGTAGAATATATGTAGGTTTGGGGCAGATTCATGCTTTTTTTCATGTGCAGCAATTCCTGGGTATAATCCTGCTCTTCTCAAACATAAACATTATTATTTCAAGGAACCCTTTGGGCCCATGGAACCTGTCTTTGTAAGTCATCAGATATTCACCTGAAGACAAACAAATAAATAATAATTCTTCTTTGCTGCATTTGCTTTTAATTCTTTTATCTGAATGAAATTCTCAGTGAAAATCAGTGGCAAAGTTCCCATGGCCTTCAAACAGCGTGAGAGCAAAAGACTAAACTGATGAGGACATACCTCTGTGTACTCCTTGTAACTCCTGTTGATTTCAGTTAAACTCTCTCGAGCTGCTTTGCTGGCAGGAGACATTGCAAAGGCTTGCTTCATTTTGCTGGCACCATCACAGAGACGTCTTTGGATACAATAGGCTTCATAAAGCTCATCCACCTAGTGGGAACAATGAGGGTGCATTGAAAAAAAACCTGAGAAAACCCAACAAAATAAAACCAACAAACAATGAAGTCATTTGCATTACAAGAAAACTAAGCCAAGCTGTTAGATCCATTGGAAGGGGTGAGCAAACGAAGCTGTGATACTGTTACAGTCTGTGAAAAAGAATCACAAGATAAAAATAGCTTCCACTGTCAAAATCTCGTTACAGCAACACCAGATGCTGCCAGCAATTCACCTGCCTGCCCTGCGTGCCTTTAACCATTGCTACTCCCTTCTTTCCCTGTCTGGGCTACGTACTATCGTAATGGTAGGGCAGGCATGCAGCGAGCTTCTCAAATTCATCGGTGTGGAAGAGCTCTTTCAAAGGCAACTCCAACACCCACACTGCCAAAGGGGACTGGACACATTAAAAGGTACATTTAACAGGGCTGGCACGGTCTCCCGTGTTGCTAACAGCAGCTGTGGATCAAGGCTGTTGCAATATTTGACTAATAGGTAAAATTGGAAGCAGGGAGTGATTTTTTTTTTTTTTTTTAATTCTCACCGCCTATCCTCCAGAAACTGCGAGTCACAATCAGAATCAACGCAAGTAAAGGACTTAGAAACAGTTGATGTCAAATTAATGAAGTTTTGAACTTCAGCTCCACAAGCATTCACATAATTGCCTAGTCATCTTCTCAAAGTCCTTTGGCATGACTTAGGCACCCAACATTTTGTAAGCACTCTGGCAGTTTTGCAAAACCTACTCACACAGTTTAAAGTCTCACCTGAATCCAGCTTCAGAGTGCAATGGATTTACGTGTGTCTCATGCTTTGATTTCTCTTTTCCCTCTGATCCCTGCACTGATTGTATACATTTACTCCATCTGAGCTGTTCAGTGGGAGTCTACAGTGGTATAGCTGGTGCGTGTATATATATATATATATATACACGCACCAGCTATATGTAGTGGTATTTATTTATATAAACTTAATCTGCCAGAAACAGGAGATGTAGGTTTTCTAATCTGACTTTATCAGGGTGAGGAGAAGGAAAGGAATAGAGGAAGCTGTATCTTCTTTCTGCTTCTACTGTCCCTGCTAAGATAGGACAATACTTGTTTTTTACCTAGAATAACTTTTTTTCCTTTGTTATCTCTGACATCAAGCAATCACTCTGTGCCCCATAGTGCTTGATGCTCAACAGTGGGTTTTTTGTAGCGGGACTGGTCTTCCTGACAGCTTCAAAGTGTTAGGTCAACTTTTACAAGGCTAGCTGGGATTCCCAATGGCCGAAGCCTCTGACTTGAGTGACCTCTAACCAAAACAGAGACTGCTTAGCAAAGTGAAAGGGTTCAGCAAAGGATAACGGAGGCACAGGTAGCATTTTGCCATTTCAACGTTACAAAAAAAGCTTCTTGGAGTCATATCTACTCCTATTTCTCTTGTGAATCAGCAAGCTAAAGACAGCTACTATAAATAGCTGTCACTTGGTATTTACTTCTGCCATCAGGGTGGAGAGTTAGCCCGGGGCTGATGTCCTGCCCCTGCCCATGCGAGCGCGGCCAGGACATGCTCATCCGCCCCCCTAAATACGTGGGGTCTGTTGCTGCGCATCCTGTTTTCCTTGCTTTTCCTCCTGTACAGAGTGGCGGTGGGTAGACGGCAGAACGCATTGCCGTGGCCTTGATTCGGTACAGCTGAAAAAGACCTTCTCTGCCATCAGAAACAAAGATGTTTCTTTACCTGCCCAAGCCTGTAAGCTTTAGCGCAGCACGACTTGGTTCCTTTTGTCTCTGTTGCTGTGGGTTACGGAAAGTGAACTGATGTACGTGGCAAGCTTGAGTAATACTGACCAGTGTTACCTCTTGTTTGGTGCTTTTCAGTCCTATTATAAGCCCAGAAACCATTAGCTCTGAGCAGGCTGGAGTGGGAAGGACTTGAATGGAAATGTTCTTTAAGCACTAATTTTGCCATTCATGTCGCCAGCAAGAGAGAAGGTTGTTTGTGGAACAAAATTTCAGTCTATCACCTGATGATTTTTATTTTTTTTTTTGGCTCCAAGAGTAAAAGAAGACTGAAATTAAAAGGTTTGGATGGGTTGTCATAATTGGAGCACTTCAAGCTGCGCAAATGCTTTTCAAATGACTCTCAAAAGACATTTCATCCGTCAAAAATAATTCATTCTTTTGTCAGGCTCAGAAAAGCAACTAATTGCTAGCAGATATGTTTATAAGTAAGAGAATACATGCCATGGATTTTGTCCAGCTCTAAAATGTATTAGTATAAATCACAAGTACCTCTACTGAATATTCTCACCAATGTAGTTAAGTGGATGTGGGCCCCAAACCACGCCGCAGAAGTGTTAGCAGTGAAATCCAGGAATAAATCCAATCTAGCTGCTGCGTACAGTAGAGACAACTGCTGAATTAAATTACTTTCAGATGCAACTCTCTTTCTACCTACAGTTTAACAATAAGCATGCAGTGAAATAGATTTTTCCCAGCAAGTGTCTGACCCTATGTTCTCTCTGTACCTAAAAGTGGGCAGGAGTGTCTTGGGGCATGGCTGGACCTCAGGGGCTACAAACCACGTGGAAACCCTTTCTTTGGCTCCGACCACCAGCCCATCACTGTAAAAATAACGAATCTGGGAGAGGCTTCATCAAGGCAGCCTCCCCAGAGCAGAGGGGCAGCAGAAGGCCAAGGGTTTGTTTTCCTAATAAACGTAGGAGCAGATGCAGAAGAAAGATGATAGGAGCACTCATTACCTTGCTAATGTGGAACTCCAGCCTTCTCATGTATCTTTCGACCGCTTTGATTTGCTGACGGAAAGGAAGAGGCAGAGGGTGAGGCATATTCAAATAAATCAATAAGACACTGCTACCCTAGCTTTGCTAGTCCCTATGAATCTGAGAAACTCCTCCTTAAAACACACAAGGTTTCGTTGCCCAGGAATCTGGCCTCAGCTGTCCCACCTCACTACCATTAATCTGCTGCTGGCAATGGAGCTCACTGACTTCTGTACCTACTATATTTTTAAACAAAAAAGACTTTTTCTTTGATAGGATTTCCCTAGTTTTTTGAATTCTTAAAAAAGCAAAAAAGAAAAGATCAAATTGTCTGGTAACCTCTCCCTCGATGGTATTGGCCTGGCTAGTAGATCTAGCTGAGAGAGGTTTCCCATGCCAGCTATGTACATCATATGGATAATAATGCTTCCTTGCAAAACCAGCGTCAAAGAGGGTAACATACCTTATCTAAATCGTACAGGACTCCCTGCAACAGAGAAAATGAAACTGTGATTAATTTTGCAACGTAACAGCACCACGAGAAAGTAATGTTTGTCAGTCAATAAAAATCACAAACAAGACCGAGGCTATTGCATCAATGCAAATTCCCTATATCCCGCTCCCACTCCCTGGCTGCTCCAGCACCTCAAGAAGGTTACTGTGCATCTGCATGATGAAAAAGTGTGACACGTACCAGGCGTGAGTTTCTTTTCATGTCTTTTAACTGAGTAGTCAACTTATCCAGCTCTGTCTGGTGAACTTCCAGATACTCGCTGTAAACACAAACCAGAGAAGGGATGCATGAGCTCTGCAGCACATACCAAGCTGGCTGCTGACCATCCTAAAAGAAAATCTGCACCACAAATGGCTTTCCTCATTCGATCTGTGTTCTGACAAAAACTCATTACGATCATCTGTCCTAAAAGCAGCTCCCTGCTGCCTTTTTGGGAATAAATAGGAGTCACTTATTTAGCTGTGTGTAAGAACTTGGTGTTCTCCTTACGCTGAATGACCAGTTTCAAGTAAGCTAATCTGCTGCTTAGTTTATGGGCTGGTGGCTTCCAGTCACTGCTCTTGTATCTGGCTGGTAAAAGCCCCATTATCGTCTGGGACTTTGTCTTAAGGGTGATATGAGCCTCTGATAGGACTCTAGGAAATTCTGAGGAAAAAAAAAATCTAATGTTGAAATCCCAGCCTTTGGGAGCTTTCCTAGCAATTTGAGTGGAAATGGGATTCTGCCCCCTGTATTCCTGCTTCCTGTACAAATATTTCAGATCTTAAGTAAGTGTTAAAATCCAGGCTCCAAGAGGTGTACGATCCTCTCCTATGATTAAGGATCCCTTCCCTGTTCCTGTGATATATTTCTCTAGGCTCTAAAATGTCATAGAAACCTTCAATCAACAAGCAGGATAAGGGCTCTTACTTCACGCCATTCTTCAGGGCTCGATAGACCTCTTCCATCCTTTTAGGCTGGGGCTCTTTGGGTGTGGTGCTGTTCTTATGGCCCAAATTATGCATCTTCTTCACCTTTGCTTGGGGCTTCTTGAGTGCAGAGGAATTTTCAATAAAGGAGTTACACCTGCAAAATGAACATCAAAGAGGAGGAAAGCCCTATAAATCATGATCTCAAAGGAGCGTAGCTTCAAGAAATCTTCTGATATTATCTCTGCTAGCAGAAACGAATCTGCTTCTGTGCCTGCCATATAAAGGCCTGCCTTTGTTTACAGGTTAAGCCTGGGACACGTGCTGTCAGCTTTTGATGTGCCAGTTGCCTTGCCGAGATACGAATGCCGGTCTGGAAATGCCAGGCTGAGTCTGAGGCTCATCAGACGTTTCTCTGTCTTATACCATGCCTGTCCTGCCTCATATTGCTCAGCCACAGCCATAAAAAGGGCTGAGCTACATCCAGGTGCTAGAAACAAAGGGGAACCCAGATAATCTCAGGCATAAAGCCTGGGGGCTCCTAAGAAAGATTGGGGCACGGTTAAGAGTGTGTCTGGAGGACAGCATCACACCACTGCTCTTGCCTTTGGACGAGGACCTTTTGCCTGCCATTCCTCCTCAATTGCTAACTGGTGGTCTGGCACTCAGAGTCTTCACACAAGTTAAAACTGATTGTAAAGTAGCCTCTGGGGGTAGCAGGGACTGGATGACTTGGTAAGTGCCTGACTCAAAGCCCTAAGTACTGCCTAGCTAAGGGGCGGTGCAAGGAAAGGCTCTGCAGCCCAGCTCTGCCCTGTTTCCAGCAGGACACGAAGGCAGCCCTGCAAGGGAAACGGAGTTGCTTTGAATTCATAGCAGCATGGCAATGAGAAAACTGTCTTTCAGGTAGCAACCGTCTTAAACTGGGGGCGGTGGGAAGTGTATCATGTTCCTGCACATTTCACACGTTGAAAAGATCACTGCATAAGTTAGTAAATTAAAATGATTCTCTGAAATTCTCTCACAGCTCTGAGGCATGTGAGGAAGCCCTGCATTAATGGGGGAGAGGCAACCAGGCACTTGGTAGCTAAGGCAGAGGGCAACAGCTTAGTTATACAAACAATATATTGAGAGATTTTAGCCTAGAAGGCTTTCTTTGGCAAGTCAGAGAGAAGGAAGTCCTCTCTCACCTCTTTTCCACCTTCACCCCCTAAACCCCAGGGGCCCGATTTGGAAATTCCCCTTAGAGAGCACTGCACTTGCCTGGAGCGTCTCTCCTGAAGCCCGCTGAAGCCAGCAAAGGACTGGCTTCTAATAATCCCATTAGGACCTCCTGGAGAGAATGAATGTGATCCTATTGACATGATTTCAGGGAGCCTGGAAGATATTCCTGAAAAACAACAGAAAGCAGGTCAGTGACGATGGAGGGTAGCAGGCAGGCAGTAAGCCAGGACTGCCTGGTGTCCATCAGTCATGGTAGGGGGTAACTGAACCCCATGAGGGGCCGTGAGCCAGGGCACGAATCTGTTCGCGTTGTCAAATTGTCCTGCCTCAAAAATAAAATGGTCCTATTTTCACTTCTGACTTGTAGCCCAGGGTCTACTGAAAATGTGCCAGAGACACAAAGAGGGTCTGGATGTGGGACTGGAAACTAGATGCCACAGCATGATAATCCCAACGCCATCCCTGATTTCTGCCATGCTTGGCATGCTTCGCTCCCAGCCCTGGTGTCCCCATCTGCTAAATCAAGGTGTCCTGGAGATTATTTTGGGAGTGTGCAGAGCTCTTAAGGGGCACTCACCAACACCACAAAGTGTTATTACATATAATAAAATAAAAAAAGAGGGTTCATTCAGCATGAATCAAGTCCTGCAGCTCGCCTTTGATCCTTGCTCATTTTCCCCGTGGCTGTTCCCTCCTGGCTGCTGAGAAGGTAGACGCAGTGGGTGTACGTGCCGTGATGAGAGAAGCATGCTCTCCACCAAAACAGAGGCAAGTAAACAAGCTCCAGGCACCGTATGCTCTGCATTTCATGTGTCCAGGGGGGCCTCAGCACCCAGTGAGGAAACTCTTGCTCTGTGTGTGTGCCCATTTTCAATGCCCAGCTTGGCATCTACACCAAACTAAGGTGATTTCAAACCCACCCACAAAGTGCCGTGGTTCACAACAGCTCCATCAGGTTGCTACTGCCACGAGGGGTAAGGGGGATGCTTCCCTCTTCCTTTCCTCCTTGATCTGCTGTTTTCCTTGTCTCAACCCTGGGTGCTTGCTGCCCTTGACAGACAACGAAGCAGATTTTTTTGCTGCCTTGCTCTTGTGCTGCTCTGGTGAAGTGCATGGCCTCACCGAGCCATCTGAGGAGTATGAGGGCCAGCTGAGGCCAGGCAGCAGGGCAGGGAGCAGGAGGAGAAGGGGGATGCTGGAGAAGGGGGGACTGGTCAGCGGGTGCTGCCAGGGACTGGCTCCCCTGTCCTGCAGGACTCGTCCTCTCACCGCCTCCTTCCTTCCCGGGGTGCCAGCACAGCTACTAGCACCGTTGCACTGAGAAACTAGGCCAGCTTAAAAATAACCTGACAAAAAATGAAAAAAAGAGGGGGGGGTTTAATAATTTTTTTCTCCATTTATTTTAAAAGCTGGACCCAGCCTGCCCCCAGTCCATTTCACTCCAACAGCTGGGCCAAGGGGTGAGTTCGGTGCCGAGGCAGGACGGCACGGCAGGGACTGGAGCTGCTTGCAGGCCACGGAGTTGATGCTCTGTGAAACCGCGACCTACAGCACCGAGAGGGTGAGAGTGAGTCTAAACCACCAACCCATCCCTGTAGACGAGGAGTCATCACAAGCACCCAAAAAAGCAGCCCACTTGTGAAGGCCACAGATTTGTAATGTAAGCCTTCGCAACTGAACGTATTTATTAAAGATAAGCACCAGACCTACGTGGTGCCTGCACGGCAAACACTCACTGCAGAAAGCAAATACATGGGGAAATGTCGTGTGCTGTCCAGTTATGTTTAATTTGTAGCACTAAGCTGGGCAAACACTCTTTGAGGTGACATCAGGCGTCGTGGTGAGCTACTGCTTCTCCGTGGAGAGGACTGCATTGCCCGAGGAGCTGCTTTGTCAGGAATATTTCTGCAAGAGCTCTGCCAGAAATATTTCTTCCAGTCCCAACACTGCCAGTGCTACTGGTAACGTGAAGTTTTCTCTATTGCACAACCAAATCAGCATAAATCTTTCTGTTTCAGAAGCAAGAGCTGCCCCCTGTGACTGGAATGCCATCAGAGATACCACCTGGACAGCAATTAAGGCCAGTTTTCTCCTCCACTGCGTCCAGTAGATAATGGCGCTCCACCGTTCCTCTCCCTGGCCTAGCCTGGAAGCAGCACGTCCAGCTCAGGGCCGTGCCAGTTTATCCACAGTGAGGATAAACCCTTGGGACAGAGAAGTTGCTCTCAGGCAGATCAGTGCCATCAGCACCCGTGCTGGGCAGAAACCCATGGCCAGGAGAGACCAGGGGAAAGGGAGAGGGTGGGAGCAGGAGGGGCTCGGGCACAGCTGCTCCTCGTAGGCTCAGGAGGAACCGCAGTGAGGATGCGCTTTGGCTAATTCACACAGGAGTAAACGTGCTCCACCCACAGCCAGAGATACTTGAGTCTGGTTAATGAGAGCCCAAATTTAGCCCTACACTCATAGAACCATAGAATGGTTTGGGTTGGAAGGGACCTCAAAGACCATCTAGTTCCAACCCCCCTGCCATGGGCAGGGGCATCTTCCACTAGACCAGGTTGCCCAAAGCCCCATCCAACATGGCCAACTCACCCCTAGCTCCTTAAGGCTCTCAGCACACCTCTGCAGGGCTGAGACCCAGCACTTAGCAAAAGCCACTTTGCAGCTTCCAGGATCAAACCTTGCATCCCTGTAGACAGTACAGCGTCTAGCCACATCAGCTGACGTCTAACAGTTCAAACCCCATCAGGAACCACCTCCCAAGAGACAAAGCGGAAACGACCTGCAAATAACCATAAGTCAGTTATGCTGCATGCTGTACGCTACCATTTGCATACAGGATTTGCACTAAAAGTTGGGCCCAGAGTGCCAAGGAGCAGAAAATCCCTTGCAAATGTTCAGCACTGTTTGACAGTATGATTAACACCCCCCAGGACAGCATCTGGAGATCTATGTGGGTAGAAGCTAAACAACACTGACAGAGGAGATTTAACTGCATAAACATCAGCCCTTCCTCAGAAAATAAGGGGAACAAAACCAAACTTGAAGTTGGGTACTAGCCATAACCACACTGGCTATAAAAACTTAATTACTTTAGAATCAAAACACCTCTCAAAATGCTAACATCTCCCACACAATGAGTATCTTCTGTATTAATGTGAATGAAAGATGAATGGGTTTCACTCCAAACAAAATCCTTGTATCCATGTGTGACCACATACACATGCACTGGAAGCGTTTAGGTTTTTCTCTGGCTTTGGGGAAACTGAAAAAAAATTTTGGAAAAGGAATTTATTTATTTATTTTATTTTATTTTATTTTATTTATTTTACTCAAGCACTCATGGCTTTGCAATGCTTTAGTAGCTATGACTTTCCTCAAGATACCAGAAGGAAGTGTGGAAGAAGTGCAATTGAAATGCAAATGGAAGACCTGCCTGGAGCTACTTCTGCTTTGCTTTTGTATAAAATGGTCAGAACTCAGAGCCCAGATAGGCTTGTGCTCTTTCTATATATGATATATAATCTTGGTGATTAATGTATGTTTAATTTCTGTACAGAAGAAAACTGTGATAAAAGGAGGTAACAGAGTCAGAACTGATGAAATCTCCCAGTTCTGTTCAGTTACTTTTCAATTTGTCAGGTTAGAGGTTGACTCTATTGTACAAACACAATCTGTTCTTAAGATTTAAACTTACAGTGCTGACATCTCAGATATTTCCAACTGACCTCACAAAATCACACCGACTCTGCCTAGCAGCAGCAGCCCCTTAGCCCAAATTCACACAGACAGTGGCTGCATACAGGCACCACGTTGATGGATTATTTATGATACCTACATCTAGCAAATACACTTTGAGTGACGAGTATTTGTCACACTGTTGTAATATACTTTGTAGAAGGGGATTTCTTTTCCTGTCCCTTAAGCCATTCACAGACCTCTGTGCTATCGACTAAATAAACCTACCTCTGAATTTAATAATATAGTTGTATTCTGATTATATGCATAGATGTAGTCACTAGTATAATTTCAGTAAGGCTCAGCCAACAAGGACTTATCCAGATCTCTTGCTGACCTGACCAGTATCCCTGTAGATGAACACTACTAAGGGGATTTTGGTGCTACTCCAAGGCAGTGACCAAGTTTCTAAGTCTGCATTTAGTAGTTACCTGATATAATGCCCCTGTCTTCTAGATACAGTACGCATTTTGCTCTCAATATAAAGCATATTGCACATCTGAAGTGGTATTAAATGCTCTTGAGATTCGAGAGATCCACCTCAGCAGTGGACGCAATGAGTACACTTACATTTTTAAATCTATATAGCTAATGAACCACTGATGTTTCATTTTAAAAAGTCATCAGTCTGCTTACTGCTAATATAAGTGTGCGCTGTGTAGGAACATAATTAATATAATTAGTATTGCCCATGCTAAGTGCACGGCAGATGAATGATGAGCCCATAAGCAGAGTCGAGGGATAAGGTGAAATCTCATCAGTACTCTTTCTCCTCCCTAGTCACTGACAGCTTGCAGCAGGGAATGGCAGATAATTGATGATGTCTCTGTCCCCAGGGAAATAAAAGTCCCCTTTCCCAGCTCTCCTTTCAGTCTGGAAACAGGGAAACAGCTGAGCCTGAGCTAATGAGAGGGGAAGGGACCCTCGAGCCCATCACTTGGACAGGGCTGCCCTCTCTTCATCACCCTCAGCATGGACCTCCACCTCCCGTAATGCTGAAATATTTGATAAACAATTTGGACTTCAATCCAAGCTAAGAGAGGAGAAATTCAGTCAGAAACACATTTGCTAAATCTAGACTGACTTTCGCACGGTCCCTTTTTGTTTGCTTTTTCCCCATGACCAATCTGGAGACAATAGTTTTTTGTTCACCATGTGATGAGGGGAAGTTGGTTTTATTACACGTGTGCTAGCAACCACGTAAAGCTGCAATGAATATACCAGTGCTGATGGTGCCCTTGATTCCTCCTGCTCTCTCCTTGTAGCAGCTACAGCTATGTCTTCAAGTCTAGGGTTTGCTGCAGGATGTTAGGGAGCTGTCTGCAGCTGAGGGTTTGTGAACAGAGGCTTCGAGGACGCTTTGGGATTATGTATAATCCTTGATTAAATGGGAACGGGGGGTAGGACTAAGCGAGTGAAGGGACCCTTGATAACCCTTTGTTCCTATCTTATTTTTTTTGTGTGATATGTTTCAAGGCCCATTCAGGATTTAAGGAGCTGAAATCCCTACAGTGAGATGGTTTGTATGTTGTTGCCTTTGCTGATCTGTGGTCTGCAGGCTGTCCGTTAAAACTTGGTGGTAATTATTTAGGTTAAGGTAAGACGTGGTAGTCCACTAAACTGCTGTGAGTGGATTGCTACAGAAGTCAACTGATTCTGTGTTGCATGCTAGGAACATTTCCTACCTGCAAACCTGGGGTATGTCCAACAAATGAACTGGTATCTTCTTGAATAATGAAAGAAATGAGTATGTTCCTCTCTCATCTATGTCAAAGTCTACGTTCTGCTTATCAGACTAGCTGGCCAGCTTACAAAGGTAAAAACTTTCAACTGCAGTAAGATCCCATTTAGGACTGCGCATCTCCAAAAGAATAAATCCAATAACAGAAGAAACCGATTACACCCTAGAAGGCATGTCCTCCTCCCAACCAGCCAAGTCTTTCTGCTTCGCACTCATAAACCCAAAGAGCACAATTCAATTCTAAACTCACTCAGGCTCAGTTCAATGCTAAGCTCATTCAGTACGCCTTCAGCTGGTGTCGCTTGCTTTTGTAGCCTAAAGTCTAGTAATTTTTAATATTCATTTTCAAACTTCTTCCTTCTGACTTAATTGAATCACCCTGGCAGTATGAGGCCAGTGTGGCCAGTAGCCCAGATAACAACCTGGAATTTATGGTTTCCATGTTGCCTAGACTCCTAGAAGGCAGAGAGGTATGCATCTTGGACGATAATGTAGACATTCTTGTGGATGTTTTTTTAATATAAAAATTTGGCAGTAATATATGGGTAAGAGCTCTCAGGAGCATTATAAAAACTTTCACAAGAAATTTAATTCTTTCATACGAGTTTTTACACTTTTAGGACAAAAACTCTTAGGCATTAGTGCACAGGCTCATAATTACTGAATGTGCCAGGAATATTTCCGTGGGATGGGATCTCCTGGAAGCAACTGTAGAAAGCTGTCTTCTGTTGGTCATTGGATTACATGAATTAAGACTTTCATGGCACATTTTAGGCTCCCAGTGATTGGGCTGCTATTTCCTTGTCCAGGGTAGCATTTGCCAGAGTTGTACAGACATACATCTGAAGAACTATTCTTGGTTGCCTGAACAAAATCATGTGCATTTGTTCCATCAAAGTCCAAGGCTATGAGATATTCCTAAATAGCAGCATATGGCTATACTGACAAGCACACTTCCCAAGCCTACATCAGCCGGTGAAAGGCCAGCAGATCTGTGAGCTTCAAACGTTAATTTTAGCATACAGAAAAAGAACCACGTGGGCTTACCAGCGTGGCTGCGGAGAGAAGTATTGCACTGAGAAGGAGCTAAAGTGACATGGCTCCCTCTCTTTCAAATGGGAGATGTGGGAGCACCCGGGTCATGCTTGGGCAGGCATCAAAGCCATTGATAGCCATGTATTCCTGCCCCAGCACAAGGAGGCAAACTTCTGTCCCATCTCTTGCACCAACAAGAACCTTAGTTTAGCCCACGGCAGCTCACGCTGCCCACGCTGGCAGCCTGAGGTGGGTCTCTTCTTCCCCCTGCCACGGACATCCAAGCCTCACCTCCCATGCCACTGACTATCCAGTAGGATTTCTCTGAAGGCTTGTGCGCCCTTCTCACCGACAGCTTTATCCGCATCAGTGATGCCTGCAGTGATTCTATCTTTTCTTAGTTGTATTTCAATACCTGCAGTTTGGGTGGATTTGGTTTTTACAATGCACAAAGAAGCGTTTATGTAACTCGTGTATCTTTTATAGCTCTGCTTAAGTCCATAGCTGGGAGCTCTGCTTTGCCACGCAGAAACCCCTGCAAGTGAGGACGAGGCACCATTACCTGTTTCTAATAAACAAAAATGTTAGGTTTGGGTACTTCGGTACCAAATTTTAGCTTTTGTTTCAAATAATATTTTTCCCAAGACTTGATACTAACAGCAAGACTTGTACTTTATGGTCTCATTTCCGGAAGAACATTTTTTATGTTGTATGTAAGGACATTTTCAACTCAAATCCTACAGTATTTGCTAGGTCCTCACTAGACACCCTGAGCAGAAACACAAGTTGTCTACCATCTGGAATAGCTCATGCTGTTTGTTCTGCTCCTCCTACCCAAACTGGATGAAGTACATAAACCAAAAAGCAATAATAATAGTAAGAAAAAAGCTAACAATCTGGGTCAATAGCAAAATGGTAAAGAATATGTGGCTGTAAATGTATAGGACCTGATACCTGATGCTCCCACCGCAATATAGCTCCATAAATTCAGTAAGCATTGGTCGTCTTTCACACCAGTCTAAGTTCCAAAGTCAGTGTGGGGACTTTTAACTTCATCTTTTATTTTTACTGTAAAACACGCCTTTGGCTCTAACACTCATCACCTCACTAGCACAGAAATAATGAACGGTGGTGGCTCACGTAAAAGCAGCACCCTTCTGTGTCGTACCATGATTAACTTTCTTCCTGCCCTTTTTGTAGCTACTCTTTCACCAGAGCTCTCCGTACGTGCCCCGTTTCCCCGGCCGAGGAGCCGCAAACTGCCCTTTCCTCAGCTTAACCTCCCCCCAGAGAAACCCCGACAGCGCCGCTCCTTACCCCTGGTTTAGCACGTGCCGAAAACATAAGGAGAGGGAAATGCAAATGAGTTATTTTGCTGTAATAAACCCAAGGAAAATAAGTTTGATCTTAAATGGCTCGCGTGCACGACAGATGGTTTCGTGGTAGCTGACCTCGTTTTTTACAGTTCCACCATTTGTTTCGCGCTGGCGGCTGGCGTGAGCGTGCGCACGACCCCCACGTGGGGCCCTCCCTAGTGCCGTTCCCTTAGAGCACTAGGCACACAGAGCAATCATATTCAGCTGGCATTAGCATAGATAAGCAAAATTTGGTCTGTAACAGTACGTATCAGCGTGGCTGAGGGATCAGAGTCCGGCCGTCTAATTAGCTTTGACGTTCATTCATTTCAAACCCACCCTGGTATGCAGAATTATCTTTGATTAGAAGTCAAGTCCAATTCTACTCATCATTGATTATTCTTTATGTCAATTAAAGAATTAATTAAAAACAAAGCCCCCCTGCTGTTCAAGTGCTGGCAAATAATCTAAAGAAAAAGCATTTCTGAAAACCAATCCAGGATGATCATCTCGGGCTTTAAACCCACCGTGCACCGAATCCGTGACGGTGGTCAGCGCGAGTGACCTGCACATGCGACGGATCACGCTGTCATTCTGGCAGCGCTATGTGGGAGTAAACATGGAAAACGTTGTGCTGCTCTGTTATCTATCCCTATATTAGGAGATAAACTACGAGGAGCAATCTTGTGAGATGTAGTAAGACTGTCAGGATGCAAAACGGGCTGTGGGAATTACTCTGTTTAGCAGCAGCCTGGCTACTTCTCTACCTCTTTCGGCATATGCCGCTGAACACTGCCTGGCTGACCACGCGCGTTGAGTGGAATTTCAACTTCTCAGCTCAGATCACAAAAAGTGATCAACCTATTCTGCACTGTCGGGACCATTAGCAGTAGGGGAATCATAGGAAACCAGAGTGGTACTGGTGGTGTCCCTTGTCCCTTACTGACCAACAGTAACATTTGGGCGAGCCCAAGCGAGTAAGATCTGAGAAGAAGTGGGGTAAGTCAGCCCTGATGTTAATAGATGCAACTCTGGTGGGAGTCTTTTGGCAAAATCCACGATGACAGTGAGCAGTGACCTAAATTTGTATGATGTCAAGTGTAAGCAGTAGAGTGGCCTCGCTTTCTCAGATTGTGTAAGCAACGAACATAAAAACCTTCTCACTAGCATGAGAGAAAAGCAATGACCCAGCAGTGTTTAATATAAAATCATCCTAAAGAGTGCTGCTTTCTTTTATTACTTTGCACCAGCAGTTCTGCTGTTTACAACCCTCATTTAATGCAGACAGCAGCAGCGCAGGCAGGGACAGGCAGCCAAGGCTACCACCTCTACTACTACCTCTCTGCATCTGCAGGAAAGTAAACGCATCAAGTAGACACATGTAGGATGGTCTAGGTAACCAGTGGGCTGCTCTAGAGATTATTTGTTTTGCTTTGGCCAAGACAGAGAAACTGTAGCTGTACTTGGTATCCACTCCAGGTACGCTCTAATATAAGCATGAGTGAGCTAAATTAAACAAATAAGATAGGCTTTTCATCCCTGAAAGGAAAGTAAAACATCATTGTTGTCAAATCCTTTCAGTCGTTAATGAGATACAAACGCTTTGCTGCTCCTCTTTAAATACATGGGATTAGGGTGACTTAAAATGCCTTGAATGTTTATATGATTGTTCTATTTCAAGGGGTGTCTTAATGGTGCATCGCTCACTAAAGTATTGTTGAAGATGCATTGCTACATGTTTTAGGACAGAACATCTTTAAAGCTGGATGTTCTTGTCCCAGATATGAATATTGCAGCAACGGATTTATTTAATCTTTTTGACACCTCACAAGTGTGGCCATTGCCAGAGCACTGCCATAAAAGTCCTGTGTTACTTCATTTATATTTGGCTATAGCGTGCGTCTGAAGCTCTC
Source organism: Grus americana (assembly GCF_028858705.1). NCBI lineage: Eukaryota > Metazoa > Chordata > Aves > Gruiformes > Gruidae > Grus > Grus americana. Next base: position 65,882,343 of record NC_072853.1, read on the forward strand.
TTGTAGTACATTAAGTGTTTGAACACTGTCCATGCACAGCCAAGAGAGGCTGTGTGCTCTAATGTAACTCTCTTGTCTCTTGGCTTCTGTTCATTTAAATTCAAGACTTGAATCTTGTGCTACAGTAGATCTTACATATATGACTTTTAAAACTTTTATTTAAAGTTATGGCAGAGGTTATTATTCTTCTGCCTAAAATCTTTTCAATTTTAAAAACCCTCAAAGGCATGGGAGACAACAGCGCACATCTAATACCACCAAACAGCCTAAACTTCCCCCAAACCACCACCATCTTCTCTAGCCAGGATCATTAAAGGAGCCGTAAAGAGCAGCTGAAAGAGATGTGATGCAGGATAAAGGGCTGAGGGGGGTCTGCTAGGTAAAGAGTCCCTGTTGGAAATGCCTGTGTTAAAGATGCTGGTACTGGAGAAGAGATCTGACGACCAATGGGGCAGCTGAGCAAAACCAGGAAGGTTATTGCCACGTGCGGCCGGCCGGGAGGCACAGGTATCCCAGCCCCCTGTCCCCACGCTGCTGTTTTACACCTCGCAGTCACGGCCCGCCAGCGCAAAAAGCAGGACGGCTTTATAGACACACAACTGTTTACAGAAACCGCTTGAAAAAAATACGTAGAATTTTATGGAGAACTGCTGTCCTCACTGCTGCTTTCTGAAACCACATTTCATTTCAGTAGCTATCAAGTTTCTCAGTACAGAAAAGCTGTTCCCTCTTGAATCTGCAAGGGCTTTCTGCTCCTTGGGGCAAAGGAGGTTACCCTGTTCCAGCAACCGCTGGCACAGATTTGGCTGGGGCCAGTTAGCGCTCTCCCACACAACTGCTGGGCATGGTTCGGGAAGCGGCACGGGCCAAGGACCATTGCCAAAGCAGTCTTTACGTGTTTCCCTCTTTTGGAAGGCAGGGGAGTTTAATGCCACAGACGCAGGCTGGTCTGTGCCTTAGCACCTGAGAACAATCCCAAATTCCCATAGTTTACTGTCACAGGCACAGTCAATGCAAACCTGATGAAGCCTTTAAATATATGGTAAGTAGATCTAGTCAGGTTAAATTGGTAAATTTAATCTGTAGTGAACATTAAAAAAAGAAATCTTGAGTTTAAAATGTCATACGCTCCAGCCATGCTATAGGATTAGTTACCATTTGAGTCTTTCAGATACAGAGACATTAAGGATAAACCGAGCATGGATTAAACAGATCTGACAGCGTTTATTGTTGCTGAACTACAAGGTAATTATCTTGCGTAACTTTTCGCTGCACAAATTAGGGCTGCATGCATCTCGGAACAGCCCTGCTTTTCCACAGTCTGCCATTTAAAGGAAAAACCAACCGGGGCCATCACAGCCTAACGAACGGCTTATAGGAATGACCCCGCAGTTTGTCCTCCGCTGCCCTCCCACTCGGTTCTCCTTTCCTTCTCTGTTCAGGTTTCTGCATTTTCCAATTCACATAATAGTAATGGACTGCCGTTCTGAGTATAGGAAAAGGAGGATATAATGGTTTTATATGATGATGGAAAACTATTTTGTTCCTTTGCCAATGGAAGCAATTGTCTTCCTCACCTGGTGGCAGCACGACATGCCCACGAGAAATACAGTGACTGGAGAAATCATGCACACAGCGTTCGGTTTATGCTCACATAGGAGCTGTTATGCTGCATCCACTGGTGCCTTGGTCTCTACCAGGAAGAAGGAGGATCATTCTCTTTTTAAGGACAGAGCCAGGAAAGAATGGGGGAAAAGCAACCCCTCGTTGGACAACTGCAGATGAAAAACCATCTAACCTTCAAGGAGCTTCTGCTTTCAGCATACAGCATGGAAATCAAATATATTGCAAGCACATCCAGCCCAGCACCTGCGTGCGTGGAAGCAAGGCTTTGTGGTCCAGCTGCCATCTGGGGAGATGATGGCAACGTCTCCCTCTGATTTCAAAGAAAGTAAAACCTTGGTATATGCAGGCAGAATTTTAAGCTGATTATTCTCCAGCCTCAGCTGAAGCCTTAGCATTTTTGATACGGCTTTGGTTTGGCTTTGTGTAGCACAGATGACTTTGTGAGCATTTCCAGCTCTTGGCTTTATTAATCTGAACATCTAATAAACTAAACATTCATCTCTGTTTACTTTAGCAGACGTCTATTCGTATTAACAGATGTTGTGTATAGCTAAGTAGATGTGGCCTGCGAGTGGTACACTGAATTCAGAAAAAAGCCTCTCTGCGAAAACCTGAGTCCTTCTTTCAAGTAACAAAATGGGATTTTGCGGATATACTGAACGAGACAAGGAAAGGGCAGTCAGTCATGCAGGACTTGACACATTATACCCGTAATTGCGCAGTGGCATTTTTTTCATCATCACCTACAGATGTGCCTGTATGTTTGTGAAAGTGCACAGAGATAGCCGTTGCTACCACAATCCAGCGATGCTTGCAGGGATGAGCAGAGAAGAAACTGTCTCCATACCTGGGGAGACTTCCTGGCCAAAGACTACTTGCAGGGATGTTATCACACAAAGCTGTAACATATGTCCCTACTTCTGTGCCACGTGTACAGTCTTAAACCAAAACATTTTTAAATTAAATACCAACAGAGGATGTCAAGTTGCTTAATTATGAAAAAAGCCCTTTCCCTCATGTTATACGATTAGAAAACACCTGTTTGACTTTGAACACCAAGCTACATCGATCGTCCCACCTGCGTGCCTGAGGCAGTACCACGGACCAGTGCCACCGTCTCAGCCCCAAGCACCAGCCCCGCTCCCCAAGACTTCTGAGGGATCTTCAAGGGCTGTGTTCACTATAAACCATGTTCTTTTCCTCCGTTCTGCCTCTGTCTTCTAGCAGATGCAAGATAAATTTGGCAAAGACAACAGACGCCTCATTAAGGGACAAATCAAGGCTGCTCAGACAGCGAGAAGATAATTTGGGGAAAGAGAAAGGAAGCTGTGGTGCTCAACCTTGCCCCAACTGTTGAAACATGAACCTCCCACGGCTATTTGCAGGTGCTTATTTGCCTGTCTATCTCCAACAGATTTCGTGTGAGTTCCTTCCTTTGGTCAGCGCAAATAGAAAGATTTAAATAGTAATAAATAGGGTCGGTCTATCTTGGTCTTTTGTAGACATGAAGGCACAAGCTAAAACCAGAACCTCAATGACAACTAGACAGATTTACTCTGCTGCAACTCCGTGAGCTTTTTGGAGTTGATGGATGGCTTGAAGTTTTCCTGTCAGCAATGTTTTCAGAACAAAATCAAGTCTGACAAATCTTTGGGTGTTGCAGCTAAATGTTATTTTGGAATTAAAACAAAAACAAACAAACAAAAAGGTTTCTTGCAGAAGGGATTATTTGAAACAGATCTGGTGTCACCGAAGGGTTACCAGCAGGCTGCCTGACCTGGGAAGCTCTAGCTGCTGCAGCTAATCGGGCTGTTTGAGGGCCAGGAGAGAGGGCAGGCTGTGAGCAGTGGGACAGCAGTAATGAGGTGGCTGGCTCGGCCAGCCAAGGTCAGCTTACTGGAGGCATCAGAGACCAGAGAGCTCCTGATGCTTTAAAAGGGCTGGAAGATAAAATGTATTATTGTGACTACTTCATGTATTGCGCTGGTTCCAGGGAACTGTCAGCTTCAATTTGTTCCTCCCATTGAAAAGAAGAAAGATGCTTGCATACTTCTGTGCTAATCTCTCATTTCTTTTGTGCTGGTTGGGGGGTAAAAATTACAGGATATACTTGTAACATAAAAACACAGCAGAAACAGACAACTTTAAAAAAACCCAACCAGTTAGTTCTTGCGTCACGCTTAGAGGGCTCCCTTCTTATTGAGGCCACCGGGTGCAGAGCTTGGATGCAAAGACCAAGGCAAGCTCTGTGCTTGCGGCTGCAAAAAAGCGACTCAAGACCACCAAGGAACCTGCTCTTCTTCATGCCTCCCAGTGAGCAGGGCAGCACGTACCAGGACCTGCTTTTTGATCACGGCTGGGATATAGCCAGTTCCCTGAGCCTCGCTGCCGCTTCCTAATTAACCCAGACCTGGTCAGAGAGGGGGGTCCTCTTTCTTCCCAACAGCAACAAACCCAGCACCAATGATCATTCAAAGCTACAGCTGAAGAGCTAAAACTCAGGGGACTGAATCCAAATCCCTTGCATGCAGACCTGTAGTGATAGAAGGCGTAATGGCTTTAAACTAAAAGAGGGTAGATTCAGACTAGATACAAGGAAGAAATTTTTTACAATGAGGGTGGTGAGGCACTGGAACAGGTTGCCCAGAGAGGTTGCAGGTGCCCCATCCCTGGAAGTGTTCAAGGTCAAGTTGAACAGGGCTCTGAGCAACCTGATCTAGTTGAAAGTGTCCCTGCTCATTGCAGGGGCATTGGACTAGATGACCTTTAAAGATCCCTTCCAACCCAAACTATTATATGATTCTATGAAAGCTGAGATAAAACTGCTGCCCACTTGCAGTAAAACAAGAGCTCAAGGTGCTCCGGGAAGCAAACAAGCAGTGCTCACCCACAGGAGGATGCTCGACCAGGTTTTGGCATGGCAGCTGTCTCTGGGTTGCCAAATGGGGGTAAAACCAGCTCCTGGAGAGGGTTATGCAGTACCCTTTCTTTCCCCTTGAAATACCTGCCTGGAGCCGCAGCCAGAGCACCGGCTTTGCAGGACAGGACAGGACAAGAGCGAGCCAGCCCTAGCCCAGCCACACAGCCCACTCGGGTGCGGATAAGTGAGGGCAAGAGCAGCATTTGCACCAAGGAGCAGAAATAAAGCTGCTGAGCAGCTGTGGCCAGGAAAATAGGCAGTTTCTGCTTTGATTTGGGGTATGCAGGGAAGGATGGTCATGGGGCTCAAAGCGAGCTGGCCGCCCAGCCTTAGCTAAGCCATTCCTGACATTAGGCAGAGATAGATAATATGATCCGGGTTTTTGCATCCAGGGTTGGCTCCTGCTGCTGCTCTCCTCCCAGCCCTCTCACAGGGAGTTGGCAAAGCCCATCCCACCGTTCCTCCTCCGACCCCCTGGCTATTCTGCGCACAGACTGCCCTCCTGCCTTGCTCTGGCAAAACTAATCTGTCTGAAGGACAGCAAGGGAGACAAAGATTTTGGCAGCTTTGCTACAGGGAGGAAATTAAATTCTCATTTACAGTGTTGCACATCCAAAGTGGAGCCACCACGGTTTGTGATGTCCCCTGGAGCTAAATTGCTTCTGCTGTCAAAAGACTTTAAATTTTATTTTAAATTCACAGTGGGCCCAATTCTTTCTCTCTTTCTTCTTAAAGAGCAAGCACGTCTTAGAGTCAGTGACACAATCTGTGCAAATCTGGCGGGGGGGGGGGGAGGTAGTCAGTGTGTGCTCTTCCTCATTATTGTTTCGAAAATCTATTACTGAGAAACCTCTTTAACACCCCCTGCCCCCCACCAGAACAGCAGTAAGTGCTGGAGTTGAGCTAACAAAACAGTGAACTCCAAGCTCCTGCTAAGTGGGTAAATAACCAGGTTTATTAGCATTTTGTTAATAGAGTCATCCAGGAACCACATAGCTTGGAAGTGATGCGACAGGCCCCTACCCGATGAGCCCATGCCAGGAGCGTGGTTCAGGCATCACTCTCCTCACTTCCTTCCCTGTCTGCTTTCAGCTGATGCTCTGTGCTGGTTGAATGGCCACAGACACAAGCCGCCTTTCGCCCCCCTGCTTGCAGCTTAGCTTGGCTGATGAAAACTACCCCACTCAGTGGGCTGTCCGTGAGCAGCTTGTCACTGCCACATGTATATAGCATGAGAAAAAAAAAAAAAAAGTCAGATGAGCCATCCCTTTTTTGGAAAAAGCCAATGCTGCCTTTAGTTCTCGCTCCCACTTCTTCACAGTGGGGAAGCAAGGCGGCTTCCCCCAGAACTGGACCTTTCCCAGCAGCATGCTTTGTCTGGAAGTTAACTTTCTGCTTGCTCGGGTTTAAAAAGATCAAAGAGCAAAAGGTAACCCCACATAGCATGTGAACGTGCTGCTGGGAGTTTTGAGGCCGTGCTTCGTATCGCTCTTACCCTGAGTGTTTGTTCTGTGATACAGGCGAATAAAATGGTCACGTGCCTTGAGACCACAAGGAGGTAAAGCAACCTTCTCCCTTAGGGATGCTCCTTCACAAACCACACACTTCTCCCCTTACACATTCCCAAGTGTTTAAGAAATATTCATTCCGCTATAGAAAAAAACACTAAGATATAACTGTACTGTCATTCTGGAGAGCAGTAGAGATATGGAAAAGTTAATCGCTCTGTTCCTTAGGCAGGATCCTGGAAAGAAATTCAACCTGTTGCTTCTTAAAAAGAAAAACAAACAAGCAAACAAACCAACCCCCCAAAGCCCACACCTTGTCAAGGAAGTACTGCTTAGATGTCAGAAATTAAACCAGCATCAGGTTATGGATGCTGGCCTTTTAAAAGTCCCCATTGAACGCATGCTTATCTGCACTTGCAAGCAGCACAAACACCATCTTAAGTGACTGTCCTAGTGATTTAGTTGCTGGCTGAGAAAATGCTGAATTTACAGAAGAAAAGATAGATTTTGCTGCCTTTAGACTCCCACTGTGTAATATATAACCACCCACACTTACTTAAGTGTGGAGCAATCTGTCATGTTTGCCCATTATGGTTATAAAGCAGGGCTCCTAACCCGTCCCAGTGGATACCTTCCTTGTGTCTGGCCACAATAAACCAAATCACATTATATCTCTTCCCAGCGTGTGAAGATCTCAGGGACGGCCGGGCAGCAAGCACCAAAATCTTCCAGGAAAGCCACCTTCCTCTTGCCTCCTTCCTCAAGCCCCCTGTTTGGGTACGCTCCCACTTTTGTTTGTTCGGAAGGAGAGGGATGCTTGTGAAACCTAATTAGCCGCTGGAGAACATGAAGATAATGTTTCCGTTTGGGAGTGTGTTCTCTGCCCCAGGCTCCAGCTGCTTGACAGCAGCTCAAACACCGTAATTAAGATGAGCGTGGCTGAATGCACGGCCAGATTAATGAATGCAGAAACTACACTGAAAATACATTCAGCTCTTCCCAGGGAGATGTAGGAAAGGGTGCGAAGGCAGAATGGCCACATGCACACAAACGCACGCACACACAGTTTCCAGAAAGCTTTTCGAAACTTTGAATGAGAGACAGCAAAATGCTCAGTAACACAGCAATAGAAAGATCAGTCATAGGATTAGGGTGACCTTTTGTAACCGGGGCATTCAAAGGTAAACTGAAGTGCAATGCCAGTGTGTAATATCTTTGCATCAGTTCTTGGGAATGAGCCAGAGACAGAAAGGAGAACTTAAGAGGGTCTAAGCTTTCCTCCAACCAGTAATACCATAAAAGCGCACTGGAAATAGAAAGACAAGACCTAAGGAAACGCTGAGACTTCGCTGAGACTTTTTTTTTTTTCATGGAAACCAGGCTAAGCACTTCCACGCTCTATGAGAAAACATTAAACCAGTTCCCCCGCACAGCTTTTCATATCCTTCAGCGAACACCCACAACCAAGATTTTCTTTGCATTCTCAGCCTAAAACCACACACCAGAAGCCCCTTTTCCCTCCTCAAAACCCTGTCTCCGCCTAACCCCCGGGCCCGGCGGGGCAGTGGCAGAGGAGAGGGGACGGGAGCCGCTCCCGGGACAGCGGCCCGTCACCCCCGCAGCCCTCGGGCCACGTCCGGCCTCGGAAGCAACAAACCCCCTTCCCTTTCCTTCCCTTCCCTTTCCTTCCCTTCCCTTCCCACGCGGGTTTCTTCCCCCCACCGCCCACCCCCGAGCCCGGCCGGGTACCTGTTGCTGCCGGCGGAGCTGCCCGCGCCCGCCGCGGCTCACAGCCCGCCCCGGGACGCCGCTCGCCCGCCGCCGCCCAGCGCTCCTCGGGCACCGCGGCGCCCCATCCCCGGCGGCAGCGCCCGCAACCGGAAAACTAATAATAGCTAATAATAATAATAATAAAAGATAATTTAAAAAAATTAAAAAAGGAGGAGGAGCGGGGGCAGCCCGTCTCCGATCGCAGCGCACAGCCGCTCTGACAGCGAGCGCAGCTGCTGCCGGCTTTTCCTTGCGGAGCTGCGGGAGGGAGCAGAGGGGGGAGGAGGGGGGGGACGAGGAGGAGGAGGAGGAGGAGGCGCTGCTGCTGCTGCTGTTGCTGCTGCTGCTGCGCGGCCGCGGCCCGCCCCCGCGGGCGGTGCGGAGGGGTGCGGAGCCCCCCGCGGGCGCCCCCTCAGCTCGCCCCGGCGGGATGCGGCGGAGCCGGTGGCTCTACACGGGGTTGGGTTTTTTTTTCCGGAGCGGCGGCGGCTCTTCCCTGGTTTTTTTTTTTTCATTCGACGCTCGTTGCCTCTCGGGCGGTTCGAGCAAAGGATGGGACATCCGCAAAAATACCTCTGATCCTTCCCCCGGGGAGAGGTGCAGGGGACGGGCCGCCGCCGCTCCCCTTCCCCCGGCCGCCGGGCTACTCGCTGTAGCCTCCGTTACCTTCGGTAGTGTGTGCGAAAGCAGGCTCTAAATTTGGATATTGGGAGGGCTGAAGACAGCAGTTAAAGGTGGGTATAAATGAAAGAACATTGCAAGGAGTGGTGCTTACATTTCTGCCTTTGAGCACTCTTGCCTGGGTTACCCCGAGCAAGATAAAAAGGCAGGAAAGCTGTATTTTCCCAGGGATTGTGGGATATTTTCTTCAAATTCAGTCTTCCTTTCAAAATGTATAGCCCCAGTTATTGTAAATACATCTCTCTGTAGAGGTAAGGACTCTGCATGTATTTATTGCTGGCCTCAGGACTTCTCCATTTCTCTTCTGCAGCTTTTTTCGTACTGGACTTTACTTCAGCCATCACCCATGTCGTATTTTCTATATGATTTGCTGTCCCTCTTCCAACACGTAAAGCTCCTTCAATAAGCTCTCCTTTGGGTCTCTTAAACAACTGGAAGTGCTTCTTTTTGGGGGGCAGGGGGAACCCCTGGCAAGTCTATGGGTTTGGTAAATGGACACAATTTTGAAGGTGGCTTGAGGAGGCATTACTGATACCCTCCCTATATGCCTGTATCTTTCCCAGTTTGGGTTAGGATGGGTAGACTCGCCCTTTCAAATGCAAATGTTTTTCACGGAGCACACAGACCTGTCACACATAGGATGATATTGTATGGAGACATTTAGGAAATGACAGCACCGAAAAAGAGTTGGGGTTTCATGGAGCATTGTGCATGGAAAAAACCAAGCCACTAAATAAAAAATCTAAGCTGCCAGTTCCAGCTGACCTATTATCTTAAGAAATTTTCAGCAGTAATAATGAGCATGTGGTATTTATATCGTATGCTGAAAATAAACAGCACCCAGTAGCCTTAAGAAAGAGAAATGAGAGAAACAACTCCAGATTCAGTAAAGGCAGAAAAGGATGCTCTTCACACTGGCATGCAGACCTCTGGGTCCTGCAGGCAGTTTCCAAGGTTTCTGAGTTCAGATGGGCTCTACAGCAATCACAGTGGCGGTTTTTCCAGAGGCACCCACTTCTCCACTGGAAAAAGTGTAGGGGCCACTGCTGGCACAGTGCTGGTGCTGTAGCTGCAAGGGAAAATTTTTAGGGTGACCTTTCTATGTCTGCCTAAATCAACTATGCCCCCATTTCATGTGTTTCACATAGGACGTGAACTCTGAGGCCAAGGCGGAGAAGTTGCTTTCTGGAAAAAGCAGCTGTGCGCTTCGGGCTGTGGAATGCCAGGGGAAGAGGAGAGGGAATATTTGCGGCAATGCTGAAAGCTATAAATGTCTCATCATGCATACTTAATATGCTTTTGAGTCCATTTCAGCCTTTTAGGGGGTGGCAACTCTCACTGTGGAAGCCTGGTTAATTTGTTAAAGCTTTTCAGTGCCATTTACTAATTGCAGCATCTTACTTCAGCCTTGAGCCTCCTACAGTAGTTCTTGGCAATTACTCCGTACACCCCATGTTGCAAATTCCCTCTGGCCCTTTTGGTCTTATCTTGAAGATTTTTTGAACTTAAGGTTGCAGATGCAAATACCTTATTCATTTGCAGCCTCCTCTTTCAAGGAACTGTTCTCTATCCTATGCAAATACATGTGCTAGGGATGTATGAGCTGTTTCTCTTGGTTTCTCAGTACAGTTTTGCATAGCAAACGCAGAAAGCTGATTTCCTTCTCTCCATCACCCCCAACTCCACACACGTTCCCACTTCCTTGCTGCCAGTGCTGCAGCTTGCCGAAACTGCCTGGAGACTGAGTAGGTTTACGGATGCTCTAGATAAAATCTTTGCCCCACTTAGTCCTTCCGAACATGTATTCATCCTGACACACATGCTTTTGAAAGGCTCGGGTCAGTCATTCCACGTGTGTCTTGTTTTGCTAATTCAGTGGAAAATGCCAGAGAGCTCTGTCTCCCTCCATAATTGGGCAGGAACTGAAGCTGCCATTGTATTGTGGCTGTGATCATGCTACTACTCCTATAAATTATTCACTGTATTGCAGTGTAATCTACTGTTATGTTAAAAATAGGTCAGCATGAATGTCCCCAGTGAAATTTCTAAGTGACAACAGCTGATTTGAGCTTTGTCTCCAGAAAAGAGTGACCTCTCCTAACCAGTAATTGCCAGTTATGCTGCACTTCTATCTCCCTGCCAGCTCCAGCGCACCTTCACAAACACTAATTCCCAGCAATGGTAACCCCATATTATACTTCAGACAACTAAGCCAGAGTTCCTGCTGGGCTTCGCCGGAGCACTTTGCTTTCTATTAGCCTTTGCTCCCAGGCCAAAGAGTAAATCAGGATTATCAGAGAAGAGATTATAGTCTGAGAATACCTAAATGCTCTGCTCCTCCCAGGCACCTGGAAGGTTTCTCGCAAGGGCTGAGCAGGATTTTCTGGCTGATATGCATCAGTTACGCATTGCTCTGAGGGGTGAATATAGTGAGAAGTACTTCACTTTTCCCATTGCCCCACAGGCTCCAGCCCACTGCACTCCCCCGGAACCAGCAGAGCAGGAGGACCCCCTGGTTTTCAGGTCTACCGCAGACATGTCTAGAGAAGTCTGGAAAGGGGGAGCAGGACCCTGTAGCCTGAACAGAGGTCTAGGGGAAACCCTCTTTCCCCTGTAAGATACTCTGCAGGAGGACTCTGTGAGGACCCCCATGAAAATGTGGGATATTGCTGCAATTTCCCTGCTTACTGTGGGGATGTATGTCTGTTATGTAGATACAAAGGCTTAGCCCAGACCTGGGTGACTTCATTCACCTGAAAGCGAGGGTTGATGGTGGGTGGCAATGCTCAGCAGACCATGCAGATAGCAATTTGCATGGAGGCCTCTCGTTAGCGTGTTCGGCTCAGCAGGGGCTAAGGAGGTGGGGAGACGGGTGGGCAGACCACGGCTTCGAGCTTTGGATGTCTGAGGTCGATCAGGCCTGCCCTAGCCTTTAAGGAAGACAATTTGTTGTATATGGGCTTTTTCTGTTCTAAGTCCTCTTTGCTGTGATTCTGTGTAACTCCCTTGCTCAGAAGTGGGTGCCTGCAACCACATAGTGTCTTCATATTGCTGACGGATGCCCTACGGGATGTCTCCAGCAGGTATCACAACCAGGCAAGCCTTCTGTGGGAACACAGGTAGCAAATCTGAGTCCTCTTACCTGGGGACCTTGGGCCAAAAATGAATGATCATATTTGAAAGTGGGGAGCATGGCAGGTGCCAGAAACATCACTTGGAAAGGCTTTTAGGGGAGAGATAAAAGACAAGAACCTGACCCCCTGCCATGAGCAATCTGGGCAAGACACGAGCTTTAACTTGCTGACCATATACAAGTTCACCATTACTCTTTCCAGCTAAACATATTAAAGCGTTGCCACAACTCTCCTACTCTCTATACTACACCCTGCCAATGCTGCTCTTTGGATTGACTCCATTCCCATGTTTATACCTTCTCTGTCAGCTGAGCCTGCCCAGTACATCTGGCTTGCACTCATCATCATCCTATAACACTCCTTGCTCTCCTTCTAAAAGAGTTTGATACCTACTTGTTTTTCACTGCTGACATCCTCTAACCACTGTGCAACCATTTCCCCCCTTTTACTTCCCATCACTGTGTTGCTGCTCCACTCTCAAGTTCCTCATTTCTCTTGATGTTGCTTTTGCAAAGCTTTCCACCTGCAGGTCTCAGGGCACTTTGTGGGAAAAAAAAGTTGCTTGAGCTGATCTTCTGCAGTGATTCAGGAACAGATTCAAACTTCTGGGACTTCTGGCCAGATGCTCAGCACAGCTGGATCTTTGGGAATGACCGAAGTGTGAGGCGGTGGTTGTGCCCTGTGGCACGGTGATCAGGACACACTTGGTAAACCAAGGAACAGCTATGGGTGCGGAGGGAGAGGGCAAGGGACAGGAAGAGGAGTTGCCTTTAGCTTATAATGTACTGCAAGACATAACACTTTGCATAGGTAATCCTTCTTCTATCTCTTCTTTGTCCCACCTTGCTGTATTTGTGGTGGTCTGAGATGGCTGCCCTCAGAGCAAGAACACTTCCCACCGATGGCCCTGTCCCTCTGGCAGCGTTTGAAGATGGCAACTTAATTTTGGGAGGCATATGCACAAGCATACACCCTACCTGCCCTCACGTATATAACTTGGGGGAGCAGGATGAAGGAGCCACCAATTGCATTTTTTTCTCCCAGAACCATCCCCATTTCAAAATCAGCCCCAATGCCTCTTCTGGGCAGGTTTTGGGTGACAATGTTTGCGGAGGGTTGGAGGGAGCAGCACATTCCAGTTTCTCAGACTGCTTAGCAACCAGGGCTGGCTGAGCCGCTCTTAAGTGCATGCCAAGTGCGTGGATGGCATGTCTAGTACTGCAGCTCTAGCCTTATTTTTTTCCCCTCCCTTGTTTTTGAAAAGCATTCCTTGTTTTCTAATTAAGGCGCATGAAAAACTGCTGGAAACTTATTTTTGCTTTCCTGGACAGCTGGAAGTCAGCTACACAATGCGATGATCAAAGCTACGGTAGCGATCAGAGATCTGAAGCGACAGGTAAAGGGCTGTTGGCCTGCTTTTTGGGAGCGTGGCTGTCAGACAACCTGTTGTCTGTTGGCGATGGGCTGGCTTCAAGTCCTGCTGCTGGACAGCTTCGAAACCCTCTCTCCCACCTTGCCCGGAGGAGTGCAGAGAGTGGGACGCAGTGCTTCCCACGGGTCTGCAGTATGTGAGATACCCGCTCGGGGCTGCCTTTCCTGGTACGACCAACATGTATAAGATCAAGAAGGCCCTGTTAGACCATCTCCAGGAAAGGATTTGGCTTTGTAGACAGAAAGCCGTTCTGATCCCAGCTTCCTCATTGGGATCCTCTTGAATCTTTAAGTAATCTCTTGGCTCTTTCCTGTTTCCTGGCTCTCAAGTGCCCAGACCTGGCTCCCTGCCACAAAATTCATCTTCCATCATGACATCAGGCTGAGCTCCCCGCTGTATTTGAGGGTCTCTTAGGGATTGATGCCATCTCTACCCACGTTACCAGGCAGTAATGCCTCCTTCTGAAACTTGCTGGCTACATCAGGCCTGCAGTTAACATGTGGCCCCAGCCCATGTTCACTTCTGGACTTCCCTTGCAGCCTCACCTGCACTTCAGAGGCAAATTTTGGGCAAGTTCTGAAGCACAGAGGAGAAGAAAGCCTTTTTTTTTTTTTTTTTTGTACGTGCCCAAGCACACTCTGGTTAGCAGTCCCAAGCATGGCTGGGCCAGCCCCATCCTCATCCACCAGGCAATTGGTCTGGAAGGACCAAAGATCATGAAGGATAGCTATTATATGGGATGAGACACTGTGGGACATGTTAGCAACCACCAAAGTTATCCTAGGTCCATGGTGGAAAGAGCAGGTCGGGAGCTCACAGCAGCAGCGTGGAGACAGCCTCTGCCCTCCTCCTGCTCAGCATGTCCCACAGGTCCTGGCAAGAAGGGGAGGAGCTGCAGGGATGAAGAGCATTGTCTGGGGAAAATGATGGTCAGGTAGGAGAAGGATGCAAAGGCAGGGGTGGAGGGAAAGGAGCAAATAATACCAGACGTGTTTCAAAATCAAGTGCCATGTACAAATCCTGCAGTACTGCATACCCGTATTCCTGCATGTTCCTAACGTGGCAGTTTCGTAATAGAAACCCAGGAAGGGTCCTCTGCAGCAAAGGCTCCAAGCAATTTCCATCCTCAGTTACGCTTGTATAAAACCAGAGTTGCCCTGAAATAATTTCCAGACGGACAGCAGTATGGGTCACCCAGCCGGCTCCTCGGGGCGGCCAGAGACCGGAGCTGACCGCGCTCCTCTTTCCTTCTCCTGGGCCACAGTTCTGCACAGAGGATTGCAGCTTTGAGAAATTATTTTCATTCCCTTCCTGCCTCCAAGATATCACCACGGCCCTCTTTTTCTCATCAGCGCATATTTCTGTGGCTTAAATATAGCAAATATAAAACAAGTGCGGCGCACACGAAATGCCATGCGGGAGAGCGCAAGGAGCATGCTGCCTCTGTAATGTAATGAGCCCCAAGCGCATCTGCCAAATATTTGAAGTGAGATTCCAGAGAAGAGGGGGAGTCCACAGCATGGAGAAGCTCACGACCAAACCCTCAGGCCGGTACCTCTATGCATCTTTTGGGAGGATAGAGGTTGGTTGTTGGTCCGGCCTGCCTTCATGTGGAGGTGTTTAACCACTCACAGCAGTTGTTTCCCCTAGGAAAGGTGAAGAGCAGCTTTTCGTGCCACGTCACTGGGGCTGTGAGTGGATTCAAATTAAAAAATCATAAATAACATGTAATGTAAAGCAAAGAAATAGTGTTTCTTTAGGGGTATGGGCTGGCTTTGTGGCTGAAGTTAAACGACACCAGTTAAACCACGCCAGTTTTTGAACATCTGACTCTGGGTACTATTTTCAGTGCAGTGATTTTTGAAGTGATTAATGACAACAGCTTGGCACTAATCAGTGGCTGGTGTTGCTGATTAAGCTAACTCTTCCTTGGCTCACAACAGGCAGCAGGAATAGCAAGGGCAGGAAAGTCCCCAGAGTGAAGGAAGAGGCAGAGCAGATCAGGACCTCCCGAGCTGCCTGCTTTTCCACGGGAAAAGTAGAAAAAAGCTGTAGCCATGCAACTCCAGAGCTGAGCTCAGCAGTGCTGGAGGGCTCTGCTCCTCCTGTGGCTTTGTTTCACTTTAAGAATATTTTTATACGGACCCTTTTCAACATTCCCACCCCTCTCAATAAAAAAGTGCCTCACTTGTTAAATGTATGCTAGTATTCCTAATCTCGGACTTTTTGTATGTGTTTGTGGGAGGATCGCAGAGATGCTATCTAGCTTCAAATCTATCTACATCTATAAAATTTCCTTTTTCTCCAAGACACTCAAGAGAAGGAAATCTGTTAGTTCATTGTGAAGGCTGTACGTTATGACCCAATCCTTCAGCCCTGCCGTAACCCAAACTCCTCAAATCATTAAATCTATAAATCAGACAGATTCTCCAGAAGCCACCCCAGAACTCAGGGGTTCCCTAGAGGAAGCAGGCTGTGCTCGCTCTGCTCTTTACATCACCACCATTACGAAACTGCAGTGACCTCTGGTCTGCTGGTCATGTTTGAGAGAGAAAAAGCTCTTATTTGCTTGGTGCTACCTCTGTTAGCTCCGTGACATTACCTGGGCCCTGTCCTGTATTTTTCTTCTTCCTTCTCGCGTGAGAAAACGCAGTGAACAGGACTCCAGAACTTACAGGGAGCTCTCAGTTGGCAAACAGCACTTCTACACAGTCACAACTGGCCTGCTGTAATGAACGCGGTGCCTTGTAGGTCGCATCCATGTTCACAGCAGAGGTCTTCCACTGCCCTGAGCTACCATGAAGTGAGAAGGATGTGAACGAAGCTCCGTTTATGCTGTGGAGCCTGAATGCCAGCCAGCCTCATTAGCCACTGGCATCTGAATCACAATCTTTGGAGAGCCGTAGGGGAAAGACGTGAGATTTTATAAGCTCGTCTCCAAGAGGATTCTGTGGGAGTCCTTGAAAACCTAATGTCTACGGTACTGACAATGTTTTCACAGAGCTTTTAGCCATCCCGTCGAGCCCCTCTGAGAGGCTGTCCCTCTCTCTTCTGCCATGGGTGGCTCTGACACACCTCCAGGGAACCTCCCGGATCGCCGCTCGGCCACCGCTGTTCCCGAACCATAGGCACACTCCACGGGGGAGGCCAGGTGCCTTTCCACTCCAGTATTGCACGGTATGAAGAGAGGATCACTTGCACAAAAGCTCGCCACTGCGGGTGACTTCCCCTCGGGCCGGGCGTGGGGTGTGCTGGAAGGCAGAGCTGGTCCAGGGAGCAGGTTGGCATGATGAAAGGGGAGGTGTTGCAAGCCTTTGTGTGCGAGCTACACGTGCCTCAGACAGCTTCCTCTGAGTTTTTGTGGTAGTTTTGAGTTTTGTTTCCCAGGCTCATGCGATGCCATGAGATGGGCGGTAAAGGCCAGGTGTTGTCTTGGCACGGGTCTGGTGAGTGATGGTGCAGGAGCAACGTGGGCGCTGAGCTCCCCCACCACAGTGAAGAGAGCAGCACCAAGGGTAGGCAGTTTTCCCAGCAGTTAGTGGGGCAAAACGAAAAGCACTGCTGTGCCCTGGGGGAACCTGACCCTGGACCTGTGTGGGCAGTACCTGAGCCACTGCCTCCCGCTTAGAGGCAAACTACAAGCAGAGCATCACTTCAATGGTAAGCAGTTGCTGCAGGGCTTCCTAGCTGGGACCCGCTATCACAAAAAATGAGGCTACCTGGCTCCTGCAGTGGATCTGCCTCCCATCGCCCTGCCTGGAGACCAGCCACCCCTATGGACGTGCATGCTGCCATACGGGCACCGGCCACGCTCGTGCCCACTGCTGCCAGGCCAGCAGCAGGTGACTGCCATGGGCAGGGAAAGGGCCAGGCTCTTCCAGCGGGTAATTAAAGAAAGGATCCCCATTTCCATGCTCGGAAGTGGCACCTGGAGCGGCTTCTTGTTTCCATCCCCTGCCCTCCCTCCTTCTCGCGCACACAACACGCACGCTCGCTATTGTCTATAAGGGGAACTTAGGGAAACCAGCTTGAAGAGTCAGGACCATGAATACCTGAGAAGGTTGGAATAGAGGTGATTCAAACTGCCCCAATTTGGGTGCAGCCAGATTGGTGTTTATCCCCTGCCATTCGGTCAGGCAGGGGCTGGGTCACAGCAGAACTTTTCCAAAAATCCCACTTTCTTTTCTCACTCTTTCTCTCTGGCTTCCTCTCTTGCTGCCTCATTTCTTGTCTTTCCACCCTTTTACCAGCTAGTCAAACTCTAGGCATCACTTCCCAGCTCTGGGTCTCTGAACTTCCCAGTTTCCAGACTACTTGCAATTAAACCAGAGTAAACCATCATCAGCCCCTGTAAGTCATGCAGCATTAAGCCCATTGTGCTCAGGATTTCCATAGCGGTTTTGCTTCACCTGTTTTCCAGTTGCCAAAGACACAGGAATATCAATGGCTTTTCAGAGCGTAGATGTTTTCCTGCACCGTCTCCACCCGACCTTTTTTGGGGTGTGCAAATGCACACACACACACACACCCCCCTTGACAGAAGGTCTGTAGGTTGAGCTGTGAATTTCAGCAGGGAGGAAAGGTTGCTTAGGTAGCAGCCACAGTAGGACCCCTCTTCAAACCATTTCCCTGCTCTTAGATGCCAGATCAAGACTTAAAATTCTGTGGGGCCTGACAACACCCCTTACCCACCCCGAGCGATGGTGAGATGTAGAGGAAATCCCACCATGGGGAAATCATCCCACCATCGACTTTTTAGTGCCTCTGTGACACTGTCAAGTGCTCGACTACTCTCCCCCCTCTCTTTAATTCCTGTTCTCAGAGTGTTTTCACTCCTCGCCTGTTAACTCTGCACTTCCTGACCCGGTTGTTTTGTGACTGTCACACCCTGGGCACACCAACCACAAAGCTTTGGTTTTAGCATCCAGGCAGGAGGAAGCTCATTGCAGAGGCAGCTGAGCCGTGCCTTGAATTGTTAAAGGGGTGAAGCTGTTTACGCCACCCGCTCACACTAGCCAAGCCACATTTATTTTGTGACTTTAATAATGGGACTGGACGACAAAAAGCTTGTGTTTCATGGAGCTTTGTAAAGACACTGTCTAAAAACAGGAGGGGGGAAAAGGGTGTGAAAGAAGGCAGTTTTGCTTCAGCCTTTGATGAGGCACTTGTTTTGAAAGCCTAGAAGGTGGCCCGAGCACACCTAATCAGTGGTTTCTCTCTGGCTTGCAGATACCTTCCTCTTTTCTCTGAGGGCTGGTTAAATGCCACTTGTTTATATTTGACCTGTTTTTTCCCCTCGCTGTTGTTATTGTTAGCGATCTAGAAATATTGTCGACAAATACAAACCAAACATGTTGCCTTCAAGACATGGAGAAAGAAAAACCAAAAAGATCAAAGATCTTTAATTAAAAAATAGGGAGACAACAGAGCTGAAAGTGTCTCTCATGTCAATCTTTTTTTAATTTCAGGCCTCATGGACTCAATTGTTTCTGCTTCAACTGTGGAGCACGATGCTCTGTTAAAAATAGCCCTCCAGCTGCCCAGGACAGCTGGAAGCGGCAGGGGGCTGGAGCACTGCGGGTGGGTCGGCGCGGGGGCACCCGGGGTGGGGACGGGCGCCTTGCACTACTCCTCCGACCACAAAAAGCTCTCTCACCTGTCCGCATAACTCTGTATCTGCCCATTGACCACAACCAGAAAGAAGCAGCTGCGAGAAGCTGCGAGCGAAGCACTCAGTGTAAACAGGAATAAGCAAAAATACTCCATAAGAGAGCACCCTCTTTTCCACACCATCCTTCTCCAGCACGCTGAGTGGTCTGCTCATGCTCTTTGAGAAAGGTGCTTCAACGTGAGTTTATAGGCCAAACGTCTCTTACTAAGATCTATCTGGTTGAAGCAGACACTGTTGCCTTGGTGATGAAGTGATGGGAATTTTCTTCCTCTGGGCCGCAGTGAGTATGGCACGTGCATTCTCCATCTCCGGGAATGCGAGATAAGCTGAAAGGACAGGTAGGGCTGGTGGGACCTGTAAATGTTTTCAGGACAATGACCCGTAGTTTCCCAGCAGTCAGGGAGAAGAAGCTCCCATGCTTAATACATTGCAAGGCTGCTCATCTTTACTACGGCCTTTGCAGATATTAGGCACTCGTATGCTGGAAAAAGTAGACATGTCAAACTCTGTTTGGGGTGAAAACATAGAAAAAACAGTATCTCTGTATACCTCTGAGGTACACATCCACTGGAATACCGTACTGATATGTACACGTGACTATCCTTAGAAGGATTAAAGCTGCATCAGTTTGACGCGCTCTGTGGGCAGGGGACATGCCTGAGCTGGCTCTCACCACAGCGGGGCTGGCGGTGGCGGGTGAGTGGCTGGCTGGCTACGGCATGGAAAGATGCCTGGTCCAGTGGGTCACGGACCAGCTGTGGCACTGACCTCCCCGTGTGACTTTTAGACAAGTCGCTGCAGCTGTATGTCCGAGGAAAGCGTAGTGTCTTGTATTACTTTAGGGGAAGAGAAAGGTTGCTTAACCTGAATTGTTGCTGAATAAAGAGCATGTCTCAACTTTAAGTTAACATCCAAGACTTTATCCTCATTTTTCTCTAACGTCAGCAGTGATGTTACAATACACCAGGCGGTGCACATAACCATGAACAGCAGCTACCTTTCATTTCAGCTAAGCCTCAAAGCTGATCCCAAACCCCAGAGCTAAAACTCTTTCTCTCTTAAAAAGGGGAGGCAGGCAGGCTTTACAAGGATGTAAAGGCATCTGGTATATTTTTGAAGCATACTTTAAAAGTTCGATGCAATTACAATTCTGCTGGGAGCCTTGATGGGTGGCAGTGCTGGGCCGTGTCTGTGTGCCCTAGCAGCACATCGGTCCTGGGCAAGGAGAGGGCCCCGGGACTCTGCGCCATGCAGTGCACCATGTAAAGCCAGGTTCTGGCCTACTGAACTGGAGCACACGCTTACTGAATGTTACGAAAAAGACAGCTTTGCTTTTTTTCCCTCATACTTTGGAAAAAAGGATGGGATTTTTTGTCAGCCCTGGTCTGAGAGGCAGGTCGTGGTTAGTGTGGGTACAACCAGAGGGCACGTACAGGAGGTGGGAGGTGGAGATGTGAGGAGAGGCGTGGAGCAGCTGTATGAAAAGATCTGCAATAAATCACAGTCTAATTTCTATTTCTCCTGTGCATTCTCAGTTTGGATTGTTGATCACTGCTAACGAAATGCCTGGACCCATATGCTCGCCATTTTTGCTGAGTGCTTGCAAACTCTGTGCATGGATGTGTCTACATTGATCTATATGAGGCTGTGCTGGGGCATCATGCCTCTGTGTGAGCACTCAGCTCTCCTCCCAGGGGAAACCAAGGTCTGCCAAGAGATCTGACTCCTGCCCAAATCTCCCTCCCTCCCTGGCCTGGGAGCCACAGGAGCCTTCCTGGCTCCTCAGCGTAGGCAGTCCCAAGGAAAACTCACGCCTCTCTGGCTGCAGTGACGAGGGGAAGCCTTGTGCTAATGGAAGTGATTTCTTTCTAATGAAATACAAGTTCAGAATCTCAGGTGCTTAGAGTTACTAAAAATTAAAAAGTGTTTTCCCCAAAGTAGGTGTTTTGACTGTATGTAACACTAACTGAAGTCACTTGCCTTGAATTAACATAGTGAGTAAGGCCATAAAAGAAACGAAACATATCACTGCCCATACTTTCAAATAAAATAGTTCCTTCTCGAAACTTTGCATCCTACAGCTGTGCCCTGTTAAATGATGGTGGTGTTGCAGAGGAGAGGGAGTTGCACTTCACTGAACCTAAGCACAGTCATTCGCAAAGTCTCCGCCGTCCCTTTGAAGGAGATGGCACAATGTAAGTGCAAGGTTGTTATTAGAAAACAAGAAAATTAGCTAACAGGTTTTCTTTGAGGATGAACATTTTCAAGGTTTGAATACCTATTGCAAATGTCAGCCTGATTTGTCATGAAATATGTATACTATAGCTTGTCACACCCAGCTCTGTGACTTGGGTTTTCAATGGACAATAAGGAAAAACAATGCTATTGGAACATGTGTAGATGAAAATGGCGGAATTAGCAATAATACAGAAGTTTTTGATAAATGTTCTTGTTTGCACGTGGGAAAATATCAGTGCCAGCTTATGGCCTATATCAATGGGAAAATATTTTTCCCTTTATCTTTCCCAAAGGAGGATTTTAAACTGTAGCTTTGAAAAGAGCTATCCAAGGAGCTCTTTGTTGATTTTTTTCAGAAAACTTGAAACACTAGAGGATTTCAAGAGAGCTGTGAGTTAATGTTGTGTCACTAACAGTGTGATAGCCTGGCAGTGGTCCTGACCTCGTTACAGAATAGCTGATGTAGGAGTCATATAAGCAAAATTAAAGGAGATGGAATACAATCAGTTGCACTCATTAGTTTTATAGAAAATAGTTGTGTTGGTAGTGTACTTAGACTTTTGTAAGAAATAAGACTTAACACTGCACGAGATATTGACTAAGAAACTTGAAATAGAGTAGATCAATTTGGGACATGCTGAATGGATCCGAAACAAGTCCAAATGACAGATGTAACCCAGCCAAGGTATCATCAGGGATGCCAGTTTCTAGCAAGAACCTGCACAGATTCTTTCCATCCCTATAGGACTTAACTCTTTATTATGTCAGTGACCTGAAAGGGGACTTTAAACAGTGACTGACTGAATATGCAGATGGCATAGCGTCTGGGGAAGTGGTAAATCACTCCGAGAACAGGCTACCTGAGAAAGTGAGCTGATTCTTCTAGTTTTAGTGTGGGCATAGCAAAGAGCAAAGGAGATAAACCATAATTATGGGATAGTGTTGACCCTGTCCTGAGAAATTCTGATGCTGAAAGACCGGAGGATTATAGAAGAAAACCTGATGGAGACTCTCATGTGATGCTGGGACCCAAAAGGACTCAAGTGGTCTTTGTACATATTAGCTGATCCTTGAACTGATCCTGATATATATATCTATATATATTTATAAACTATGCGCGAACAGATTGTGTAACTTCTGGATTTGTCCCTGATGTAAAGGTTTTGGAGTGCTGGGCTCCATGCTGATGTCCACACCTCCAAGGGGATGGTCCCAAAAAGAAACATGAAAATGCTTAAAAGATTAAAACTCACACATTATGAAGAAACAGTCATTGATAACAGTCTGCTTGGCAAAGGGCAAGAGCAGTCTGAATACAGTCCGAGGATAGTCATATGAGACATTAATATGTACAAGCAATAGTGAGTTCTTCACTCCCCTGGACAAGAGGCTCCAAAAAACTAGACAAATCAACACTAGAAGAAATACGATGCAGCTGTCTTTCACTGTGACAGTAGCTAGGCACTGGGACAAGTTAAGAAGGTGGCCGTGAGATCTGCCATCACTGCTTTCCAAACCAAGCCAGATGTGGGGGAAGAAAGAAAAAAAAAAAAAAAAGCCCACACCCTAAGGGCTGTGGTCTGTGCTGAGCTGGGAGCTCGGCACCGGACAAACGCCTCCATCTGGCCTCAAAATCTGCGACTCAAGTTTTGGCTGGCGCCTAGGTCTCTGCAGCGTGAATGGGGTGGGGGCTGCCCTGTGACCAAAACAGGCACTGATCCTCCCCGCTCGGCTCCCACCCAGTCCCGGGGAGCGTGCTGGGTTGTCCAGGGTCAACACTGCTCCAGAAACAGCAGCCAAAAAATTAATGTTTCCCTGCTAACCCATTCAAAAGGGAGAGGAGAGGGGGCTGAAGGGAAAGGCTAGCCCTGTGGCTGTGTTGTTTGGGCTTTCCAGCTGGCAGGGTTGGGAGCCAACAGACCCCCTGGCCCAGAGAGCAGCTGGGGTAGATTTGTTCCCAGTTACACGCAGATGACTTGAAGAGGCTGTCACCAGCTCGTAGGCTCAAACTCAGGTGGGAAGGGACCTCAGGAGGTCATCTAGTCCAACCTCCTGCTCCAAGCTGGGTCATGGAGAGGTTTTTAAAATGTTCCTGCCTTTGAAAAGCCAGCCTCCTCTAGATGTTGCTGGATCAGCCCTGCCAGAAACAACTTAGCTGAGAGGCTGGAAAGGATTTCTTAAGTGCTGTATCTTTCCCTTCAGATAACACAGTATAAATGCCGAATAACCTGCATAACATTCATCTCCTTCCCTCCTACGTTTCTGATGAAGAACACAGGCTAGAGGTTTCAGAAACAGCAATGAAGCCTAAATCCCACTGGGTCTTCAGAGCACTGGAAAATGTCCATATCAAGTCAGAGCACGCAGCAGGGAATGCAAAAGGGTGCTTTCAATGCCAGTTGATTTGCCCGGTGGCATCAGGTCTTCCCTGGACTATCGGGATATTTTCCTGAACCCAAATGCTCTGATCTCTCCTTTCTGCAAATCCATTGCCCTTCTGAGCCCAGACTGGGACACAGGGTGAGGAGTGAGGGCATATATACGTGAGAAATGTATTTGAGTACAGACAGTACATCACTGAAACTGTTTTCTTTTCTGTGTTGATGCTTTTCACTGGGGCTCAGATAACTTGATTTGGCAGTATTCACTGCTAAGTTTTCCATACCAACCGCAGCTGAGCTTTGTTTAAAAGAGGTTTGCTGAAGCTGCGCTGGAAGAGAGTTTAAAGGTTCACAGTCTTTGGAGTGGATCCAGGCAACTCTTTGTGCCTTCAACTCCCTTGGAAACTGCGGAGGGCTGGGGGCCGGGAGAAGATTTGCATGAGCAAGTTCTCCCCCCGGCCCCCGCTCAAGTGCAAAGGGAGGTAGCAAGCAGCAGCAGAAATTAGACACGGTGTGCCAGTTTATTCCTCCTCCTCTGGGTCCTCTTATCTGCATCTCTGCTATTTTGACCCAGTAGCACTCGGTGCACGTGTAAACGGCGGCACAGGAAGCAAGCAGTGAGGAATCAAGCTCTGGCAGAAGCCGTTTTAGGGATAACAAACTATGGCTCCAGCTTCGTGCCTTGGGTTGTGGCAGTCGGAGAGGAGGAGGCTAATTTTGCAAGGATAATTTAAGTAGCAAGTCGCCTTTAGCCCCTGTAAAGAGCCCCTACTACTTTAACGACAGCTGCACCTACGGTGGCGAATGCCCAAGGCGCTACTTTGCATAGTGTGTCCACTGTAGAAAACACACTTGGTGTCCCCCCAGCTTTCTTCTTCTGCAGTAACCTCCTTGCTGAGGAAGCAAGCTGCTGAACCAGTGTGAAAGTTATTTTTATTGTATCTGGGCTGCTTTTGTTCTCCATTCTCTTAGGAGAAAAAGAAAGTCTGGTCACCCTGTGACCTTGGAGCCCATAGACAACTTCAGATTTAACCAAGAAATACCACCCAAGTTAGAAACCGGTCTCTAGTCTGAGTAGAAGGATTAGTTTAATAAAAGATGACTTTACCTTCCCCAAAGGCATCATCATCTTCTTCGGGTGCGGTCAGATCTTCTTGGACGTGCTGCATCGTGGCGAGGACGCGGCTCAGGGAGCAGCCAGAGCCGAGTGCTTGAACTGGTTCTTACGCTACCGCTCGACTATTTCCTTTCACCGGCTTCCTAAACATTTTGGTGGTAACAGCTTCCGCATCTGCACTTATGCAAATGGTCTCATTCATATGAATAACGCTTCTTGTTTTTACAGACAGACTTTGAGATGGGTTTTGAGGTGGAGTGTCCTTACTGCTGGGAGAGAGGTTGATTTTGAGAGCAGAGGCAGGCAGGACGGGCTCAAAATGCACCCTGCCCTGTCGCCACGAATGCCGCTGCGCAGCGGCAGCCCTCTCAGCCCAGGCTGTAGGAATTTTGCATATGAATGTGAATCCTTTCTGGTGGCAGAGGTAAAGCCAGGGAACACCTCGCCTTGCTTGGTCTGCAGAGCTCGCTTTCACCCCACGGACAGTCTGAGCAGAGTAACCCCCTCCGGGCTCTCTCAGTGCCATGTGTTCACGGGATTTTATTTTTTATTTAGCATGGCAGCAGTGACAGCACGTTCTCACCCACGCTGGGGTGACCTACAGCAATGGACATGTGGACAAGCTGGAAAGCTACAGGTGACGCCAGTTGTCCCATGGGCAGATGCACTAGCAGGGATGTGATTCTTGCTGTTAGGCTTTCCCGAGTCACTGTCTTTGGTGTGCTACCAAAACTAGGGACCTTCCTGATGATCAAGTGAACAACAGAAGAACATCAAAATAAAACTTGTTGTCTGCCAATAATAGGTATATTATTTGAGTATCTCTGTCACTACTAATTCTGCATCACACTGGTCCATTCAGTCACTGTTTTTCCTGAACTTTATAAAGCAAGTTGACTCCCTCCTGCTGGGTATCTCAATTTATGAGAGGACCTTGCCTACAAACTAACTTACTCTAAATTTGCAGAAAAATACATCTAGGCTTTAGGTAGTGTCCCAGCCTTGCGTGGTCCTGCTGACTTCATCGGACCACTCAGGGATATTCATGTGCACGTGTGTGCACATATAGGTGTGGGGCCTAACACTGGTAGTCCCTCACATCTCTGCTATCAGAAGTTAGTGTGTAATGACAGTAAATGTGTACCGAGTTTTGATTACTCAGCCTAGTACTTGCATTTGTTGCCACACCCTTGAAAGCAAGACTCCCAGCACAGCAGTGGTGTTTGCTACACCTTCCGGTAGATGAGTCACAAGCAGATATAATGAGCTCCTCTCTAATTATTTTTTAAAGCTCTAGCAGTGGGTTTCTGCAGGGCTGAAAATTGAGACAGCTGGTCTCCTGGGCAGTGTACAACTTGAACTAGTCCAGATGGAGAAGACAAGACAGAACACAGGACAGGTCCACTTGGAGCGCCTGACCTAACCCCAGTCCAGGCCTTAGAGCTGGGGTTCATTAGCTCCTGTAGCAAATCCTGTAGCAGCACTTTGGGCATTGTAGGAAGGTGAAAATCTCCTTCCCAGCCCAAGCACAGCCTTCCCCTGGCGCAGGGTAAGGTGCCTCCCGGTCCCTGGAAGGTGGCTCTGCATCCCACGGAACTCGTGCCTCTCCCGTGCCCGGGAGGCTGCTGCCTTGCTGGGGCTGGGAAGCTGCATTTTCCTAGGTGGATGTGGCCGAAGCCAAGAACCTCCTAGTTCTGGGTTTTGGTGGGGTGGTATGGCTTGGCTGCCTGGTTGTTCCTCTGCCACAGCAGCAAGAATCCTTGAGGAGCTCTGTTCCTAGGAGACCCCTCTCGTGCTTTGCTTTGCTTTGCTTTAAAATTACACTTGTTTAAGTCCCCGCGGAGTAAAGATGACGGTTTGGCCCAAAGGGTAAGAGAGAGGACTTGTTTCTGGCCCTGCTGGACAGGGTTGAGGAAGTCACTTCTCCTTTCTAGTCTTCCCCACCTCACACTTTTTCCTGCCCTGCTTATTTGAAGTGATTTCTTCAGGCAAGGACCATCTCTGATTAGGTGTTAGCCGCACTCTGTTGTGCTCAACGGGAGTGTCCCCCTGCCTCAGTAAGGCTCTCCTGCCATGGTGGTGAGTAGATGAAGACAGTGGTAAAAAGAGAGAAACATCATCGTGAGGTGATGAGGGGAAACAGCAGAAGAGGGTGATCAGTGAGAAAAAGGATGGAGGTGTGAGAAGAGGAATAACAAGATGGAGACGTGAAAGCTGCAGAGGAAAAGCATTGATCTGGAAGGAGGGGATGCCGACGCAGGGGGACGGCACCTCTCTGGGCACTGCCTGCCAGGGTCAGAGCTGGAAACTGCTGAGCTTGCAGAGCCTGGTGGTGTCAACACATGAGAAAGTTGCTGGGGGTGAGGAAAAGGAGAAGTGCTGAAGGAAAGGCAGTCACAGGGTGTACCGTGCCTTAAAACTTCCCGGCAAGAGCCGCTCCAGGCAATGGGCAGCTGCTGCTGTATCGTTTCCTTGAAACGGCAGGAGGTGGATGAGATAAATCTTGAGCCCCTGTAAGGTCAGTGGCTAATCTGCCCCAGGGTGCTGTGGAGCACGTCAGTCTCTGAGGACTACCATGGGCCAGAAGAGGCTTCGCTGTTCCTGCTGAGGAGGTTTTCTGGGCTTGATTTGAATAAGTTGCAAGATGAGCGATGCTACGCATACAGATGTGAATGGCTCAAAACAGACAGAAAGCCTAGCAGGAAGAAACCTGGGGAAAATACCCTGCAACAGAAATGCTAACTTTCCCGTGTTGTCCTGCAATTGGAGTTCATTTGTGAGCATGGGAAGTTTTAGCCATTTACCACTTCCTTCAGAAACACGAAGGAGCAAGCCATGCTGTCCTGGTTATTGTGGCAGCTCCCTTTTGTGCTGCATTTCCCTGGGACTTAAAGTTATTTCCTTACCCACTGTTTTCAGTCAGCCTCTCCGGATGCCTGTTACCTTGACAGTCCTTTTTTCTTTTATTTTCAGGAATTAAAAGGCATCAAAAGCTGTCCTCTCTCCTGAAAACAACTGTCACTAGAATGAACACACCAGCCGGGCTGGTGATGAATGGTAATGACTCAGCCTCCATTGCAGATACACAAAGAGGAGTCGCTTTGATTTGTTCCCGTTTGCCACATCATCCCTTGACGGCAGCCTCACCTACATTGCTCGCAGCATGCAACGTTCCTCCAGAAACCTGTACCCCAGGGGACCGCGGTGCTCTTTACCTCGAGACAGGATGAGTTAACGTGGACTAAACAAGCCCACCGTGCATGGGTGCCCAGGCTCCTCTTCTCCCTGCTCCATCTTTGCATTTGGGGCAGCATAATTTTTGCCCTGCCAGTTTGCGTGCCTGTGTCTCTGCTGTTTACTGACCTCAGCCATCCAGCCTAACGAAGTGGCTTCCTCCCTTTATTTTGTAGCATCTCAACTCTTTTTTTGTCCCTCTGTACCCCCAGGAAGTACTTTTATCTTGTTCTTGTTGAATTGTTCCAAAACACGATAACTTTTCTTTTCACCTGTTGGCTAATGAAGCCCCACTCCACACCAAAAAAAAAAAAATCAATTTTGCTGTCCCTGCAAAGCTCTCACATGTGTGTTTTTCATGTAACCACATCTGATGATGCTCTCAGAAAAGGCCACCGCCCATCCTGTAAGAACCTGTCAACAAAAAGCAGGGGAGATTGGGGAAATCTCAAAAACAAGGGTGGATCAAGCAAGAGGAGGCAGCTTTTAGAAGAGCTCCTTTAAATCACCCCAGCCTTACTCTTCTTCCCCTGCATCTTACTTCATTAGAATTTCTGACCCAGATGAAAAATCAAGTGTTCTGGTGTTTTACCTTCAGATACAGGACTACAAGCCAAGACATTCTTAATGCAAAAGAAGCATAAAAAGCTGTCATTTAGCAGTGTTGGATGGGGTTGTTTTAATTCATCCCTACCTTAAATTACCAACACCTCCACAATCAGCACGAAAGACGAGTTGACCACTTTCCGCCTCGCTGTGCTGGTGCTGAAGGGAGATGTCTTAAACAGCTTCTGCCCTATTCAGGTCTCCTCCTGCTCCAGCACAAGGACGATTCCCAAGATGCAGAAAGTTGTGTATCAGAGGGTTAATTAGTGCCCTGCTTTGTTCTGGGGCTATTTTGGGGATGAAGATTGCATTTGGGGGATTAACCTAGATGGAAAACAAGGAAGAAAAAAAAAACCAGATAAAGGAAGGGCAGATGACCCAAAGCTGGAGACAGTATGAAGGAGGATGTAGGAAAAGGTGGTTAATAGCAGTTACTGGTCAGTCTGGGAAAGGGAGTGTTCACATGGATTAGAAGTACTTGTAAAAGTTTTGCTCTGGATATTGCTGCAGTTTCAGTTCTCCTGGTTAAACATCCTCCTCAGAAACCTGAAGGATGGAGTTACAATAACTCGTATAGTTGTTAACTCATTTGCAAGTTACAGGGACTCCAGGGACGTAGATTATGTTTAGACAGTCTGTGTCAGTGATTGACTGAGTTTAGTATAATTTTTGCTGTGCCAACTTTTGAAATGTTTTGCACTTTTTTCCCCCACAACTAAGCTCATTTTTTGTTTAAATAGGGATACTCAGTTCCAGAGAAAACTCGGGAGAAATTCTCCCTCTTACTGTCCAGGAGGAGAGTCAGCAGGCCAGGACAGTAGAAGACATGACTCACTCCACACAGCTTTACAGACCTTAGGAGCCCTGCACGCAAATCTTCAGGAGGCTGTAAAACACACACCGTATATTTTGGAGAGCTGAAAAAAGGGCAGGGTCCAGGAACTGTTCACCCAGTAGAGAGGACAGTGGTTCCTGAGAACCCCTGTACTGCATTAGATGGTGGAGACGAGCTGGGTGTATGAGCTGGCCTCTGGTAAAACTGCACTCTTGTGCCGAGGAGGTTATGGTGCCAGCATGGGATGTAGCTCAATGCACTTGAGCTATGCAAAAGCCATGGTGGCTGAAGAAATGCAGGCTGTTTCCCCTTGACCAGCTGGTGCCTGTGTCCATCTTGGACACCTCAGTTTGGGGCCTTTGGGAGAGGTCTGCGCACAGCCTTGTACTCAATGCCCCAGCGTACATGCACATCACAGCGAGCAGGAACAATGACGCATATGTTGTTGGTGCCCTACCGTCTCCCTTCATGTTCCCTGCATGTTGTGAGCAGTGAACCCACTGCATGGCCCAGAGGCGAGTTCTATGTGTGTCCACTCAGGCGTGTCACTGCAATCCCCAACACCTAGCACATCCCACCAGGCCCATCGAAGGTGACTTTGGCTTTCTTCTTCTGCTAAGAGAGCCAATTTTCATTCCAGTATCGCTTAGCCTATGAAAGTAAATCATTACCTTCTCACAGCGAAATACTATTTCAGTTCAAAGGGAGGAAGAAAACCATCCTGATGAAACCCCTACAAAATGAATATAATCTTGAAAATTGTATTCAGTAAGTAGTTCCCCATGGTTCATTATCAAAAGGGAAAAAAATGGTCAAGTGTGATTTTGTAGGGCTCAGCCTTGGATCTGCTATTATCCAATATATCCTTTAATATCCTAGATGATGGAATGGATATGATCACACTCGTTACAATTGCAGATACCAGGCTGCCCAGGAGTCTATGTACACTGGAGGACAGAATCAAAATTCAAGCTAATATTGACAAACTGGAGGAGTGGTCTGGAAAAAAATAAATGCAAGATAGTAAACTGTGAAGTACTATGCTCAAGCAAGAATAATCAACCTGATAAATGCAGGCTGAGGGATCGCTGCCCAAGTAGCACATCTTGAGAAAGGACTCTGGAGACAGCCAAACAGGATTCAGCAATGACACCTGAAAACAGCAGACAACTTGCCATCAGGTGTGATCAAAAGCAGAGACACGAAGTAATTTGGTCACTGTGGTTGCGGTTGGCAACAGCTCTGCCAAGGCAGGACACAGCTTTCAGGCATCTCAGTTCAAGGATGATAGAAGCCGTTTGGTGATAGTCCTGAGGGGAGCGACCAGACTGCTCAGGGGGCTAGAAAACAGGAAGTTAAGAAAAAGACAGGAGGAACCAGAACCACTTAATGTGAGGGACAGAAGATGGATACAGAAGATAAGAGCAGTCTTCAAGCCTTCTTCTCCACCTCTATGGTGCACAAGGAGTCACGGACTTAGACTGCAGAATGGAGGAAGCAAATTAGGAAGCAAATTAGGTAGCAAACTAGCAGAAACTAGGAAGAAGTAAGTTAGGAAAAAAAACCTTTACAACAGTCAAGACAGTGAAGCAGCAAAAGCGAGTGCTTGGGTGAGTCAGTGCTGAGTGAATCAGAGCACTGCTTTAACTTACAAAGCATCCGTAAAGCTTTTGAAGAACAGAGTAGACAAGTAGCTATTGGGATTAATAAAAGAATAGTTGATTCTGCCTTAGGGAAGGGCAGTGGGAGTAGGGGATCTCTTGAGGTTAGGCTCAATGCTATTTTGCTAGAGCAGCTATTGAGTAATGTTGGATTTCTACTTGTTAGATTTATTTCTCAGTGACACTTAGCTGAGTGCCAAGTCATCCCACTGCTTGAGGGGTCCAGCACATTCCAGTGGCTCTTGACTGGGATGGAAATATCTTTGCTGTTTCAGCCAATTGAAGTATCCCTACTGTCTTTCTCCTTCTGTAAGAAGTCTTCATGTCTGGTTGCTTTTGCCTTCATTCTTTCTTCTTAGCTATTTTCACACCTATTCCTCTGTGATCCAGTGAGGTCATTGTCATCAGCAAAGAAGAGATGATGGATTATTCATCCTTTGATGATTAAATCCCATGGGTTTCTCTCAGAAGTATTTCAGATTGTTTCCATAAATTGTTAAAGAGCAGTCTGCATACCATAATAACATGCAAAGTAGCTGATGCTATTCCCAGCATAACCAACAAATATACTCAATCCTGCTAAGCATCAAAACCTTATGTCTTACTACAGGTTACACATCAATTATATAATCTTTTTACCAACTTGAACAAATTCTAAAATGGACCAAAGAGGTCTATATGGTATTCTAATGCCTATGCCAAAGCCACAAGACCTTCCCAATTTTCTCTACCATAGCATTTGTTAATCAAACATTTTTCCCCCATAGTAATTTTCTTGGGTGTTGGAGGAAATGCAGAGAAGAAATTAATTTCATTGTTCAGCTGTATGTCTTCCATCCCAGGCAAAGTATATTGCAAGTTGATTCACAGCAATATTTCAGTAATATTTCCATGAAGATATGAGTTCCCTTTCTTTCCCTTTAGGTAGACTATTAGAAATGGAGTGAAAGCCCTGGGTCATTTATTTTAGACTCCTAGGTCACACTGTCAAACAAATGGTGCCTGTAGATGAATGATTCTGCTTCACATTACATTAATTCTACTGATAGACTATTCAGTTTTGGGGCCTTTACTGCTCTTGATTGTGTACACCATGTTTCCAGTTTCTCCAGCCACTGGAAGGAGTTTAGGAGTTGGCCTTCTCCCTTAGTCTTCTCTGCTTCTTCCAGCTCCAACCAGCACAGTGTTCACTTTGCTGCTGTGAGATGGCTCTTGACAGCATTGACCCCAGACATTCTGCAAGACAGTGTGGGGGTTTTTCTCTGACAAAGGGATTTTTGAAGACATTCTCCCATATTCCTGCAAACTGTGGGTAAGATGGGCAGTGTCAGTCGTGAGATGGCTCAGACCCTGCCTGGGGCAGCTGCCAAAGGAGCAGGCGTGCATTTCTCTAAGGCAGTCTGATTTAGCCACTTCCATCAGCAGGAAACTGTCAAGTCTCAGCATTTCCCCCTCGCCCACAATGCCTTCTTTTCATCAGTCCCTAAAATGCTATAAATTGCTGTTTAGCACAATTCTGCAGCTCTCTTGCGGAGCACCACTTAGTAGGGGCTGGTGGACATAAGAAATTGCTGCTGCAAAAAATGTTCCAGGCAGAAGTATGAAATTCAGGCCATGCCTTTGCTTCCAAACTGTGTTACAGAGAAGGTTCAAACACCATGGGTCCTCTCTGGCAGGGATTTCTCTGCAAGGCTCTATATTTGCAAGAGCTGGAACAGCCCTAAACCTTGAACCTCCTCTGTTTTGTAGGAAGGCATCACTTCAGTCTAGCTCACACCGGTAACTGCAAAGCTGGTGTGACACCAGCTTCACCACAAGCTGCTGACACCAGTGAGGTGGTTTGGTTCCTAGCCCAGTCTGGTTTCTGTGAAAGCTTTGCTGATACTGGTCCTGACTTAGGTGCTCTCTCCCAGGCCATGTGTCACTCACACCTGGTACCAAGGTCTCAGGGAATCTGAGCATTTAAGCCCAAACTTAGCAGCAATGCCAACACTCAAGCTTTTGATCCTTCCCCAGTTGCTTGTTCCAACCCATGCACTGCAGGTGACCATGGCACAGTTAGTAGTGGGATTGTATTAAAACCGGAGCACCTTGGTTTTAGAAAAACAAACAAACAGTTGGCTCCAAAGGATGGAAAAGCTCTCTTATAGTGCCTGTTTTGC
Source organism: Grus americana (assembly GCF_028858705.1). Classification (NCBI taxonomy): domain Eukaryota; kingdom Metazoa; phylum Chordata; class Aves; order Gruiformes; family Gruidae; genus Grus; species Grus americana. Next base: position 65,915,319 of record NC_072853.1, read on the forward strand.
ATGGACAGCAGAGGACAACTTTTTGGTTAGGGACAAAAAGGTTGTTAGGTTGAGATGGGCCTATTCTGTTCTGGCTTTCAGATAGCTTTTTGAGAAATTTTTCTGAAAAGTGTTCCCGCTTTGTATTTGCAACCTCTTGGTACATCGGTGCCACTCTGGGATCGAGTTCTCTGAATAATTGCAACAGCAGGATTTACTTCTCCTTTTTCTGAAGCCCTAGAATAAAAGCATAGCTGAGAACGGAACCTGCGGTAAAGGAAATCTCACCGCAAGGGATCCCCGCCCTGCTTGCCTTCCTCCTTGAGCAAGCAGTACAAGGCATGCGTGGGGGCTGGATATGTACAGGGCTGGTAATAGCTCTCCTGGAGGGATTGCTTCATTTTTACTCCTACAAAGTAGGGCAGAAAAGAGGATTAATTAATTATTTTTAAAATTTTTTTTTAGCACAGTGTCTTTTTGCAATTTGTTGAAGTGATTAGCAGCTCAGAAACAGTGTAATGACCACAGCAGACCAATTTGGCATTTGTAGTTTTGGTTGCTTTTAAGTGAAGAGTAAAATTTCTCCCTCCCCTGCAAAGCCCAGAGGGTCAAAAGAAAGGACGTGGATTTGGTGCCCATCACAAGTAAGAAGTGAAGAGTCACATCCATATCATTCAGGAAGAAATTCTAGCAGCTAGGTGGACAAACAATGATAATATTTGTAGAGTATCTTAGAATGAGGAAATCCCTGCAAATATTTGCATTCATCTGCAATTCCCTACCCCACAAAGGCACGGTAGCTTAAGATGGGCAGTAAAGAGCAGCTTTTCCACCTTCGAATGATGAATGTACATAAACTGGCTGCTGTTGACCATGGTATCCTGAACAAATTTCAGTCATAAAATGTACCTAAATCCTTCCACTGGCTGTACACGGCGAGGATTTTTGTTCCCTCCTGCTGCATTGCTGCACTAATACTTAGCTGGCTCAGGAACAGATCACCACCCACTGCATCAGTGTTTCTTCAGCAGCCTTGATTTTGTTAATCAGCCTGTCTTTCATCCTGGCCTTGTTTGCTGAGAGCGCTACTTCAGAGAAAGCCGTACAACACAGAAAAGTAAAAATAGCTACAAGAGTTTCAGCAAAATGTGGCACTCCATGCAATTACTTCTTTTCCTGTTTGCATCTCCTGAATTTTCTTTTTCTAGCAAGTTTAACTCTTGTGTAGAGACTATCCCACACACACACGTATTCAGGCTAGTGAGAGGCTCTCCTAAACAGTGGTGGCCATGGAGTTATCTTCTCAAAGTCAACAAAAAATGGCTCAGTCTGAAGTATAAGTACTAATGAGTTTTAGTATTTTACACAGCATGCAGTTCAGAAATAATATTCATGGCTGATGATAGAAAATAACATAAGCTGGCCAAAAGGAAAACCAGAAACAAACTAGCGTATCCCCATGGGCAGACTCTTTGTTCTAGTACAGAACGGTGCTGTGGTTGATCTAACAGCCTCGGTACAGGCTTCACTATTGCAGAAGAGACAAGAAATTGGTGATAGCAAAGTAGCCATCTACAGCGAGCAACAAAGCAGCTGTTGTGGAAGACACGCTTGCATGCCCTACTTCATGCTCTCTGCATGGAGAGTGCTACAGCCTGTAAAAAAGTTTAGGGGGAGGAGGGGAGGAAGAGTATATTCTATCTCAATTTGACTTCATGCTCGCCACCCAGTTCTGGAGATAGGCAGAGAGATGCTACTGCTCAGGGAGGGCGGCAGGGATGGAGGATCCTGGGCATGGGCTGGCTTGGTGGGCAGCCGCAGGCGCTGCCCAGCACACGGCAGCTCATCTTGTGCGACCAGCAGGTCGAGGGAGGTGATTCTCCCCCTCTACTCAGCTCTTATGAGACCCCACCTGGAGTACTGCATCCAGCTCTGGGGCCCCAACATAAGAAAGACATGGAGCTGCTGGAGTGAGTCCAGAGGAGGCCACGAAGATGGTGAGAGGGCTGGGGCACCTCTCCTGTGAAGACAGGCTGAGAGAGTTGGGGTTGTTCAGCCTGGAGAGAAGGCTCCAGGGAGACCTTATAGCAGCCTTCCAGTACCTGAAGGGGCCTACAGGAAAGCTGGAGAGGGACTGTTTACAAGGGCATGGAGTGATAGAACAAGAGGTAATGGGTTTAAACTGAAAGAGGGCAGATTTAGATTAGATGTTAGGAAGAAATTCTTTACTGTGAGGGTGGTGAGGCACTGGAACAGGTTGCCCAGAGAAGCTGTGGCTACCCCCTGCCTGGAAGTGTTCAAGGCCAGGTTGGATGGGGCTGTGGGCAATGTGGTCTAGTGGAGGGTGTCCCTGCCAGTGGCAGGGGGGTTGGAACTAGATGATCTTTAAGGTCCTTTCCAACCCAAACCATTCCATGGTTCTATGATCTTTGCCATCGCTGCAGTGTGAGGCAGAGCCCCAGGGAGCTCTCCGCTCTCCTCGCACCATGTGGCTGCCCCCTGCCACAGCACCCTGCTCTCCTGCTGGACCCCGGGCTGGTGGGGAACAAAGATGGTACCCCTCCTCCCTGCTCCTCTGCAGAGGCTGGCCAGGATAGGGATAAAATACAAAGTCAAAAGCAAAAAGGTTAATTTTTTTTTTTTCATCATGCATCTTAGCAACAGCACCTACATGAAGATCTAAGTATAAGACCTTTTACCCCCCACCTTTCAAAGCAATTAGCATGCTGAAATACAAGCAAGAAACAGGATGGCGATGTCAAAACTGACACGTAGGAAGACCATTTCCTTTTCACAAGGGTTTCACTGTGTAGACCAAGCTGGCTGAGAACTATTTCTGAACCTTTCTCCTCCCCGTGGAGAATTGCCTCCGCAGCAGCTTTGGTAACTGTCCAAAACTGCCTGCTTTTGGTGACTGGCGCTCTCCTGGTAGTTGATGCCCAGAAGGTCTCACATTTTCAAAGTAAGAAAACCCCAACCCCCATGGACTGCTCTCCAGTGAAACTAGGTTGCTCAAAAACATCTGAGAAAGGTGGAAAGCGAAGGCTGCCCGTTTGAAGTAGATAGACTGTCTTTTGGAGCAGAGCAGAAGAAAGGCAGCTGGTGACATATTCAGTGCAGCGCTGGCTCTGTCTGAGCCTTCTTTCGTCGGCCAAATTTTAAATTAATCTCAATCTGGTCTCTGAATCTTGCTGGCAAGTTTTCCAGTAAATTTAAGACTTAGAAGAGGCTAAAGACGCTAGGCAGACAAATTTATGTTAGGGTTTCCAGGTGTGGCCAGCAGCGCTTAGGAAGCTGTTTGCAAAACTGGAGGCTGCTGTGGGAAACGTGGGGTGATCTTCTCCAATGCTGCACGCTTCCTGTGTGCAGGGTGAGCAGGCAAAGCCCCCCAGCTGAAACACAACCAGGCCTATGCAGCTGGCCATGAACCAAACCTGGTTACCCTCATGAGCTCGTAGTCAGGGCTTGCATCTTGAGTAAAGAATCGAGTGAATCCAAGCCCTTTGCTTTTGCTGTGTTTTCCTTTCTAAGAGTAAACGATGATGTTGTTTTTCTCTGAGCATCCAAGCAATGTTATTTCCACCCAAAAAGTTTGGTGTTCCAACCCACAGCTGCTGAACAGAGCAGACAAGCATCGCTGTGCAGGGAGGATGTCGTTGGGGGCGGCAGGGAAGCTGGAGGTGGGAAGGAAACACCTGTGAGCCTCCTTACACAAGGGCTTAGGAAACTGAAATCTCTGTGGAGTTTTTCTCTTCATTTCTTCACATTTATTGAGATTTGCCCTCCGAGTGCCTTGTGTGACTGACAGCCTGACTCTTTTTCTTCTCTCCTTGCTTCATAAGGCTGGGACACTGCTGGGACAACTTCAACTCATCCAAACACCTCTTCCCACAGAGCCCACTTGTCCCTTCACTGAATCTGGGGACTTGTGATTGATTAAAGCAAGGCAAACGGTCTTGTCTTGAAGGTTTTAATGAAATCCCATCTATGCTCAGTTACTTTATCAGTTAGGTCAGCAATCCATCGCTGCTGCGCTTGCATGCCTAGCTCTGTAAGTGTGCCTCAGTAAGGCAGTTTCCATTTTCAGGGCCACAACTAAACTTTTGAGGCAGGCAATAAGCGTGCAATTAAGCCTTTGGAGTAGATTGCGTTTTAGAAGATGCAATAAGTTGTGGAATGAATCACCAAATTTGAAGTTGCCAGATTTTAATTTTTTTTTCCTTAGTGGTCAAGGTTAAGTATAAGAAGAAAGTAACTCAGCGTAGGAGGATCACAAAATATGTTAACAGCATAACAGCAACAGAAGGATTGACCCAGCCCTGTGAATTTGCGGGTTTTACTTTCTTAATTGCTTTTCTCTCTCTCGGGAGCTACCAGAACAGCAATACACTGAGCTTTTAGCCCATGTTCTCCTGTTTCTTCAGCTCAGTCTCACCCTCAGCCACAGCCAAGTGACTCTGCCTGGCCTTAGTGAGCTTGAGCAAGAGTGAGCAACCCTTGCTTGCTCAAGCCCCTTTTTCTGAGAACAGGGAAGGCAGAGCAAAGCTGTGCTGTGCAGGACAGCCTTTGCCTTTCAGACCTGACTGCGAGTGAGCTCTCACCCCTCCGTTGCTTGCTCTACAGCTCAACGAGTGGAGCAAAATCATCCAAGACAGAGATGCATGTTGCTCAGTGGCTGGGCCATGCTGGTGGAGAGGACTACTGCAAGAGCTGGAGAACTTCCTTGACCCAGTCACCAGCCCAAACTGCTTTTCATTAGCTGGCCTTTCCTAACACACGCGCAGCAGTATAATTACGTTCATTAAAAAAACCCTCACAAGCCAGAAGCAAACAGGTCACCAAAACAAAACACTCCACTGCACATCCTTGTCCCTTTGGGGACAAGAAAAGAAAATAAGAGAGCTATGGCAGGTGCCAGCCACATTGCCTGGCACACCCTTGGAAGGGTGCACTTGCCCTGGGCATGAGCCCAGCCATGAACCTTGGCAGAAAATGGAATACAGCTCCTTGCAGGCTTGCATAGTGCTCACTTAACCTGGATTTGAGAAAAGCCCTTTGAGCAAAGCCCTTTGTGTAAGAGTAGCAGCCCATCCTGAACATGAGGGTTATCTTCTGTTTCACAGCCAATGCTCAGAAGGTTTGGTAATGGGCATATTAGCACTGTCTGTGGAGAGCATCACCTCCTGAACTTTTTGCAGGAAAGGCATCACAAAGTAGAGCTGGGCACTTCTCTTGCCTGAGCTATGCTTAAGATGATGCTTTCTGTGCTCTAAAAGAGAGAGGTTCCTAAGAGCAAATAAATATATTACAAAGCAGCAGAATGCTCAATAATTAATTTTCAGCAAGGAGAAGATTTTATTTTAACCAGAACGACATAAAAAGCCTTTTGGATTCTAACAGTCTATAAGCAAAAAGCTGAGATGATTCAGTCCAAAGACTGTTGTGAAAGGGGCTCAGCAAACACGATCTGATCCCCATGCAGTGGCATCCTTACTCCATTTGGGAGCAAATGCAATTTTCTGTGCTATTTCTCAGTAACAGATGTACAGGCTCCACCAAGCAGTAGATCTCTTTTCAGTCCTTTCCTCTTATTTTGCGATTAGAAATGGTCTTCCAAGTGCCAAAATTGCAGCAGCCCAGAGGATCATCCCACTCATTTCCACGAGCAGTGAGCTCTTTGCTCATTTGTGGTGTCGCTCCCTTCTCATATACAGCCACCTAATAGTTAGGAAATTGAGTATTTAAAGTGTGTTAAGGCAGGAAGGGTTGATGTATTATATTGTTGCTACTTTGCATGTATTATGAACAGCTAAATAATTCCTTTGATGAATTAGTGAAATACAAATAGAAGCTCATGAAGGACTCGGTCTTGGGACAAGTAACTCCAGTAACTCTAGCTGGGGACAAAAAACCCTTTTCACGAGCACTTTGGGTGGCAGACAGCAGCAAGGCAGCTAAGCTTGTGTCAGGAAGATGCTTATATGGCATAGCTAGTTTAAGAGCAGAACCAACAAAAGAGGAAAGATTTGCTGAAGACACATAACCTTCGTGAACAAGAAAAGTGCTACAAAGCTAGTTACTTTGAGTACTTTTCTGCATACAAAGGTATATAGGATACTGACTGAATGACTTACAAACCACCTGTACTAAATTTTACTCTGCATTTATTGTCTTTATTAACTTCACTGCTCAAAACGCAACAGCAGATAAACGACTAACCCTAAGCAGTGCATTACTGTAGTTTTCTTTGCAACTGGCTTTTATAATACGTCCCCTCTGTTACTTTGTTTGTCATCCCTAGCAATCCCTGCCAAGCAGCGGGCTGACATGGGCAGCCCACGCGGCAGCCCTTCCTCTGCGCAGGCAGCATCTCCTTGCACTAGCCTTCCTCCGCTCTGCCCCACCAGACCAGCCCCCAGCAGTATGTTCAAGGGCCAGACCCACTTGTCATCTAAGGGGCTGAGAAAGGCAAAAGAAAGCTGCAACGGCTGCGTAGCCCCCAAGCCACAACCTAAAAATACCAATAAAAGCCAGGCGCACTGGCTCCAGGTGCCACCGTTGAGGCTAAAGCCGGAAAGATTTCACATAAGGTTGGCATCCCCTCACCACTTTATCCAGAGGGTGTGGAAATTAGAGACAGGGAGGTTCTCCTTTGCTGAGAATGCTGTAATTAAAATGTAGTAATGAAGGCCTAACTACTGCGTGACTGAGGGCCAGCAGCCAGGTTGCTTCCCAGCAGCAAGGACTGAAGCGGCTGCGGGAACAGGGTGAACTCGTACCCATCGCCCAGCGAATCCACCGGGAGTGGAGCAGCAGCCGAGGTGCTCTCGCAGTACCGGCTGGCTCTTACTCCTGCTGTTTCTGTGATGATAGTTAAAATAACTTTTTTTTTTCCACATAGCTAATAGCCTGGTGATGTTTCTGGTGGGAAAAAGCCATCTCTATTTCATACCAGCCTTCTGTGAATTTTTATGGCAGCTATTTTAGAACTCATTTCAGTGAGTTTCTTCAGATTTCCCCAGTCAATGCTATGTGTTCCTGTAATAAGGATGCCACTCATAGCTAGGAGGCTTTTTTCATACATTACTTATTCATTATTCTATGTGATGAATGTGGGAGGTGTTATGAATCTGTGGTAGGAGATCTGGAGGTAGACTCATTTGCTTTTAGTACTATGTGATTAAACTCTCTGCTTGCGTAGGCAATGAAGGTATTGAATTTCTCTTATCACCGAGATGGTGAAAAACTTGATTTCTTTCATTTCCTCCATCCAGGAAGCAATGACTGCCAGCACAAGCATACAGTATGATCTGTTCAGAAGATACACAGTTGCTAGACTAGATCTGTTCTCATCACTTGCAAAACGAAGAGCCATGAAGTATGCATTTAAGGGATAAAATGAAATATTTAGGAGATAAAATCTGCACAGAGTGTAAAATGAAAGATTTAATCTGAGACTTACCTTCAAGACCTGGTTTGTTTTCCTGTCTATTATCTGCTGCCCAAATCCAAGTGAAATATTAGAAGACATTACATTTGGGTATAGGCAATGTAGAGTTCAAAATTGCCTGGTTCAGGAATGGTCTCTCTCAGGGTTTTCTTTCTGCCTGTTACAGAAGTACAGACCTTAATGACCAGGTGACGTGGTCAGAGGTTTAATTCAGGTTTAAAAGGAGACAAGTGTACGTCCTTTTGGTTTCTTTATAGTCCTACAGTTTCACCTTGTCCTTAGTACAAAAGACCCCAAACCAAAAAACCACAAGCCCCAGCCACTTGAAAAAACAGCCAGCCCTTACTGAAGGCCAGCATGCAGGTGGCATTCAGGAACCGCAGGGGGGAAGACATATCGTAATAATGGCACTGGCATTCCTCAGCAAGGAGGGTATAGGTACCTGCAGCCAGTACAGAGAATTTGGTCTGGATGTGGAATAAAGAATGAAAAAGATGGTGACGCTCAGAGCACCACCAGGACCTGCACAGTAGCTCAAAGACACAAAGATGGGAGGAGCAGTCAGATGGGCATGACCCAAAAAGCCAGGAGATGGAAACTCTCTTAGGCAGAAGACAGTCCTGCAGATGGCTGATGCATTCATGGTGATCCAGTATCAGTTGCAGTGGCCCCGGAGACACTGGAGGTGTTACACACCATCTGGATGTACTGCTGGAAGCATGGCTAGAAAACACCCAGGCCTGGGCTCTCCCTCTGCTCCGCATCCCTCTCTGCCCAGATCCCACAGCCCCACCATCACCTGCCCCAGGCAGAAACGCATTCCCAGGGCCAAGGACTCAATGGTAGGTTTTTTTGCCTAGAGCTTTCCTCTGCTTCGCTTGCACGGTTTCACTTCTGATCATGTTCATAATGTTCCCTTTAATGAATTGTTGTACTTTGTTTCTTAAAATATTACTTTCACAGCTATTGTGCTGAGTATCTTAGTGCTGAGGAAAGGGCTGGTACAGGAGTATAACATGTGCTTTATTCAGTTGTCCCCTGGAGGCTAGGGACCTTCCAAGGGGGGCATCCCAAGCTGCACAGAAAGACCTGCTTTTAATGGCCTAATGCACCAAAAATCAGTGCTGGCTACTGGGGTTAGGGGCTCTCCTGTGCTCCCAAGCTGTGGACAGGCCAAGGAACCATCAGACACAAAGCACTGCAGACCAAAACTGAGGCTCGAGCAAACGCTAGTCCCACCAACAGTAACGCACCATGCACACAGTTGTCAGCATTTTGTTTTTGTGCTAGCCTCCTGGGTTTTTCTGAGGGTGAGGAAGCAGTCCTGGTCTCCCATCCTTAGCTTTTGCCCCAAGCCCATCCTGGTGCTTGCAGACACTGTGTAGAGTGCAGCTGTCAAATCCCTCGACCTGAGGCTTTAGACAAGGTCCCAGTGACATTCTTCAGGACAGTCCAGCAGTGGCGACAGCCATGACAGCTGTCGTGTGAAGCCTCACAGCCCAGGGTAGTGAGGAGCAGGAGAGGCTGCCAAAGGTTGAGCAAGGATGATGGCTCCATTGATCTCAGCCACTTCCAGAGTAGCTCGTGGAAAGCCACAGCATCACACCCTAAACTGGAGCATCTACAACTACCAGGTTGGAAACAGCCTCGTGGTCAGCAACAGACTGAAGGTGGATGGAGGAATAGCTTTTCCCATTATGGCTCTCGTTATGGTGGGAATGGAGGAAGGAAAGCACAAACAGCTGGGATATGTGTAGCTTTAATCAACCCAGAGTAATTGGGAAATGAAGCCTGGGGATCAGCCCTATTAAAAGCCGTGAATGTTCAAACTATGTGAGAAATAAAAATATATTGCTATAGGTTTCTCAGCACGTCTTTACTGGTACAAATTCCCTCTCCTGCTATTCAAACAGTGGGAGTTGTTTTTTGACTTTGGTGGCATGAATTGGGCTCCAAAGACAAATTTTCTATTGCTATGCTTTAAGAGGATGCCAACAAACAATAACAAAAAAAGGACCTCCAAAATGCCCATGGTGGAAATACAGAGCTGTACATCTTTTTGGTATACAGTTAATACTCTTATCTAGGCATACAAAACAGAAATTTTCTTTTAAAAAAAAAAGTCAGGTAACTAATACAAATCCACTATACTGGAGAGCAAATACAAATCCCATGAAATCACTGTGCCCTGCTCTCATGGTTGGGAGTTTGTCAGAGCTTTGCTAATGCCCTGGCTATGACGCCCTATGAGCGACGGCACCTCGGATGGGGGCTGTGAGCGCTGCTGACAGCTCTGGCAGGTGCGTGGGCAAGTGGAGCATCCCAGCAGAGGAAAACTGTGAGTGCAGCTTCTTACGTTAGTGCACTCTCATTAGCCAAACACCAGCTTGTACTGGCTATGCAATCACTTGGTCTAATTATGGGCTGGAAATATGGCTGTCAAGAAGACAATTTATAATTTGTAGATAAGTGGTGGAGTTACAGGACTACACAAGGAGAGTGGGGAAGACCCATGGCTACCCCAACTAAGCCATGGGTACATCTGTGCTGTATTTTCCCCAAAGGAAAGGAAAAGGGGACAAGGAAGGAAGGAATTTGGAGAACTAGTCATGTAGCATCAGCTAAATAAAAAGACCCTTGCCCAGCTGAGAGCCAGCAGCTGGGTAGGAGACCTCAGAGAGCCAGTTCTTGCCAGAAAGAGATGAAATCCTAAATGAAAGTTAAAGTTCACCTGAAGTTGAAAATCTCTTTCTCGGAGAAGATCCCTGGTAACTTTCTGATAGGAAATTTTGTATCTTGCAAAACCATCTCAGTGAAGTTAATCAGCTTCTGGTACAGGCAGAAATGACCATCAGGTAAAATTTCCACGCAATCTGAAAACTGTGGTCATGTGTGGAGTTGGTTGGGCCCATTTGACCAGCAAATACTCAGCAGCCACGTAAGTCTCATGAATGTTTGAGAGGTGAGAAAACTTGGACACAGACCAGGAAAATGTTTAATCAAAGTCATCAGACAAATCCGTGGCAGTGAATGGAAGAGAAAGATTTCTTGCTGAAGCTACTTGGCAAAATGTCCTTTCAGCACAGAGCCTGACTGTGGCTGAGCGTCATCTCTGGTAACGCAATTGCCAGGAGGTCCCTGTCTGACAACACGTCCTCTGCCTCATGGAAAACACTTTATCCCTCCTGACAATAAGTCAGTCTTTAAAGAGCAGGAAAAATGTTGAAAGATGACACAATAAAATAATTACAAATTATTGCAGCATGTGCTCAGTCGCCTCATGCAAATCCCAGGGTGTGTTCTACATCATGTGCCCTCTCGTCACAAAATAAACCCTCAGCTCTTTTCCTTGTCAGCGGATTTTTGGCAGCCAAAGAAAATAAAGTGCCACTAAAAGCTGGCCATCTTATTCATGGAATAACTTAAAAGGAGAACAGTTTGGTATTTGTGTTCATGTTTTAGCATAAAAAATACCTGATTATAAAAGCAGCCCAGCCAGGCGGTGAAGGCACCGCTCGGTGCTGGCTGGGATAAGCTCCCAGCCTGAGATGCGTGGTGCAGAGCAGCCACATCTCCCCAGCAAGAGATGGTGATTCTGCACCCACCTCCCCCCTCAGCACCAGGCTGGGAGCTGTTGGTGGCTGCCCCCCAACACCGACCGGGGGGACATCAGTTAAGAACAGAGGTACAGAGGAAAAATCTAGAAGCGTAGACAATTAAAATAGGGCTGGAAGAGACCTGCAGAAGTTCATTCTCCTGCCCCAAGGCAAGACCACTTCAGGCAGATGCTGGCTAAATTGTTCCCTAAGACCTCGGGTGATGGGGCTGTGAGCCTTTCCCAGCAGCCTGTACCACTGCTCCACGGTCTCTACCCTTAAAAAAGGTTGCCTAAAGTCTAACCCAGCATTCTCCTGCTGCCATTTAAGACCAAGCATCAATGCAACATTTACCTCTTAGCAAATATATTGAATTTATGTACATTTTAAATGAAATAAATTGATTAGGGATTTTTTCCTTTTCTTGAGCAAGATATTTAGGAAGCCTTTATTAACTGTAATCTCAAGCCTTTCCCCTGAATTCCTTGTTGACAGTCACTTGTTGAAGGGATAGCACATAAGCAAAGATTGATTCAGGAAACAAAAATATTCACATGTCAAAAAAGAGTTATGGTTTTAAGTCTAACATCCCCTTTCTGAAGTGAAATGAATGCTGCGGTTTCATATATATCCTCAACTTTACAATAGCGATGGAGCAGAAACAGCTGGACTCGTGGATGTGATGGGCTGGCTGCTGGGCTCGCTGTGGGGTGACTGGATCTGGGACCCCAGTTGGGTGGGCAGGAGGATGATTCCTGTGGGTGAGCAGACCTCTTGCTGAAATCAAGGCACGGCTGCTCCCGGTCCCCCAGCCCAGCACTGCCTGGCACCCCGCGAGCACCTCTCCCCATCCCCAGCGCCTCTCCGTGTCCTGCCAGGGGCTCCTCCCACACTGTCCTGCCCTGACATCACTGCTGGGTTTGCAGGAGAAAAACGAATCACACCTGATACTCGTTGCTGCCAGGAGGGGAGGTTTTGGATGCTGAAGTGTTGCCACAGCCCTTGTGCTTGGCACCCATTTAGCTCTGCTTGTCGCTGGCCACTCATGCTAGCGAGCATCTGATACCGCACTGTGAATGAGGTATAGCAGGGACACAAGCTGCTGGGAGGTGCAGGGCAAGGTGGAGAGCATCAGTGTTAGGGTGAAGCAGTTTTGAGTTGGTCTTGGTGGGAAAGCTCTTTTTGTACATGACAAAGAGGGGCAAAACATGTGTTACTTGTAGTGAGGAATGAATGAGTTGATTCAGCTGAATTGCATCATGCATCATCTGTTGCTGGTAGTTTTCACAAGCAAAGGAAATACTTTACATAAGTAAAGGCTTATTAAAACCAGTAATAAAGAAAATGAAGGGCAGAGAGGTTCATATCTAAGTCAGCACACATTCAGGAACATGCAGCGCCCAGCTGCAAGTGCTGGGGCACTCCAACTAACAGTGCAAATAGATGATGCTATGTGGTATTGCTTTCATTAATTGCTGCTTAGAAATGTCTCACTGAGAAAATCAAGGAAAGTCATAAAATAGCAGCAAGATATTTATTTGCATGACTGTCCCAGCAGGAGAATGCTGTTTTGCACGAGGTTTCAAATCCCAGGGAGGACAGGGTACAAACAAGGGAACACTCACCCAAGATTGCAAAGTATGGTCCAGCAACCCCAGCAGCCCCCAGGAGAGAAAAACTCTTCTAAGTGAACACTTTGCTTGATTCCTCAGTGTCACAGGGAGGTTTTGAAACAAACAGAGTCTTTCTGTGTATTATCAAGATCACGGCTGAAGTAAAATGTTTGTTAAGGCTTTTAGAAAGCCATTCCTGGATGGCAATAAGAGGCAGGACTTGGAATGACTATTTGGATGTTTCTGCTGCTGCTTGCTTCACAAGGGTGTGATGCCCAGTTTTTGTGGGAGATGTGAATAGTTTTTCCTTGCTAGTGTGTGGTAGGGTGGAGCTACAGATGTCCTGCTGTGTATGAGTATTTTCTTTAGCCTCTCCTTACATGTTTGGCTGAGCATGTGGTGCTCACCTTACCATGGCCAAGTGTTGTCAGGTCTCTGGAGCAGCAAGCTCAAGTGCTTCCAAGGTAGGTAAACGAAGGCCTCTGCTCTTACTGTGTGCTTTTGTCAGGGACTTTAGCACCTCACATTCCTGCCTGCTCCATGGGATGGTCAGAAGTGCCAAAGCTCTTCTAAACCCATTTTTCTGTAGGTTTCTCGGTTATACTCTCTGCCTCCATCTACCTCAACACATCTACACAAGTGCACTTTGTGCATAATACATCATTTTGGTGTGTGAAGTGTTTCATTGAGCCAAGATATGCTACGGATGTTTATAAACAGCCATACTAGAAGGTATCTTTCCTATCAAGTATGCCACTCCCTGAATTTAACACAGGCTGTGAAAATAAGTCTCTGAGTATGTGAGTGCAAATGAATCCCCAGGTTGCACCACTCAAGTCTCACCAGGATGAATGTGCTGGGAGAGCCTGGATGTCCAAGAAAGAGGTCAGAACAGCAGGTGGTTCAGGAAACATGTTTAAAAAATAAATCATCAAATATGAACTCAAAGTTCATTCCTATTAAGGAAGAACAGCCCCAGGATCAGCATAAAGATTTGGGGTGTTACATGCTGTTCTCTGGCTCTGAATTAATCTGTGTGCGAGGAGCAAAGGCAGCGCAGCCGTGGCAGAGCCACTGCTGGTGTTTCCAAGCCGAGCGGCTGGGAGGCTCCAACGGGACCGTCGTTAGCAGCGCAGCTGACGACTGACGGGCAAGTTTGCATGAAGGGAGCTCAAACCATCAACGCCCTCGCTACGCACGGCAGGCATTTCAGCAACTGCCAAAAAGCAGCTGCCGGGGGAATTCCCTCAGGACAGCCTACCTCTACAGAAAGCTTTTCGGAATCAGGAAGGGACATTTCTTACCTATCTGTGTTACTGTATCCTTTAGGGACACTAGTCACAACTCAAAACTTTTTCATTTTTTCATGTCAGCATGGATCTATTGGCAGAACTTTGCAGCTTTTAGACTAGAAAATTCTAGCAATCTTTAGTATGATTTTTACTCCAAACTAGTTAAGTTAGAGGGGTCACCTAGATGTCTAACACGTGGTCTGTTAAAATTAGGTGAGCCAAATTCCAGCAGTTCAAAGTGAAGCTAGAAAGTCTGTGCCTCTCCTCAAACCGAGTTACTGGAGCAGCCCAGGTAATTTTTAGTGCCGTCTTCATTAAACGTGGGAGCTCCAGAATGCATGGCCTGTGTTCGCAGAGCCTGAGTGTAATTGTATATAATTTTTTACTGTGATAAAGAATCCTTAACGATAAAATACACCAGTGAAACACAATGGAGATAAGATCAAAATAACTTGAAATTGGAACACTTGAAAATTTGGCAGAGAATTTGCTTAGGAAGTTTGCATGGCAGGGAGGACTGTGATCCCCCAAATGCTGGGGATTATGTTTCCAATATTACAGCAGAGATATGCAATAACAACTCCATAATATTTTGATTAGGAAGGAAGTAAATAACATACTGCAGGATGCTGCTGCCATAGCACACCCCTTTTCAACACCCTCTTAGAAAAAAAGAAAAAAAAGGAAAAAAAAGGGGGGAAAGGGGGGGAAAAAGGAAATCTTCCCATTGCTTAAAGATACATAGGGTAGAAGTCAATGCTTGGAGAAGGCATTTGCAGGCATTTCTTCCCTTACCACCATTTCCTCCCAGAACTCATCAAACAATCTGTTTACAGAAACCCAGTTGTAGCCAAGTAGAAAAACTTCTCTTCAAGACCATCACAGACAGTGACAGTTTCTTTGGGATCTAACTAGTCTAGCAGGCTTTTCTCCCTTGTTTTCATGTAAATTCTCAATATTCTTGATTCCTGGTCAATCCTGTTAACTTAGCACTCACCTTTCACTGGCTCTAGGCTCTCAGACAGTGACATGCAGTGGTCTCTTCAAGTTTGGAGAGAACAACTTGGTTTTAAAGATCCACTTCTGACAGTTTTGGGGTTGAGGACATTTGAGGTTTAAGACGCAGCTATAGCAGGAACTATTCTTGCTTTGCAGGCTGGCTTGTTCTTGAAACCAGGTTGCTGGGTGTTAAGTAGCACTATCAGTTCCTCTCTGAGTGCCCACCACATCACCTAAAATAGAGAAGTGTCCCAAAGGCTGTGTGTCTGCCCAGGGCATGGAAGGAAGATGGTGTGTTATTCTTTCCAACACTGCAATGTCAGCACTCTCCGCATCTGAGTTCTGCTTTCATCCTGCAGGGACTTTCTTGCTGCATGTCGTGACATACCCTAAGCCTAAAAAACTAAGGTGGGCCCATAAAGTATTTCTAAAGATGAGACTGGGAAGTAAAATTCATAACTCTACCAATATTAAAAAATAATAACTGCAACAGAGAAATTGATTTCATAGCACACAATAATTCTCCCATGTCTTATCCCAGCTAATGCCTTAATGTGATAGCTACCTCTCTCGTTGTCTGTATGACAGAGGCTAATGACTTCATCACCCTTTTTCTGTGTAGCATTCCCCATTACTCCACAGTTACAAGTCACCTGTTTCTCTGGAGGTGTCTAAATGATTTAGTATTGTTAGGATAAACTGAGTAGTTTTCTGAAGCTATTACTTAACTCCCAGTACACGTGACTCAGAGTTAAAGTCTGCTGCTTCCAACCTGAAGAAGAGGTTCTGTGCCCAAAAGCATGCCTTTGGATTTTCAGTTCTATCTCTAGGTTGAACAAGAGAAGGTCCCCTTTGGTCTTGTCTCACTGCAACTATTAATTTGTTACTTTTTCTCACCAACGTCAGAGGTTTTCAAACCTGTTGACTAGCATCACTGCTAGCTCTGATCAGTTTTAATGTGGAAACCAGTGAGTGAGTGTGTGCCCTTGTCTCCTGTGAGGAGTCTTACTTCAGACAGAGCAACTACCTCACAGTTAGAGAACAGACTTGGAAGATGCTGAAATTCAGAAGGGCTAGCTTATATTCCTTACCCCTCCATTATACAGTTTATATAATTAGATATAATGACAAAGTTAGCACTTCATATCTGGCATCCAGTCCTCCCACAGACTCCAGTAACGTACTACAGCTTCATAGCTTTTCCAGGTTCTCCTCCCTAAGCATGCTTATTGCTAAATATTAAATGTCAGCAGTTAGAAAGTAAAACCACTCATATATAAATGATATTCCATCAGGTTGCCTTCCAATCCAAAACAAACCTTTGGTCTTATTCTTGACACCTTAAAACTGTCTTTTATCAATAACTAATCTACTTAGAGTAGGTCACTAGAAAACACACAGGTTACCAGTTGTACTATCTTCATATCATCCTCCAAAGAGAAGGAGGCTCCAAAGTTAATTTTACCAATCCTGAATCCCTCATGACTATTGTTGCAATGCTAATGAAGTTGCAGAGGGAATTAAGAGGAAGGATCATCTTTTCCAGAGTTACAGGAGTTGCTCCAAACATAAATTTAGACACATAAAAAGACAGTGAGTGAAGCGCAGTGGAAACCTATCACAAAGATCTCAGAAAGTGTTGTGAAACCAGAATTTCACCTGCCTTCTTGTGTGGTCCTGTGTGCTTGTGCATAATAGACTGGCTGAAAAAAACCAATCCCAAACCCAAACAAAAAAGAACAAAGCATGTTTGCACCCACAGTGCAACTTTGGTGGAACTGGGCCTCCTCAGTCCACCAGCGGCGCTGAGACTCAGACTAGCCAAAGCTCCTCAAAGATCATAGGCATTAAGATTTTCACCAGTAAGCACACACCCCCAAAAGTTTCACTGCTGACTCCCAGACAGGCTACCAAGTATCTCAGTGCCTCTCAGACCTGAGACCATTTTTGGTGCAGCAGCCCCATGTCCCCAGGCAGCAGGAGGAGGCTCCCTCACAGGATAAAGCCATTTATGTGGGCCTTGTGGTGGTCCCATCCACTCTACTGTTGGCGCCAGCACGCATCTACTCCCACCACGAGCCCTTTAATGGAGCTTGGTCAGGAAAACCTAACCTACAAAAAAATTCCCCTGAGCGGCTGGGTCTCCTGGGGGTGCTTGTGGTACTCCTAAAATACACACCAGTGTGTGGTTTGGCACAGCACAAAGCCACTGTGTCGCTTTGTTACTCAACGTTTACGATCATCAGGGATGCTGGCCACACCTTAATCCTCTTGTAGCTCTGGGCTTTAATTAGCAACATGTTCAAAATATTTTCGGTGCTTCTAACCAATAGCTATAGGTGCCTGCATACAATGCTGGATGGTGCTGGCAGCCCCATCTGTAAAGGGAAATGTTGCTGGGTGTTAATGAGTGTAACCGGTACTTAGCATCACTCAACCAAGCTAAAGAATTAATTTCTATTAACATCTCTATTCAAAGCACCTCTGAATATTTAACAAAGGAACAACAGTGGTAAGTTACTAACAAAAAAAGACAGGAAAAGGAGGTGCTTAGACCATTTAAAACTTGTGTGAAACTACTGTGGCTAATTAGCATGAAATCAGGAACTGAAGGTAATGAGACCAAAGTCAGCTTCCTCCAGATCATGCCAAACCTTGACCACAGTAACAAGGAGGCACAAACTGGACAAAAGCGGAGGAGCACTAATGCGAATAACCCTCCAGCCGCATACCTCACGCACTTAGTTTCCACCTTTGCAGAAAGCTCTTCCCTGTGCAGGATCAGGCCAGTGCAAACAGAACAGTGACCCTTCCCCGGTACCCAGTGCTGTTCACTGCTCCAAGCAATCTGCTTTGCTGCCCTCATGCCTTTTCTGCTTTTCTGCCTTCTGAAAATGGGTACTGCTGGGACGTGAGCAGTCCCTGGGCGGTGGGTAGCTGCCTGGCTGCCTCCACGGGTACAGGGCCAGGACCGAGCATCCACGCTGCAGCTACCAGCAGTAGCCGTGCTTCTGCTCAGGCAGGGAGCTGTTATCTTATAAAAATCACAGCTCTCAGAAAAACACCTCACACAAGATGAGAAATGCCTTCCTTACAGGCTGCCACATTATCTGAATAAAAATGTATTCATTTATCTTATCTTGCATTTTAATTCTATGAGCTGCAGCATCCCAGCATGGCTTTTTCAGCTTCAGTTGATAATTGTGTTAATTTTTCCATCTAAATTAAGCCACATTTGCTTAGGAGCAAAAAGCAGTCGCACTATGATGTGTATTACAGAAATGTTGAATAAATACTCTGAGGAAACCCTTTTGTGATGATGGTCAGCTGCCTTTCTTGTCGCAAGAAAATATAGAGGTGTTGGGAATATGGCAGGACTTTTTTCTCTGCAGAATCAGGAAATTTGGTGGAGGGAGCTGGAGTCGATCTGCCTGAGCAGAGTAGCTCAGAGGCTCATTTTTGGTAAGGCTGCTGATGGTCTGTCCTTTTGTTTTCCCCAAACCTGTTGCTTTAGATTCCGATGTAATGGCTCATCTAAACCAAGGAGGAGAGAATCACACCGCTCTTCCTCAGCTTTACAGGGTGGGTGGTTTGTTTGGGTTTGTTTCACTTTCAAGGACATAAATGCCTGACAAATTGTACCTAATTCTGCATAGTTTGGGGGCAGCTGAGCATGGGAGGTATCACACTGAAAGCCCCAGCCTCCAGGGTACCTTCTTCTCTGCAGGACATCTAGAGAAAAACTTTCCCTTGGGAGATTTTAGGACTTTGTGCTTCATCTTTGATGAACTGATTGCAAGTCTGTCGGTGGTCCTCACTCCCAGCACCCAGGAGAGGAGACTTGGGCCCTGAATAGGGGGTTGCATTGCTGCAGGGTGGGCAGGACAGGCTGCAGACATTTGCCCTGCACTCCTTCCCAGGGAAAGTAAGCAGTCACAGTCCCAAGTGGGACCCATGGGGTCTGGAAGAAAAAGGAGGCAGGTTTATCTCACAGGGCAGGGGGCATGGACCACTCAATCCCCTGTTAAAGTGTTTGTTGTATCAAAAATGTGCCAGCAAAGAGCTGTAACCACTGGAGTTGCTCTATATTGTGTTAGTAAAGCAATTGGATTTAGCAGCACATATAGATTTATCAAGCACGCAATTTATTTGCATTTATTGAGCCTTATCCTGCCTCCAACTGGATATTTGCAATACTAACCTGAATATTTCTGTTCAGACATACTTTGTTTCTGTGTGACTGAACAATCTTCACAAAATAACAGACAAAAAAAATGGCCACTTATTTTTGGCACTTTCTGTGGAAAGCTTGATTAGAAAGGTCTGGCATAACCAGCTCAGCATCTCTGCCCCAGCCACACTGTAAGGTTAGCATGTAAATGAAATCATAATGTGGACGCACATTTTTGCCTTCAAGGAATAAATGTCCCCCAAATGCCATCTGCCACCACAGCAAAGGGTATTAGGCTTCTGCTTTTCAACGACAGCAAGAGCAAAACCCTCAGAAGAATGAAAAATCAGAGCAAAAGCCTTCCACAGGTGCATACATTGCAGGATGGGCCATTTTACGCAGTAGAGAGCAATTTCAAGAGAGGGGCTCTTCAGGGCTGTGCAAAAGGGCAGCTCTCCCATTCCTCTCCTGTGGGGGTACAGCACCCTCCCAGACCACCCTGCCCCACAGACGCACCCGCCAGAGCACCCTGCCAGCCCCCCCGGCACACACAGCACCTGCTGCCAGCATGTCCAGCTCGCTCACGTTGCTGTCACGCGTACACACCAAGCCCATGCTCGAAGAAAACTTAAACTTAGAAGATACATGAAATCTGTTGTTGCCACTGCTTGGGCTTTTTTTTTTTTTTCTTTTAAAGTAAATTACACTTAATAAAATACCTGAGACATAAAGTACCTTGTTTTCATTGTAATTAGCAATTATGGTTGCTAATTAAAGCAATACCAAAATAATTGTGTGATAGTACAGAAGTAATGCACATGTTTCTCTGTGCCAGAAAAATAAGATTATGACCTCCAGTCATAGTTCCAGAAGAGATCATGTTTTACCAATATTTTCACAGCACTTAATTCAACATGCATATGAGAGAGAAGAACTGCATAGCTTCTGATGTAGGGTGCAGGACACCATGTCACATAAAGATGCAGAGGGATCGCAACAGCCCCTTTTATTAGAGTTGCAACACAATTAGCCAAAGAATCAGCTTCAAGTGATCTCACATTCCTCAATTTCTTTTGTTTTTCAAATCTTCTTTGTATTTTTAAAATATAGTCTGTAATTCTGTTGGTATGGACTTTCTTTGCCTGGTGCCTTCATATAGATAGATCTTTGATCATTTACTCAGGGAAGCACTCATTGGACAAGACTGATTTCCTGCAACCAACTAATCAGTCTTTTTTTAAGAATAAAATCTTAAAAGTCACATCCTCCACAAAAGCTAATTCATGCAGCATGAGTCTTTGAATATATGGTCCAGCAATACACAAGTGTTGCAAGTGGCACAAAAGATCCTTGAAAACACTTCTAATTGATTAATTCAGCAGGGTAGCACAGTGGAAATGATTGATTTTAGTCTACCAGACCTCCCTCTGACCTCTTCAGAGACTGTTGATCGGTACTTGAGTGGACAAATTTGAATACAAATGGCAATATGACAATAGCACCCAAATTCTTTAAAGCGAAGTTTTCCCATCATTTTCATGTATCAATTTGACTGCAACAGGTTCAAGATACCCCAAAGACCAGAGCATTTTTTGAAAAATGTATCTTTCAAATACTGACAACATTAATGTCAGTAGTAATGACTGATCTCAAAAGACTGATCTGATTGACAAATAATAGGTGACTGTGCTCTCCTTAGACAATGATGAAGCATAACAATCCCGTTGATAAGCACTATTAGAAAGGGTAGATAAAACCACAATAGCAGATTTTTTTAAGGTTAGTTTCCTGTTTTAGCTGGATTTGATACAGCCTTTGCAAACCAAACCAAGGGTGTGTGCATTACCAATGCTTACTTAAACTTAAGCTGCCCTTACGTTGCCGATCAGCATAAAAAATGTTAGTGGCATGGGCCTGTATTTCTGCTGCTCGCCTGGAGTTTGGGGCCAGGTTATAGCTGCACTCTTAACGTACAGTTATGAAATACCAAAATGAGAAATGAGAAGGACTATTTGTAGGTACTTGATCCTCTGGGGTTGGCTCAGGCAAGCTCCTGCTGCAGCTCCGACCCACCTTCAGGAGCCGTGCAGACCTGCTGCAAAGAGAGGTGGTTTTACTGCCCTTCCTTTGGCGGGATAACACTTGAACACAGCTCGTGATTTTAGAAATAACCATTTCATTGTGCTTCCAGAGTATTCATATGAAATACTGACATGCTGACAGCAAGAGGAGGCAGACGGTGGCTGTGAAGGAGCCCCTTGCTCCATGGGAGGTGGATCACTGCTGTCTCCTGCCCTGAAGGAAACCTCTTCTTGATGAACTTACGGCTTTTTGGAAGCTCCTTGGCTTCCCTGGGCTCCTGTCCTGAGCCGAGGCTGTGGTAGTGACATGGATTTCACACGTGGACATCTGTGGGGGCAGTTAAGCAGTTGAGAACTCAGCAGGGTAAGCAGGACACAACCCGGCCCCTGGTTTGAGAGGGAAGGCAGCCTTTCTCCTTCCCAGCATTCCTGATAGGAAGTTAAATACATGGGTTTCTTCTGCACGGTGGGACCTGCCTAGATTGCCGAGTGCTGCAAGAGGGGAAAGCATGCAAACTTGTGCTCACCAAAGGTATTTAGGTACGTTCTGCTGCTATTTGCAAAAGGACTTTGGTACTTTGACATCTTTTGAGGGTCTAGATCTGCTGACAGTTTTGCTTCACAGCTTCCAGTGGTCACTGGCTTAGATCAGCCTAGCGATCAGACCCAACATGCACCATCAGGCCCTGCAACTGCAGAAAATTTCACTGAAAAGTTACAAGTGTTTCTTCAGTTACCGTGGTCACGATTTATTCAGGCTGGCTGGGACTCAGTTTTACACGCATTTGTTTGTCTCAAAATTTACCAGCTTCTCTGCAAACTCAGCTCTTATTTATATATGTATTCAAAATTTGTTCACCTTATGACTGAAACATAAACTGTGAAATTATTCTCAGAGCGTAACCAAGTAACATCTGCCCAAGCTATGAACAACTTGAGGGAGGGGTCAATACAGCCGTTCCTGGTGAGCATCAAGTCGTCCTCTCTCTGCTGCCCCACAGCCTGCAGAAACGCATAGCTACAGAGGGGAGAGGATCACCTCGTGTGCACCTAAAAATGTTTCCTAGCAAATGACCTAAGCAGATGGCATTTCACTGTGGAGCGAGGAGTGGCAGCTCCTGGAGAAGTCCATCCTTCCCCTCCATCAGTTGGCCCATCAGTCAGGGAAGGGCAGCACGGCAGGCTTGCGTAGGATCGCTCCAGACTGGGAACCAAGGACCTCCCCTGCGGGGACTCCTCCCTGCACATCTTCAGCCTTTCCCTGTGGCTGTTGGTCACCGTGCAGGGGCAGCACGTAGCCACGATGCTTTTCTCCTTATCCTCTACCCTCTGACAGTTTGCAGATTTTCGGCTGCGTATCAGAGGGAGCCCAGGCTTGCTGGGCTGGCCTGATTAGCTCTGCATCCCACCTGCGTATTACACAGAAATGGCATTTTTGTGCAATCCCCCTTCAGGTCCCTCCTGCTAGTGCCATGGCAGCACACCTCTCATTATTCAGCATCTCTGTCTTCTTAGGGTTCTGATATTTTCTTTTTTTTCTTGCCATTAGAGGTGCCTAGAGAGCACCACAAAAATATGCACCTGAGTCAAGCT
Organism: Grus americana; assembly: GCF_028858705.1. Taxonomy (NCBI): domain Eukaryota; kingdom Metazoa; phylum Chordata; class Aves; order Gruiformes; family Gruidae; genus Grus; species Grus americana. The sequence continues at coordinate 65,938,093 of NC_072853.1, forward strand.
CCTAAGTGTTGTTAGTCCCTGTTAGTAGTCAGACATGTTCATGAAATGGTACACAAGGCAATCAGAAATGGCTTAACAAAGCCTGTTACCACAAGCAGAGCGTTAATGAGCAATAATTAGTTCACTCAAGAGCTGTGGGCTTAAAAAGGAGTGGGTTTCCAATATAATGTCAATTTTCATTACAGAGATATCATCAGCTAACGCCCATCTCAGCATCCAGAAGTGTTTCAGTTTCTCAATTCCTGCTGAAAAACTTGCTGAAATACTTTGGCATTTCTAAAGAGCATCTGGGTGTATTAAAAAGACCCCATATGCATGTGTAGGTAAAATATTAATTACTTAGGTTTTAAACCATACTGGATTTATCCAGCACTCTTGCACTAGGAAAGCAAAGGAAATATAAGCAATTACAGGCAAACTGAATTGCTCTATGTTCTTCTTAGAAGTTTTTTTTCCGCTTTAAGGTGACTTGACGTTTTTGGGTTAGACTTTAGGAAGTCAGTGCGGGAGCCTGGCTTTGTACTGCCGCTCCAAACAAGACATGATTCAATTATGCATCAGCCTACCCCTTCCCCAAACCCAAACCCTCTCATAGCCTGAACTCCCTTCAGCACAGGTTTTAAATAGAAAGGATAAGTAGGGTAAAGCTCGTTGTGGGAGCTACTTTATCTTCCATATTTTCCATCAGATGATTCCTCTGACCTGGCCAGACTCTCAGGTCCCTGGCTGTGTTTTCTCCTGCCGGGAGATGCTGACCTCCTCGCGCTTTGTGGATGATCAGGAGCAGGAGACAGAGATGCTTCTGCATTGCAGAGCTCTCCTCCGTAACTGTGGGTCTATCCACTGCTGTGCCGAGATATGGTGAATGCAACAGGCGTTGGTTTAATATAAGAGCTCACGTTTTATTTCAGATTTTATATTAAATAAAAGGGCCTAGTTTCACTGAAGCATGGTTGTTTAAAAGCATTCTAAGGCTGTTCATCTTATACTAAAGTATATAACGGATGCTCTGCTAAGCAGTTTTGCAAACTTGGTGACAAGTTTATTGCTATTATTTTACTGCACACTGTTTCCTTAATATTTGGTATATGTTTATCTCTTTTCAGTTTTGTCTTAGTGGTCTAAAATCTGCATGTTAAAAATGAAATTGAAAATTTGAGCCTAATTTCTTTATTGTTTTTGAATATGCTAGTTTGCATCTAGAGAATTTACCACAGCAATTTGACTCCTGTATCAGAGCAAGTGGTGTAAAATTTTCGTAAGTGGAAAGTTTTGCTTGTCACAAACATGAAAGCACCTTTTGGTGGGTATGTTGGAGAACAGCTGATATGAAAACTAGAAGCAAAGAGCTCACTTCAAAAAATTTGACAACTCTCAGTAAAAAAAAATGTATTTTTCAATTTTAATAGTGCAATGGTAGTATTTCACTGGAGGTTTGTATTCCTCCCAGAATTTGTGTGATGCATACTGATATTCCCTATAGCTGTCCATCACTTAGAAAGTAGCTGCTTTCCGTTATTTAATACAGATGCTTTACAAATAATTCTGTAATTCGGTTTCCTCTTAAGAGAAACACTCCCCTCTTGCTGAGCTACTAGAGCTCAGCCGTGGGTGACGACAGGCCATGCCGGCCTTTGGAGGTGACTTGCAAAGAGGTCTTTGGCATCTGGTGGCTTTGATGGAAAGCTGCCATCAGCGCTCGGAAGCCTTGACAAATGCAACTGCTGCCTACAATACAGGATCGCAATCCACAAGGGATTTAAAACCATTTCATCATAAAAACCGTGCCATAGCGTTTACCCCAATGACATGTTTATCCTGCTTGGGTTTAAGTCTTCATCTGACGAGACCTAAGTTTGATTCTTTCTTATGTTTTAACATATACGTTACATGCTTTTATCTGGACTTCTCAAACCAGATTCTCAGGGCAGTGACCACTCCGTGCCTGGTGACTGTATTATTGCTTTTAAGGCTCTTACGTGCCTTTTGCTTTTCTTTAGCCCTAGTGTACTCCACTCTGTGCAGGCATAATCTGTTGTTCCTTTTCATCACTTTCTGTTTGCTTTCCAGCTTAGTTTTCCAACATGTCACTTCTTACTCAGATCAAAAGGATTAATAGAGCTAAAAAGCTTAAGTAAAGCAGTCATTATATTTGGCACAGGTTCGCTAGTGCCTATGCTGTGGACACTGTAACCACTCTGTTTAAATGACCAGCTTTGGACCAGCTCATTATTTTTTTCAGCTGCCTGCTAAACCCTTACCTATTCTGAAAAAAAGTTAGGGTTCAAACCCTCTTTAGAAGATCATTTATCTTGACTAATTTTATCCATCTAAAAGTTTTAGGACTAGCGTAAGCCCGTACTATTTCCAGGGAGGAGAGCAGAGGAACTGAGGATCATCAGAGGGGTAATTCAGCGGGAGGCAGTGGTATAGAAGTACAACGTGTCTAGATTGTTCCCTTCCCTTCATCTTCAGAGCAGGAGCTGAGGGTCTTATGCTCAGACCCAGAGGCTGTGCTGTGCCCTTTGCTTGGGAGAAGATGCTGTGGGGCAGTTTCCATCTCCGCGTAGCACAAGGCTCACACACTTCCTCAAAATATGGTTTACGTGGGATTTAAGTGAGATTGGCTCTAGGCCCACTTGGGCATTTAATTCCTTTGGATTTTATGTAAGCAGTTACCAAAGCTATTTAGCGCAAGGCATTAGGTAATGTAGCCTGCTATGAAGATGTAGGGCTTGTGGGTTTTCCAGATCTTCAGCAGAACGGTGAAGTCCTCACTTTATGAACATAACAGTTTTAATGCAAAAAACAAGGCAAACATTTGGCTGTTGGCCAGAATTATTTCCTTACACTGTCCCTAGTTTTTGGCAAGTATTGTTTTATGACCAAATGAAACTTGTTTTAAGTCCCACAAGTGGTGGGAGTTTAGTGGCTGAACCTTTCATTCAGCAGTTCTCTCCTAAGGTCAAGGTGTCTTTGACAAGGCTTCACAGGACATCTGTAAGCTTGGGTTGTATAAGAGTGAGGAGCAGTAGTGCCGTCACAACAAGAGCTATTGCATCAGTGCGATACTTTTTAACTGATGCCGAGCATGAGACCGGTGTTGCTCTGCATAAGAGTTATCAGATTTGCTAATAATTCAGCTGAGAATTGCTAGAGTTTTGTTGTATCCAAAAGGATGAAATGGAGGGGGGGTTTATACGCTAAGTCTATAACTATAAAGCAAAGTATAGCCCTCCAAAGGAAGGGGAAAAACACAGCAAACAAAATAACTACTGGTTTAAGTTTAAAAAGTTTTTGTCTGTCTTGCTCAGGCAATTGCAGTTATCACCTCTTTCCTAGGAATTCTTAATATTGGCACCTGTGAATTATTGCATGTTACACAAATGTTATCTACTACATTTCCATCGCCAGCTGCCCTGCCAGGGGTCTGCTGCAGCCTCACAATTAAGCTGTCAGGTTCCCTGGTTGCAATGAGTAATGCCAAAGCAGTTCCAGCTTCTCTGAAACACACCTAAAAATGAATGGTTGCAGGGGGGGTGTGTGATATTAAGAAAAACGAAACAAACCACGCAAGTGTTCTGGAGGTTGTTTTCAAGGACTTCATCATGTGAAAACCTTAGTGTTTTAATTTGTGTTCAAAACACCTAGAAACCCATTATGATTTTCCAGTCACTGAAGGATCAAGTCTAAGCATCGCGCGGGTACAGCGCTAACAAAGGCTCGGTGGGAAGAGGTTTTGCACAGCAATGGGTGAACATTAGTCATACTTGCATATTCTTCTTTCCACATGTTAAAGGTCTGAGAAGACAAAGAGCCATGCCCTGGATGGTTTTGAAATCCATCAATCTCCGTCAGTCCTGAATGGACCCCTCCGAGTGGAAAGGCTTTTTGCCCACGCAAGTATCGCAGCACTGCACAGGGGGTCATGCTGCCGGGTACGTTACAGTATGTTTTCCAAAGAACATTTCCCTGAGGTAAGAGGCAAAATACAGCTCTTGTATCCAATATTGCCTAAAGTCTACTCCTCTGCAGGAAAGCAATCTCCTCCTCCTTTCCCGAAACAAAACCACCATTTAAAACTACATTGTTACCAAGAATAAGCAGGACAAACAGGGTACTTTTTTTTAATTGCCATTTAAGGGTAGTTTAAAGCCAGGCTCATCTACTAGCTTATAGAATATTATTCCATTTACAAATATGAACAATATAGTTATACAAGTCACACACTAGTGACTTGTATAAATACTTCTTTTTTTCCTCATGAACGAATTACATGTACCATGAAATATGGGAGGTTTTGATTTTGTGTGAGGCTATGCAGTTCATATAAATAGAGCTTCTGCCATTTTCCTTTTCTGGATGACATTTTTGTTCCTGGTTTCTTGCTTTTCTCTTAGTTTTGGTGGCAATTGATTATTTTTTCACTGGGAAACAAATTGAAATACACAGCAGATATTTTCCTGTCTAAATTGCACAGCCAGTAGGGAGCAGAAATAATCAAGGGCTGTTCACAACATTACTCTAGTAGGCCTAACAATGAATAATTAATGAAATTTGATCAAAGCTCACCATTAATTCTTTGCCCTAAAGGTTACAGGTTGTGAAAGCTACAGTAGCACCAGAAGGATATAGCTTTTTAGGCCAACCCTTGCTGAGCAAACGCTACAACGGGACCCTGATAGGGGGCAGTGCCCCAGGATGGGTTTGTGGTGGTGACAGGCAGAGCTGCCAAGGGCTGCACCCAGACCTAGACCCAAACCCTGACCCAGACCTGGACCCAGAACCAGAACCTGACCCAGGACGGTGCTGGGGCTCATGGGATGAACGTGCGGATGAGCCCCCTGTGTCTTGCCTCACAGCCCCAGCTGGGATTATGGCTTTAAACAAGTCACTTAACATTTCTGCTATAGCTTCCCCACCTCTTCCCTTCCACCAAATTCTAACGGTGATACGGGAAGTGGTACAGACGGGTCCAGCCCAGCAGAATAGCTGCAGAGACCACCCAACACCGGGGACCTCGCAACCTCTGAGCACCAGCCTGGCATGGCAAGCCAGAAACAGTCATCCAAAATGCTCCTCAGCCACACAGCCAGCAGAATTTCCCAATTTGCTGTCTTGCATCAGGGACATACAATCCTTTTGCTCCGTGTGAAGTCTTATGTTTTTTGTTTAAACTCCCTCTGTTAAATGTCAGGAAAACCCAGAGAAACCGCCTCCCCACAGATCCCCATGGATTTAACATGTGTCGGTGGCCAAAAGCCAAGTACATTTTGGGGAGTAGCAGCAAACAGCTGCTTTTCACACTCTTCCCAACACGGTTTTAAGACTTGCTCCATGCAGTTATTACTAGGATGATTCAAACCCAGCTTCCAACCCTGGCGTGAGCAGGACCTTTTAGCCCGCTTTCCTAAGGAAACATTGTACATATGATGACACTCTGACCTTTAATATTTTTTAACCCACTGGCCAGCTTCAATCAAACCTAGCAGCCAGGCAGCAGCCTTGGAGACCACAGGTTCCCTCAAGGTTTGTGAACCATATGTGGCTGGGCCGTGGGAAATGAAAGAAAAAGCAGGTCAACCTGTATGAGACCCCAGAGAGCCCAGGGAGAGGGAGATGCTGTGGATGCCCCGCTCCAGGAAAGCTTTTTTCATCTGCATGGACACAGAAGCATCCAGCAGGAAAGCAGATTTCATTAGTTCTAGTATTGGTTTTTACAGCAGTATCATGAATTTACGCTCTCTGCCCAGTGTCTCCCACAGTATTGGAACCAGCCCTCACTGCGAGGTGAAAATGGAGAGTCAGTTTTGCAAATGTAAAAAGCCTGTCAGGGGGCTTCTCTGGCAAGCTGTAGTTGCTTTCCCTCAACCGGAGGGAGAGCCACATCCAGTGAGGCAGCGAGGAAAGTGTTGCTCTCCATTTGAAAATGTGTCTTTGTTCAAAGCAGCTTTTTTGCCCTGAGCACACGTGCCTGCAGGGAGCTTCCTTCGGAGACTCGGCTGTAAAATGGGGCCACAAGGGCAGGCACAGAAGGACTGCAAAGTTCTCCGTCTGTTCCTTTGAATGACTACTTTAACAAGAAGGTACAGTGACAGCCTGTGCTCACAGGGACTTCAGAAACCAGCCAGCAGTAGTTTCCTCACTATATTTTATTTGTGGGGTTTTTTTACATTCTAAACTGCACATTTATAAACAGAAGAGTAGCATGTCTCCTGTAATAGTAGCAGTTTTGCTGCAGTGCCTCAGCAGAAGGCAGCTAGGGGGGACAAGCTGAGTCTGGACTTATGGGGAGCAGACCCACAAGACTGGCCTCTGCGCAGGTATGATTTGTATTTTTCAGACTCATTAAGAAATTTACAAAAAAAAAAATCTTTATCCCTCTTTTTCTTTCTGTTCAATGCAGCAATGTTTCCCTAAGCTAGAGGCAAGATAAAAAGACGGGCCCAGAGAAATGTGCAAAGATAGCACCGTTGTCAACCAAAGAAACCTCCTTCAATTATTCAGACTATCTGCTGTTCTCGAATTTCCCATTCTTACAGCTTGAGCTAAGTGGTGCTGCATGCATTTGGCAGTAGTTCTTATTAACCCAGAGGACAGCCTGAGTAAGGAACATATGTATTCATAGGATAATTAATGTCTAAAGTGAATGGTGTGGTAAGAAGTTTCCATATACATTCCCAAACTATCTGCCAAATGCATATTTGTAAAGAGTAGGGAACTTCAAATGGAAAAGGTAAATGTAATCCTAAATAGACACAAAACAGAACTGCTTCTTTTTTTCTACTTCATAAACTACTAGAAAATTGATCATAAAGCTGTGGCACACCAAAATACTCACAAAGCTGCAAGCATCAAAAAACAGTGAGCAACTGAGCACGGTCAACTGAAAACTAGGAAAAGCAGACTTTCTGACATCTACCAGTAATATTTTGAATCTGAAAAGCAAACTGGAATTGAATTCATGACAAAACAATATTTAAGAAAGTAAATGTGAGAGCAGGGTGCCTATGCTGCAACACTATGAGTTAGAAAAATTCAAACAGACCTTGGTATCTCCATGGATAAACTAGGACAGTGAAATGATGTGAGCTCTGGGCAGAGGTGTTGACAGACAGCATGCTCATTTTATCATATTTATCCTTTTGCAGTGTAGTCTGAATGGCATTCCCATTCCAAGATCCCTTTTACAATATATCACCCCTTTGATAAGGGAGAGGATGCTTTAGTTTGCCAGCCAGCCCATCTTCTTGAGCCACTGCGTTGCATCTCCTCAGGAGTGATTAGACGCTACAGTTGCCTGAAGCAAAGAAAACCCCTCTGTTTCCCCCTTTTGTCACGGATGCCTTACATCTTGCTGAGTCTCTGCAGAACCACTGGCAGCATTTCTTTCCAAGGTGCCATCTGAAAGGGACCCTGCATAAATCATCTAGAAGCGGCTGGATCTCCATATAGCGGCACCTGCTGCAGTATATAAGGTCTGTCATGGAAACAAGCAAACTACCTCCACTAAAACCATGGTGAATAACGTACCCCAGCAACTTGCAGCATGACTATATATACATTAGGTCAGTGGTGTGCATGGCTTCTACCAGCCAAAGAAGCAGGAAGGCTCGGGACATTGTCTGCACTGTGACATTTCACAAGCCACCGATCTGGTTGTGCTCCCTTCAATCAAACTTTTTTGATTCATGCAGCTGGTCAAAAGAAGAGGGGCGGGTATTATTCTGCATTTTTCCATATTGCCCTTGCAACACACAAACCATGCCCTTTTAAAACTCTCTTAGAAATGTGAAAAAGTGCCTAGCCATGTTAGGAAGGGACCCTTTCAAACCAGCCTCTGCCAAAGGTGGTCCTACCAGCCTCAGGGCTTTGCTTAGCAGAGGCTCCCCGCCGTGTTGGGGCTGTAGGGGACAGACAGCCATGGCCGTGCCCCTGCCCTCCCACCATGCCTCCAGCAGCCAAGCAAAGCGCGCTGGATCTGGGAATGTGGGTGGGTGCTGGGGGCTCGCGGGGCCCTGCTCCGTGCTGACCCCATCTGCATGGCGAGATGGGTGCGAGCCGGAGAGGGCGAGGGCACAGGGATGGAAAAGGGGGCAAGGGCGCGAGGGGATCAGACGCGACACTTACTGCAGAACCGCCGCCGCCTGGCCCCGCATCGCCAGAACCGCGTCCGCAGCCAGTGCAGGCACTGGGACAGGTCCATAGCTCGAGGGGTTGCCCGTCCCCGGGGCCACCTGGGACCCCCTGCTTCCTGCTGGGCAAACCTGTGGCAGCCCCGGGCCAAGCCCCAGGCTGCTGGGAGGATGCGGCGGGCAGTTGCCGAGGCCCTGCTGTCCCTCCGTCGCCATGCCATGTTTTATGCATGAAGGTGATGGAGCGTAATTTCATCCCGATTCTCCGCGCCTGGCACGTACGTGAGCTCCTGCGACGTGGAGGAGCCACGGCATCCGTCCCTGGAAAGAGTGAGCTCAGGGGGAGGCAAGTGCTCCCGGGGTGAGGGAAGAGGCCTGTCAGAGAAATGGAGCCATTTTCAGCCTCCGTGGTATTGACTGAAGTGTCATCCACAGGTCTACAGGTGCTGGACTCTGCCTGGACCCCAGAGCGAGAAGAGATCCAAGGACAGCAGGATGCCCTACAGAAACCCATGTGCACTCTGGTCACAAAACCATGGCCCGTGTTTGAAACCTCAACCCCGCTGCTGCAATGTGAGGAAACGGGTGCTGAGAGCATCCGAGCGCAATGAAGCTTTAGCATGTCCATGTCAGCGCTGCACTGGTAGGGATGGTCAGCATTTCTTACTTACACTCTAATTTCACTTTTGATATTACAGTAATCCCCAGAGTGACACTCATAATCCTGTCACTGCTATCTAAGGTACTTGTTTTGTAATGTGAGAAAACAGCCTCTCCACCAATGAGCTGACAGTTTAGACCCCTGATCTCATACCTATAAGCTTTGCCTTAGCAAATACATTTGTGGTTTTTACCTTAAATCTTCCCTAGATCACAAGAAAGAGGTTACTGTACACACACACCCCCCAGCACACCCTTCACCAGGCAAGAGCAGAGCTAAGAAGTGGGTCTGGAGCACATGAACTGTGTTGCAAACGTGTAGGCAGCGTCCTCCCCGGCAGGACCCCCGGCGCCATTCCCTATCGCAGGTCCTGCTGTGAGACCACTGATGGCTGGACGGAGGGTGGCAAGTCCTGCCACACGCACCAGCGTAACAGGAGAGCTGTGGCTGGCAGCATTTCAGGTTTCCTTGCCGTTTGAGTCTCATAGTAGGGTCATCCAAAGGGCCATGGTTGTTGTCGATTATTTTGTGCCTGATGTAGGCAGGTAAATCCTGTGCTCTCATTGTACCGATAGATAAAACCCAGCAGACGCATTTTGAGCTTCATTTTAAAGTTTGTTGGATTCATCCCAGTTTGGACTAAAAGTAGTATTTTGAATCCCTATTGGAAATGTGAAAAAACTCGGTGATATTTGCCCCTGAAGTTTGTGTTAAAGCCCATGCATAGCTCATCCACACTGAGAATTCACAGAGGATTCAGTATAACAATCCTAAACAGTCTGGAAATTTAAAACCAAAACCATAAATCACTGTCAAGGGAAGATATGAAATTCTGCAGACCCCCATTACATTTTGCCAGATGACATTCATGTCATATTATTCATTTGGAGCTGATCAGAAATGAAAATAATGGGTGGTGCAGAAACACTTTGAAAACTGTGAAGAATTTGCTTTGAGTCTTGAGTCATTGTGCAGTAACTTCATTCTGAGATGTGTCAGAGTGAATTAGCCACATACTGTGGTGGACAACACTGCTGGTGTAACAGGGAGCAGCCGATCCAGGTTATTTTCTCCACCAACATGCTTCTGGTATTTCAGTGGGCACCATCACCTATTTTTGTTCCTATCAAGAAGGACTCACCATATGATGCTTTGGGTCTGCTGAAACCATTGCTGTACCAGACTGGAGGGGACTCCTGGCTCACCATGGCCGGTCTCCAGCTGCCTTAGGCAATCCCAGCATATTTCCAGTCTTTAATCAACTATATCTCAGAATTAGGCTTCCTGCCCTCTTTTACTTGAGGAATAAGGAAATAAGAGTTGAGGGGACTTTAAGTGGTGAAGAGTCACTTTTTGATTAGAGTTCAGCTCAGCTGTGATCTCAGTGTCACCAGTTATTTGCAGTGACTCTGATGCACGTAATTTACAGCAATAAATGAGATATAACAGCAGGTATGTATGGGCTGAAAATAGAAATTAGATCTGAAATGAGAGAGGTATGATGGCTTTGGTGGATTTTATGCTTGAACAGTGCTTATAATTGTCTTTTTAGAATTGTACAGACAAATAAGAATAATGTAAGAGACTGGCTACATAGCATTCAATTTTGCTTGTTTAAGGAAAATAGATTACAATGACAAGTATATTTGTGCTGATGACAGCTTGTTTTCTTCTGTATTGAACGTCTGCCTTCCTCCTTTTTTGTTCTTTTTTTAAACACAAACACACCAAAGCTTAGAATAAGGTATTTGTAGATATATTTTTACCTTAGAGTAGGCAGAAGTCATCATTTTTACACTTGATTGGTTCCAATTAATTACTGTTTTCTTCCTAGCGTTCTGGGTGATTTGCATGCAGTCATCTGGCACCAAAATGCAAAGGAGACACTCAGAAAAGCTCAATTATGCACATCATTTTTGACATCCCCCCCCCTTCAATTTTCCTCCAACTCATTCTCTGTAAATGAATGATGACATGTCAGAGTCACAAGGCAGGGCACCCAGTACATGTGTCTTTCTGCATTTAACTTTAAAATCTTGGTGGAGAGGAAGAGACAGGCAGTTGCACAGTAGAAATAGGAACCGCTGTGCTGGTTCGCACCCAGTCATTGCAGAGTTTCCAAGATTAAATATAAGTGTTCAATCTGATGCTCGTCGTTGACCTCCCAGCACAATGTGGTTTTCGAGCGGCTGCTGCTATTCCTCTAGAAAAACAGAGAACTCCTGCAGATCGTGATGGCCACAGGTTGGTGCCTCAAGCCCTGGCATGTGGCTCTACTAGTTTTTTTTCCCTAGGATGCTGCTGATAAACAAACACAGTTAATGAACCTTTTCCATTAGTGGGGCCGTGTTCCCCTACTTCTCTTAAAGGCTTTGAGATGCTCTGATTGCAATATAAGCAACAATTCTTCAAGTTAGCAAACCACAAGCCTGCTGAAAGTCAGAGCATTGCACTTCAGCATGTCAGATGTCTATTTTGATGTACAGTGGAATTCAATCATATTTAATGCTTGAAATCAGTTGATAAGGTGTAGTGATGTTAGCGGATGTCAAGAGTACACAGTGCACTCAGTGATGGAGTAACTAGTGTTTCAAGGAGAACTTCCACTTAAGCCACTCACTCCATGTGCTTCAGTGCAACCATTCAGTTACTTAAATCACTGGGTAACAAGGTTTATAAATACGGTAGGGGAAAAAAAAGTGAGCATTGATGCCTGAGAATACAACCCCGGTCGCTCAGCTCTCATACTGCAGCACAGTCCTGTGCAGTTCTTGTGCCACCTACTGACCAGTTCCTCCTAACTGTTAATTCATCGTTTCCCTCAACGGAACATTTTCCAGTTTATTTTTAAATGCAAATATATGATGTTGGATTTTGCCCGAGCAATTGATAGCTAGTGAATACAGTCAGCCTTCATGCCTTGATAATAAGCTCTAATTTAGAGCTGACCCACCTTATCCTGCACTAGTTGGCTCAGTAGAAGAATGGGATGGGATGGCATGGGATGGCATGGGATGGGATGATCTGTATTATCCAGCATGTCAGATCCAACAGTGCTTTCTGTCCTTAAATATGCAATTCCCTGCTGAAATCATTAGGATTGCACAGAAGTTCAAAAGCAGAAGCTACCTGGAGAGTTTGTTGTCTGTCCATAGATGCTTTTCCTGACATGGCTGAGCTACGGTGAGGGGCTGACCTCTCATTCCCATACCAGGGAGAGGTATCAAAATGCAGGCTGCAGGTCCTCACTCACCAGGTGTCCTAATGGAGAAGTGCTTTTCTCTTGAGTTTCCAAGCCCCTGAAATCAGGAACTACTCTGCAGAATTAAGAAAATACTTTTGACTTCGTTATCAAAAGACAAGGCAATGGCTACATGGATGTGTGTCCCCCCACTTGGGACATTCCTGAAGTGCTTACAGGGTGGAAAACACGTACCCTGTTTGAGCTGTAAAGCTATCTGTTTGCACATATCTTGGGTACATAAACCCCAGGTTGGCAGGCTGGCCAACACTGCGAGCTGCTCTGCCAGCTGGCTTTAACAATGGTTAGTAGGCTGGATATTGCTATTGCTCTGCAAATGTTTCTGATAGCTGTTGTCTTCCTCGCTCCACCTGTGGCAGTTAACCTTCTGAAGGGTTCAGGTTAAAGACAGCTATTCCAGCCCGCGTTGGAGAAGTCACCGAAACCTCTAAAGGGTGGCACATTGATGTGACAGGACTGGGATTGGGGGTCTTAGGCGACTGCCGCATCAATCAAGAATTTCTCCAGAATAACAGCATCAGTGGACCGCGCAGGTTGCTGTCAGAGCAGGTAGTCCTTCCAGAGCTTCTCATAATGAACAGGGTGATCAGAACAGCACCCTTTTCTACATGTGATCTCAAATGATCACTTGGCTCTGGGGCCAACGCAGCCTTGGCCAGGCCAGGGCGTGACACTGGAGAAGTTGCTTCCAGCTGCACATTTCAGCGGGGCCACGACCTCACTGTGTATTTTTAAAAATATGTGGAAAATAAGCTTTCATCTCTCTTCATTGCTAAATGGGCTGCCTCTTGCAACTCTTTATTCAGTAGAAAGGTAAAAATGGGAAGATGGGATGGTAGGTTTCTTCACCCTAATTTAAAGCATGGTGGAAATTTCTTATACTCTTCAAAAGGGATGACAAAGGGATCATGCATAAGTTTTGTGTTTGGGGACACAATATTTTCTTTTTAATTATTTAAAGTTCAGTATGTAGTATTAATTAAGTTTTTCCTTGCATTTTACTTGTTGCCTGTGGCCAATTTCTTCTAAAATTAATTGGATTAATCATTCCAGAAATCTCAACTGGATGATCATGTACTTACTAAATATTTTTAGAAACAATTTTGGAGATTGACAAACATTTGGATTATGCTACCAATAAACTTGGCACACCATTGTACAGGAAGAAGATTTTTTAGGTAAATTGGATAGCTTTCTTGTTCTATGCACAACTATCCTACAGGACCTGCCACAAAATATCAAGCATTTAGGATTTAGAAATAAACCAATGTTTCCCACTTGCATACATAGATTTGAGTCAGAAACACTGCAGGAAGTTCACCTCTGACAAACAAGCTTTCAGAATTGATTGCTGTCCCGGAATAACAGCAGGTGGGATAGCAGTCATACCTCTTGAAATATTTATCTTAGCATTTTCCCATCAAACATTGAAAATACAGCTGCACCACTTACGGGTGAGTAAATAAATATTATACTCAAGGCACAATTCTGTTGTTTCCTTCATCTTTTCCTAAACTTCCTTGTTTTCACTTGCAGATGGCTACCCAGTGCAGTAAAGCCCACTCTTTAAGCCAGGCTTTCAGTCTATCCAGGTGTGAGAACTAAACCAGCTGCTAAACCCTTTCAGATGGGTAAACTCAGGGTGGATAGGATTGTGTGTCTGCAAAGGAGGATGCCTAAAAGTGGAGCTGCTATGAGAGTGGAGCTCATATGGAAGCTCCCAGCATGGCTTTACCGTCGTCCTCCTCCTTGAAAAGATGCACCCAAGCAAAACATCAAAAAGTACACAGCAGATTTGTGACTGTTAAGAATCTTTGGAACACTTTATTACAGTGATATTGCAGCTATGCCTTAAGTAGATAAGTAGGTTTCACTATAAAAGCCTCTTAAGAATAAGTTTGCTTTTTAAGTGATATCCATTCCCAAATTTACTGAGCTGCTTTCTGTCTTTTCCTTTGAAGCCGGCTCCCTTACTTACTCATTTAAAGTATAATTTCCGATAGCCCTTTTAATCGTCTCTTCTATTAATTTTATCTCATATTTCCTGGCTTTAGCTCTACTCAGTATTGTCTTAAATATTTTTTCTCTTTTCTTCTTATTCTTTTTAAATATGTGTAGATCGTTAACACATAGCTATTTTCCATAGCCCTGACTATTTTTTTATTATTCTGCATCTTTCTCTTTGAAGTTGTTTTTTGGCAGTTGTGACTCCAGCAGCAAACACAGCACTCCAGGAGCTTCACAAGGACTATATAGGCTGGAACTTTATGTCTTTTTGTGCAGTGATGCTTTTGCAAGTCTTTGGTATACAGCCCCGTATCGCAAAGGAACTCTGTTTGTTTTTCAGTTTTCATAATTGACTTTCTGTAAGTAAATTTATTTCTTAGGATTCTGGTTTCATAATTATATAAAAGTGGTTATTACTATGCTTCAATAATTTTTAATAATATCTCATAGAATAAGAATGGTTAGATATTTCATATATGTATAACATATCTGGTTACCTTAAACCAGAAAAAGAGGTAGCACTTAGATAACTAAGAAGATTTTTAAAGATGATTTATTATTTACCTTCCACTACCGCTTAAGGTAAATTATCTCTTTTAATAAGCCTGTCAGAAGGTGTGGCTCACCTCTTGGAATGGACATAAACAAAGAATCCACAGCTATTGCAGCTAATATTATTTAATTTTTTATTTATTGTTTATAATATTATTTAGAGTTCCAGGGCAGTCATTTGCCTTCATGATTTCTGACTTTGTAAAGCTGATAGGGACCCTAACCATCATGATTCAAAGCCAAAGAAAAGTGTAAAGTTGTATTCCAACCTATTGTGTTTTCAAACTGAGGTTGCACAAGAGATCTGGTAGAAGAGAAATAGGTTCAAATTACTCTCTAGTCTGATAGAGAATTTCCCTGATGCTTGTTCATGACTCAGATGCTTTTACTCGCCGACTATCTGAGAAAAGCTTGCCTGATGAAACATTTCTGGGCATTGATTCTTCCCCAGTCCAAAACAAATGACTTTAAAAAGAACCTTTTAGGCTTATTCCAGGGACTATTGCAGGGAATCAAAGACTAACTCAGTGCACTGCTGTGAAGATGCATCAGTTGTCATCCAGAAAATACAAAACATCATTGTCTCTAAAGTCATGTTTCAAAAATACTTTTCCTCAATCCCATAGACTATAGGTACATTCATTTTCTTCTGAAATTCTGAAAATTCTAGGCTTCAAAAGCTGAAACTTGAAAATTATATCCCAAATATTTGTAATAAAACTGCAGAATGAGGCATCCTGTATGTCCAATGGAGATGTAGCATTTACATCATGATTGTGGTGGGTTGACCCTGGCTGGGGGCCAGGTGCCCACCAGAGCCGCTCTCTCACTCCCCTCATTCACCAGACAGGGGAGAAAAGGCATAACGAAACGCTTGTGGGTCAAGATAAGGACAGGGAGAGATCACTCACTAATTGTTGTCACGAGCAAAACAGACCCAACTTAGAGAGGGAATTCATCTGATTTATTACTAAGCAAAACAGAGTAGAGGAATGAGAAATAAAATCAAATTTTAGAACACCTCCCCCCACCCCTCCCATCTTCCCGGGCTCAACTTCACTCCTGGCTTCAACCTCTGCCCCCCCCTCAGTGGCACAGGGGGACGGGGAATGGGGGTTACGGTCAGTTCATCTCACGGTGTTTCTGCCGCTTCTTCATCCTCAGGGGGAGGACTCCTCTCA
Source organism: Grus americana (assembly GCF_028858705.1). Lineage (NCBI taxonomy): Eukaryota > Metazoa > Chordata > Aves > Gruiformes > Gruidae > Grus > Grus americana. Next base: position 65,953,891 of record NC_072853.1, read on the forward strand.
TCGTTCCCCTGCTCCAGCATGGAGTCCCTCTCACGGGGTGCAGACCTTCAGGAGCAAACTGCTCCAGCGTGGGGTCCCCCACGGGGTCACAAGTCCTGCCAGCAAACCTGCCCTGGCGTGGGCTCCCCTCTGCACGGGTCCACCGGTCCTGCCAGGAGCTTTCTCCAGCGTGGGCTTCCCACGGGCCGCAGCCTCCTTCAGGTGCCTCCACCTGCTCCGGGGTCCTCCACTGTGGAGAACAACGCTTTAGTGAATAAAGATGGCGTGGGAAATGTGCGATTTTGACCTGTGCGCTAAAGCAGCGAAAGACAGCGGTTCAAAGAAAAGATATGCACAAAACAGGCCTTGCATTCTTCAGTAGCTCGTAAATAACATGTGACTGGCCGAATCCAGGAGGTAAGGAGCTGAGAACAGACAGCCAGGCGCCTGCCAGGTGCAAGAGAAAAACAGAATAACAGATCTTGCGGGGAACACAAATCGGGTGATGATTGGGGAATAAAAGAGCCTCCCCTTTTAACAAGAAATACTATATAATCAAAAAATTCTGTAATAAAGTGGATTCTGTACTTGAACCCTACGGAGTCCGTGCCTATCATACACCACACTCCATGGGCTGCAGGTGGAATCGCTACACCCCCTCATCCTTCCTCCATGGGCTGCAGGGGGACAGCCTGCCTCACCATGGCCTTCACCACGGGCTGCAGGGGGATCTCTGCTCCGGCGCCTGGAGCACATCCTCCCCCTCCATCTGCACTGACCTTGGTGTCTGCAGAGTTTCTTACATCTTCTCACTCCTCTCTCCGGCTGCAAAAGCTCTCTCTCTAAGTGTTTTTCTTCTTCTTAAATATGTTATCACAGAGGCGCTGATTGGCTTGGCCTTGGCCAGTGGCGGGTCCGTCTTGGAGCCGGCTGGCATTGGCTCTGTCAGACACAGGGGGAGCTTCTAGCAGCTTCTCACAGAAGCCACCCCTGTAGCCCCCCTGCTACCAAAACCTTGCCACGCAAACACAACACAATGATGTAAATAAACTGTGAGTTAGGTCTGAGCTTCTATTCTAAGTGAAGACCCTGATCATGACTTTGTTGAAAGTTTTCTAGTCTGAGGCTTGGTTTGACATGTCACACAGCTTGCTGGGATAACTGTAACTTGGGGAGAGATAGAAAAACTGAGGTTGGAAGTGGCTTCTGGAGGTCACTCCATGCTAAAAGCAGGGTCAGCTTCAGAATCAAATTGGGTTTTTCAGGGCCCTCTCTAGCTGAGCTTTGAAAGGTTTCAAGGATTAAGCTATGAAAGCAGTGCAAAGTACCTAAGATCCTCTGCATATGTTAAATAAAGACAAGCTCCCAACAATTCCTGGTTCTTGTCCTAGACCCATTTTCTGAAATGCTCGGGATCCTCCCCTTTCAGATTTGGCCATAACCAAAATCATACCCAAATCCCACATCAGTACATTTTCCCTGGGCTCGCCATCAAGAGGTGTCTCATCCTTTTGGAGTGTAACCACAAGTGACACCTCTCCTATGGGGCACGGTGACACAGCCTCGGGTGCCTTCTGCTGCTGCCAGCTAGTTCGACGCTGAATCAATCTATCTGACACCCTCTGGACGGATTGACAGAAATACAGTTGTGCATGCAAGCCCCACAAATTTACATTGACATGGGATTCAGCGTATGTGAAAGCATGACCCTTCTCACACAGCGTTGGAAACATCCAGTTCATCACAGCTGAATAGTCCAGTGCTGGGATCAGCCTTTATCGCAGGCTCCAAAATGTTGAACAGCTCCCGAGCAGAGGTAGCTCCAGCCAGGACTGACTTGGTTGATGCAATAGGTGAGTGAAGAAAGAGCTGCCATCACCTGACAGAGAGAAAATAAAGAGAATGACATGCAAGGTAATGCACACAAGACCTACAAACATGAGTTGTTACTGCTACCAACCTGAAACATGTTTGATGTATACTGGGAGGACACGTGATGTCCAGGAGGGCTCCTGCACAAGCTGAATGTTCATGCAAAGCAAATTCTCCCAAACTGGAGAGTTGAGAACAGGCATTGCTCTTCACTTGTGATGAGTCTGTCAGCTCTTAAGTTCATGGAGGGTCACACACAAGTGATCTTACTGCCCATATAGCAACAGAGCTGGGAATCTGTATCACTCGCTTCAATTTGTCGTATGAGTTAAAGTGTCTTTGACATTGTCACCACGGGCAAATGGTCATTTGAATCACTGTAACCGTGAAATGAAAAAGTGAGTGAATGTTTTTCCTGGGCATCTTCAAGAGATGACTGTTACACTTTGGGAGAAGTTTTGCACTCTGCACAAGCAAAACAGACCGACCTTGAGTTAGGTAACACTTTCATTGCCAGCTGCTGAACTAGCCCCATGAACTTTCCAAGAGCAGGAAGACGCTTTGCATTTCCTTCCGCACTACCTTCCATTCTTGGGAAAAGCTTTCAGTCAAAATCTGACATGTCTGCTCAAAATTCACCTTTCCCATGCTGAGGTACAAATTCTCATCTGACATCACCTAAATTCAGTGTGCAGGAATGTCTCTTTTTCCCCCCTTTTCACTCTATTGTCTTGTCTTCCCAGCTCATATCCCTGCATTTAATCTGTTTTGCCTAGCTGATGCTTCTTGTCCACTATGTAGACAGTGAGGATATGAGGTGATGTCTAACTACCCTATTTTGTTAGTACAAACCCCAGCACATTGAGTTCCTAGGAGTTAGTGCAATTTAAACAATAAATATAAATCTCCATAAGGGAGAAAACGCTGGGTTGGAGTGAGGGGTGTTTCAAGCCCCTTCTGCTTCCTTGACCTAAAAGATTTTGAGAGTCCTGGTTTTTGCTGATACAACAATTAAGAAAACAGAAATTTTAAGAGAGTCTCAAAGTATATGTGGAAGTTTTATAGCAGAAGGAGAAACAACATCCTGAAGTAACCAAAACTCATCCTGTCCCCAGATTATGGTGGCCATCTCACACATTTCTTCTGTTCCCTAGGCTGAGGTCTGGCCTGAAATGGGCTAATGAGGGGTTGGGGACCCATGGCTAACAGTCTCAGCAATTTTCACTGCGAGATCATACTACATGTGCTCACCCAGGTTTTGAAAATGCTTCCAGTGGAGAAAACTTATTCCTTGAATTCCAGCAAAGGCCTGGGAGTGAAGTGTCCCAGTGAGATGATCCTTGTGCTGTCCTCTCCCTAAAGGACAGTCTGGCTGGAGCAGAAAACCCCTACCTGGCTGCTAGAGGAGCAAAGCCTCCAAAGGTATATTCTCTCCCTGAAAGATGTGAAGTTTAATCATTCTTAGCCATATAAAAACATTGGGGAAAGACCACAAACCCATACTTATGCTGATATTTCTGTGACTCTTTAAAGAGCTAAATAAATGATGGTGAAAGAAAACTTTGCCTTATAGTGGCCAGATGATTCAAAACGTAACAGGGTTATTTTTTCTTTAGCACATTCTGGCCACAAGGTGTCAATCCTTACTCACAAGAACTAATGGCTGGTGTATTATTCTCAAGCAGAGCTGTAGCAAAGTTTACAGCTCTTCCAGGAGCAATGGCAGTTAGGGAAATAGAAAATGAAAAGGCAGGAAATGCAAGGGATGAACATCATCCTCAACTGCAGTGTCTTCTACTTTCATCTTGTCAGGAGATCACATGCATGCTTTGTAGTATTAGAAATGCAGCTACACCTGCCTAGCTAGTGGATTAAACCAAAACTCAATTCCATTTTTATTTTTCTGCAATATTTCAGTTTTGATGAGATACATTAAAAAGTTGTACTCTCTTCAACATGTTTCCATGTAATGAAGATGTGAAAAAGATCAGCAAAAAAGAGAAAGCTCTAGAGGCACATCCAGAAGCACTTAACACTTCTGAATAACAAGTGACAGAAGGAAAAAAAGTGAGAAAAAAAAGCAAAAGGGGAAGCCAGCTTTCAAAAAAGCACGGTACCATTTAAAAGTTTGATAAATAGCCAGATTTTTCAACCGTGCTTTAATAATGAAGCACCTTCTTGCCAACTGATGTTGTATAAACAGCATTTTTGTTTTCAGAAATCCTAACAGAGCACTAATAGTCCAGCTGACATATAGCAAAGACATTTTTCCCTTTCACCACAGTTAATGGACATTGAAATCCCTCTGGGTTCCCTAGGTGAACTTTAGTTGCTCTGAGTGTCTGTTCTGCATTCAAGCACTCACCCTGAGTGCTAGCGGGACAGAATAGCACTAATTTGCTGAAGAGGAAAAATACAAATTACGCAGCACATGTGATTTAGTGGTATTCTAAACTGTCTCTTTCAGTTCTGCTGTATTTTTTTTTCCCTGTGAGCAAGACTGTGTGTGAATATGCATGGCTTTACGCTGATGGTGTCACATTGCTTGCTGGAGGGGAAGGGAGGCATTTTTGTCTCCCTATAGGGATTCTTTCCAAGGTTGGAAAAAACTGGAAAGAGGAGAAAACTCTTTCTGTCCAGCCCACAGCAAAATAGTCTCCGAACATATCCACACTCCGCAAATTGACTAAAGATGGTGGGTTTTTACCGGGGTAGGTATTTCCTGACCATAGTCAGTTTGTCCTCAGTGCTTCTCAGGCTTGTTAGCACCCCTCTGCAGCGCACGAAGCCACCAGCTCTGCTAGCTTCATTGCGGCGAGTTCCCTCATGCGACCGTAGCAGAGACACCGGAGCCAGCAAGCTGTCGCCGAGAGCGTCAACTGATGGCCACACGGTCACGCAGGCACAGCCAGGGTCCAGAGCTTGTCAGCAGGACCCTCGATTACGAGTGATGATGCCTAAGATGGAAGAGATCCAGCTCAACTGCTGGAGACTGGACTGAACTGGCAGCTCAAGAAAACACCTTCTCTTTCAAACCAAGCCTATTTCATGGGGAAATCATTGGTAAACATTACAAGTTCTGTGGAGTGTCTCTGGGGAGAACAGAGCTGCACTTCAGCAAGGGAATTAGTAAAAACTAGGTGGGTCTTAAAGCGAATGAGGAGAAAATGATAATTTAATGCCCTTGGAAAAAAGCAAGGAGATCCTAGGTCTGGTGAAGCAGGGAGCTGCTTCAGGAGGGACTGCTTTGTGTGAATGTTATAGGGAACTCAAAAGACTTCAGTGGACAGCTTCCACCCCCTGCCATTTCCCTCTGTCCCTGTCTGGCCGCAGTGTCCGTGCTTGGAGGGGTGAGCATCTCCTGCTGCCTCGCAGCTCAGCAGCTTTGGCACATATTGCGCTCAGTGCTTTGGCGTGTTGCATTAAATACATTGGCATGTATTGCATCTCCCCAAACTAACTGTGTACGTAGTGTGCTAGCGCCTGGGCTGGTCCCCTTTCTGTGTGCGGCGAGGACGTCTGGTACATTTTCCCTTACACAGAGGCGAAGGTTTTGTGGCTGAACATCCTTGTTTTGGAAATATGGCATCACAGGGGCCTAATTCCTTTGGTAAGAAAGGAAATGAGTCGATCGGGTGTGTGCAAATGGGAAGAGCGAGGAGGAGTAAAGTCTTTGTGTTTGCAGCAGTTTTTCCCCTCTTTTTGTTGACTCATGGCTAAATAAATAAATCAAACAATCCAGGACAGCCATAGGACAAAATTTGAAGAGCACTCTTAATGCACAGGTAAAGCATAAATAAGCTTTGCCAAAGGTCTAATTGTATCTGTGTTCACCCTGAGATGCTGACAACACACATTTTGCTGCTTATTAAAGAACATTAATTTCAGATGCCATCTGATGCAAAACTGAAAATAGATACAGCTACTCCCAGGGCAGCAGCAATAAAGTTCATGGAGCTCCTAGCTTGCTGGGAAATGTGCCTAGAAGACTGCCCTTGGAAAGGGCTGCACAGCAGCCAGTCCGCTTTGTGTCAGGCTGTTCCTGCTCAGCCAAGGGGAGGAGGTGCCTGTACCCTCCGGAGAGCCCCCCGACACTCCCTGGGGAGGGGGATGAAGCCACGATGGCAACTGTGGCTGCGCTGTTTGCAACTGGGGTAAAAGAAAGATTAATCTCCTCTATATTTTCAAAATACTGGTTTTTTTCCTGATGTCCACCTCTCCCCCAAAAAAACGGGTTTCTCTTCTCCAAACCCTGTCCTTTGGGTGCCCCGCTATCACTGCTGCAGAGCCCAGGAGTCCTGCTGGTTTCTCTGCCAGGGCCCTGACTGTGCTGAGGTAAATGCTGAATTAGCTCTTCAACTTCTATTTTCACTCCAAACCAGTTTGCCACCTCTGCTTCCTTCCAGCCCTATCTGCAAATAATGCAGTATGCATATTGTACTGCATACTCACTCTTTGGGATATTTTTAACAAGGTTATTTCCAGCTCTCATTCTCAATATTTTGGGTTTGAGTTATCACAAGTTTTTCCCTTTGTATTTAAATGTATTTTCAGTTGAAAGAGAGGCAGGAAAAACCCAGGACCATCTGTCTGCTCGCAGCACAAGGAGGGGCACTGCCAGCTTCATGCTGCCTTGAATTGAGCTGCTCAGCCCGGCTCTGCTCCAGCACCTGGGGACCTCAGTGGGGCCAGTGCAGCCCCTCGCTCGCTACAGACCCCTCCGTCTGCCGCCAGGCATATTATTTAAGGTCACATTTGTAATCTGCCTGTACACTCATCAGAAACACAACTGTGCTCACCGAACAATTTAATGCAACTTGTCTGACACAGATTTTAGGCTGCTGTTATGCTGAATGTAAATGAGCGTATGTGTAACACTGACCAAGGTTTCCTGTTATGAAGCTACCTGGGGATAAGGGAATTCACTTGTCGACCCAGATGATAGTACAAAAAAACCTGAATAAAGCCATGCCATGTATACAGAAACAGTGCAGGTACATATTTTTTCCTATTGAGGTACATAATATGTTATAATTTTTTACTGGCCATGTGATGGTGTATGAAGTCAGTGTGAACACCTTGTGGCAGTTACAGAGGTGACCTTTACTATTTGCATCAAGTTAGGTAGGTCTTGTCTCTGCTAGGATTTTATGTAGATTTGGCTGGTAACGTGCAAAACCAAATCCTTTTGCACTTCAAAAAAGCCTGCAGCAACATTTAGCAATCACTTTTTTAAAGCCAATAAAACAATGCCAGGAGCCTCTGTGTGTACACTGGAACAAAAAGGCTTTCTTAAGAGTAGGCAAAAAAAACCCCAAAAGCAAGTAATCAACCAGGCAAGGCCAGTGGTAGACCACGGTTCTCTCTAGGAAAGACTCTTGGCTGCCTGTGTCACTTGGTGTCTCACACCAAACCCTCTCTTCCCTCTGTGTGCCAACTGAGGCAACAGTCTAGGTATTTGACATGGGAGAGCGATGGAATTTTCCAAAGCACAAAATTTAATGGGTTGTTACAAAACAAAAATCATTTTTGACCTCTTGCTGAAGAATGGGGAGCTAATGCTTTCTATCAGCAGAGAGCTGTTAACACATTGAAAAGATGACGCTGATTCCTTGATGGCGGCGCAAATGAATTAGAATGAGGGAAGGAAAATTGTCATCTTGTACTGAGCACCTCATAATTTTGCTGTCACTTGAAGAGCTAAGATTACTGCCAGCAGCAGATAATACGCAGTGAAAAGAACCAAAAGCATCAAGTTGCAGAAAAAAAAAAAAAAAAAGACTTGCATGTGTGCAGTGAGGCAGGGAAGGAAGAAAGGGTAATAAAAACCTATTCTGAACAATAAATTAACCACTTAGGGGCAGACTGAAGAAAACTAAATGCTACTGGGTCTTTTCTGTTGAAATGAAGATAAAAAAAAATTAAATATAAACTCATCCCTAAGACCGCTTTATTTTACTGCACATAATCATAATAAACTGATATATTTGTGCTTTGAGAAATTGTGTTACAGAAAATGACAGCCAAGGCTTACAACTGGGGAAAATGCTTCCAAAAATCTCTAATCAAATTCATGAGTAGATTTTGAGTCCACCGAGGGAGTAACCATTTCATAATTGTTTTCAGAGATCATTTGAGCACTTGAACTTGATGAGAACTGGCGCTCATACACTAAAAGCAAACTTCAGGCTGATTGTGAAATACGCTGTTCTTGTTGTGCTAGATTATTACGTAAATAATCCAGAGGGGGAACAGAAATAATAGCATTTGACCTATACCACTGACTGAAAAGTGCAGCTTGCAAGTTGTAAATGTTATGGTCAGACATATAGTTCCCTCTTTGCCATCTTTATGTCCTGGCCTAAATAATGAGGTCTTGTTTCTGCTCTCCTAGCTGGGAGGCATCTGTAACTGAGATCAAAATGTAGCTGGAGATTAGAAACTGCAACCAGATATTCATAAAATTGTGCTTTGCAGATTGCTGATTATTTTCTGAATAACTATATGGGTAATTCTTTTCTAATAACAAATACATTCAGCAAGTGTGTGGTCTTTCCAATGGTGATTTGAGATTAGAGAAATGGAAGAGCAGTCTAAAGCATTCACAGCGAGTTAAAAGATCAGCTGTGATTTTTCTGGAGCATCTGCCCTTTATGAGTATCATGATATTCTGACTTGTTTTTCACTTGGATCTTCTCACTTGGTTTACAGTACAGCCCTGTGAAGAGTTGTAATGGCCTGATGCTGTGAGGTAACCCCGGCAGGCAGCTCAGCCCCACACCGTGGGATGGGGGGGAGAAATAGGAGGGGCAAAAGTGAGAAAACTCATGGGTTGAGATAAATACAGTTTAATAAGTAAAAAAAGGAAACAAAGAAAAGAATAAAAACAAAACCAAGAAAAACAAGTGATGCAAAACCCCACAATTGCTCTTCACCAGCTGACCAATGGCCAGCCAGGCCCCAAGCGACAGCAGCCCCGGAAAACTTCTCCCCCCAGCTTTTATTGCTGAGCACAACATTGTATGCTATGGGATGTCCCTTTGGCAAATTTGGGTGAGCTTTCCCAGCTGCGTTCCCTCCCAACCTCTTGCCCACCCCCAGCCCACTCGCTGGTGGGGCAGGGTGAGAAGCAGAGAAGGCCTCAATGCTGTGTAAGCACTGCTCAACCACAACACACCCCTGTGTTATTATCAACACTGTTTTCATCAAAACCCAAAAACATAGCACCATACAGGCTGCTACGAAGAAAATTAACTCTGTCACAGCTAAAACCAGTATACCCGGTCAAGCGACTACGAAATGTGGCAATAGAGTGAGCAGAAACATCTAAGGCTGGTTTTGCTGATGGCGTACCATGGAATTGCAAGGCAGGCTTTCCTTCTGTGTGTCCTGGTTTTGACTAGGATACAGTTAATTTTCACAAGGAGCCAGGACAGGTGAGCCAAGCTGGCCAGGGGGCTATTCCATACCTTGTGACGCCATGCTCACCATAAAAGGGGGCTAGTCAGGGAGGGGTGGGTTTGGCACGGCTCCGGGATGGCCTGAGTGTCTGGTGGGTCGGTCATCGGATCAGTAAATTGCTTTCTGTAATCACCCATTGTGAATATCAGTTATCAGTACTGTTGTTGATTGTTTCCCTCTCCCTTGCCATTCCAGTAACCTGTCCTTATCCCAACCCACGAGGCTTTGCCTTTGTTTTTCCATTCTCCTCCCCATCCCGCCAGCAGAAGGGTGAGTGAGCAGCGGTGTGGTGCTCAGCTGCTGGCTGGGGCTGAACCACGTCACTGTGTCCTCCTCATATTTGAGGCTTACCTCAGGAATTTTACAAGTGTTTTTCCTTCTGTTGCTCTCAAAGTGCTCCTTTGGCACTGCTGGCTTGAGGTCATTGCCTCTGCAACAAAACGTCCAGTCATTTCATTGCACTGGAGAAGTCCTCCGAGCACCCTTTGTCATGCAGGGGAGCAGAGACAGAGCATGCTTAAGCTAAGTCTATACTCCAGAAATACACTGGCGTGTGGTGCCAGGAACCATACCCAGGCCCTGGAAAGCAAACATTTGCACTAAAAACCAGTTCCCTGGTTTGAGTCTGCCAAGTGCCACCCAGCAAACAACCCTCCATCATTGCATAGTGATGAAGGTGCTCCACGCTCCCCTTTGAAGGCTAGGGACCTCATTAGCACAGATACAAGTCACCCCATGGTCATCATCCTCAGCACCCAGCAACATCACTGGGCCATTCAATTTATTAGTAGGAATACAGCCTTTCTCTTCACGTATGGGATGTGGTGGTGTTTCTCCTGCTTTTCTAAAGCTACTGATGGGAATTTTACCTCCCCTTTGCTGGGGAGCAGAACACCTAATGGGAGTGCGAAGTGAGGCCGATCGGTTGTTGGTGAGCTTCCCTGTGGTACCCTGAGGGCCACAACGCATGGCAAAATCTGTTTCTTGTCCCTTCAGCAAACTGGAACCTCTCACCACATTTGGTTCAGTGGTGGCATTTGCCCCCAAATACCAGCCACTTTAGGAATTAGAAATAGAGTTTGGAATTAATAGCCTAAAGATACTATTTTTCTGTAAGACTGAGTAAATGGGCATACATGGAAGCAGATTTACTCAGAGGAACATATGCATGTACACTGGTGAAAGGAAGTTGTGTGTGTTGGTGATAATCCTATTGCACAGGATTTTTTTTTTTCAGCTCTGAAAAGTGATGATTTGAACCTGAAAAGTAGCACTTTTTTAACAATTTACTCAAAATCATTGGTGACACACATGCATCCAGAAAAATTGGTGTGACCTCAACTTTGCTGTGTTAGTCAAGCTTTACGTTAACATCCTGTTATGGCTAGCCCTGGAAATGGCAATGTCATTTTGCCAGTAAATTCCTATTACATTGCAACATCACATCTGATGCTGTTTAATGTTAGGGACATGCAGCTAGGACATTCTTGTTCTTTGCTCACATTGCTTTCCCTGCTTACTAATTCCTCTATATGTTATTTGTAAAATTTCATAAGTTGTCCAGGGATGACTGACGTTCCTTACTTTATTTTACAAATCATCTAGGACAACTCTGGACACTATGGAAGTGGCAAGAACATCCTCTAGAAGGATCTCATCCTCACATGGAGCTCTCCTGAAGCCAGAGGCAACTGTGGATTTTGCAAGGTGGGTGCAAGCGTGAGGGAAAAAAAGTGAGTTCTCCAAAACAGTACTGAACCAAGCCTAGCAGTACTCTGATCTGTGAAAAAGACCAACAATTTGGTGGTCTTGAATACCATTCAGCCAGAGCTTTGTAAATGGTTTATCAACATAAATGGGCACAGGTTCTCAGACTATATTATGCAGGCTCCTCCACAGGGAAAAGCTTGTGCAGAGGGAGCAGAAGTACCATACAAAATATTACTGCCACAGCCCATATCAGAGTTCAGATCTTCTGTGTGAAAGGAGGAGACTCCTGAATGTTCTAGCCATATCCCAGTCTTTTCCTAAAGTGATTGAAATTCAAAAAGTTGGTAGCTCAATGTAGCTAGAAAGCTTTTTGGTATTTAAATTTCACCTGTAATTGCTGCCAGTCTTCTCTTCAGTCATTGTATATTCAACTTTTTCTGCTCCCATGATATAGTCCAAGATAACTTTTCCTCCGCACTTCTCACACTCTCTTCCTTGTCTCTCGGGCTATGATGTTGTGAGCTGGAGGGTTACGTGTCTCACCACTTAGGCTTAGCATGCTCTCTTAAAGGCTCTTGTTGACAAACCACATGGTCACTGACATCTCCAAAATGTGCTGCTTCTGCAAAAGCTTTTTGAGATTTAAAGAACATATTTTTTGCAGAAGAGGTTGATAGGTTGAATGAACGATACTGGTATTGATGGAAGGGCTGTTAGTAGTTTCTGTGGGGGAAGGAGTAAGAATAGTCAAGGCTGAGAGAGAAGCTTAAACTTCTAAAAAGGAGAGAGAATCATGTTCAGTCTGAAATTTAGGTTGGAACTACTCCAGATTTATTTTTCTACAGGTTCATTTAATCTGCTTCACTGGCCACAAAGAAAATCTGTTGTCGTCTTCGGTTATTTCAGATGTATAAATAACGTCTATGGAGCATGTTTCACTGCCTCGATTCCAAGGGGTAGTTAATCTCACAGGGCTGATGGGAACCTATTCAAGGCATGTTGTTTGATTAAGTTGGAGTCAATGGTAAAAGAGGCTTGCTGAGACATTGGACATGAGAGCCTTGAGTAAAGGAGAAATGGGATTTCACAGACCCTAAAAATGGTGCAGCTTGACTTAGTGACGGGTGAGCTGAGGAGCTGCAACACTCACATACCTGTTTTAAATGCTTTAAAATGTTGCATTTCCATTCAGTATGTTGCTAAGTGTGTTCCACATGTCACTAGGAATGTCTGGCACAGAGCAGGGAAAACTAGGATGCCAGTTTAGGCTGCGTGTTTAGGAATCATCCACCTTTGCTCTCTAGTTCCACATCTGAAGTCATAAAAATTATAAAAGTTTCTAAATAAATGTGATGGGATACGCAGAGGATTATGCTTACATGTGAGAGCTAAGTAGTAGAAGCAGATGAGCTCTTAAGAAACAATGATCCTGGTTTTATGCAAATATGCCTGTTAAAAACAAATTAGGGAAAAGGAATATGGAAATAGATGAGTAACCAGAATTATTCTGACTAGTTTTCTCTTATTAAGATTTTCATGAGGTGTCAGCTGCTCTTTGTAATTCTCTTCTTAACACTACCATCAAAGTATGCCTATTCAAAATATACATCTTTGCTGCTGCATTTATATTCATCCTTTTTAAACCTGAGACAAAATATGGGGTTTTTTTGTATGCAGGGTACTGAAATAATCATAAGAGCACACAGCAACGTGGAGTAAAGGGTTTGAAAAGACTCAGTCACAGATAACAACAGAGTACTTACAAGTGTGCCATTTCCTTTGCCAAATTAGCGATTGATGGAGGACAAGCATTCTTCCCCAACAATTTTGCTCGAACTGGTGAAATCCAAAGCAGGCATCAAATCATTCAGCAATATATGACATATTTATTATTGTGCAATTAGATAGGTACTTGTTTTCTGCTCTTTTTCTAATTAATGTTTTACGTCAAAACATCCCTAAGTCCTGGAACATCTACAGGTTTCTGAACAGATGTGATCAATGTGAGGGGCCCAAATATCACATTTAATGGTATCACCACACATAGACAATGAACACAAAGATATTTATTGGGTAAAAATTATAACAAACAAACAAAAAACTGGAGAGAGCCCAAAATTGGAAGCGCTATAAATTATTTTTAGGCTGAGTGGAGGAAATAAAGCTGGCATGGATGGGTAGACTTCATGAACTTCTGAGTTCAGGCATAATTGGAAGTATGCGTTCTAATTGTGTTTCACATACTTCCATAGAGTGGCAGGTTAGCTGCCTCTTGGTCTTTAAAACACCCCTAATAATCGCAGTGATTGAAAAGTAACACTCCCTTAAACCATACTGCTCTTGGAGATGCCCGACTGGCTGGTATTGTGGCATATGAGACAGTACGGCCCCATTCTGTCTGCATTCAACCAGGGCAGTAAACAGTACCTATGGGGTTGCAAAGGCATAGCCGGGGAAGGAGTCACCCCTTTGAATTTGTTCTTAAAAATGCAACTAGCAAGGCTGGGTCATTTATATCTAGAGCTGCTTTCTGTCCTGACTTTCATGAGACGTTCTGAGCTTTTGCTGCATGCTGCAAGGCAGCTTTGCAAATCGGATTGGATCGTCTGGTTCCTCCCACCACGATGCTGCTCTGCAGCAGGATGACTCCAGGGTGTGACTTGAGTGTTGGTCTGACACCTGCTGTTGGCAACCAAAATCTTTCCCCTGGCTTCAACAAGCCTAGGATCATGTTATTGATCACATCATAACATTGATGACATCATACCGTTGCTTCGCAGGAAAAAAGACAGATTCTTCAGTGCCAAAGCCATAATCCAAGTGGCAAAAAAGTTGGCAGGGAGGACATGCAGCATTTGAGACTACAAATAGCCTACCTTATGACGGTGTGTATGGCTTGGCACCGACTCATACTGACACCTGCCTTAGCTGCAGGGGAAGACAGGATTTAGGCTGAGAAGGAGGACAAGGGCAACAGAGTGGCTGGAAGACAGGAATATGTTATAAGACTGTATGTCAATACAGTGTGTGAGGTGCCAGACCTGCAAGATGTGGAGTCAGAAGTTCCTCAAAGTTTACTTCATGTAATTAATGGTTAATTTGATGCATGAAGGCTGCTGTTCTGACGACGTTTCCCCCCCACCCCTTTCTCTGTCAAATGTCTCCCTGATCAATGTCTTCTGAAGCTCCTAGTTCCCCCCTGCCCTGTTACTGTCAGTGAAGTATAAGCTGTGGATGCTGCAACGCTCCCTGCAGCCATGTAACTCACGCGAGATCCAGCCCACTACTCTCATCCGCAATTTTGTCATGCCAGAAACTGTAACAACTTGACCAGTCTTTAGAGAGAAATGTATCTCCAGCAAAACCACACTGATCCCCATTCCTATGGCAGGCAAATCGGTTACCCTTGGAATAACTTTTAAAATTACTTCATAGATCTCCTCTGGTAGAAGACAATGTGGCCTCTTTCCATTCTCCATGTGCCTGCTGCACATGCGATACACAATGCTGCACTATGACTGGGAGTGTGATCCTACCTAGGGCATCCAAGTTGTGATCATTTGCACCAATGCAGGTAACAGGAGATTAGGAGGCCCTGCTGACAGACATGGCAAGGACTGCTGCTTGGTAGCTGCTCAGGATGTGAGCTGCACCTGAGAGTTACAGGAATGCCACTGAGATCAGGCAGGAAACCCAGCTGAGTCTGGTCCGGTTACCCCAGTGTGGTGGGTCGACCCCGGCTGGAGGCCAGGTGCCCACCAAAGCTGCTCTGTCACTGCCCTCCTCATTTGGACAGGGGAGAGAAAATATAACAAAAGGCTCATGGGTCGAGATAAGGACAGGGAGAGATCGTTCACTAATTACCATTACGGGCAAAACTGACTCGACTTAGAAAAAATTAATCTGATTTATTACCAATCAAATCAGAGTGGAGTAATGAGAAATAAACCCAAATCTTAAACCACCTTCCCCCTACCCCTCCCTTCTTCCTGGGCTTAACTTCACTCCCAATTACTCTCCCTCCTCCCCCCAAGCAGCACAGGGGGACAGGGAATGGGGGTTGCGGTCAGTTCATCACATGTTGTCTCTGCTGCTCCTTCCCCCTCAGGGGGAGGACTCCTCACACTCTGCCCCTGCTCCAGCAGGGGGTCTCTCCCACGGGAGACAGTCCTCCATGAACCTCTCCAGTGTGAGTCCTTCCCACAGGCTGCAGTTCTTCATGAACTGCTCCAGCGTGTGTCTCTCCCACAGGGTGCAGACCTCCAGGAACAGACTGTTCCAGCATGGGTCCCCCACGGGGCCACAAGTCCTGCCAGGAGCCTGCTCCAGTGCGGGCTTCCCATAGGGCCACAGCCTCCTTCAGGCATCCATGTGCTCCGGCATGGGGTCCTCCACGGGCTGCAGGTGGATATATGCTCTCCATCATCCTCCATGTGCTGCAGGGGGACAGCCTGCCTCACCATGGTCTTCTCCACGGGCTGCAGGGCAATCTCTGCTCTGGCACCTGGAGCACCTCCTGCCTCTCCTTCTTCACTGACCTTGGTGTCTGTGGAGTTTCTCACATCTTCTCACTCCTCTCTCCGGCTGCAAAAGCTGCTGCTCCTTTCTTTTTCGTTCTTAACTCTGTTATTGCAGAGGCACTACCATTGTCACTGATAGGCTCAGCCTTGGCCAGCGGCGGGTCTCTCTTGGCTCTGTCGGACATGGAGGAAGCTTCTAGCAGCATCTTGCAGAAGCCACCCCTGTAGCCCCCTTGCTACCAAAACTGTCATGCAAACCCAATACACTCAGTTTGACTTGGGCACCTCTCTTCTCTTCAGCTGTGCTGATGTGCCTCTGTCAGTGGGCGAGGAGGGATAAAAGATGATTAAAATTCAGTTACTGAAATGACAAAAATCCCCTTTCTGACTGCCTTCACTGATTCAGGTTACAACATGGTATCACAGTTTCTCAGACTGGCACAACATGGAAAGTGATAAAGAGCTGCCAGTGGGTAAGGATGACTTGCTGTAGGGGGCTGAACTTCTTCAAATGTCCTTGCTGCTGGGGAAGATGCCTGGGACAGCTGCGTCCCTGCTGAACTGACTAGTGGAGAGTAAGGCTCAACGGGAAAGGATGAAAATCACACCTCCTTACAAAGCCAGCAAACTCCCCATGGTGTGGATTTGCCTGTAAACTGCGGAGAAGAGTCTCCGCTCAGGAGGCTGTGGGAGTTGGTTGTTTGGGATCCCTGGGAAGGTGGCCCAGTCCTCTCTGTGCTGGGAGGTGGACCCCTGGGATTGGAAACACCCTTTTTTTCACAGGCCAGATTGATGCTGTGATAGCTCCAATATCTAGGCATTACTGTAGCTGAGGTGCAGGAAGCAGCAGCCTGCCTGGGCAATCATGTTCTGCCTCTGTTGAGGGCCTTCCAGTACCTGAAGGGGCCTACAGGAAAGATGGAGAGGGACTGTTTACAAGGGCATGGAGTGATAGGACAAGGGGTAATGGATGTAAACTAAAAGAGGGTAGATTTAGATTAGATGTTAGGAAGAAATTCTTTACTGTGAGGGTGGTGAGGCACTGGAACAGGTTTTCCAGAGAAGCTGTGGCTGCCCCCTGCCTGGAAATGTTCAAGACCAGGTTGGATGGGGCTTTGGGCAGAGTGGTCTAGTGGAGGGTGTCCCTGCCCGCAGCAGGGGGGTTGGAACTAGATGATCTTTAAGGTCCCTTCCAACCCAAACCATTGTATGATTCTATGAATAAGGAATGGGAAACAATGTGTTTTGCTGATTGAACCTGGCCCTGGCGCCACAAATCCACCTGAGTTTAGTCTGTACCTCCCCTACCTTGAACCAGGTCCAGTCTCCTAGGCATCAAACTGGGAATTATACAGTAGCCTTGGCAATGCTGCTTCATTAGCCTATTGTGCTAGTGATTAAAAAAACAAAACAAAACAAAACAGGCTTGCCTGCTACCATCATTTCGTGTGGTAGGAAGCTGGGAGGGAGGAGGTGCTAGCAGTATCCCAGCAGAATGCTGCAGGCAGGCAGGCCTGGAAGGAACACATCATTTTTGCAGCTGATGCATGCTGAGAGGCCTGCAGTTGTCTGGCAGCAGCCAAGGAAGCAAGGTCCATGCTTTAGATACTGTTTCAGACAGAAATGAGTTAGTGGTTTAGTGCAGCTTGAGAAACTGTTTTGCTTCCTGTTTAAGCGGTCCTAGATCCAAAAATGTACATTTTTTGCAGAGCAGGTGAATAGTGATGGAAGAGAAGATTTCTTTCTGGAAGTGTTAACTGCACACAGCATTAAACTTAATGCATAAGTAACTGCATGAAATTACACAGCCTTTCTTATGCAGATGTAATGATCTGATTTTTCCCTCCTGGGTATTAGAAAAGATGTGAACTTCTCAATTCTTTTTTCGTTTCCTGCTGAAAGATGCCTGTGTTCCTCGGTGGAAGTAAGGTTGCGTGTATACAGCAAGCAAGAAACGAAGTTTTCTGCTGAGCTGTGAGGGACGATTGGCAGGAAGGAAAGGAGGAGGTCAGCTGGCATTCTGCATACATCAGAAATGGATGCAGATACAGGGAGCAAAAGAGAGCAGAGGACTGTCAACGGAAAAGGAATACAGTGCATTATATATATCTATACACATTCATATCCAGATAAGATTTGATTGACATTGCTATATATTAAAAGCACACAGCTTCTTTATCCTTTTACTAATATATTCACTTTTTAAAATTTTCTTTAAGGATGTCCTTATTCATTACATGTAAATAGCAAACTGTGAAGACAGCAAATTGTAGCCATCTCTGTAGCAATCCTGTCTGTATTGGTAAAATCATCTCTGACATCATTTAGAGAGCTGGTTGGTGCCATGGGGAATCATAATAAAATTGTTTGATGAGTCCCACCAATTTCAAACTGCTAATCATGTTTCTTCTGAAAACCAGGGTATGCAGTAGTCTCCGAGACACAGAGTGCAGCAGTATGGTACTGTACCAGCAAAATAACTCTTGGATTTACACTGTTGCTCTCACTGAATGCATTTCAGGTTTCTTAATTAGGCATAAATGACTTTGATCTCCAAGATCCATCACTCACTTGTAGAGTACTTGAGATATGAGGTTTATGCAGTTATCCACCCCTTTAGGATGGAAGGCGACCAATCACAGTCCTGCTGCAGTGAAAATGATCCTTTCATTGAAACTAGGCATCGCTACCAGAAGCGAGCCGAAGGATTTCCAGAGCTGCCGAGCCTCTTCCTTCGCTTTCATCCATTAAGCATCTTTTCCTCCTTATTTTTATAGGGGCAATTAGGCAGCTCATGTGCCACGATTCTATAATGTGGCTGTTATGCATGACAAAAATTCTCAGCAGTAAAGTGCACCAAGCAAAATGCTGCCGTTTGTGGATTTTTCTTCGGTCCTGGGAAAGGAGGCATGCTCGGTTCCCTTCCACCCAGCACAAGCTCTGAGACTTGCCTTTCCCTGTGCAGTGAGTTTGCTAAGCAATCTCTAGCAAGGGCGTTATCTCAAAACAGGTGCTGGAAGCGGCTGCCGTCCCTATGGAGATAAGGTGGGGGGAATGAGGGAGAGGCAGATGAGTTCTGGATCAAAGGTTAGCCTCTTCCAGGGCTTGAAGTGATCCAGCCTGGGCAATACCTTTCCCAGGCAGTGAAGACTGGCTTGATGATGACAACCACCCCCTTCATACCATACACCTTTTTTTAATTACATGAACCCAGAGGAGAATTCCCGCGGTGCAAAGCCTGAAGGTTCACACCTGCGAAAGGCAGAGTGGCTGTAGAGGAGGGACGGTGCTGCTACCAGAGACCTCGGTGGCGGCCGGGGCCTGCGGCGACGGGGCGGGGGGGGGGGAGGATCGGGCCGGTTGAGCCGCGCCACTCGCGGCCGCCGGCAGATGGCCCCCGCCGCCGCCCTCCCGGACCCGCCGCAGCGCCGGGGGCTGCTCGGGCGAAGGAGGGGCCGGCTTCGCCGCGCTGAATCTCCCAGCTCGCTGCCCTCCTCCTCCCTCTCCGCGGCGGGCGCGATGGCTCTTTGAGGGCGATGCTCCCGGCCGCCGCCACCGCCTCCTCTACCGCTGGTAGCTCGGTGGGCGCGGGCAAGCGGCTCCCAGCGGCTCTCGCGAGGTGAGGAGGCCGGGCTGGGCTGAGGGCGCCAGCCCTCCCGGGGCGGGGGCAGCCTCCGCTGCCGCCTCCTCCCGCCCGTGCCTCAGTCGCCGGTGCCGGGCGGGGGGAGCCCGGCGGCGCGGAGAGGCCGGCTGTGTGAGGGGGAAGGAGGGAGCCGGCGCGGGGGCCGCCGTGAGCCCGGCCCGCCGCGTCTGACGGCTGTCTGTGGGCCGTTCCTTCCCTGGAAATGCACCTCCTGGCCGCGCCGGCAGCCGGGGAAGTCATGTAGCGCGGAGGGAGCGGGCTCCGCGGGGCGGGAGAAGCCCCTTCCCTCCGGCCGCGCTCACCACGCACACCGCACACACGCACCACAGAGAGGCGCACGGCCGGCCCTCCCCCCGCCCCGCTGGTTGCATGCCCGCCTCGCCTGGCGGAGGAACGGCGCGCCGCTGAAGCAGCCCCGCCGCCGGGCACCCCCGGGCGCCGGGCAGCGCCACCATGGCCGAGGAGAGCTCCGACGTCCCCAAAGAGTTGATCGGTAAGGAACGGGGCCTGGCGGCGGGGATAGAGACGGAGAGCCCTGGGGGAAGGTGTAGCGCGGGGAGGGGGGGGGGCAAGTTTGGAGGCCGCTGTGCGTGACCCCGGGCTGCAGCCCTGCTGCGAGGGGCATATGGGGGGAGCCGGGGGCCGCGGCGACGGGGAGGGTGTGCTGTAGAGCCGGGGGTAGCTCTGTGGGGGCTGGCTGGGTGAGCCGAGGGGGGCTCTGCCGGTGCCGGAGGGGGCTCCGCGGGAGGTCGGGGGGACTCTGAGGAGCCGGCGGGGGGCGGTGAGATGAGGCCGCGCCGCCGGCGCTTGGCCCCGCTGCTGCGTGCGGAGAATGGGCATGCGGGGGCTGCGGGTCTGCGGCGGGGAGCGGGGAGGCGGCCGCGGGCAGCAGGGGCTGTAACCGCGTAACCATCCCCGGGCAGCGCGGGGTTCCCCGGCGGCTCCCGGCGGGCAGTGACAAGCGGCCGCCTCCCGATGCCCGGTGTGCCCGCCCTCCGGAGGGGGCTGCCGGGAGGGTCTCTGGGGGGCTGGCAGGCGTGCGGTGAAACTGCCCCGGGCCTCCCGCGCCGGGACACCCGCGCCGGGGCAGGTTCTCCGAGCGCCTCAGCCTGACGGCACAGGCTGAGGCACCGAGCTGGGGCTCTGGCTGCTTTTTTTTTTTATTTTTTTCCCCTAGGTTTTGCATAGTTTAAGACTAATTTTCCTATGTATGCACGAGATTTGTAATTAAAGTTTTAAGGCTACATGCACACAAACCTCCATATTCCATGGTAATGCTTAGGAAATCATAGGTAATGATAAGGTCCCTGAAAATGCTGTCATTGCTATAAATGGCTCATTAACGCGGTAAGTTGGTAACCAGTGTCGTTTGGGGGTAGCAGGTCTGATGCTTTAGGCCTGGTCCTCAGACACCTTGCTCAGGCCAAACTTCCTTTGGTTTTAGTTGTGGTTTTGCTTGTTGAGAGATCTAAGGATCTCACCAACACGAGAATAGTTTATTTTAAAATGTTGCCTTAATGACGGATGGAAACAGAAATTTATCAGGCAACAAGGTACATGCTGCATTGAATACAGTCCTTACAAACCTCTCCTAGTTCGTTTACACTGTTGCATTTCCTTCAGTTTTGTCAGCCAGCACTATTGGGAACTGGTTTTAACATTTATAAAATATTGGTAAAAATCTGGATGGAAAGTTGCAGCTGTTGCAGATTTTTTTTCCTGTATAGACAAAATAGCTCTGTTTTGCAGTCCTTTTAGTGTGCAAACTGTGGGGTTTGCTTTAGTCTGTAGCTTACTACTGAGAAGTGATGAGCTTGGAAGTGTCCTAGGAGTAGCTATGGTCAAAACCATGAACTTTTTCTTCTTTAAAATGGCCAGGCATGTTGAGAACTAATGCATGGTACTACTCACTGTGGATCTGTCCTGTACTCTAGTATGCTATAGGTGGGGTGTGCTCCATATTATGAGGATGAGCAAAGTGAGCATCTTCACACATCCCATCCTCTGGTGGCTTTGGACGATTTTTAGAATTACCAGGAATTGCAGTCCTGGTGCCCTGCACCCATCCAGCTTGCTTTGTCAAGGGCTCTTCTGGGGCATGTGGATTGGTTTGATTTCTAGCAGTATTTTGGTGTCTGCATGTTAAAATTTAACCTTTTAAATAGACTTTTTTGTAGTAACTCTGTGTTTTGAGAACAGGATGAAAGGATGTGCCTTAGCACTTTAGTGATTGGAGCGTGGAGATTAAACTAGGGGTAGGAGTGTTTGAGCTGCAGTTTTTGTTCTGTTACTCACTTCCTGTGTGACCTTTGTCAGGTCTGGTAGGTCATAGTCTTCAAAAAACCCTGTCAATGATGGCTTACCTGGATTCACTCCTCTGAGGTGCGAGTGTCTGAAGGCAGGCACTCATGGTCTCCTGTGTTAAAAATGAGTGAGCACCTGAAAATATGAGCCTTAATGTTGTGTTTCCATCTCTCAATCTGAAAAACTGCTTTGCAAGCCCACTTGCCATTGATGTGTAAGGAAGCGTCCTCAGTCATATGGGGAATATATATGAAATCTTTATCTTAACTTTTTGAAAAAGAATTTCTAGCCCTTTCTGGCAGGTGGAGCCTTGGAGGGAGCTGACATCCTGACACACTGCGAAGGAGTCTCACGTCCCAGGCTCTTTCTCTCCCTATGGCTTGTTGAAGTAAGAGTGTTGGAGCTGAGGGCTTGCAGTTTTGCTCCCACTGCTGCTTTATGGAACAGTGAAGGGAAGCAGGTCTCCCCATGCTGGCACCTCAGGAGGAAGTCCCTTGCTAGATGCAGGCACTTGGAACTTTTTGTGGGAGAGGAGAAACCCAAAGGCAGAGGCTGGGGGTGGAGGTAAAGTAGCAGAAACAGCAGCAATACCTTTCCTTCTGCAAGGTGGTAGGACTTTATGAAAAAGACCGTGTGGTCAGCTTGCTTCTGGGTTCCCAAGCAGGGACAGAAAGACCAGAATTAGGCGTTACCCATGAGAGAGGAAGCCTCTGGAAAACAGTTCACATCGTGAGGACTGGGCTGGACTTTCCCCCGGGCTTTGCTTACCTGGCTGCTCCGGGAGCTTGCAGCCTGGCTCCTGACCAAGTGGTTGCCTGGGGAGCCAGCCGCGCTGGCCGTCTGCCACGGGGCTGCCGCAGCTTGGGGCAGGCTTCTTGCCGGGCAAGCCACTGCTACCGAGGAGCTTTTGTTTCCTGATAGGAAAATTAAAATTCCTGGGGAAAACATGCCGATTCTGCAGAAAGAGTTCTTTCTGGTGGAGAGTCACTCTGATCAGGCGCATTTCTGACTTGCACGCCCTCCTGCCCTGCAGGCAGAACACTGTGGCCTGGGCTAAACGTCCAGGCTTAATAAATGGTGTGTTGTTTGTGCTAACGTATTCTGACTACCAGATGAAAATTGCGCAGAAAAGTGCTATACAGAGCACTATAATTAAAAGCCTTAGGAAAAGCCCATTATCTTCAGTTTTAGCCTTTAAACTTTAGTGTGCATGAGGGCAAAGTGTGTCTGGGGAGAGTGGAGACGTGCCTTTTACAGATGCCAGTTGTAGTGCTAGAAATAGGTTAATGTGTTTAAAAGATTTCTTTCTCATTCCTTTTCTGTGGGGGCTGGGGAGTGAAACTTATGGAAGGTGCCAAATTGGCTCCTCTAGATGAACTCCTCTGTTTATCTCCCAATTACATCAGTGTCAGTAGTTGTATAAGCTTTCTGACACAGTTCCCTGTGTATATGTTCCCTTCAGGCCAGGGTGCAAACATTTAGTGGAAAGGCTGGATCATTTGGTACTTGGCAGAGACCACGTTTACATGTATATGCATATATGTATTAAAGCATTATGGCAATTAATGTAACTTTGGTGTTGGCACCATGAGGTGGCTACGTTGTCCTTGGGACTTGGACCCAGACCAGCGTTGCCTCCCATAGCATCGGCTGCATAGCTGTCAGGTGTTAGTATCTGAAAGTCTGCTCGGTTTGCTTTGCGACTTAAACATGCAGAGTGCAAAACCTGTGAACACTGGCTTTTCCATTATCCGACCCATTTAGCCTCCCTGATATTAATAACATCAAGCTAAATTTTTTGCAATGCAAGAAGCTAATTGGCTTCAGGAAGCTTTTCAGGTGTAAATAATAGTGAGTGAGGAATTTGTTGTATTTTCCCAGAGCAGAGCTAAGCAGTGCTGGGGCTTGTCTTGGGAATGCTTTTGATGTGTAAGTAGCGCTGGACAGAAATATCAAATTGTATTTAGAATCCTGGCATATGAAATCGATAATCCTATCGTAGTAGACATAACTTATTGTGTAGATGACATACTTAGAAAAGTTCTACTTGTGTTTAGTACTGGTGCGTGTGCATGAGACTTCCATGAGTGCAAGCAGTTGAACAATGTAGCTCTGACTCTTCCTGAAAACTTGATAGTGGTGTCTGTTTCCTTCTCATGTTGTCACTGGAGGTATTTAACTAAGGTATTTTCTTTTATTTCAGAAAGTGTCAGGGATGTTATTGGAAGAAAGATCAAAATTTCAGTCAAGAAAAAAGTAAAGCTGGAAACCAAGGGAGATAAAGTGGATAACAAAATATTGGTAAGTATGATAGACTGACTCTGATTAAATTTGTGGAGGAAAAGCCAATATCTTCTCAGGAGGCATTAATTCTCCTCTTGAAAGGTTCTTTGAAATTTGTGTGTACTGTAAGATATACATATCACTTATTATCCCACTTTCTTGCTAGCCTGCACAGCAAGTCGATGTGCAGGCATGCACATGTGCATGTGTGTTTATCACTGAGTTATCCTTCAGAGTTTAGGGTATTGTGTTGTCGACTGCTGCTAAAGCAAGCTATTATTAGAACCTGTTCTAAAATAATTTGCTGCCTTTGCTGGTTAGGTTTCCCATTTACATCTGTAGGAATTTTGAGTGGACAAGAAATGCAAAATGAAGCATGTAGAATTACTTATCTTTTGAGAATCTTCTGAAGCCTTTATGCAGTGCAGAGTAACAGTAAAACTATGGTGCTTTTTGAACTGAAATGGCTATTTGTACTTTTTAGTGTTCTCTGTTAAGTCACACATCTGCAATTTAAAAGAAATGCTTACTGTGTGGGATCCTCCATTGTCATTCCTAAAACTGTAGTGGGGGAGAGTGTCAAATTAATCTCACTTAAGTATGCTTTCCTGTTTTCTCAAGAATAGTTTTGCTGGCCTCTCTTGATAAGAAAGCTATGGTAATGAGCTGGTGTGCTTGCTTACTGTCTTGAATATGCAAAAAGAGATGGAACTTTATTTTTTCATTCTTTTGATACCTCTCTATCAGGAGAACTAGAGTAACAAATAGAAATAACTACAGTGCTGCTGTAGTATTTTGCAAGGTGTTTGAACTTTGGTACTTTCTGTCAGTGAGAATGATATTGCATATTTGAAGGTTTCATTGCCAAGACTGTTGTTACAGATTTTAGGTACATTCACCGTGCAGATATTCTATTTTGTCTTTAAAAACCACAAGTTGTTAATCAGTTCTGAATTATCTTCATAAAGTACATGTTGATTATCCTAGGGCAGTGAGACTGTTGATAATGGTCTACTTTTCAGAGAGAGCAGCTGCTTAAGGAATTTAAAGTATTTTCTGCATAATATCTACCCATGTTATATGTAGCTCCTAGGTTTCCATCTCCTGTTTCCGTACTGGAAATAGGTTGAGTATGTGAATGTTGATTGATCGTCTCTATTTGAAAGCTATGTTTATAGGGAAGGCTGACAGTTTCACTGAAGCAGTAACACTTGATTGACTTTTTGACTTATACAGGATCATTACTGTTATCAATAGTGAAATATACTGTGGAAATACTGAAATACTGTTCTGATCTGATGGGACCAAAAGAATATCAAGCTTTGAATTGTCAGTGAAGTTTCTGAGGGATGTACTACTCAGCAGTAAGATGCCTAAATGTGATGACTCAGATGGTTTTTTTCTCTCCTAAGCTCTCGGGTAACCTTTTCTGAGTGAAGAAGTACTGAAAGGGAGGGAACCTGCTTATGGGGTTCTTGTGTGCGTGCGTGCGTGTTATCTTCAGTGTGCAGGATAAGTCTTTCAAGGGGATGAATTGCTGAAGGGGTGAATTGTCCGGTAGAACCATTTGCTCTTTGATGCAAAAATGCAGAGGATTGATATTGGGAAAAAAAAAAAAAGAAGAGAATGTTTTCATAGCTAGAGAAATTGACTGTTGACTGCTGGGGTTGGAATTTGTGTTTTCTCCTGCCGCAGAAGAAAACTGCCCTGTGTGAAGCTGTACAAATCACTAATGGCATTTTTTTTCAATGTTTCTCTAACTGCATGTGTGTATCTTTATGTGGGTTTTCTTGCAGAAGTGCTGAGTGTTGTCTGCTGTGGCAGAGGCCAGTGGAGATTCTGGTTCCTTTTGAGGATGCAGAGTTCTCTGAAATGCAGAGTGCTCTGAAAAACATGACACCAGCAACACCTGAAATTGGGTACCTCAAATTAGTGGAGACTTTTTGGCCTTACTGTGTCTACATGCTCTCATTTCTTACCTGTGAAGTATGAGGAGATACACCCTCCTCTCCTTAAGAGCGATGCTGAAGATAAATAATTTTGCTTCAGAAATATGCAGATGCTTAATGCTAAACACCACAGGAAAGCTGCCAAACAATTTTTGTACTCCGAGCTGGGACTTCACAGTATTCAGTAAATAATGCATATGGCCGCATTCTGACCAGGGCACATAAAACTGAATGCTGAATTGCTATGCCATGGGTGAGCACGTCAAAGTGTTGGCGGCAAAAGCAATTTAGTAATTAAAGACTATGTCTTTAAGTGCGTGCAGCAGAGGGCTCAAATGTGATTGCATGGGCAACCTTCATGCCAGCGCTCCTCGACTCCTCAGAGCTGAGTTTTGAAATGTTAATGTTCTTCTGAGCAGTCTCTTGAGTGCATGCGTAGCAGTGAATTGTTTTGAGATTTTGTTTTAAATTTTATTAGTAGTTAGGTGTTTACAAGCAAATTAAGTAGCATGCATTGGGTCCAGCACTTAGTAAGGAGAAAATACCAGTTGCTCTCAGTCTAGCTAACCCCAGAGCTCAAGGAATGTGCTGAAGGTTTTAGAGGAGGTTGATCACAGAGGTTGGCACTGAGCCCTAGCACCCAAATCTGTGCTTTAATTAAATGATCTCTCATCCTTCCTTCCTAGGAAAATCCAGCAAAATCAGTACCACTTTGAGAAAGGGAGATTATTTAAAAATGACTGCACTTGGCAGGTAACTATAAAAACGCTTGACCTCTGGCCCTGTTGTTCACAGCGTATTCAAGGTGCAAGGTACTAGAATATGGATATAACTATCTCCTTAAGGCACTCTGCTCTAGGAAATTCCTCTGATATTAAGATGGAAATTGGAATCTGAGACTAAAGAAAAAATGGGGGGGGGGGGGGAAAGATGTTGCTTGAAATACGATCCCTATGTTTAAGCTGAAGGAGGGTCGATTTAGATTAGCTGTTAGAAAGAAATTCTTTACTGTTAGAGTGGTGAGGCACTGGAACAGGTTGCCCAGAGAGGTTGTGGATGCCCCATCCCTGGAAGTGTTCAAGACCAGGTTGGATGGGGCTTTGGGCAACGTGGTCTAGTGCAGGGTGTCCCTGCCCGCAGCAGGGGGGTTGGAACTAGATGGTCTTTAAGGTCCCTTCCAACCCAAACCATTCTATGATTCTATGAAAGTGGTGAAGGTGAGTGAACTCCATGCTTGCCATAAAGGTGCTTTAGGACCTCAGCTCTGGGTGCCAGTTTGGAAATTATGACTGAGTTTTGATGTGACACAGTTTTTTTTTTTCTCTTCTTTTTTTCTCTCCAGTCTGCATAATGAGCTTGCTGCCTCAGTAATCTTTGTTTGCGGTTACTTAGTTTTTCAGTTAGTCATAATGATGCAAACCAGTAAACATGGTGAGGTGCTCTGCTGGTACCAGGTCTCAGGTGTGAAGGCAGCAAACTGGTATCCAATCCTGAAAAGCCAATAACCAGCTTGAATGGGCAGAAGATCTGTCTTTGGGCAATTAGGGCCAAACTCCAGCCCTATCCAAGTCTTCTTTATACTCTAGCAGAGCAAGGCTGTCATTAGGGGGGTGGGAAAATCCCCAGGCATAAAGGAAACCTTGAATGGTAACCAGGCACCAAGGAGGAGCTGCCCCATGGGGCAAGGGGGGCAGGCATTGCGGGGGTCCCTGATGGGGTGCAGGCCTGCCACACACCAGCGAGGTGAGCAGAGCAGGACTGGGGGTGGTAGCCGGGAGCAGTGGTGCTCTGGTCATCACCAGCTGGGCCACAGTGCAGAGGTCAAGCCAGGGAGTTGGGTCGGTGGGGCTGGCTCAGCCAGGAAAATGGTTGGGCACAGGCGTAGCTGTGGCATTGCTCAGGCCGGGGCTGAGTGCCAGAACTCCGGAGCAATATGGGGACCACCAGTCAAGTCTTCTCCCAGCTTTTTGGGTCACACACCTGCACCATGTCAGAGCTGGCCTCGGGTGCAGGCAGCCAAACTCCTGCGGAGGCCTCGGGCAGGCCACCATACTCCCAGCGGCCCTCAACCAGAGGCAGAGTACCGCTGCAGGAACAGACCCCACTCTGTTTGGCTTCACTATAGTTCTTGCAACAGTAGTCTTATTCGGTTAAAATAGATAAGAACCTCACTATTTTGTAATCTGGTTAAGGATTGTTCTGGTTTTGTGGGATTGTTTTGTTTAAACCTAATTTCTTATGAGGACAAGGCTTCAGGCACCGTGCTGAGTGGCTGCTGGGTTCCTCCTCACAACTGACAACTTCTGACCTTCTTGGCTGGTTTCAACTTAAGCTGATGGGTATGTAGAGGTCTCAGTTGTAATGATAATAGTGTCGGGTTTGGGGGTGGGGGGAAGCAGTCAGAAAAAGAAGAGAAACTTTACACCTACTCCCTACTCTGAGAGCCCCACCTTCTGGCACCATCAGAGATCCAATGGAATGCTGTGTCCGAGAAATATTTCTGTGTTTTGTCATGTTTTTTAACCCAGAGGCCTTGGTGATTATCAACTACAGACAAACCCCAGCAGGAAACTGGGCTGCTTAGTTTCAGTGTTTGTGATGCTGCTTTTTTCCCCCCAAAATACCCGATAGTGTTTTTTATGAATGTTTCCCGTTGCAGTTTCTTCCTATCGGATTTATTGTGATTAGTAGCAATCACTGAGAAGTTGAAATTGTAAGATAAAGGCAATATGTTAAATACATCTGACCAACTCATTATGAAATACAGATGTTTCCAGGGTGGTTCATGACAGGCCAGAATTCCAGGATTCCTCTTTTTGTTTCTTTTAATTCTATTAATAAAAAAGAATTGTCCTAGTCTAGTTGCCTTTGAGATTAGTTTTCCTTTCCAAAATAGTATTATTTTAGACGTTAAAGATGAGGAAATATTGTCATCTCATACTTGCTGCAAATTACTATGCTCTCTATATGGCTGGTCTGGGTTCTTTTTGCTTTGATGTTGTTGGTTTTTTATTTTTTTTAATGTTTTCATAACCTTAAGGTCATAGAGTAGTGCGATGTGATGTAGTGACCACAAGCACTTTATTAGGAAGTCCCACTGAGGAATTTTGGTTAAGCTGCTGCCCCAGGTAATATAGTTCTCTTTGTTAAAATATCACAGTCCTACTTCTGGAACTGGGACAGTTGCTTTGGCAGGTAAAATGTACTGTATGCCCAGCATGTATTTACTGGGAGTAATTTATATGTCCTTGTCACTTTCTTTGGGACATAAGTTTCCAAAATGTTTAGTTGACTGCTGTCAAATAGGTTTATATTTGTTCTGTGCACATGGTCTGAGATTTCATGTTCTGCTTCTGAAGACTGAAATTATATAAAAAAAAAATCTATCTGTGTTTACTTTTAAAGGAGCAATTTTGGCTGTCTTATGCACTGTCCGTGTGTTTGCTGAATACTGTGTGAACCACCTGGCTGGCTGTACCAAAGCAGCTGAGAAAAGCATGTATGAGCTGCTGTGCCTGTTCAGCTATAAGGATGGCAGTCTCTGGGTAGAGGCAGTAATATTTTGCACTGCCAAAACTATTTTGGGATTAAAAGCCCTGGCGCTTGTTTTTCATTGCTCATCTTTTGTCTTGATCCATCTATGATATTATCTTCAAATAGAGATGAATTTCTCTATCTAGGTGCAAAGGTATTGCGTTAAAAAATATGCACTTGTATTAAATCACTAAAAGCATGAAGCTCACAGGGTTGTCCAAGGTTAGTTTTACATAAAATGTGTGCAATCTCGCACATGACAGCTGGTGTGTGATAATAATGTTAAATATGGACATTCTTTTCAAATAATGGTGTTTCCTTTTCTCTGCCCAGAACATTGAGTGCTATGACATATCTCTTAAGTGTGTGTTTATGAAGATTAAAGGAACTAGGTGTTGGTACATCCCTCATGTCAGGAAATCCAAATGAAGTGAGGTAATCAAAAATACTTACATGTCAAAATGTATTGTAATACATTTACAAGGCACCTCTTGGAAAATAGTTGAAATGCGGCCAATAAGATTCCTACAGAAAACTGAAATAATAAGAGTACTGCTGGAAGGAGAATTTATTAATCCAGTCGTGCAGTTGTATATAGTCCCAAAATAGGAACTGTTTAAAAAAAAATACTCATGTGCAAGTTTTACTGAAATCTATATTTGTCATACACTAATCTAGAACATTACTTTTTTAATGAGTGGGAGGATTTACAGATTTAACATTCTGATGCTGTGGTTGTGCAGGCAAATGTTGAAATCCTCTTTGAGATGTTTCCACTTCTAGGAGGGGAAACTGGCCATCAGGAGAATTAACCAAGTTGAGAGGAATGCTTCCCTCTTTTTGGGTTGGTGGGGTTGGGAATTGCTTTTCTTTCGTTAATTTCCACTTCCAATTCCTACTTTCAGTTTTCCTCTTCTTCCTTATTTCTATCCTCTGTCACACTCAAAGCATCAATTGCAGACGGAACCTTGTCTTGTGTTTAAATTGGTGTTGACACGCTTTTTAGCTTAATAATAGGCTCTGAGGCTTCTTTTCTTCAGGTTTGCCTGCATTAAGGGTAAGATCAAATCTACTCAATTAAATTGGCCTTTGACCAAACTGAAACGGTCCTCTTTCTCTAGCTACCCAGGCAAAATGTAGATTTTCTACAGTCCTGTCCTTTTAAGTGCAGCTCAACCCAGAGTTGCATATTTTCTTTGACACTTGGTTGAAGCATAGAAGATTGTTTGCATATTGAGAGTATAGTGTATTCTTTGCACTTTGGGAGGATAGCAGGGCCATTACATCAGAAGAGTGGCTTGCTTGCTCTCCCTTTCTTTAGTTTTGGGCAACTGGTACACATAGGGAAAGGTGAGAAAAGGTAACTCATTTTTCAGTGCCCTGAAAGTACCTGCCTTTGTTCTCTCTCCCACTTTTCATGTGCACACCCACCTGAGGGCCTGTATATCCTTATCAGTGTTCTGGAAGGAGGAAATGTAAACATTATCTCACTCTCAGCGGCTTCTGGTTTTCTGTTCACAGCTCTAACAGCTATCAGGAAAAAAGGAGTGGTGGGAGGCGGAATCCGCTATGGCTCTGAATTCTTCATGGGATCTTTCCTTCTGTCAATTTTTCACAACTCAAAACCAATTTTTTTTTAAACTGTCACACTCGTTCTGCTACTTTTGCTGAATACATAATATACCAAAGTAGTTTGCTAATGTACTTGTGTTTCTAGAGGGCCTGACCATTATTTGTGAAATGGAGCCTTCCTAAACAAGGATTTGCATTGAAATCTGTGCATAAAAGTGGCAGAAGACTATTACATATAATTTCCCAAAAGCTGGAAATAAAAAATAGAAAATGAGCATTAGGGTCAACTTCTTGTCTCGGTCACTGTTCTACATTGATGGCTTTTTTTTTTCTGAGAAAGTGAAGGCTTGGAAGGGAACGGAATATGTGTTATTTGGTATACCAATCTAAATGCAAAAACCTTGTCTATATTTGTGGTTTTTTTTCTTTTCTTTTTTTTCTCTCATGGCTTGTTTTGTCTCCCTGAAGATACTTATTCTAAGAAAAGACTTCTCATGCAGGGAATGTGGTTCACTTTACTGTAAGTGGTGTGGAGGACGCAGTAAGCTTAAGAAAGGCCGTGAGGGCTGCTAATTGAAAAGTTAGTACAGAGTACTGTGAAAAATGCGTCTTGTTGCTCAGAGCCCCTCTCTTCAACCATTGTTGTGATGGAAAAATTGGTGAATGTCACTGATTTGTCTGATTATTAAAATACTCTGGATCACCTACAATTCTGCTTCACTTTTTTTCTTGTAGTGGTAATTTAATTCTGTGTAAAGTAATTACAGGCCCAGGATGTAAAATTATTCTTTAAATATAACTGCTGCTAACAGTACTTCGTACTGCTACTGGAGTCCCCAAGCTGATTTCTGCCCTTGTTCCTGTTTAATCTCTCCATATGCCCGGAACACCCACTCTGTGGCAAGTCACGAGTGATATCTTTTTGTTAATGATAGCTTCCCTAATTCAAACATTTAAGATGACAAACTGTTATGATGAAAATTTAATTATAAGAGCCAGAGTCTGATAACCCAACACTCCTGAAACAGACCTAACCAAATTAATTGGCCTGCTGGGTGAGGGAAGAGCTACCCTGGCTTGGGGAGTTGGGGTTGCAGAATAAGGTCCGAAGAGCTGTGAGTTGTGATTTTAATGTTAGCAAACTGAAACAAATTTCTGCTGGTTGGTACAAAGTTTGGGGACCAGGGCAGTGGCCTCTGGGAGTGTGATGGGTAGGTGGGGTTTTAGCAAAGGGGAGGGCTCCCCCCCCCCCCAGCTGAAGAGTATTTGCTTATTGTTATATTACTGTCACTCTTCAGGGGCCTTTGCAAATGAATCCTGACAGCACTCGCCCCTCTGAACAAATACAAATTAAAAGGGTCCATGTGTCCTTTGTGGCTAATGCAAAGGTGCTTGCAGGATAGAAACCAGGAGCATGCGAGGAAATGCTCTTACTTGGACAGGTTAAGTTTCTGGATCTTCTTTGCAAAGTGACCTTTATAAAAAAAAAATAAAATTAAAAAATTGGGCTGGGCACGTGGGTGCTAGACATTGTGCAACTTATTGTCTTGGCTGACAAGTGGCGTTTGTATCCCCATGTACAGTAGAAGGCCTGTGTGACAACAGGATGGGCTTCAGAAAGTGTTTGTGGGGATGGAAAACAGAAGGGGGAGGCTGAGTCTGTTTTCCCTTTAGGATTTCTGTCCTGCATTGCTTTTTCAAGTGGTGTTTGTTTCTCTGCTTTTTAGGTAGGTCAATAACTAGATTTAATTTCCCCCCGTCTGCAGTTACAGCTGTAGTTAGCAGCGTGCTGCCTGGGAGGTGGGCAGTGGTGTGGTTGGGGTGTCTGGAAGCACTCTAATAGCTGGGGCTTAGGAGGCTGAGGTGACTTGGAGCAAGCCATTTGCTCCCATGTGTGTGAAAGATGCTTGCCAGAGGCGTGTCTTTATGGAATAACTCTTCAGGTACATGTCTCTCTCTGTGAACACATCCTCAGTTCTGAGATTGAACAACAGTTCTCCCCTTATACCTAAAACTTTGACAAACCACTGCTTTTGTAGAGCGTTGTGAGATTTTGAGGATTTCAGTTGAGCTATCAATACCCGCTTATTCTTGGAGCCTGGGAGGAAACCAAGGAAGTGATATAGCTGCTGTGGAGCAGTTTCTACTCAAATCTGATTAGGGGAACTGAATGGCTGTTGACCCTGATCTGAATTGGGAGACAGGGCACCACTGTTTGTTCAGGGTCGACCTTTAAATGAAAAGGCTTCTCCCTCTCTGCCTTCAAGGCTGTTAGCAGGACTGAAACTATTCATACATAACTATTGATAAAGGGAAAGCTTTTCATAGGCTCATCTCTTAACAAACACTTGAGCCTGGTGCTTAAGAATGATACCATCTCACAGCCGTGCATGTGAGCTGCTACTCCGGTGCAGAGCTTGAGGAGCTTTAGGTGTGGGGCAGTGAAGGTAGGTCAATATGGATGTTTGGATTTTTAGTGCAGCCAACTTTAACTGAAGATCTTCTCTCTTGGTGTTTACGATGTTGCCAGTAAATATTTGAAGAAATGCTAGCTTTGTTAGGTACTGATGTGTTGATGAATAATAATTTCTGCCATCTTGGTAAGCTTATTCATATTCCAAATCTAAAATATGTATTTTATATTATTATTACTTTAAAAAGTGTAACATGAAAAATGTATTCTAAATATAACAAGCAGTTTTCTTGACTGTGTCACTGTTCGCATTTGTACCTTGCAAGTATCAGAAAAGCTCCATGTTTGGGCTTTCTGTTCTCTCATCTCAAGGTGTTGGAACTACCTGCACTTATGAAGCATAGTGGCGTATGCTGTGTACACTCGTTGCATACACTATGGGTATCTTTATGCTCCCTTTCCTACCTTTCTGTCTGCATCTTTGCCCTCCTGTCACCTTCTGCGCTTCAGCAAGTCCTGGGAAGCTTTCCTATGTGTAATTACTGTCAGGACTTGGGTTTGCTTTCTAGTCTACCCTTCCTCTCACACTAGTATCCCCATTTTCCCAAATGTGTATTCCTCCACTTCTGTTTCCTTTCCTTACAGCGCTAATACAAACATCCTCAAAGACCTCAGTATCCCCACAAATGTGGGGATGATGGACAGAACATAATGTTACTATGCTAAAAAATATTAATGGCTACCATAAATTTTTTCTTTGTTCTGTATGCAATGGTACCTGATCCTGCTAGCCAAGTTTTCTGTTTCCTTGTTCTCCGATTTCATCAAAATCTGTGCTGGATCTGTTTTGTCATGGAAGCAGTCTGGTTCATGCTGGACATTATGGGGCTGTTAGTATAATTGGGCTTTAGATTCTTTCCACCTTTAGGCATCTTTCCTAGGTAAAAAACCAAACCAATCCAAAATACTGCTAGCATCTCAAGAGAGCACTGCACAAATTATAGTTGCCCTGAGGGGAAGCAAGATAGTATGATGGACACAACTTATCTCTGGCATTGCTCTCTCCATCTTTCTAGGTAGATGAGCTGTTATGTTGAAAAAGGGAAAAAGTAAAACCAAAACAACAAAACAAGTAAAGAACTGTAGTACAACGTGGTAATTTAAATGCAATTAGCTGCTGTGGATAGTGCCAGAGCACTCTAAAATATTGTAAAATAGTTTAAAAAGTGTTTAGTCTATGAATACAATGCTGAGTTGCTCAATTTTTATGGTTTTCTCTTTGCTTTGGGAAGACATTTTCTAAGAGATTTGACTCTGCAGATGAATTTATCTGTTGTCTTATGCAGTCTGCGCTATTTCCTTCACAAAGGATTTCAGAGCCACTTTTCTGTCATTTACTTGCTTAGCTACACCAGGTAGGCAAACTGCAGGAGAAGCTGAATGCTGACTCTTAGACTTCTATGTAGATGTGTCAACTAAAGGCTGGCAAAGCTGGTTATCTGGAGAAGAGTGTGTTTTCAGTCTTTAGCCAAGTGCAAAGAAAAGTCTTCAGGAGCGGTCTAATACAGTGGGGACAGTTTTGTTTCAGTTCTAAACTTACTGGGTTTTTTACCTTCATTGAATACTACTAAAAATGGTCAGATGTGCAGGTCTCAACTTTTAAAAGTTAGGTATTCAAGTTAAAAAGATTTCAGGTGGCTGCAGGATTCATGCCGACACTGAAAACACGTTGCCTTTTTGCCCTCTCGTTGTTAAACTGTGATCTTTGTTGGCTGGCCAAGATTTATTAAACTTGGCAAATGCTTATTGTAAGCCTTAGAAATATATTTTTCCCTGTTAAATATTTTGAAAACATTTTAGCAAAAAATACAAAACCTAAAGATGTGTTAGTTTCATGTGATATTTCCAGTGTAATGCTATCCTTTTAAAGTATTTCCTGTAACAATATTAGATTGATCTCCTGTTGTTTATATGTGCGTGAAATTGTGTGAAATTAAAATCCTGTAGGTTTTTGTATGCTATTAATTTGTCACAATGTAGCCTTAATGCAATTTTAGTAGATCTTTGTTCAGCCTGAGTGGTTAAGTCCACCCAAATTAGATTATTCTCCTATCTTATTTTTTCCATTTTTTCTATGTGTTATTGTTTTTCTATTTTTATCTTCAGTTGTTTATTTTAGAATATTCATTATATTGTTTTTCCTTTCTGGAGGATCTGTTTACTCTCACCATAAAGAAAATATTGCAGACAATTGTTTGAAGTCAAGGCTGGCCTTAAGGACATGTGTATAATTGAAGGAAACATTGGCAAGTGGGCTTCTCAGCCTTCCCTTTCACCTCTGTAACTGCTCCAGTCTTCTCCTGCTCTCTGGGACGCGATTCCTATGGTGCTGATGGTGCCTCTCCGTTCTGCCATGAGCAACGTGAAGCTTGCATGGAAGGGATTAGTGAGTTGTCCTTGACACCGAGCACTAGGGACCGTCTTCCTTTGCCTTCCCAGGTGCTGCTTGCTTGGGAGCCAGAGCCGCCTGCTGCTAATGCTCTCTGGCTACGAGTAAATGCAGCATAGTGTCAGGGTAGCTTAGATCCTAATGAGGGGAGGAATGCTATCGTGCTTGTACCTTGAGATGTGCTGCAAGGAAAGCTTTGCTGTGGAGTAGTCCATGCGTTGTAAGTTCACAGCGTCGCTGTTCCTTTTGTAACCTTGTTCGTGTGCCAGAGCCCTGGGGAGCTGGAAGAGGCTGGGCTACACTGGAGGAGGAAGAGGTGTCACTGCTTGCACAATTCCTTCTGTAATGCTAGACCTCTGTCTTGCCAGATGCATGAATCTGCATGGCGCTGCTCGACTTCAGAACATGATGGGAGGGATTCACTAGCTGTTCTGCTTCTTTCAGTGAACCGAAGAATGAGAGTAAGGGGGTTGTATCGGATGGACTGCTTGGTCTTGCCAGCCATTTCACCGAACACATTCTGTGAGGGGCCAACCTCAAAAGTGTTTTCCCAAGTCATCTTCACTTGCTAATTTTTTAGTTTTGTTGATAATACTTCTAAAAAAACCTTACCTTATGCAAAAGGGGATATACAACCTGACAGAACTGGCAAAAAGCAGGAATAACTTTCTCCAGCTCCCTGTGTCACTGTTTCTGAAGTGGTAATAGCAGCTTTTCCTGGAACATAAAGAGGAAGAGCTGGCAGAGACATGAGACTCTCAGTCAGAAGCCTGGCAGGAATTAAGCAAGGCGCCTTAGTTATTCGTGTGTTTTTGCGTTCTCTTGAAGTGTATTTTCCATGGACCAGGCACAGGGACTGGTTATAAATACTACATCAATCTCACTGGGCTTTAGTTCTCGGTAAAATAATTTGAGATCCTTTGGTAAAAGGTGTTATTTTCATATATTTTATTTATGTTATTTATATTATTTATGCCATTGCAGTTACTTTTGGAAGAAAAGTTGTTGTAGTATCACAAATTGCATAGGTTTTGTTTCTGTAGGAACACCCTTGTGCTAAATGTACCAAATTGACAGAGGACTGCAGAAGTGTTTTTAAAATGCATGACAGACTTGCTACAGTGCATGGACATTGCTCTCCTCTCCCTCAAAACTGTGTTTCAAGCTGTGCATTAGCCTTGAGGTCGAATTCTCTGAATTAAGAATTGCTATAATAAAATATTCTGAGAAAATCTTTAAACATGTAGGGTCCAGGTACATCTTTGGGAAGCTGAGGAGTTTGGTACAGTGTGGTTCTTGCCACCTAGTATATTGAAGGACACTGAGTAAGTTGGTTAATGGACTTTATGTTCATGGATACTGGATGATCCTCCTTGGGGAGCAGAGAGGTTTTCATAATTGACCTTTGGATAATCTGATGGCATTGTCTAAGAGAACAAGCAGAAAAATATGTCGTCAGGTGGAATTTGTCTTGCCAGGTCATTTAAACTTGGGTGGTGGAAATCCATTAAACACTGATCTGTTACATTTTTAGAGTTTCTGAATAACTCATTTGTTCAGTTATGTTGAACTGTATCTACTTAAGGTGTGACCAAAACCTAATTTTGGTTTCTTTTGCTGTGATCTTTCGTGGTCTAAGTATAGACACTCCCAGGTGGCTTTTGGACCCCACACTTGCAGGGCAAGGAGTGGATTGGATTGCCCTGTTCGGAGTTTTTGCACAACCTGAGGATTAGCGGATCTGTTGGTGTGTGGTGGAGCGAGGCCAGTTGGACTAGGCATTCAGTTAATGCTTAGGGCATTGTGAATGTGTCGACATGAGGAAATTCAGTATTTGGGTTACAGTAGCCTCCAGCAGTAGCATTAAGCTGCTACTGTAAGAAAAATACTAGTTTTCTAATTTATTTTTTTTTAAATTCCCCAGTAATGGAAAAGAATCTGTCCTGAGCTGATTTTAGCATTACTCAGAGGTAAGAATTCCTAGTGGTTTGCAGTTATCGCTATACCACATACCATGCGGTAAGGTTGCTTTCAGCATCTGTAATGGTGATATTGATGTTTTTCCTCTCCTGTAGGGAGAGTTCATGCGTAAAATTAACGTTGAGCTTTTAAGTGTGTTTAATAATCACCCCCCCATGAATGTATACCAATGCATATAATGTTGCACATACTGATGCTTTAGATAGGTTTGTGACTTAGAGTCAGTTTGCTATATATTGCCTAATATATTGCACGTAGATTATATACATTTCAAAGATTATTATGTCATACTCTTAAGGTCAGTATAGTTACTGAAACAAGAGGCAATAAAATGAAATCTTCTGAGCCCAGCATGCTGCCTCTTGTATCAAGATGATGTTCAGTTGCTAAATGTGTTTTCCCCAGACAGTGAGTGTGTCTGCAGATGCTGCAATGCCCATTTGTTTCAGCCTGAGCACACTCCTCTGTTGATGCTTGCTGTGAAATACCATAGCCTGGTTCACCTTCTGTGCTGCTGAGTTCTTGTAGCTTTATCTGCTTCGTTTATTCATTATTAAATGCATGCTTTCTGCTTGACAAGTGCTATAAAATCCCTTTCACTGTGGCTGAACCCAAGAACCGCCACTGAGAGTCTAGAAAGGTTATTAATTTTTTTATAATGCAAATACTATGCATTTCTACTTTCCACTGAAGTGCTCTTCAGACCAGACTACTTAACAGGCTGGTAGATTCTCTCTGCCCCATTTTTTAAGCTGTGGAGTCATGTAAAAATGAAGTGGTAGATTTTTCCAGATTTCTACTGAAAATAGAAACAAAAATCTCTCATGTGTTTGAAAATGTTCCTAGAGGTCTGATAATATATTAGGTCTTCATAAAAATGAATGCTCATATTATGTAGTATGTGTGTTATTGTATGTATTTCTGTATTAGCATAGCTTGTACGCAGATCCCATTAAGAACACACACATGTATAAAACAGAAGGGCACACTTTTCTCACATGAAATACAGGGTTTCAAGCTTTCTGAAGTTTAATTTTAAAGTAACTCAGTTTAGACATCCAGTGTTAAAGTTTTTTTTTTTTTATTTAAGTTTTATGATCATTTGAGAACAACAAACAAATCAAGGCTTTGGGTTTCCTAAGCTCTATCTTGTGTAAGCACTGGCTTGTCTTTCAGTTTTTATTAAGCATGTTCTGACTTGGTTTCATTACATTATATATTTAATTTATCCTTTTCTAGATGAGCATTCCAGTATTTGGGAGCTATAAACATACCTGATACTAATCGAGGACAACAACTTTTCCTCTAAAGGGAAGAGCAGAGTCAACCACTAGATTTTGGGTTGATAAAAAGGTATCTTTCCAAATACAGGCTTTTTGATTCTGATTTTTTTGTAGAAAATATAGTCATGGTAGATTTTAGCTCAGTCTTCATCTGTGTGTATTTATTTGTTTACTTTGAAAATAACGAATTTGGGGCCATAAGGTTCATTCTTTTTTTCTGTAAGATTCACCTCCTGGGTCAAGAGAAGTAGCCTCAGGACTTCTCATGCAGTTGGGTGTAACACCAGCAGTGACCTGGGACAGCCATTTTGCTGTCAAGGTAGCTAACAGTGGAAGAGCTGACTCTTCCCCTAGAGAAGAACAAAGCAGCAGGTGGGAGGCTGTCTGAAGAATATTTCAAAGAAAGGCCAGGGAACGGGAGATCAAGGCCAGAGGAATTACTCAGAGTGTTGAGTGAGTCTCACTCTTGCTCTCTGTACTTGACAGACCACAGCTGTGAACCTTGTCCCCCTGCACACAGCAGAAGGCCTGGAAGGAAAGGTGTAATTTTTTGTCAGAGTAGCAGTCAGCTAGTGTTTCTCTAATTGGGCGAACAGAAGCTGAAAAGAAAGTGATGGAGCTTAAGTGGCCTTGGGGAACTTGATAAGTCTGCATGCTAAGTGTTTTTATGGCCGTTATTAGTAAAGAGGTACAAGGACTTGAGCCTTCCCATGCCTCAAACTCTTGGGTTTTATCCTGTCTCAACTGTGATCATCTTAGAGTGAAGCTATGGAACAGCTTACCTGGCCAAGGGGCAGCTGTACATCTGTCCCAAGCCCTGTAGCTGTTGAAATAGCTGTAGAGTAGGCCATGAGCAAGTGGTGTGCAAGTCTCAACATGCTGTAAACCAAGCTGGGCACCAGAAAACAGTCTCTTCTGACTGGTGGGCTCTTGGTCCCCCACGTGGTGTTGAAAAGGTGGGATAATTCCTCTGGGTCATAGTATCTCCTCAGAGGAGAGATGCTGGATTCCAGGATAAGTATGCAGCTGAGGACCCTGACCCTTGGTAGACGTGTAGTCAGTACTGGTTTAGCACCAAACATACCGCTGCCTCTTTCTACTAAGGAATGCAAGCTCTTCCTTTTCAGTAGCACTGGATCTGCTGAAACGCTTCATTTCCAAGACACAGGATCAAACTTTCCTTTTTGTTTTAGTGCTGCAAAACCCATGGAAGTTGTGGGAGTGCTAATTGGAACCAAGTGTGTCATCTCCAAGTAATAAATAATTGGATAAATTTGTATGCTTACCTCCTCTGTCTGGTTATGTGTTTACAAAAATACCGTGGTGTTTGTTTTCTAGGTGAGTTTAACACCACTCCCTTGGAAATCTCAGACAGACATGCAGAGCCCACTGTTGCTTGAGTCTGGCTTATTGGGTATTTGACTGTTGTTTCCACACCCAAACTTGTGGATGCTGGAAGCATTTCCGATGTGAATATTAATGTTTGTCTCCTGTGAAGACTCACAGGGGTGAGGCCTCGCTATCCTTTCTGTGGGTGCTTTTTCAGTAAACTCTTTCTCAAACATTTGTGGAAGGAGCAAGTGCTCACGTGTGAGAATGCTAGCCTACGGCTGTTAGTGCTTGCCAAGAACGGTGTGTGGTTGTTGGCTTAGCTGTGCTCTGTAAAACCAGTGCTTTACTGAGGTTTCTACTGCTTTTCTTCTGTTCTTTCTGCCTTCTGTTATTTTTTGGGGAATGATTGTGAACAAATCTAAACTTGAAAATAATTTTTATTCTTTGATGTCTGACCACATAACATTGTATCAGAGCAGGATATAACACACAAGGATGGCATTAACTCTGAATTGCTCTGCATTTTAGCTGTTGTGTTTATGGGTGAAGAGTTAGAAAGTTGGACCTGTCATGCAAGTATTTATAAAGACTATTTCTATTGACAGAAAACCAGAAGGAAAATCTGTTACCTCAGGTCATATTGACAGTTGTGTCTGCTGTCACACTTATTTCTTTGGATTTAATGGTAATAAAAATTCCTGAACACAAGCTCTGAGCAGTATATTGATAACTGAGTGAATGATAAGTATGATTATTTAATAGCATTAAATACTCAGGTGCAGATGTATAAAAACCTCTAGCCAGCAGCACCCAATAATCAAGTGGGGTTGTCAATTTACTGTAGCCATCACATAAATCATCTCACACCCATTCATGCTGAGTGGTTACCTTGTGTCTTCCCCCCACATCCCCAAACCAAGACAAATCAAGTCAATGTGGTTTGTTTTTTTTTTTTACCCAACAGATTCAAAAGGTGATTATTTGCATGGAGTGAAGGGGATGGTTTAATCACAAGAGGATAAGATCTTGAATCCTGGAGTCATAAATGATATTGGGAGCTTTCAGCAACTGTCTGTTTTCATAAGGCTCTTTTGGAAAGGTTCCACTTTGCAGCTGTCAAGCAAGCAAAAATGCAGTTTGAGTTGGGCTTGACAAACCAACTCGTTTGTTTGTTTGTTTTTTAATATTTTTCTTCCAACATCATCTCTGCTCTGATTGTGTAAGTGGTTCCAGTGTTGTTCTGGTGCTTCCCAGTTTGTGCTTCCCCAGTGAACTCCATCCGATAAGCTCTCCAGGACAAGTGGTGTCTGTGTAGGGCAACTTAAGTGTCCTCGAACTGTATGATGAGCTATGATATCCTGGGAAGTTCGAGGCAGACATAGCCACTGACATGGACAAATAAATAACAATCTATAGTTTAAAAAACTTCTTTCGTACGCTAATGCAGGCTATTCCTCTGTTTTCAAAATGGTAATATTTTTGAGATCTGTATAATTTGCTTGCACATTATAGCAAACTAAGCATATTGCAATATATTTGTTATTAAAGGGAAAACCAACCAGAAGGGAATTGTCTCAGAGTCTCTGACTCCAGGGAATATCACCTGTAACTGAGATGTTCCCTGAAGTGAAACACCATGCAGGCAGATTTATTGTTAGTAACTAGGGAAAAAACATATTGTGAGGCAACACAAGCATTTAACAGATTTTAATAAATAAACAGAATGCAAGGACAAAAAAAAAATAGTATTACAGGTCTGCTATTTTTTCAAATGACCTGGAAAATATGCAAGTGCAGCTGTTCTTTTTAAATTAATGTGAAAGGGTGCTTCTTAGGAAAAACATGATTCTGGTGGGGGCTGGGCCAGATCCTTGCAGCTAAAAATCTTGAAGATAGTGACTGGAGACGTTAGCATCTAGTTTCAGTTGGAAAGATCTATGGATTTGAGGCAGACTTCAGAAAGGTGTGATAGGATTTGGGAACCATCCCTGAGGATTTATCTAGTTTTGACTGACCAGACTGGGAAAAGGGTATCTTTGCCAAGAAACTAGCTTGAAAACAATGCTGCAGCTTTTAAAGAAGAGCTATTGCTCTTTCGTAGTTCAGTAGCGGGTATGAGCTACTTAAATTGCTGGAGAAACTGAAGGTTTTCTAACTTCTTAGGCCCAGTTTGGTTTTGGGATTGATCCCTGAAATCTAAGAGGTCTAGTATAGAGACTACTAACTTGATTTGTGTAATTCACTATAAAGAAAAGACCATATTTACATGACCAAGATGGCCTTTGCCGTGGTGTGAGAATGGAGAAAGGCTGTGTTGAATGGTCTTCAGGTGTTTAATTTCTTTGCACTTCTCAGCTGTCTGTTTGTGTACTGAATAAACTGACTGACCTTAAATCTTCATGAGCTTGTAGGAAGATTGTTTAGTTAGGACAGGTCAAATGCTGGACAGGATTAAAGTTTGACTCAGTCTGGAAACTCTTCCCTTATATGGGGGATATGTAGTATAATCCTTTCTCTACAAGTTAACTAGCTTCCATTTAAAAGGTCATTAGTGTTTAAAAAAGTATTTGGAAAGTTGTTTGCTACTAACTTGGAGAAGTCATATGCTGTCAGAATTTTTCTGCTGAGCTATGTGAGTGATTAAACCAAATTTCCTGGGCTCTGTGACAGTTTTATCTTTTCAGTGAAGAAGCAACTTCACTCGGTTTGTTTTCCTCTGTAGAGAAGGCCATTGATCCCTTGAAAACTTGATACAACAGTTGTTATGGTTTTTTTTCTGTGAGGCAGTATTCCCCTTCTGCTTTTCATTTTCTGAATGCTCTGTCCCTTCAAGGAATGTATTGCACTCAGGTTTATAATTCATGGGATGCTTTATCAAGGGGAAGATGCTTATGGAATTGGTGGTGATGTGGATAGTTGTATGACTACAAAGGAGCGACCTAATGTTAAAGCCACACTTGGCTTTTGTGGCTTTTCTCTTACCTGTGTTTAAAAAAAAAAAAAAAAAAGTACCGATTTCTTTGTAATCCCTCTGCCCTTAATGAGCAAGAGAGCAGCAACACCCTATGGATGTTTTGAAAGATTAAACCCATAGCAATAATTTTGAACCCTCTCTCTACCCTGGAATTTCCCATTTTATTTGTTATGCTAGCCATAGGTGAGACACCAAGCTAGTCATGGTGGGTTTTCATGTTTCACTGGAGGCCAGAGAAGAGCAGGGGAAAAGGCTTTCCAGCTAGCGAGCAAGTGCCCGTTGCTGTGGTCCACTGTGTTTTCCTGAGCGAGCTGCTGGGATGAGCAGAGCGGCAGGCAGCGAGTAAGCTGAGCAGACTGAGGCTGCTGCAGGGCACTTTTACCTGTTAGCGTAGACAGCAGCCAGGTATCAAATCAAAGCGCAGTGGAATAGCTCCTGTGAGCCGTAGCTAGCGGGCTTCATGGCGCCAAGAAGGAAAAAGCAGATGGAAACGTTCAAATGCATTTCCTCCCTCCCTTTCCCCGTCTCTTGGATCTTTTATGTCAGTCAGTAATGGGAATCTGCGCTCTGAGTTTTGAATGAACGGCTTACACTGCGCTAGTGTTAAGTACTTAATGAGCCTCATTTCTCAAAGATCTTGCAGGCTGCCTCAGTTAACCCAGCTGCTTTTTTTAGGAGTACTTGTTTTGGCAGAGGCTTTTCTATGTGTATGAAGAATGCACAAATAAACCGTTGTGCAATTTGCAATTAAAAATGAGGTTGTAGGGAATGGGAGGTTTTTAAACTAGGAGATCAGAGGCTGCAGAGCCAAGTAAAACAGTTGCTCAGTGTCACTTCATAGACCCGTCTCAACAGGACCTGTGTGTCTGCATTGCCTGCTGGAGAGAATGGAAATGTGAGTCCATGCTGAGGGAGCTCTGCAGTGCTCGTCAGGATCAGGTCCCGGCAGACGTATGTGGAAGTAACCTGTGAGGGCCAGGAATTGAATTGTTGGAGTTTGGTTTGGGTTTTGGGTTGTTGGTTTTTTTTTTCCCTCTCCCAGGGATAATTGCAGTGTGGCAAAATTCTGCAGAGCATGTGCAATGATAGTGGTCAGGATTATTGTGGTTAAAATGAGTGAAACTAGCAACTCGGGAAGCATGTACTTTCAAGGAGTGTTTGAAAAGATACATAAGTCTGGAGCTCATCCACAGCTGCAGAGTTGTTTCAATTCATAGACATCAGTGGTTAGCTGTAAGAATAGCTGTGCTAAGGTTTATCTTTATGCTAAACTCAGATTTCTGCACTTATTAGGTTAGCTTTAAGCAGGAGTAGTTTGGTCTGATGTAAATTTTATTTTGGATGGAAAGGGAGGAGGGCTGTTGCCTTAGTAATTGCATCACATCAGCAGTTCTAGTGATGGCTTGGTATTGGCTAAAATTCCAATTATAAATGAGTTTTTAAAGATGGACCTGTGTGTGTTTTTCTTCTTTTTGTATAGGGGTCTTGGGCAGCTGTCTCCTGGGTGTGCTGCTTTAAAAATCTTTTACCTTTTAGAAGTATCCAGAATATCGAAGCAGGCATA
The DNA here is from genome assembly GCF_028858705.1 of Grus americana. Classification (NCBI taxonomy): domain Eukaryota; kingdom Metazoa; phylum Chordata; class Aves; order Gruiformes; family Gruidae; genus Grus; species Grus americana. Next base: position 65,998,713 of record NC_072853.1, read on the forward strand.
ACTACACAGGTTAAAAATGTCAACTGTGGGTTACACAAACAATTGCCTGTATTGCTGGAGTTCAGATGTCTAGCATATTTGCTACAGCTGGCGTTTGCCTGCCTGCCTGCCAGCTCTTACTCTGTGAGAAGTCCTGAGTAACCTACCCACTCTTGTGCGGTGGTCGGCTTTCCCCACGTACTGCCACGCTGCTGAGATGTGCTGCTGAGTAAGGAGTGTGCTCTGCATCCAGGTTCTTGTGATGGTGATTTAACCATACATCTCCATCTTATTTAAGAGAACACAGCTCAGTTCTTTGCTACTCACCTGGGCAAGACTGAACCTGCTGCACGTTTAGCTGGCTAAAAGCAAAGGGTTTGTTATTTGAGCTAGTTAAGTCATCGGAAAACAACTCTGAAATGGGTGGGGTGAATCCCCCTCTGTGAGTAGAGAGGGACCAAAGGAGGCACCTAAACTTCAGCTTAGGCTAAACGCCTGTCTTTTACATGGCTCAAGTTAAACAAAATGATTTTTTGCTTTGCTTCTCCGCTCTTTGCTTTCACGTTTGTGAAACAAAAGAGTGGGTCGGTGCAGCCTCACAGAATAACCATCCTTTTGCCTGAACGGCGTATCCCTCTGGCATGCAGGGTGTCTTCACTGTACCATGAACGCGTGGTACTTGGTGATGCTGTTGATCTCTCCATTTGTCTTGCTGTGGCACGCTATAATTGTGGCTTCTGGTCTTCTGCTGAAGCCTGTAATGGTGTATGGGGACACCTTCTGTGGGCTGTGGTGATGCATTTAGCAGATGTTTTGCGGAGTCTGCTAGACACCCTTTCATTGTGACCTTTAAAGTGTGTCCAGCACTGCTTTCCTGTCTCCATTGCTTAGAGGCAAACAGGACTGGAAAAGTTAAACATGTTCAGAAGTGTAGTATGGTACTAGAGTACTATCATACAAACAGTGCTTGGATATAACTAATGATGTTTCACATACTGGTTGTGAGGAAAAGAAGCTGTTGGGAAGTATGTTCAGAGATGTTGTAGAGCAGCCCTCAACAACTGTGGATTTGATCAAGAACAGTTTGCTTGGGTTGCAGCTGGGGCGGTTCTCCTTCACCATCTTGATGGAGACCTTGGATACAATCCTGCCTTGGTGTATGCAGGAAATGCAGCAAGTGCTTTGGCAGTCCTGTGGGCAGGGTGGGCACCTCTTCTATGGTCCAGGTATGGCTGGTGTCCCACCTGGTGCTAGAGGAGGGAGGTGTGCCTTTCCCTTTCTCATGAAGTGTCTTGAAATGCCTTTGCTCTGACCATGATACCAGAAGTTTTCCCTTTATTTCTGAGAACGAATTTTTCACAGAGAGTCAAAAGATCAGGATTGCTTTAAATAAAACCAAATTATTTAGAAGAGCTGAGGCAAATGCTCTTAAATCGAAGGTGAACAGAATAAAGTGTTGTCTAATCCATCACCAAAACCCAGTTTAACTAGATGGCAACAGTCTTGAGGAGACAATCTCGCAGGAACAGTGAAGTCGGCTCAGGGAATAGCTTAAGTTTGTCTTCCTCTCCTCATACAGGAGTTTCTTGTTACAGTGCTGGTAACAGGCCTCTCAAAATGCAGCATCCGAACTGGTGACTTGCTTCACTCTGATTTAATATTGACAGTTTTTGAAAGTCCAGCTGCAAGTCTACTTTATTATGTCAACTGTGGAATCCTATTTTGTATTCACAGAATGTTTGCTTAAATGCAATATTGTGGGAAGGGTAATAATCCATTGTAAATACGATATAGCCACTGAATACCTTATTTCATGGTATTCATGGTCTTCCTCCCTTCCCCAAGAACCCTTAATTATTTTTCTAGGCTCTTCATGCACTTACTCTCTGTAAACATGCGGATTTATTTCTGTTTTCCTTCCCTCCTTTCTTCCTGCTGTTTGTTGCACTGTAATGTCCAGTCTTAAATGTTGAAAGCTTTGGGGGGCGATGTCTGTATTCAAGCAGGACAGCGGACTCTCAGTTCTAAAAGGATTTGTAGGTGCTGCTTAAGTGGGAATAAGGAAATGTGAAGTGTTTGTGGTGGTATGTTTAGTTTGGGATATAAAAAATGAGAGAAGTTTAATGACTAACTATTAAAAAATCCTAACCTACTCTTGCAAAAACTCAAAATGTCTGGAATCCAGAGCATTTTTTCTTGTATGCAACATTTCTGGCTTACGCTTTATCACCACCAAAAAATGGGCCTTGAGCTTTGCTGTTGTCCCGGGTGGTCGGCAGATGTGACTGCAAAAACCAGAATGTCACAGTCCTCTGGTGACCAGGGCAGCTGTGGTTGTTCATCGGATGGTCAGTGAGTCAGGGTGACCTGGGTGACTGGATGCCTCTGCTAAGTGTGAGCCAGGCTGGTATGATTATGTATAGTGCCAGGATGCTTAAAGTGATCAGGGTGATAGGGAAGAGATGGAGAGACTGTGGTGTCTAGGGTTCTGCTGGGTGTGAGAGGCACCTGAAAAAAGATGCTTCTTTTCGTGGACGGATGTGATCTGCAAGGGTGCCACATATGTAGGTCATTTATATAGCTACTGATTGTCTCTTCTGAGTACTTGAAATAGGTGTCTCTTCCTATGGAAGTACTAATAAGCTGCTTGTGAAAGTTCTCTTGTACATATGCCCGAGTCACAGAAAAATTAGTCACTGTATTCATAGGCTGCTATGGTTTTGTTTGTTTGTTTGTTTTTCACACCCAAGTGACAGACATCTTTTTCTTTCTCAGCAATTTACTTATGTCTCAAATATGACATCTCAGCAAATGATGTTCCAGTACTTCATCTTACTTTCCAGACAATTTGTGTTAGAATCAGCAGGTATCAAAAAAAACCAAAACCCAAACCCGAATCCTACAAAACCCTGAGCCCTCTAACCCTTGCAGAAAAAAGAGCACTCAGCAGTTTGCATGCAGGATTCTTGGCTGCTTCTGCCTGGCCTCTGCCCTAACAGGACTGCAGTCCAATGGAGAAGCTGTTGTTTGTTTGCCTCCCTTTCTTTTGGAGAATGACTTCCCAAGGGTAGGTCTGTAAGTGCCTGTATACTCCCTCTCTTGAAGCTGCCTAGGGTGATTTGATCTTTGGATGCCATTCTTACTGCGAGAAAAAAAAGCTTTTTTTCTTCTTTCTCAGTATTTCTTGTCTGTCTTGCATCATTTTGAACAGATACAAGCTGCAAGTGGTGCTTGATGCAGTTTAGTAGAAATTGTAGCCGGTTCCAAACTAAACTAATGATGAACTTTTTTCATCTTCCAAGTATGAAATGTAAACACACCTGAGATAATTAACTCCAGAGGAATGAGCCCTGAGGTATGTCCCTTCAATGTGACTGCAAAGTGCCTCTTTGTGGGTCTGTCAGGTGCGATGATATTTAATCCAGTGTTTGCACTCCTGTTATATGTTAACGTAGTCCTAACAGGACAGGTGTTGAATAAGTGTGTGGGCAGGGTGAGTGAGAGACAGTGGCTTTTATTTTAAGCTCTTTGATTCCGTGAGTGAGATGGAAGGTAAAAATGAAATCAGGAAGTTTGCTCCCTCTGTCCTTGGAGACATCTTGCCTGGCTCCTGTCCCAGCTTTGCAGTGACCCTCTCCGAAGGGGCATGCTGGAGATGCAGAGGATGCACTGCAGCCCAGGGTAGGGTCCCTGGGGAAAGAGCTACCACGTGAGTCACAACACATAAGCAGAACTGGAGTGAGCTTAACTAAGCCTTGCCTTGTGCTGTTGCACACCGACTGCAAATTAATACAGGGGGCAAGAGGCCAACGTGGCAGGCATGTGGGAAACAGAAGTGCTGCTCACTGTAGCAAACTGGGACGGCAACAGGGGGGTTGCTAAAAATTGCACTGGAAACATTGAGTGTCCGGCGGTTCTGTTACAGCTAGGCCTAATGTGGCCTAAGCAAATTGGGATGTATTGGCACAGGTGTGGAATTAGGAACAAGGATTGAGGCTGTTACACCATACTAAGTTTAAAAACAACAAAAAAAAAAGAGTATGTATGCAGTGTTAGTAGGCCTCATGTCTGTACTAGTGTGTGGCAGTATAGTCCCACTAAGACTACTGGCCACCTCCTATTGGTTTCTGTGGTGGAAAATTTCATTTTTCAAAGTTGTATATGAAGGTGCTGGTTTTAAACTTGAGTTAGAAACATAGTACACATATGCCATTTTGTTTTAAATCTGGAATATCTCAAAGGAAGAAAACTGTCAGGAAGAGAATGCATCTGTGTCCTCAAAAAGGCATAGTTAGGAATGAATAATAGACCAGTCGTTTAATGCCCCATCTTCCATTAATTTGTCAATATTTACCCCACAGGAAGACCTTTAAAGTGTTTTCTTGTTTGTCACCTTACGTCCCTGAGTGCTGGTTAAATCCTACTTTCCTAATTTATTGACATATTATTTTCAAGAGAGAGATATGAGATTTACTGTATACCCTAGTGGAGCAAACAAAGAGGATCACTTTCTTTTCTGTAGAAGTGTTTCCTGTAGAAAACAAAGGGCTACTAACTAAGCAGTGATATTAACTAGGTGTGGCAACGTGTGTGGATAGGACTTTGATAGCAATTCCACATGTTTCTTGCTGCTTTAATTATTTTTTTCATATAAGGGTAGAATTTTCAGACTTTCAAAGTAAAGGGCATTTTGGACCTAACTTGTCTAGACCTTTTGAAAATCCAACTTGTTTCATGGCTGCATTTATAAGCCTCTGAATACCTTTGAAAACCTGTTCTATAGCTGGTAACTGCTGGAAAATTAGAGAAGAAATTCCATTAATTTGTATTCTTTGTGAGGATCAACAAAGTGAAGATTTTTTTTGGGAAAAAAAAATTTTCTGAATTATTTTTACTATGGAATATTGTAGGGAAGTATCATGAAAAGATGTTTGTAGTGATGATTTTGTAGCCAATATAGTGGAATCAAGTCTTGCAAACCAGCACTTTTTATTATCAGTTACTCGTTTATTGTTTCTCTGATTTATGAGCTATTTTAGAAATCATGTACATCTTTCTGAAAATATTCACATGAGATTGTGGTAATCAAGAACTAGGAAAGAAAATGAATGTGTTTGTGATAGAAGGTTAGAGCAGGAGGGGTAAGTAAAGCCACTCAACTTTGGTCTGGTGAGGCTCCCTCTGTTATCAGTGTATAGATATAGGCACTTCTCCAGACAGTGATTGGGAGAATCCAGATTAAGCTGCTCTTCTGAACCTCTTTGTGGAGACTGCCGTATCTTTCTGTTGATTACGATCTGAATTCAGATATTTAGTTACCTGGCTGCACCTAAGCAATATCAATATCCTCTGCTGCCATGAACCTGAAGAACATGATTTGGAAGGGGTGAGGTTGTTTGGGAGGGAATAAAAAAGGAAGCACTGCTCTACCACTACACAAGTTCAGAATTTCAGTATACAATAAGTGTGAGCAATAGGTGTTAAAAAAATTCTGATTGTGTCAAGTGCAGGGGCTTTAAACTTTCCTTGGAATGTTTTGCCTTGACAGTTCATTAGTTTTATTGCTCCAGTTTTGGCAGGAACCCAGACACGGCAGTATTATGTCTGCATGGATAATGAAGACTCCATTTATAACTGTTAGAATAAAATACTATTGGTGTAATTTAAATGGGCTTGTATTGGTTAAGTGCGGGTCTCCATCTCTGGAACTGCTCGCTGGATCTATGTTAACCTGCCCATCAAGTCCTTCTAGAAGCATGTCTTTTGCATATCACTCCATGTTGCTTCCAGAAGGTATCTATTCTTCTAAATTTGTGCTACAGTATAGGTCCTCTATAGAAAATATGAGGGGGCATATGTGTTTGGATTTGGGGCTCATTGCACTCACAGTTGACGAAAGGGTCACTTGTCAGTACACTGCTGGATGACCCCATTGGATAGGAATGCCACTGCAGGGGTGGGGGAAGGATGTTCACTAATCAGCAGTGGCAGAAGTGTGGGAATTTCAGAATTGAAGAGAAATGGGCTGGTCCAATGTCCCCTCTTCATGTTTATCATATTGAGAATTGAAATACTAGTCCCCAAATACTGTTGAGTATATGAAATATTTTCCCAGCATATTAAATATTGTTTATTCCCCCTCCTTCTTTCTTCTTATTTTTTATTTGTTAACAATTAAAAAAAGAAGGAAATTGCATTGAGTGGCTCAGTGGATTTGTAATGAAAGAAATTAATAGCTAGATAGGCCCTTGTTTAGTATTCATGGTATGGTGTTTTCTAGGAAATGAGGTTACGCTGTTAAAGCATCCAAAGAGGCACTATTTTGTTTTTCCTTGGGACTTGCGCTTACATTTAATGATGTACTTACCTCTAAGCATGTCATGCATCTCTGGCCTCAAACTGTATCATATAAAAGATTAGTTATTTCATGGCTGATGAAATCAGCAAAGGCAGATTCTGGCTGTAGAAAACTGGTGATGCTCCAAGGAGACGGACCTAATGATCATCCATCAAGCAGTATAATAAGGTGTTCTGTTTGTGTATACCAAAATCTGAAGTTTGCAGCTGGACTGGGTCACTTGTGGAAGGTGTTGTGAGGTTCCTCCTCTTTCCCAGGCTTTGCTCAGGAAAGCATCACACCAAGTTGCTACAGTGGATGTGGCGGAGAAGTGTTACCTTCTTTTGCAGCTGAGATGCTTGTTTTTCTTCAGATGTGGTAGCTGTCATTTGCATCTGATAAAGGCTGCCTGGATTTGAAGGGCTAGCAGCTTGTTGAGGGTGATGCTTCTAGTTACTTTTTCTTTCCACATTTTATTAGTTATAGGTAGGTCTTGAAATGGTGCATGGGTCTAGATTAGAAGACTTAACAATGGGGAAAAAAATGTAATAAAAGGGAACAACAAGAAAAAAATGCTTTTAGAAGGTGGAACAGGTTCTCTGTGATGGTAGGGAGATAGCAGTGGGTTACTGCCTTGTAGGCATGGTTGAAAACAGGAAGAATGATTGCAGTTATCCAGAAGGTTGGGGCATTGGCAGATGCTTAGGAATCCTCTCCTTGGGTCCCAGGGAGGGACAGCAGGGTGCTAGGAGGGGGACCAGGTGTGCCATGTATAGGAACAGGCAAAACAGAGTTTTGCAGGAGAGCACCTTGTGCCCACAACTGTACCCACAGCTGTTTTATCTGCACAGGGAGAGGAAACACGGTGCTTGTTGAAGTTTTTTCTACCATTGAGATGTATATTTATCTGGCTGGAGAAAGGTTCGATGATGCTGTCCAGAAAGAGTATGATGCAGTTGCCACTGGTTCCTAAGGCTTTGCCTTTTCTAATTCATGTGAAACGAGCCAGCTTCCTGGCAGACCTTCGGTTCTGTATCTCTTGCTTTTAATAGCACATTTCTCAGTTTACTGCAGTGCAATAATAAAGATTTTAAGGCTTTGTTTACCACAGGTTTGCAAAAGAAGTGTCATGCTACAAGGGCAATTTCTTATCCTGATGAGTATTTATATGGCTAAGCTATACTATCCAGGAATTGTGGGGGTTTTCACTTGATTTCAAGGCCAACACTGATGCTGAATACCAGAGGCTTGTGCATGACTGCCATCCCACGAAATGGGAGTGTTTCATGTGACTCTTCTCCTTTAAGATTGTGCCTTGCATTTTGTAGGGTCACTGCCTTGTATTTGGGATGTGTGTCTGGGGGTGGTTTTGCACTATATCAGTGCTATAAAACTTCTGGATAAAGATGTTTGTTCAAAAGTTTGCATAGGCTGTGTTAGTACCTGTGAGTTTGGGCCCCAGAGACCAGACAGGGTCAGGTACCATATGGTTACATGTATGCAAACATGTATGAGTAAGAAGAAAAAAAAAAATCCTCTGAATCGTATCTGCTCCTGTTTTGTTCCACCTCTCCCAGCAGCCGAGCGCAGAAATGCTGCCCATGCTGCTGCGGTGGGTGATGGACCGGGAAGTGACGCATGCCGGTGATTCACACTGGGCTGCCAGAACAGGACGTTAGGATCACAAAGGAACATGAACTTTCCTACTTTTTTTTCCTGGTTTTCATCTGCTATTGTTTAATGACCTGCTAGTGCCCTGTTGCTTTTTAGCTGGTGTCATTTTCTAGAGGAATGTGAATTCTGTGATTGTAACTTCACAGCAAAGAAGCAAGTAATAATTTCATAATGATGAGGAATCAAAACATATTTGTTAAGATCAGGAATTTTGCCGCAACAAGAGGGCAAAATCTGTCAGTGAGCTGGACAGTAATAATGTATTCACTGTCAAGTAACTGAACTGAAAGGAAGTCTCTTTGTGTTTTGTTTTCATATTGCTGGATTCGCTCCTGACTTTCTACCTTTCATTCATTAGCGCGTTAAGCCGAGTGAATATACTCTTCGTTTGGCAGTTAACTCCCTGTTTTCCATCACTTTGGAATATAGATGTTCATACTGCTCTTAGAAGCCCATTTCAAGGAAGAATTCCCCCATTCTTAATTAACTTTTGTAGTAGAAATCACTAGTTATTTATTTGCAACTCCTGTTCATCTGTAGGCACTAGTTCCTCTTAGAAAAGAATGTGTATTTGTGTGGCTTCTCACTCTATCTTTGCAGGTGCCTCACTGTTAACTGTTTCTGTTGGAATGCGTGTAAAAATCAGCGAGGGAAAAGAAACTTGCATTTGCTTTATAATGATTTCTGGCTTCACATTTAAAATGTGGCTCACACTGAGCAATTAATTTTTACTTCATTTTGTCAGTAACAGGACCATTTTTATCTAACATGAATACAGCAGGACTACAGGGATAGTGGTACCCTAGTTCTGAAACTTTGCAGTCATTTGACATTAAATTTGTAAAGTGAAAGTCATTTGTTTATAAACTTAGTTTCAGCTTTTAAGTTGTGGTTTAATGGCATTATCTGAAGTATTGCAACCTAGCCCTTCTTAGCTTTGCACGGTAGGCGATTTCCCTGCCTCCTTTTAGGTTGCAGGGGAATCTAACCCATGCAGAGATATAGCTGCTGTTACTTCATTATTAAATCAGTCAGTGCAACTGCCTGATGGAGGCTGGCAGATATTGTTGGGAGGTGAAAAAGACCCGAAGGGTTGAGTGACTTGCCCAGGAACATGCTGGCAGAGGAGAATTCGGGCATCAGGGCCAGGTCGACAGCAGAAGATGGGCCTGGAAGACATCGGTTGTGCCTTGGGACAGGGTAGACCATTGTGAAGATGAGGAAGGATGGGTGCCTGTCCCACAGGTGAGACTTGGGGCACGGGCTAAGTGACTTGTCTAGAGTTACAAAGGAGGAAGTCTGAGACAGTTCCATACTTTGGACTAATGTCATAGCCCCTGGTATCTGGGACTTCTGACCTGGATCCATAAAATAAGCAGTATTTTACCTGATTAGTTTGGTAAGGTATTCCCTCTCTTTTCCTTTGGCAGAATATTATTTATTGTCAAGCATTGCAGGCACAGAAACGAGTATCACAACTGCTTGCAGCCCTGCCTGTTGTTGCAGGAAGAGTGGTACTGGTAGCTACTGGAGGAAAGAAAGTAGCAACCAGTGTCTGAAGGGGGCTGACTGAAGGCTGGCCAGGTGCTGTGGACCTGACGAGTGTGACCTGCAAGAGCAAGGCACTCTCAAGTGTTGGAAGCCAGTGTTACCTCTGCCAGCGTTGCAAGCTGGATGTTAACGAAGAGAGTCCCTTCTATGCCACTGTGCCCGTGCTGAGGAGGAGGCTCAGCCAGCCTCCGCCACCCGGGTCGGGGTTGCCACTGGGCTGCTCCCTGTGGCCACCTGCAGCCGCCTTCCTGCGGGCTGCCTGCCTCCTCCTAGCTGTGCGCTCTCCAGAGCTCTGTGCTCAGGCAAAGCTTGTCTCATAACCTTGCAGGAACTCTGTAGGGAAAGGCTTCCCAAGGAGGACAGCACTTTCTCATTAACATAATCAACTTGTATTTATTCAGTTGAGAGGCTGGATTGTAATAAATGCTTAGAAGACTTCAGCAGAAATGCTGTCGATTCAAAAGCAATAGGAAGAGCTGATTGCTTATGGGCAATAACTATCTATGGCATAAATTATTTACAGCGTGCTTAAATTGTCAGAGCTCTTGAAAGAAACTGGGAAGATATTTGTGTCCTATGGCAGGGCTGGCTTGTTCAGCCTTGCAGGGAGAGGGGTAAAGATGAACGCAGCAAACATGATTCGTTTGAACAAAATGAGCGTGGGTACTCACTCCTAACACGTACAGCATTCCTGCTGTCACACTCTGGCTGTTGATGGCCATTCTGACTTCTCAGATTGGTTGGTAGGTTTTGCTGGAGCAGCAGTGCTCATTTCCCATCCCTAAATCTGGTGATGAGCCGCTGTGAAAAGTGCTGTGTTTCCAGAGGAGACTGCATGTCCATGAAAAAGCACAATTTTACATATTTAGGTCCCAAACGTGTGCACACGTGACTGCCTGGACTAGTAGTATCTTCAACTCAGTGGAACTATGTGTATACGTGGTGTTTATGTGTTTGTGCTGTATGTAAAATAAAGCCTGCGCTTAAATGTCTTCTACGATTTGGTCCATTTGTAAAGCACTTGGTAAATGAACAAAGCACTGTGGTTTTGCAGAACGCCAATGTGACTATATTGAGACAGGGTAATGATGAGGTCATTCTTTGAAAATCAAGGTGCTTAGCATCCTGCCTGTGCTTTGTGACTGATTGGGTGGAGAGCTTAGAAAACTGTTCATAGGTCTTTGAGATGGTTTGAAAAGCTACAACATTGGAGAGTATTAAATCTGTACAGAGGAGAAATTACTTTTATGAACATGCTTCAAATGGTGGTATTTGGGGAAAATACAGTGATTTTTTTTTTATTTCCTTCCCCTATTCAACAAGATATAGCTATATAAGAATGTTGTATATCAGTGTTTTCAAGTTGGTTTTTTTTAGATGCTGGTATACTGTACTTTAGTGTCTGGAAAGCATAACTAAGCAGTTACATCATATTTTCTGACATGACTAGTACTATGCTTGTAACCGCAACATCCCATTAACTGTTTAGCTAACCTAGAGTATTTCCTAGAGAGGAAAGGGTTACGTGCATAAATATTTTCCTTAACTGCAAAACACAGAAGCATCTATAAAGAAAACAAATGCCATGAATTCATAGCCAAAAACTGAAAGTGCATGGAAATTACTTTGAGGTAAAGGCAGGCAAGTGCTGCACAGGAATAGGGCTCACGAGAATTTTACAAAGCACCTCCTGCTTGAAGTGCTTCAGCCTTCATAGGGTTCTGCTGCTTCTCTCTGAAGGGTCTAAAAATCTGTCACCTTTCCATTCCTTTTTGAGAAAATAACACCTTCTGGATTAAATAATGAGACACACTTCTTGGAGGCCCGTTCAGTAAAGGGTTTGAAAATTTGATCCAGGATTTGAAGACTTGATCCAGAGCGCAGAAGGCTGTACGCTGTAGGAGCAGGGGCAGCATCAAGGGATCCAGCGCTTTCATGGATTAGGTGACTGGCTCACTGACACTTTAATCTCCTGTTTTGAAGCTGGAATAAAAGCAATGGAACAAAAAGCTTACACTAATGACTTATTTTTAATTCTCTCTTTTTGGCATTGAGAGGGTGCTGTGCAAAATTATATGCAGCCTACAGTTTGAATGTTTTTGAACAGAATACATACACCAAGGTTAAAGAAAGCTTGCTATTGAAACAAGACAGTTCTAATATTACAACTCTGGGGAAGAATTTGTGCTATGATGAGCTACGGCAGAAATGTTATTTGTTCCTTAAATTAATCTTTGACTTGTGTGACAAAACGGAACATTCTTCTTAAAATAATAGCTTTGCTTTTGCAGCAGTAATGCTTCAGACAAGGCGAAAGGAAGTGAAATACTGCTACAGAAGGCAAGGATGTGAGAGGGAGAATCCCAAGAGTCAGGAAGAGTGGTTATAGGACATAATAGCTGCATGTGCTTAATACAAGCTAAAACAAAGGTTGGGGAAGTCTTCCCAGTTTCATTCTTACAGTAATAAGCCCAATGCCTCAATCTTGCTTCCTCTTTAGCCACTGAGAGTCTAAAGGTTGGCTGGAAGAAATGAGCACAGCCTAGGAGGCTAGCTGCAGGAGCCTGGGCTAAGAAGGATAAGAGAGAAAAATTGAGCCCATGTGCTCCAGCTGACACAGACAAATTGGCTCAGGAGTTTCTACCGAGCTTACTGTTTGAGCTCGAGTCTTGTGGGTATGGTGGCACCAATTCACCAAACTTGGGCGGCTGCCTGTGAAAGTCCACTCAGCTGCAGAAGTGCATTGGCACTGATCATGGGGAGAGGGGGTGCGGGCACCGGCTTGTGCTGTCCCTCTGGATCAGAGGCGACTGGGCAGCGAGGACCGTGCCTTGCAGGCAGCACGTGCAGGCCTGCTAGACTTGCTGCCATTTCGTCCCTTGCCCCTTCCCTGCTGCCCTGCTGGTGTGCTGCCTGGGAGCTGGTCATTTCCTTTAATCCAGTTTAAATGTATTCCCCTTTATCTTTAGCTGAGCTCTCGTGCATCATCCGAACGAACCCCCTCATGCAGCTTGGTGGGGAAAGTCTTGCCTCTGAGGTGGCAATTAGGCATTCTACTGGCTTCAGCAAAGTCTTTGAATACCTCTCTGAAAAAAACCCAAAGATGATAAGCATCTCATAACAAAGTGTGCTGAAATACACTCAGGTACCTCCTCCACTCATGTTTTCTGAAAGTGTAAAATAAACCTTGTAAAGATGTGCAACATAATAAACCCCAAACCCTTATTGCCCATTATCTCTCCACCAAATTCTCTGGTGTCTATAATATTCAATGGTACACGCTGAAGGCCAGGAACAGCAGAAAAATGAGCTTTTGGTGGTTTGCTGTGAATGTTCCTCATCATTAGGTTTACTAGTAACAGTTACTGCACCTTGAGTACTGTGTTCAGTTTTGGGCCCCTCACTAGAAGAAAGACATTGAGGTGCTGGAGCGTGTCCAAAGGAGGGCAACGAAGCTGGTGAAGGGTCTGGAGCACAAGTCTTACGAGGAGCGGCTGAGGGAACTGGGGTTGTTTAGCCTGGAGAAGAGGAGGCTGAGGGGAGACCTTATAGCTCTTTACAACTATGAGGACAGGCTGAGAGAATTGGGATTGTTCAGCCTGGAGAAAAGAAGGCTGCGGGGAGATTTAATTGCAGCTTACCAGTACCTGAAGAGACCTACAGGAAAGCTGGAGAGGGACTGTTTATGAGGGAGTGTAGTGACAGGACAAGGGGTAATGGATTTAAGCTGAAGGAGGGTCGATTTAGATTAGATGTTAGAAAGAAATTCTTTACCGTTAGAGTGGTGAGGCACTGGAACAGGTTGCCCAGAGAAGCTGTGGATGCCCCCTCCCTGGAAGTGTTCAAGGCCAGGTTGGATGGGGCTTTGGGCAATGTGGTCTAGTGGAGGGTGTCCCTGCCCATGGCAGGCAGGTTGGAACTAGATGATCTTTGAGGTCCCTTCCAACCCAAACCATTCTATGGTTCTATGAACTACCTGAGAGGAGGTTGTAGCCAGGTGGGTGTTGGTCTCTTCTCCCAAGTAACAAGCAATAGGACAAGAGGAAATGGCCTCAAGTTGTGCCAGAGGAAGTTTTGATTGGATATTAGGAAAAATTTATTCACTGAAAGGTTTGTCAACATTGGAACAGGCTGCCCAGGGAAGTGGTCACCATCCCAGGAGGTATTTAAAAGACATATAGATGTGGTACTTAAGGACATGGTTTAGTGGTGGACTTGGCAGTGTTGGGTTAATGGTTGGACTTGATGATCTTAAAGGTCTTTTCCAACCTAAATGATTCTAGGATTATAATGCTTATTAAAAAAGTTATTAAAAAGTTATTAAAAAAAGAGAAAAGAATCTGGATGCTCTCCCTTCTCTCTTCTTTTTAAATATCGCCTTTATGATGTAGCTATGCCGAACATGTTTAATCTGCAATAGAGGTTTCTCTGCACAGTTGTCCGAGCCACACAGCTTATAGGTGTCCATCTGCAGCAGATCCCAGACTTGCGCTGCCCTGAGCAGTCTTGCCTTCTGCCTAAAGCTGATGTGTCGGCAGTGGTATGCTTGATTTTTGAATTAATTAGGCGTTCTGCTACTGGGCTTGTGGGCTAGTTGAATTCATGAATTAATGATTTTGTGATTTCTGTAGAGGAAGGAAGGTGATATGTTAGCTGTCCAGCAGCTTTTTAAATTTTTATTTCTTGCAAGTTTAAGTTACTGAATGGGTGGTGATAAAAGCACTGTTGTTGGATAAGTATTGTATAAATATGATTATTTTCTGAATTCGATTGTTCCTTCCAGCTCTTTTCCCTTTACTATAGTAGTATTTATTTTAGAGAGAAGTTTTTGGTGGTTGTTTTAGTGGAGATTTGATTTACATGTTTTAATTCAGTTGGAAAAACTTCAATACTAAGAAAAAGCCCCTTTTTTTCCCCTGTCCCTCTTCCCGTTATTGGTTTTTTTATTGTCTTTACAGTAGCACCCAGTGTCTGCTTTTTGAAAGCTGCAAGAATAGAGTGAAACAAGTAAGGCTTAGGGCATTTTCAGCCTGGCGGGCTTCGGGGTGGCAGGCAAGGATTGGCTGTTGGGACAGCAGGTTTCTCATTGCTGTGGCTTGTGGCTGTTGCACAGGGAGCACTGGACACGGACCTTCTACTCTGGGACCCTGTTTTCATGTTGTTTTCAGAAGGGAGAAATGGGTGCAGACATAGGATAACAAAGACTAAATCATACTGCATACCTGAAAACCTATTTGGTATATGTGTATGCCTATACAGAATACATAGTACAAAGCTAAGGAAAACAGGGAGCAGCTGTGAAGTGCTATGATGTACAACTGTTAAGGTTTATTTTGGAAAGTGTACCTCTCTTGCATGTTCCTGTACAGCCATCCCAGGCTCATAAGTTTTTCTTAACTGTTACACATGCCATATTGTTTAGATCTTTCATTTTCACAACCAAGAGGCAAGAGTGCTGCAAGAAACATACCAAATAGGCTTTCAGTGACGTTCATTTCACTGCAAATTTCTTCCACACTTCCAGTTCCTAGCAGATTGCCTATTGTAGGAATAAGAGCAAATAACTTGCATTTGAATCCCTCAGAGTAAAATCAGCCCTTTTAAGTGCATCTAGACGGTAGCTGCATTTGCTGGAGATGGCCGTATCTCCGGTAAAGCTGCATGGCAAATCCCAGAGAGTAAATGATGATTGATCTTTATTTGTTGAAGTTTGTGTACTGTATCTATTTCCTGCCACTCAGCTGACCTGGGGTGAACTGCCTGACTTTGTATGGATGTATTTTGTGGAGAGACTGTAGTCTTCCAGATTGGACCTTTATTACAGAGGTCTTGCAGGGAGGAGTAAAACCAGAAGGAAACCCTTAGGGATGCAGTGAAAGAAAGGATGATCAAGAAGGAAGCTGCTTCTGCAAGAAGGTGGTGGTGAGTAGCAAGAAGTGCATAATCTCCCTGGCTGGACAGGACTGGGATGGAAATCGCCTTGCTTGTCTTCCCATATTACAATTTTGTACATTGAGTGGCAAGCTGTTAGAGCTTATGAAGTTACTATGCAGGCAGGTTAAAAATTATCAGGAAATATATTACTAAATATATTGAGAGTTTATTGAAATGGTAGTTTATTTAAATAGAAATAATTCGTGAAATCAGCAACTTGTTTTGCTGCTCTTCAAGTGTCTTTTTTTTGAGGCAGGAGTCCTGCTTTTTCAAGCTCAGCATTCAAAGAATAAGTCTAAACCACTGAATTTCTGCCAAGGGTTGTGGCCTTTTCCTGGGAATGGTGGCATTGGATTGAAGTGGGGTTTTTTTTCACTGACTTATGGTATGTTTTTCTATATGGCATAGGTTATCTTTCCATTTCTGTTTTTTTTAAGCAAACAATGATGTTGAGGAATGATTTAGGGAAGGTGAAAACCAGGTGAACTGACCGAATGTTAAACTGGACTGGACCTTTAAGGTATTTCTTTGGTTTTCATGCCTGGTTGCAGTTATTGCCAGCAATGGTTTAATGGCCTTTGGTTGAGCTCCTCCATTTCTTTGAAGGTTGTTTTTGACTGTTTTCTGTACAGATATAAGAGGAAGGTCCTGAACAAGTTTACATGATTTCATTGTGCTGTATACCCCTCCTTCTTTCTTTTCCCAAAACCTCTGACTAAAAGTATGTGACCTCATGGGGTGCAAATAATTTGCAGACCTTGAAAATCAGTGGCAAATTAAATGTATGCTAATGTTTCTTAAATATATGCAGATATCTCTTTTAGGTCTAAACATAGGAAACTTGGGTGTCTAATGACGTACATGACTTAAATGCCAGACAGTTGTTTATAGAATGCAGTATAAATTTTTTATGAGTTACCTAGGCATCATTTCAGCAAAGTAGGTTAGCACATGCTGAAATCCAGCTATTCAAGCAGTACCTATACTTCAGCATAGGGTCAGGTAGGTGTTCAAGTGACTTCTCAGTCAAGAGCTAAATAATTTGAGCCTTTTTTTGAAATTTGAAAAGAGTCTGTGTGACTAGAGATGTAGTTGTGTTGTATGAATTGTTTTAGGTTTATTCTTGATGTCTGATTAAGTATCCTGGTTTTGTCTGGGATAGAGTTAATTTTCTTTCTAGTAGCTGGTATAGTGCTGTGTTTTGTATTTAGGTTGAGAATGTTGATAAAACACTGTTGTTTTGGTTATTGCTAAGCAATGTTTACACCAGTCAAGGACTTTTCAGCTTCTCATGCTGCCCCTCCAGCAAGGAGGCGGGGGTGTCCAAGAAGCTGGGAGGGGATATGGCCAGGACAGCTGACCCCAACTGGCCAAAGGGATGTTCCGTATCATATGACGTCATGCTCACTCTATAAAGCTGGGGGAAGCTGGCCGGGGGTTGGGACCATGGCTCAGGAACTAGCTGGGCATCGGTGACTGAGCAATTGTGCTGTGCATCACTTGTTTTGTATAGTCCGTTATTATCATCATAATCATTTTCCTTTTTTTTTTGTCATATTAAACTGTCTTAACCCGTGAGTTTGTCCTTTTTTCCCAATTCTCTACCCCGTCTCACTGAGGCGAGGGAGTAAGTAAACGGTTGTGTGGTTGATTAAGCTGCCTGCTGGGTTAAACCAGGATATTAGGTAATGTTTGTTTGGGATAATTTTTTTTTCCTCTTCAGTTATTATGTGAACATTGCCAGTCTTATGTCTTAGTTAATAATTCATATTTTGTCATTGAGCAAACTGGTTCCTGGGCAGTTGGAAGGAAACCACATGTTCTCTGAAGTGATTGAAGTCATTTGGACTTGTCTATTTACTTACTTTGGAATGGACGGGAAAGGTGTGTCAGGTGATCCTGCAGTGGAGTTCCTCTATGGATTGCTTGGTGCTAGGAAACATCAAATACTGCCTAAAGTCTGCTAAAGTGTGTTTCCATCTACTCTGGGCCTTTGATGGTGATGAAAACCAGTATGTAACCAGAGGCTTTCTTTCTGGCTCTGTGTCAGAGGATATTGGTGGAGTGAATTTGCACAAAGCTGCTTTGTCTCAGTGAAATTGTTTCTGAGGCACACCGTAAACCCAGAGAAAATTGGGCATCCTGGGTTTTCCCCAGATAACTTATAAAGAGATGATCTCCAGAGGACTTTGCCTGTTAGTGTAACAGTCTGGCAGGGGTCTAACAGCTCTGGGTGACTTTTGGCAAGCTTGGAAAAGAAACTCACAGGAAGGGAAGAACTTTCCCAGCCGGGGGTATACCGATAGATAGGTGTTTTGTAGTCAAATGGTTTCTTTTGAACATTTGTGTCTGGAATAGTTTCACAGGGGCACTAAAACTGTTCACAGACTTACAGCATCTGTGGTGTTTGTCCTTATCCCATTTGCTGGTTGCCTGCAACATTAGGCGTGATAGACCTGTGTTGCACCCTAAATTCCTGTGTGTCACATAGCTGCTTCAACAGTGTGAAGTTTTTCTTGTTTGCTGCATGTGTGTAGCCACTGGCTTTGCCCCCTTTTTTCCCTGACATGTTAATATCTCATTGTGTAAACAAGCTGTATGAAGAAGGAAAGTTGTGCTCTGCTGTCAGAAACCTCGATGGGAGCTACCGTCTTACAGAGAAGTGCGCAGCAGGAATGACAGCTTGCCGGAGAAGAGCTGCAGGGCAGGAAAGATAATGGTAGCTCCTAATGGCTTTACCCCGGCCGTGGCACAGGCTGTGCCGCACTGGACCTTGCATCCTTCAGTAGAGCAACCGTTCATGAGGTACGTGGCCAGGTTCACCCAAATCTTAGTCAGCCGAAGCTGAAGGCTGTTAACAGCTGTTTTATTAACCTCTTCACATTCCAAACCAGTTGCCTTTAACCCTCAGCAAAATGGCTAGGATCTCTTGCGCTGATGTCTGTCCTGCATGTGTCTTCTCCAGTGGCAAAGCCTTTTGAAGTGTTATGTTGAATTCCGACAAGAAAAGTTGTAGGCCTTTCTGTTTGCAAATATGTGAGGTACTGAGTATGATTTCAGTATTGTTCAGTTTCTTAACTGGGCGATTCTTTCCTGTACTGCTAGTTTTTCAGCAAACAGAGGACCTGCAGGATTTATTAAATAATCCTTAACAAAGATTCATATCTGCAGTTGTATTTTGAGTATTTCAGATGGAATTCCCATCTCTATACATGAAAGTACTGTATCTACATGATAGGAGAGAATCTTACCATCTGCTTGTTCAAATTTCTCATTGAAACAATTAGTGTGATAAAATATGAAGTAAATGACTGTTACAAGAAGAATGCAAAACAGTAACTGAGATCTGTATTGAGAACTGAGATAAAATTTTGGATGTTAACTTTGTCTTTGGGGAAAGTTTCTTTTAAAGACCTTAGTAAAAAACCTCTTTCTTGTAAGAAATTTAAATGGTAAATGCTTGCAGGAAATGACACTGTCACACCTCAAACATATTCCAGAGTGATCTAATAACAGGTGAAGAGCTTTTATCTATCTATCTCTGTCTTAGCAATGCTGAAGTTTATAGGAGTATGGAGAAAAGTCATCAGAGGATAAAATGAATAATATCTATAATAAATAATAATTTTAATTTTGCTTCATCAAACAAGGCAATAATTAGATATGTTGTAAAAAAGCCATGATTCTCTTATTCTCATGGTAGCTTTTTGTTTCTTGTAACACCAACTATGTACTTGAATTGATTACAGTAGAGCAAGAGCAACTGCGCTAATGCTAATCATATCTTATTACTTTTAAACCTAGTAGTACTCACGTGACAGAAATCCTGAATTTATTTAGTCCGCTCCCTGAAGATTTAATTCACATAACGATTTGTAATATGTTTACCCAGTGAAGTATGACAACTTGAAATATGCAGTTCCAAAATAAAATTATTGCTGCCGCCGCGCCCCCCCATCTCTTTCTGGTTATTCTGTGCCTGTTTACTGATTCACTATTACAGAATTCAATAGGAAGGACATTATTTCAAACAGCCATCTTGGAAAATCTCAGTGAATGGAGGAGAGAGAAGTGAACTGACTGTGGGTTGTGTAAAATTAATCACATCTATAACATGTATATTCAGAAGGCTGTAGGTTCAAGACATTCTTATAACGTGAGATGGGAAAAATAATGCATGAAACCAACAAGTTAAGAAAGCAATTGTTTTGTATTAGAAAACATGAATAGAGAATACTCTTAATTTATTCCTAGTTCTTACTGCAGGAAAACTTTGCTGATGTGTCCAGAGAAAATTAGCGACTGTGTCATCCTAAATAGGAGTAGTTTTTCTCTACTATCTGGTTATTTCCAGAAAGCAAGTGATACTGTTAAAGTTGTAAAATTGTTGCTTTAGTGGGGGAAAAGGGAAGACTCAGAGAGACATACAGTTTTAAAATACATTAGAAGATGGAGTTTCTGAAAAGGGAAGAAGGATGGGTTGACAGTTTTGAACTTTCTTGAGGCTTTTGATTGGGGGTCACTTTGATGTTTGAAGTTTGCAATAGTGTCTCCAGGATGAGCAGACTGGTTTTAAAGGGATAAACTTATGTGACAAGTGCTAATATTGAAGATTGATCCTGTGCTAGATTTATGCATTTGTTGACATATTAATTCTGACAGCTTTTAAACAAAAACACTAACCAACTAAAAGGCTTTTCATCCTTATTTAAGCTCCCAAAGAGTTTGAAGTGGCTTTCTTAGTGAATGGCTGCACAACATGCAAAGGGAAAAATAGTGTGCTAAGAAAGGAGGTATTTTTAATGCTAGCAGAAGAGTCAAATTAAAAAAACCCAACTACACAGCATTATTAAATTGTCCAAAGGTAGGCCTGGCTACCCACAACCACAGCCAAGCTTTAAATTTCTTAAGTTAAAAAATGTTTATGACGAGAGTGCTGATGTATAATGAACTCAGCAGCTCTTCTGCAGCCGGCGATAGATGGTAATGCCAACGCTATAGGGCTTTCTTTGAGATAGAGCTGAATTAACCAAAAAATATTCCTTCCCTCTTCTGTAGCACAGGACTGCACAGATCCTGCCCTCTTAGGTTTTTCAAACTGTGCTATTTTAATTTCAGCATGCATGCTGATATTCAGCTGGTTACAAGTGTCTAATTATTGTGATTATATGCATGCAGACTTCATCACTTTTTTTTTTCTAATGGAGCTGGCAGTGCAAGAGAAGCTTGGCATTTTATCTCCTGTATAATTTGCTTGTTTTTATGCTTAGTGTAACAACTTGCTGAATGAGTGCCGGAGTGAGACGTAGATAAACAGCAAGGGGAGGGTGGGCACATAGGCATGCGGGTCCTGAGTGCCCATTGCATGTATCCGAGAAGACCTGTGAAACAGGCATTGGGAAGGCCAAAAAAGTGAGAGGAAATCCAGGAGTAACTTCTGCTGCTTGTGCAGATACACCTATTGACACCTGCGTCTTCAGCTTTTCCCTCTGGGTGGTAATTTCTCTGTGGGTGAATGACATCTGCTACTTGAAGAGGCCCCCCAACAGTGGCCGGGTGGGCGCTCAGCTGCCGGTGTTCCCTCATGGCTACAGCGGTTCCCGGCGGCGACTCCTCGGGACGTGCAGGGGTGCGTGGGGGGGACATCACATGCTGCTGTCCATTGTTTCTGGGATGGAGGCAGCTAGGGATGCTGGCGTTACTGCGCGAGCAGGACCTGGCCGCTAGCCTGCCCCCAGGGCTGCTGCAGGCTGGTTTGCTGAGAGGTGGTTATCACCAGCTCTCTGAGAATCTAAGACAGCTTCAGTCAAAAAGAAATATGTAAATAAAGTCCTGCCTGCCCCATTGGGGCAGAGGGAGAGGCAGAAGCACCTCAAGGGTAATCTGCTGTCAGGACATGGTGGTGGCTCCTTGGTCGTCCTGTGGTTGCACTGGAGCAAGGGGCTGCCTGGGTGCCCGGCCTGGCCCAGCTGAGAAGGGCAGAAGCCTCAGCAGCCCTCGCTGCCTTGCCTCTTCCACAGCCCCCAAGCTGCGCAGCAGCCTCCATGCCTCTGCAGCTTCCTTCTCCAGCGGATACCAGACCACAGGTAAGCACTAGGTGCCAAAGGCTCTGGTTTCGATTCTTAGCCCCACAGACAGCTTGTGGCCTGCCAGCAGCGATAGACGGGGCCATGCTAGAAAGAGCTCGGGTCAGACCAGGTGTTAACCCCAGCCAGTGCCTCAAATAGGTGTGAAGGCTCACCACGGCCATCCTTGCTGCTGCCACCTGTGCTCTTGCTTTAGGGAGCCTCTCTGCCGCTTCTCTACTGACTGGACTTCTTGTCCACCTTCCCCCTGCTTTCCATACACCATAGCTGTGGGATGATGGAGTGAGGTGGGGGTTGTCTTGAGGCTTGGCCAAGTTGGTCCCAGCCTGCATTGTGACAGGGAAAAATTCTGTGTGGATTGAGTTACTCCAGGCTTAATGGCCTGGCATGATGTTTGCAGCAGGCTGGGAGGCAACTTCTGTAACTTGTAGCACTTCCAATGCTTTTGTAGGTTGCTTGGGTGGGTCAGTACTGCATGGGTGTTTCTGTACTGGGCCACGCTCTAAACCAGCCTGCCAAGGGCTGTTACAATCAAGTGATGGTAGAGGGCATTATGATGTTGATCATTTCGCCCTCTTTTTTGGGCATGTCCCTTGGCAGAGTAGCTGGAGCTGTGCTAGGAGCCTTCTTTCTCTCACTAAAGAAAAGTAAAGATTTCAAACCTGTGCAGCAGGACCTCCTGAATTCTGCTTTTCCACTTGACCTTTTTCTGGGTTCTGAGTTGGAAAGTTTGTGATGTTTGTGGTTGTTCTGAAAGCAGTGGCTTGGGTTTATTTGTGTTCTGATTGTGTAGCTTCTAGAGTTAACTTTGGTAGTATATCCAAGTTTTTCTTTGCAAGCCTGAGGTCCATGCTCCGGTGGTTTTGGAGAATAAAATGGGCTTGATATTACTCTCATATTGACATCAGGATGGGGGATTTACAAAAAACACAAGATGCATGAGACTTGGCAGTAAATTGGTGAAAGGTGGATTAACATCCCTTCACAATTCTGCCTGAAGTGAGCTCATGGAAATTCTCAGTTAACTCTAAAAGGTCACTAGGTTGCAGAAGGAACCGTTGGCTCGCAATAATATTGCGGTTTATTTGTACTTTGTTCTTTTGGAAATTCTAGCATTGCAACAGGAAATTAATGTTTTCTTATCTGAAATTGAAAAAAAACCCAACCCCAATATTTTGGAAAATATTCTTAAAATGAGAATTCTGAAATTCTGTTTTGGGGGGAGGGCATTGAAATGTTACATTTCAATAATGGTATGAAACTTTTTTAAAATTAATAGTTTAATGTACTAAATAGAACTAAGGCACATGTCTGCTCTTGTGAATAAAGAGACAGGGCAAAACAATTGACATAGAAATGTCAATGTCATTTTAGTTTAAAATGCCTATATGCCTCTACATGTCTCCATGAAATGCTGAGCTCATGACAGAGTGTTTTGGTGTGGGGTTTTTTCTTTCCTTTTTCAGTAAAGTATTCATTTGAAGTATTTTTAACAGTCAATCTCTTTATCTCTCCTGCCCCCTCCCCCCCTTTTTTTTTATCTGCCATATGCTGCATGTCTTCTTGCAAGATCACTGGGGATAGATGATATCTAAATATACTTCTTCTCAGTTTTAGCACAATGTGGCTCTGATCCTGATTGGGATTTGAATGTTCTTGAGGATAAAAAAGTTAAGGAATATGATGCCATTTGTGAAATGGACCCTTTATGAATATGGGAGGTGTTTTGATCCTTCAGCAGAATCAGCATTTCTCAAAAATGTCCCGATATTTCAGCTGAGTAAGGTATCAGCCAAAACCATGGGATATTAAGTAATATGGATATGAAACAAGTGTTTCTGCTTTTTAATCAGATTTCATATACACGGTATATTCTCCTGTTCTGCTATAAGTAGTACATCCCCTAAATAAGGATTTCAGGACAGATGTTTGGACTGCATTTAAAAATTTAAAGTTGAAATAAGGAAAAGAAAACATAGAAATATAATAAACACATCTAAAATGCCTTTTAAACTTTCTTCTATACCAATAAAAGCACTTCCTCCCATTATGTATGGTTTCTAAGTATCTCTGCCATGTGTTAACGCTGGCACATTGAAGGAGCTGTGTCTACGGGAAGTGTCTGGTTTAATGGAGACTGCCCCATGTGTTTGCGCTGTGCTGTGGTTTGATCTTGAGTAGGACCTGTGGCTACCATGGGTCCCTGAAAGCAGGTGAGAAGGAGCCATAAACTGAGGCAGCTGTCAGAATTGTTGAGTGGAATCGGAACAGAGCACATACAATGCCTGGGTATTTCCTGGGTAGATAAGAGTAAGTGGGATGTTTGACTGAGCTCTGTTCTGTCCTGGTCTGAAAAACCCAAGATTTTTCAATATGATCTGTTCTTCTGTTGTTTATAATTATAATGGGATCTAGAAATCCAAAAGCAATTATCCACAGTATTCAGTGTAATGGGTAGGGATTCTGGGGCAAGCCTAGTCCAGCTAGCTTGGATGCTAGAAGCTGTACAGCGCAGAAAGGAGGAGCTGACAGCAGCAAATAGTGGCTTCATAATACTGTGCCTGGGCTGCTTCCTGAGCTGGCTCAGGATTCTCTATATGCTACAGTTCATGCAATCTAGACATAAGTTTGTATTGCCCAAGGCGTTATCCGAAAACTTCAAAACATGAAAGGGAAAGAAAGGTTATGAAAAGAGGATACTCTGACGGAAGAGGACTTGGCTTGGATTTACTGGCAAGGTCCTGACGAGGCTGAGGTCTTGTATGTCTCCATCAGGGTCCTACCTGGTAGACGATACAGCCCCTTTGTAGCTTGTTGCATAATCGTTCAGTAGATGAAGGGCATGGAGGTAAATAAAGCAATGCAGAAACCTATAAGCCCCTTGACAGAGTGGAGTGGATAGTAGTTTTGGGAATGGCACACAAGTTTCCTCTTCTCGTTTTGTTGGGGTGTGCTGCAAATTACAGACTACGGAAAGGAGAGCTCTGTCTGTGAGATCCCAAATGTAGCCGAAACTGGTTTTAAGTCTAGACTACAATTATTGCAGCAGGATGGAGGGAAGTGCAGTTTATACCTAGCCTTATGACTACTTTTGTAGTATTTCTGTGTATGCAGAAGCACTTACATCTGGCAGTTGTGTGCTGCCTGAGAATGCACAATAGTAACCTGTCTTTAGTGGGACTAATAAGAGGTGGACTAATAAAAACCAGAAATATACTTGCACTTACTAGATGAGCATGATTTCCCCTTTCTATACCATCTTACCTTTTTACTTCTTTTGCTATTGAATGTGAACTATTTTGGATTTGTAGGTGTTCATTTCATTATGTTACAGTTTCCTGGCTTTTCTCTGCAGCTGAGGAATCTTGAAGTGTAGTAGGCTTTTGTTTTAAATATTAGTAATGAATAAATAAATAAACTTTATTTATTTCTTTTAACGTACATGTTATTTCCATGTAGAATTCTGGGCTTAGTATTTATATAAAGTAAACCATAATTTCTAACTTGGGAATGTTATTGTTCATTTAACTGCAGTTTACTGGAAGAAATAAGATCAGATTTACTGACTCTTTTTAAGGATATTTTGATTGTTCTTTCTAAGTTGAGCAACTGTTGTGGGGTTTTTTTGGTTGTTGTTGATTATCTTCTATTACTGCTCACATCTTAACTTGGCAGCTAATTCTGTGTCCCTTACATACCATGCTGTTCTGGATCCGTTGCTTGTGGGTGGGTGGTTTTTTGCTAGCCATTTTTTCACGGCTCACATTAAATCTTTTTCCCATCATTACATCTACCTTTATCCATCTTCCCAACGAGACACTTTAGTGGGAACACTCTTGTATAACTGAATTGGGGTATAGAAGTTTGGTTTTTATATCTATCCAACATGAATTCTGTAGAACTGAATGCACTGCTGGACCTGCCTGCATCGAGCTGGGACTAGGGCTAGCTACAGCTACAGACCTGCAGAGTCCCAGGTGTCTAGGAGGACTGCACAAGAATTTACCAGCCTAATTTCCACCTGATTTCCTCTGGCTAGTGGTACGGAAGACTGCCAGATAGTAATAGGAAGGGACAGTCTGTAGGGAGTCATGACTATGGGCCTGTAAGTAGAATTTTGGTCCCTGAGTCTGGGTTTTGTCTTGCAAGGAAATCCAGGCCTTATAATGTCACTACTAAAATTTAAAAAAAACCCTGGTTCATTGAGTCCAGTTCCTGCTGTTATGGGCACCCCACATCATATAATAGTGCTCATGTATTAACCAAGTTCTGTCTTCAGGGTTCTTTCTTCTGCTGCACCCATCTGAAGTCTTGCTTTCCTGGTGGTGAGGAACCTTCCGATTTGACAGAGACATTGTCATAAGTGTAGCCATACTTCGTTCTTGTGCCAGTTAAAATCATTGTAAATTTAAGAAGTTCTTGTCTTTTTTGAGACTTACTGAATCAATAAGAGGGATGCTTACAGTACCCTCAGAATGCAAATAGCCAGAGCTCATCTGGTGTCCTGTCACATGAGTAGTTGTCTCTTCCTGCAACCATTTCTGGTGAGGCCTTTAGATTTAATGCTGACGATTTTTGTCTCGGTGTCCTAGGTGAAATGTTGACTTGTGTAGTAGTCTGGTCTTTGTATAATGCTCATTTTGTCCTTCGTAGCAAGTTTCCTACCCACCTTAAAGTTCTTAATTCCCACCTCCAGTGTCCTAAGCAGCACCAGTGCATGCTGTAGGGTACTCAGCAACGTTGAGCTAACGTATTTCCTTCATCTAGAAAATGAGCTGCTATGTTGAGAAAGAATGTCACTTTGGTCTGATGTGTTTTTCTTTTTTGTACTGGCAAACTGATGTTGTGTTTTATTCTGTTTTCCTTTAGCCTCTCTCTGTAATTATGCCTCCCTTTACAATGTGTTCTAACGCCATATGTTTCTACTGAGGTGATTTTTATGAGCAATAGCTGCCTGGATGACTTGGTTTTGTTTGCCACTTCCTCTGCCTATTTGGCAGAGTTTCTGCCAAGTTACCACTTTTGTTGAATGTTGACAGATCACACACCATCCTATACTTAATAGTTTTATTAAAGTCCTTACACCTAGCTATGACATTTTATGTGCCAGTTCTTAAACAATCCACAGATGGCAATTTTTGAGGTTTTTCTAGTTTCAAGTGGAGTAAGTTTTTTGAGCTTTGCTGCTGTTTTCATGCTCTCTGCCTCATAAGCACCTTGGATTTCCCAGGCTGTAAAATAAGAAATTGAATTTCATTTGGAGACTGTTGAAAGTTGCCTGTAGGACATGTTGATGTTGGATGCTTTGCACAAGTGTTGTGGGATGCTGAAGTGAAATTTTAATTTCATTGTTTAAAAGTAAGGATAACGTTGCCATGGAAAAGTCTAAAACTGTGTCTTGATTTCTTTTCCACGCTAATGGAGTATTTCTCCTGCTCCTCCTCTATACCGCTCTGTGTACTCATTCACACTGGCTGGGAGCGGCAGTAATTCCTCTTCCCAGTGCTCACCCCATCATTCAGTCGCATACTATCTGACAGGCAACCCTTCCAGGCACCTTGTCCTTTTGCCCAGGAGGAGGGTTGTGCTTCTGCTGTTGCTGTGCTGAACTCCGTCAATAAAAAAGGAAGCAGTTTCTCTGCTACCTCTCAGGATTTTACAGGGACAAAAAAGGCAGAACCACATGGCTGAGCAATGAAATGTGGTATTTCCCAACAGATGATAGACCCCAAAAGATGCTCTCTGAATGCGTGTAGTAAAGCCAGGATGGGTTAGATGTGGATGATGGGAAGAGCCAGACTGACTCACTTTGGTATGTTAAAGTGGTTTGTGCAGTTTCCAGTTCACAGTGTGTTAAAGTCCATTCAGAGTCATAAACAGCATTTCCCTAGTTAGTGAGGTGAGCGAAGCCAGCTCTTCTCTGGTTTCACTGGGGAACTACAGAGTGGGCAAGAGCAGGTAAGAAGATAAAGGCACCACAAAAAAAGGGTATTTGAGGAAGGGTTGTGAATTTGCGTGGTAGTTCTTTCACTGATGATTTCTCTTAAAATAATTGGTTTTTTTTTAAATTGAAGCTTAGCAGGTGGCCACATAATCTGTTGTTGAGACTGTAAAGATGGAGGCTGAGGGGACTTCTGGAAGAACTTGGCATACCCTGACAGGGGACCAGTACAGTGCATTTCTCCTTTCTTCCAGTTCCTCTTTCCTTTCCATCTGCCCTCCCAAAACCCTAGAGAGCAGATACAAACCCCATTAAATTCAGGCTGCTGTTTACAGAGGGAGGCTGGAGGGCTTCGAGCAAGTATGATTTTTGAAGCTCATGAAGCATCAACTGTCTGGCAATGGTGTTTTTCCTCTTCCTTTTTCCTCCTGAATTCCTCTAGGGGCTAGGACTGAATCTTAAAAACTTTACAATTTTAGAATTTAAGATTTTAAAATGTAGAGTTTTCAAATTGACAGAAGTGAGGAGGCAAGGGTTGTCATTCTGAACAGGAGAATTTATGCAGTGGGGATGATGCTATTGCTTAAATAACCGCCTGCCCGTAGACCCTTCTGTTTGGATTGCTCTTGGAGTGGCTTATTTGACTCTAATGTTTTTTGTTGCCAAGCCAACTTCTTTTAGCCTTTTACAGAGCAGAAAAGGAAAGCCTTGCTCACATTTTGAGGACTATTTGAAACCTACCATTGCCTCAAGCTTTAGCTTCCTGTGCTGTGCGGTAGAGTGTCTGATAATGAAAGATGAAAGCTTTCTATTTTTGTCTTGTGAATGTAGCTCATGTTTCATGGGCCAGATTGGTTGATTTTTGTGTGTTCCTTTTCAGTGCCGCCTTTATCTTGGGGAAGGAGGGAATAACGACTTCACTGGGATGCTAAATTTAGAGCAGTTGGAAAAAGTGAGGATGTGTATCCGGGGTCTTCCCAGCTTTTCAGACTCAAGGAATCTGAAGAGGCTGGTGTGTGACCAAGCATGTCACGTGGGAAGGATGGTACCTGGGCACCAGAAACCCCCATACCCTTCACCCCAGTGAATATCACAAGTGGCAAATCTGTGCACCCTGTGTCACATAAAGAGAATCTTTCTCTCTGTGTCATTTAAAGTATATGCTGCAGAGATAGCTGTCGGTGGTGTGTTCTGATCTAGACAAGCTTAAAATACACACTTTAAAAAAATATGATTGATTCTGGGTGTGTTTTAATTCTGTGTGCCTAGTACACTAAAGAGCTTGATATAAAATTCTTTATTCACATAAAAGTATTCTGGAAGATGAGGGACAGCAGATTTGTGGGTTTTTTTTTTCTAGCTATGTGAAGTACAGAGATATTGTTAAATGGAAAGGGGAGAGTGCAAAAAGAGGACCTAGAGGAGAGGCCGTGATGTTCTATGCCTTGGGTGTCATGTATGTTCTGCCTTAGATTTATTAGGGAAACTTGCTTATCTGAACTGTAGTTATCCAAGTGCTTTTACTGTATGAGTAGAAAAGCAAAATATGATTTGTATTTTCTTTCTCTAAGACCTATAGCCTAGCTGTAGAATTAATATTTTTTCATTATAACTGTGTGTATTGGGTTGTTCTCCCACCTCACTTTGCTCTCAGATGTTGATATTTCCACATTATTTTTTAGGGTGATGGATACCTTCATTAAAAACATGTCTGCACAAGTATTACAGAATGAAATACTGTGTCTATTCACGCTATGTTCCTGCTGTAGGAATTCTGTGGAGACAGAATCCTGCGTACTTGTGTGCCCGGTCTCAAGTGCTCCAGAGCAGATGTCACCCATGTTCTGCAGGAGACCGTGGTCCAGGATGCAGTTCTGTCTGCAAACCCCAGCCAAGAAGTTCTGTAACTCAGCCTTCCCTCTCTTTCTCACTCAGCTGTTCACTGCTATCCCTTCCCAACCTGCCAGTGTAACTCCTCAGCAAGTGTCATCTGTGGGAGAAAATAACTGCCCCGGCTGTTCTGGCAGAACTTAGGTTAGGTGAATGCTATTGGATTTCACCTCTTTCTGAACACTGATACACCTGGATGGCATTGCACACTGAGGACAGCTTAGATCCTTTGCAAAATAGTGCTGGTTTTCTTACAAGATAATTAGGTTTGTTAACATTTATAAGTAGGTGCTACTTTTTGTGATGGTATGCCCAAACTACAGCTTCAGAGTCAGAATGGCTAAGATGTTCTGTACCACACTGCCCTGTTCATGATTAACTGCCTAGCATCATTAGCATATTTACAGTAGGCCCTATTTTTTGTGATGGCATTATCCAAACTACTATCTTGAGGAGCCATGTGTCAATTTTTCTTTTTTTAAAAATCTCCTTGGCACTGCTGACATAAGGCAGCAGCTTCTAGGTAAATCTGCTGGGTTGCAAGCATGTGTGAGAAGAGTTCAGCTTGCATAGGCTTTCATCCAGCATTAGTAGCTCCTTGTTCAGGCCCTGCGTGTGTAGTACAGAAAGAAGCGCTCAGCTGCTTGGGCAGCCTTTCCTGCTGAGAGAGGTGATGTTCCGTGGAAAAAGCTGTGTCTCTCATGAAAGCATCTGGGAAGGTTTTATTTACCTTCCCAAGTGTACCTTATTTTCTAGAAAGCAAGAGCTGCGCTAGGGCACACAGAGTCATCAGAGGTTTCCTTGCTTTAAGTGAGAAAATCCAGAGTGATTTTTTTTTTACTTTTTCTATGACAAACTCACAGACTAGGAAGATGGAGTACAAATGATGAACAGTGATGCTTTGTATGAGAGCTAACTTCATGTTTGTTCTGCAGTATGAGCTCAGTCCTTGTTTTTACCTGGTTATGAAAATAGAAATTCTTACGTTTTGCTATTTCATACTTTTAAGATAGCAGAAAGGACATCTTACAGGGTATCTTTTTGATCCTGCTTGTTATAATTCAAGGTACTGTATTCAGAAGACATATAAAAGTACATTTTAATCCAAATCAAAATGACAAAAGGGAGTATATGTTGCAGAGCTGTATTTGGATTATACTTGTAGTGAGTTGCTGCTTTGTTCTCCGAGAGCTTTGAGACAGAACAGGCTGTTGCTGTTACACGAGACCTTTGTACACTTATTCCCCGCCTCTCCCCAGCACTTTAGGAAGCTCATGTACCCTGGTGTGATATGTGCTTGAACTGGCATATTGGTAAGTAAAACAGGTTACGTTGAAGTCATTGACGGGAGCCAGAGAGGAGTATCAAGTGCACGCTGTGGCTTGTGGAGGATATGTGTAAAGGAGGCCATGTGCCCTGCTCTGAAGGGACCGTGTTCATGAGTACCTGTGCGTGCACAAGTGTGCACACATGCATGCATGTTCACAGATAATTGCCTCCATGAATGGAATTGCAGAAAGCTGACTGGATGTCTGGCTAAACAGTTACTGAACCTGGTTAAGCTATTGCAGGTGAATCGTTCACAAAAATCATGGGTTGTTTTCAGAGAGTCGATTAAGTCTGCCCTGCTTGTTTGGCATGAGATAGGGAGTTGTTTTGCAGCGCATTGCAGGCTGGTTTTGTTCAGCTTCTTATCTGCAGCTGTTACTTTTCCACATGTGCAAATTTTTTCAACGTTGCTAGAACTAAGCGTTTTTCCTCTTAAATGAAATATGTCCACAATTAAAAAAAAAAAAATTCCTCAGTGAGCCAGGTTGCTGGTGGCCATGGCATTGCTGGAGGATGGCCAGTGTGGCTTGCTGACTGAAGATAAGAATTGGGCAGCGGCAGCATGTAAGTCTAGAGATGGGAATCCTGGTGGTACTTGGCTACACGCAGCTAGAACCACTTTGTGAGCAGTCTGAGTGCCATAAAACAGCTGATGACGTGTCTCTATTTGAAAGATGGTTTTGGCTTACAATCCACAGCTGCGCTTCTTGAGTTACAGAGCAAACTTCAATTAATACTTTCGTTCTGTTTGGTAGGTGGCTCTTAACATTGCTCAGGATAATTTGTGCTCTTCCCTTTTTCCTGTCTTCCTTCACTCTTACAGTATGTGGTGCAGTTATTTCTCTGCAGTCTTACTGTTTTCTGTCAGCTTTCTTCTCATTCTCCTGCTTGCTGCTGAGAGCCGTAGGGAAGGGGATTCAGCTCCTCCACCTGTACGCTGTGTCAGTAACTGAAGCTGCCTCTTCAGAGCAGTGCAAGAAAGGGAAATGCTGGTATCCGTAATGGTATCTATAAACTCAGAAGTCAGTAAGGTCCCACGCTGCATCAGTGTGACATTTCCATTGTTAAAGGGGGTTTCTCAGAGTGGGGAAGAGCCCTGTCCAAATCAGGTTTAGAAGCAAAAAGGGCTGTGTAAAATTACAGGCGACCTCTTAGCAGTCAGTACCTGTTTTGTTAATGGTTCCACCTTTATGACAGATTAGATTTCTGGAGAGACAAATGACTATAGGAATCAACTGGGAATTACTGCTGTAAGTGGAAACACCCACAATCATTAATGAATTTTCAGTGTAACATGTCTTTATTAAAGAAAGCATCCTCCTCTTTTTTTTTTTCTTTGTTGTCCGAAGAGGCAATAATAATGAGCAGTGGTACTTCTAATATTGGATAAAGAGTCTAAGCAAAGGCAAAAACCATGGCCAGCAGCAAATTACTGCTTTGTTTTTTATTTTTGGGGGTTTTTTGTTTGTTTTTTTAGTGACACTCCAGATCCTGTTTGGTATTGCAAATCTCCATTGCTGTTTAAATGTTTTCCCATAGAACTGAGAGTAAAATAATAGCAGTTCAGCAAAAATGAATGCATGAAAAAATTGAAATGTGTATTTAATAGATGACCACTGGAAGCACATCCAGATGGAGATATGGTGCTGCCTGGAATACTGGTGCTCTCTGCGTAGGAAGGAGATTTTATTGCTGTCCTATGAGGAGCGGTGTTTTCTAAAAGTCATTAAGTTTTTGAGATAAGTTTTGCCTTCTGTAATGTGCAGTGACAAAAAGCAAAGAGCTGAAACATTCTGATTATAACATTTTATAGTGCATAGAGGCACTTTATTTTATATCCTTGCTTAGCGAATGTAATTGTTGCTGATGAAAGTTAGGAAGTTAATACTTACATGACCCAAGGCAAACAATTTTGAAACAAGCCCATTCCTGAAGTTTTCAGTTTTAGCAGATGCCTTGTTTCAGACAAAACTTCAAATACACGTGACTCATGGCCACCAACTAGAAGTGTTTTGTTGTTCCTAAGGGTGCAAAACAATTTCTTTTATATTTTAGGCAGTGAGTCATGGCTGAAAAGCATGTCAGCAGTGCTTCTAAAGGTAAATTGGATACAGTGATTCTGTGGGCAACATCTGGAGTTCAGGCACCGTTAGTTATTTGTGGGGATGGACTTGGGTTTGCTGTCATGGATTTACTCATAAAAGATGACCAAATGGTTCATAAGGTTTATTTTGCTGGAGTCTTTGACCTCCTCTGGAGTCATTGGTGACAAAGAACTGTAAGCTTCCACAGTTTGATACTGGTTACAGGTAGATAAGACTGTTGATGGTTATGATTTAATGAGTCGTGGGATTGTGCAATGAGCTGATAAGGCCTGGCCTGATTCAGCATTCTCTCTTGGTGCGCACGTACCAAGATTTGCAAAACATGCAGACCACTATTGCCTCCACAATGCTCTGTTGGAGTGCCTTGTGGGGTGAGTGGGGGGGTCCAGTGTCTCCAGCAGGCTAGCTCAGGATCCGTGCCATCAATTAATGTCCATGTGCTTTCTGACTTCTCATTGCATTTAAGGTAAAATTAAAGTGCGTTGTCTTCACTGCGAGTTAACCTGAGAACAGCTCAGCCTCATGAAATTACAGATGTTTTAGAAATGAAAAGGCCTATTTCCCTGGCAGTAAGGAGGGGGATGGCAGTGCTTACTCTAGTGTGATGGATGTAGATGTGGGATGGAAGCATTGTTCTCACGTGCTCTTCCAAGTGAAACACTTCTGCCTGTGCGTGGTTGGCAGAGGCAGTCATTGATTTGAGCTGCCTTGCCTGCCTGTGGGTCTGAAGTTGTTTCTTCCTGTGTTGGAGTGAGTTTTATGTTCAGGGTTAGGTATTCTGGCTGCATATGTGCGACTACCTTTCTGTGCTACCCTCAAGACCAGAGGTGAGTAGGGCACTTCAGCTTCCCAAGCTGCTGCACATGGGGTTTCTCTGGCTTTGGTAGCATCTAGATGCTAAGGTGTGGAGATTCACACAGCTGGTTCCAAGTCAGGGGTGGAAGAGTGTAGCTGATAGCTGGCATGTCTTCGTAACTTCTCCTTCAGGAAGGCAGCTCTTCTTTGCTCAGGGCAGCAGGCATCAAACAAGCAAAAGGATGGAAGTTACTTGGCTTCTGGAGTGCAAGTATTTCACCGTTCCTGGGGCAGGGGGGCAAATGACTAAGTTCCTTGGTATCTCCTTCCTCAGAAGCAGGGATTTGATACTGTGAAGGGTGTGGACTGCAGCTGACTTCCCCAGTGACTCCGCTTGTCTGCTGACATTGTTGTAGATGGAAGATAAATTGGTCATCGTTGCAGTCTGACAGTTGTCTAGAGAGCAGAGTAGGATTAATTCCTGAAGTTCTTCCTTAACTATTTCATTTACCTGAGTGGATGTTCATTGCTGAATTTCTAACTCCTTTACAATGATGAATAGTAATATAATTATCTATCTTTGTTTCAGGTACGCTTAGCATCCTAGATAATACAGCTAGTATATTGTTACTTATCTCTTCAGAAAAACATCCGGATTGTTATAAGCCGCTGGTAATGCAGTCTTACTGTATTTGGAAGAGGCTGTTGCCTTGGCTTATGGCTTATCTCATTAACCAGCCATGAAAACCTTGCAGTTTTCCATCTTTGCTCTTCATCAGGTATATTACCATTTGTATTATGTATCTACAGTTTGTTCAGGGCAGTAGTGAGTAGCGTATTTGTGTATTTCTGGTGTATTTACACAAAGCTGCTCTCTGATGATTGCAGACTCTGGAGTTGGGTCTCTTAATGCATGTGTTGATGTACAGCTGCTCTATAGTTAAGGAAGAAAATGCCCTATTCATTCGTCAGGGAGGTTTGCTTACCTTGTATTGTGACATTCAGTTACCTATTGAGGTGTTACCCCATTAAGGTGCTGGAATAACAACAGGCTGTTGGAAAAGCAGATAGCAAAACAATAGCCTGAAATAAGATACTTTCTGGAGGCCTCTCAAGGGTGGTTAATAGACAATCCTCAGCCTTTAGCTGTTAAAAGTTTGCTCTGAGCTCCAGCCAGGTTGCAAAACATGTTTTGTCTGGCAGTAGTGTGGATCAGTGAGCCAAAGGGTTATGAACAGTTAAAAAAATCCTTTCAGGCAGAGTTCAGGCCTTGGTTTGGGGAAAGCTGTTAAGAGTATGAAGGAGGTAGAGTTTCTCCTGGGTTTCCAGCACAGGAGTTAGATAGTCATTTAGGTGAGCGGGGTTTGCAGTATGTATTTATTGTCTCCAACCCATATTCCTCTAGTTCTTTTTTCTACTGATAAGATTCAGTATTGGTTGGAGAAGGCTGCTTAGCCACTCTGATTTAGTATGGCCACAGCCTTCCAGGAGGAAGAAGACTTGGATACAGAGTCCCGGGAGAGGGGCCGGGGAGCTGTGGGAGGCCGGGTCTGAGCGGGAGGGGACAAGGACCCAGCGATAAGCTTGGGAGCTCAGAGGGGTGCACTGGCAAGGGCTGGAGTGCAACCCAAACACGCTGACTCCAAACACTGACAACGCTGTGGCCACCTTTGTTATTTTTATTAATATAGTAAGTGGTGCTTTGTGAATGTATAAAGGAGAGACTCTGGAGTACCTTGAGTATTAAAATATCTACTTTTAGGTTGTAATTTATTAGAGTTTTTTTCTGAAGAGGAGAGTCAGTTGGTTTTTTGGGTGTCTTTGGTTTAAATTCTTTTCTAAAATGAAACCTTATTACTGCATACAGTTCTGGGACAGATGCTTTATGTTGTCATGTTGCTCTCATTGGAAAGCAAACATAAATACAGCTACAGCAGTGTTCTAACCTAAGATACTCTATCACATACTATTTAAGATTTTATGTAGCCTAGCATGTTATCTTCCATTGAAAGAACATTTGGCACAATTTTACTTTAGTAATCTGCAAGGGGTTGCTAAGTATACATGACAAATAGATTGTTACCTGCAGTATTGTGAAGAATATTGTAAGAAAATCTTGATAATGTTTTCAGCTCCTTTAGTACTAAAGAAGTCTTGTGGAAAAATGTCCATGTACCCTTTTTGTGTATTTTCTCCCTCCACTGCATACAGACATGCATGTATGTCTATGATGAAAAAACCCCACCAACTGAAAAATATCTTTATTTCATTTTCCTCTAATTGGTGATTACTTTAGAAGTAAGAGGACTATCAGGTCTTATTTTTCCATGTTTTTCCCTTTCTATTTCACCACCTGAATAGCTAATCTATACTTCTCTTTATATTAGACAAAGGGGTTTTCCTCTTTTACTCTCAGTAGACACTATGTCTTCTTCATGGCGCTATGGAGGTTACTGTGTAGATGACCTCTGCTTTTTAATTTGCAAGCAAAACAAACTTTGTGTGAGCACAATCAAGCATAAGTTTTTTCTGATTACGGTTTATTTTTAAAAAAAAACTGTATGAACATTTTAGAAAACTGCCTTAAGTATAAATGTACTTGTCTTGGCTGACATGGTAGCTAAATAGAAATTGAAAGGGCTCTTTGGAAACCACGTGTGTATCTGTAGATAGCAGGAGTGCTGGAAATACAGCCAACTTGACCAAAATGACATGCTTTGTGGTTGTTAGGGCATATGAACGAAGCATGCTGCCAGGTTAACTTTGCCAAACTGGGAGCTGATTTTACAGTCAACTTATTTCTTTGCTTCAGTCATCTTGAGTTTGCCTTTTAATTCTGTGAATTAGCATCAATACACGTGGGAGGACATTTTCTTTGGA
Source organism: Grus americana (assembly GCF_028858705.1). Classification (NCBI taxonomy): domain Eukaryota; kingdom Metazoa; phylum Chordata; class Aves; order Gruiformes; family Gruidae; genus Grus; species Grus americana. The sequence goes on from NC_072853.1 coordinate 66,035,214, forward strand.
TCCTGTGCTAAATTATTCTGAACGGTGTAGAAGCCCTGACAGTGAGAGGAGTTGAATGTCTGTCTCCTCATCTATCTTGTTAATGGGCTTTTTCACTGTGTATCTTTACACCTATTTGAAGAAATGATATTAGTCTTCCAATTACTGTTCAAGCTCTCTGACTGTGCCGATGAGCAGTTATGCAACATGTCTGACTTGCTTCCTTTTTCCCAAGACAGGACAAGTATTCCTTTCTATGTGCAAGTTAACTCTTGAACTGAAATTCAGAGCTCAGGCTACAAATACTCTGAACAGGTCCATGATAAATGAGGATGAGAGGCTGCTAGCTATTAAAGAATGGATGCTGTGTTCCTAGCACAGGGTCAGAAGAGCTGCATTTCGGTCTGGTGCTTCTGATATGTTGAGTAGCATTTTCATCTTTCATCCACTGTTGAAAGTGGTGATTTATTTAAGGTTAATCAGCCCAAATGGCACTGATTGTTCTAGTGCAGTGGTTAAACAAATACATGAACCCTCCTGTGTGGGCTTGTTATCATGCTACTTGGTGCCTGAATGATGTGCTGTACCAGCTTCCAGCACCTGTTTCTCCTTCAGGGACCTCCACCATTCCTGTGCTGCTGCCCTTTGAAAGTGGAGCAGCTTTGCCAGGTTTATCAGCAGAGGCATCTCCAAATGAGGTGTCTGTGTCTGGTAGGATGCTTGGGGGTGAACTGCCAGGGGGTAATTACCAGAGCAGAGGGCTGGCAGGGCTCAGTCTATATACCTAAATCACAGAATGACTCAAATTCATCCAGCTGTGGTGCATCACAGATGCTTAGATGCTTAATTAGCTTGTTTAGATGCTTAATTGCATTGCCCTCCCTCTTCTGCTCTTTCCTACAATAATAATACCTATCTTATGTCTGATCCTTTCTAAAGAAAAGTTAGGCTAGGGTTCTCTTCTCTTTCTGAGGGCTTGTCCTGTTGACAGAAAGCAAAAGGGTGGCAATTAAAATCGTGGAACTTGTCCAGCTCTGAGGGAAGGCCCTCCTTCCAATATTAGATGACCAGCAAGCTCTGTCTGATCCAGCTGTGCTGATTTTGGGAAATTTCCATTTCTGTTTGCCATCTGCCCCTTTGGCAGAGGGTACTGCTCCCCCGGCTGGGTCGGCAGCACAAACATAGGCATGTACATCTGCACTGAGCGCTGGAGAACTGATTTGGTGTGTGTGCACGTCTTAGCTTCCTGTCTGGATGAGTGACCCAAGCAGCTGTGTGGCATCACAAGTGCCCTGCAGTGTGGTGCAATTGAGGCAAGGGGGATATCAGCCTCTCGGGGATAGCCCCATGGTTATGCTGGATCAGCTGTAGCGTGCAGCTGCATCGTAAGACTGCATATTGGCACGTGCATGGAGGCTTTGCACTTCTAATTGATTTCCCTCACTTGCTTTCCTGCTTCGTGGGTGACCTAGAACATGGAGTGCCGAGGCTGATGCAGTGCTTCTCGAGCTGCAAGCAGTTTTATGTATTATTACAGGGTATGAATTTATTTCACTTGTTTTAATTAGGAGATTTTTTTAATCTTGGGTTGAGTGATTTAGGTTTCGTGCTGCTTATCAATGGCTTAGTGAATGTAGTTGGATCTTGGAAGAGACCGGTTCATTCACATAAACAAGGAAGAAAGAGGAGGTGGATCCTGCTTCTAGTGCTGGTGGATCATCTTCAGATATTTCTGCATGACTATGTGGTTAGAAAAAAGGCACCATGTATTTGTGTGACTGTTCTAAAGCTTGCTGTTTTTTTGTTTAGTATCCCAAATTCTGTGTAGCTATTGGCCCCCTGCCCAGTATCCTTTACTTGATAACTAGGGTAAGGCAGATACAACTGTTTAACTCCAGACTTTTTTTTTCTCTCTGGTGTTACAGATTTGCTGGCTGTATTTTGATCAAAAATTAACTTTGAAACTATACCAGAAATTTACCAGTTGTACGGGTTGGTGAGATAACATTAACTGTTGTTTTTATTTTTTTTAACTTTTTAGGTTTTTTTTTTTAAATCCATTAGCTTTTAAGTCTTATACTTTCCTTCATAGTTTTCAGAGATCCTAATTTTTTTGTAGTTTCAAAATATTCCTCTCTTCTCAAGGAATTAGCAAATTAAACACAAAAGAAAACAGTGCGGGTTGGTTGTTTCTTTAAAGTTGTTGGTTACCTTTGTAGTCTCTGCATTTATTTATTGCAATGAAACAGAAAATAATACTTGAATTAATTTTGTAATGGAGCATTAAGTTAGGCATCTAAATCACAGGAGTGTATGCATTGCAAGGGATGGTATTTTGAACTAATAACCTGGAACACAACAGCACCGTCTTGTTTAAAGGAGCTTTGGTTCTGTAGCCGTCTATGCGTTTGCTGCTGAACAGGGGTATGTTTGTAACATCAACAGAGCGTGCTTAGAGGATCAAAACATGTTCTACTGTAAAAGTGACTTGGATAGAAACATAGTCATACAGTTTAATGTTGTCACTGTTTTTCATTCATAACACGCACACATATTGCTGGCTGAGATGTGCTTTTGTCTTGTTTGTTGGTTTCAGAAGCTTCCTGGCTTTTCCATAAGAATTATTTAGTGTCCCAGATCTGCCAGTTATGAGTTTCTCAAGCTACATGCACAGGAGCAGAGGGTGAACCTCCAGGCAGAAACCTGGTGCAAATAGCACTGAAGCAGCTGCAGACAAAAGGGCAGGCTGTGCGTTTGATAACAAGAGTTGAGTGCACTGGGATTGAAATGTAGGCATATGAAAGGTGACAAATTTAGCCCAGGGTAAACTTGCCTTTGGGAGAGAGCTCAGTCCCTAGTAAGTGTCAGGTGTTCACAGCTTTTAAATCAGGACAGCTTGACTTGGCACAGATTAACCCTTTTGTGAACCCCTGTCCTTGGTGTCTGCAACCCATATACATTTGAGTTGCACTGGTCATGTTATCTGTTTCCACTTGGGGCAGGGGGGGACGACAACGACCAAAACTGAGTGAAATGTATGGTGCATTTCTCCTGGATTTCCAGGCCTGTGGTGGTCCAGATGAAACCATGGCTCTGAAGAGGATGCTGGACATGTGGAAATGATGGTTACATCTACTCTAGCTAGACATGATCTCAATAGGCAGAGTCAAACATGGCTTGCATGAGTTGCATGTCAAGAAGCGTAGCATGTCTCAAGCATGTTGGCTTACCGAGCACGAGCAGAGTAGCTATCGTTTGTAGGCAGTAGAATAGCCCAGGCTTTCCAGAAGCGTTCGACTTGCTGTCTGTAAGTACAATCTTTCTTGTTTCTATGTAGAACAAATCTTCCAGAGCCACAATTGAAGAGGTTGGTCAGCCTCAGCCCAATTCTTCTTCTTCCAAGTTCTTCAGTATCTGCATGTTGCCAACAAGTAGCAACTTCAGGCAGCATAAATAAAACTCACTGTCCATACCCATGAAGGTTTGTGTGGAATGTTGTAGTCTTTGGACTGGTAATGCAGCCAGAAGGAAGCAAAAAAGTGGAAAGACTGGAAATTGAGTGAAGAAGAATTCACGTGTTAGTCCTCAAAACTAGATTACCTTGACATTTGTCATTTCTGTAATGTTTTTGCTTTGCGTTAAAACCTCTTTCCAGTTTGATTGCAGGGAAGTATCCATTTCTCGTTCCCATCCCCAGGAATGATACCGGGATTATGAGAGCAGAGACTTGGCCCTTTCTGGTTGTGTCTTACATCACATCTCCATTTGGTGACCTCATTTTTTCAAGGTTGCTAAGCCTGTCCATTTGTGGTGGCCCCACCAGGCTGATGCAGCGCTGGGCCTGTCCAGGGCTCCTGGAAGCCTGTGGTCTACAGGCTTTGACCCCTTTGGAGGGAATATTATTGAGTACCAGTGTTGCCAGACAGCTGTGATTCATTCAGCATGTGTTTATAGTGACACGATCATTATAACCAGGGTCAGATCATAAATTGTGAACCTTGAGGAGGAGGGGAAGGTAGTATTTCCCTAGCTAATGTACTGAGATTCAGAAACTTCATAGAATTAATTGATTTGTACCACGAGTGGGTCAATGATGTACTTTGAGAGCTCTTATGGATTTTCATGTGGCTCCAGGAAAAGTGAAACTGCCCAACTGCCCTCCCCCCCTCATTGCATATTTTAAAGCAAAATTCTTCAGGCTTTTTATTAGCAACCCCAACAGACGCTCAGCTTCTGAAACTGCTCTGAGGCATCAGGCTAAGGTCCTGAAGTTAGAAGCCCCATGCCGATATTGCTGGATGAAGTGCTGTGGTCTTTGTCATGCAAAGAGTGGTCATAAAGATATATTAATATTAATTTTAAACCGTGGTATTTGTCATCTTTTCTTGAAAGGGTTATACCTACTTGCTTCTGCCATCTGCATTTTTAAATGAGGCCCTTAATCACATGTCTGTATATGGTAATAGCTTTTAGGGTGGGAGTGGCCTCATTAAAAATGCACTTTATGATCATGATAATGTGATTGTTTGAGGTGAAAAGCCAGGTTTTATTTTTTCTTTTAAATGCATTGGGTAGTAAGTGCCCTTGCTTTTTTGAACTTGAGCAGAGTAATGTCTCCTGGAGTTTCTTTACTCCGCCTGGAGCAGATGTCAGTAGAGCGTCCCGATGTTTCCATCTCCCTTGACCACTACTTTAGTAGAAATCATTTGGTTTTGGTTCTGCAGTTAAAAAAGCCCCATTCACCAACATCAAGAATCAAAGAAACCACAACTTAAAAAACCAACAAAACCAGCAGTAATTCTTTGAGATAGTTCAAGACAATTTTAGCATGGGTTTTGTCTCACTCATATTGGCTTTGAAACCGTGATGATAACATGTTGGGGTTAAAGTTGTGTTTAAGGGTCTCCCTGTAGTAGGCTGAAGGCCTTTGGGGTTTTGTTTTTTTTAGGAACTATCTACCTTAAGAACATAATAAAGACACAAATTGTGTGTGTAAACAGCCTGTGTAAGAGTCAAAAAGGTACAGCATTGGAAAGATACAGCATGAAAAATTTTGTTTGTGATGTGTTGAATTTCAGCTCGCAGGAAGCTGATCCGACAGCTCCTGAGGTGGAGGAATTGTGCAGCCAACTCCCAGGGGCTGCTCCAGCTGCTCAGCCTGGCCAGTGCTGCTGCTCCTCACGCTGCTCCACAGCCCCCAGTGCCTCGCGTACCCCAGCAAAAAACTTTGGAGAGCAGCTTTGCTTGGTGGGCAGAAGAGCTTCAGCAGTTCCAGAATGGACAGGGGAAAGACTTGGCTAAGTGGAACCGAAGGCTTGGCTTGCTGGGGAGCAGGGCAGGGAGTTGCCTGTAAACCTGCCATCTAAAAGAGCAAAGGCTGTTCTCAGGTGTATGTTCCTTTTTGGCAGGCTGTACCTCTTTAGCAAAAACTAAAAGAATCTGCAAATTGAAGGGCTTGTAAATCATTATTCTAGATAAAATGATAAAGCCCAGAAGGATCTAGTTAGCTTTACACTTTTGTAGCTCACACTGATGAGTCAGTTGTTCAAGTTTGCAGTAGTGAAGTAATCTTTTAGAAGCTCTTTTCTTTGAGACTCTTGTGCCCCAGTTTTGAAATAAACAATGATTAAGCAGCATCAAGCATGTGGCTCAGTGCTTACAAAACCAAAATTCACCCACCAGGTTGTTCTGAGAAACAGTTTGACTTACAAGACCTTTGCATCAGAATCGCATGGAGGTTTTTTTGGGGAAGCAGGCTGAATTTTTTCTGTTTTTTCAGGCAGAGGTGGTTTACAAACTGTTGTCATCTTCTGCATAGCTAGGAGCTGGCTCTTTACCCAGTGTTGGGTAGTAACTGTATCAATTGTACTTTAAGTTTGAAGAGCAGAATTATTTGTTGCTTTTGCATTCAGTGGATTGTAATTTCTGTTTTGTTTAGCATGGTTTCTGACATTTTTTGATGTTTAGTTTCTACTTGGCTGTTAGAAATTGATGTTCTTGTCAGATAAATAGGGGTATTTTGTTAGTACATGCATTTTGTCAGGTTAATATATTGTATAAGAAGCTGTACAAGTAAAACACAGGCAATATTAGTGTGATACATTTAAATAAAAATCCTTACAAAACCAGAAAGCATTGAAATAGCTTTTATATTGGAGAGAAGCATATTAATTTTTAATAACGAACAGCATTAGGTAATTGACATAATATGCCTTTCAAAAAGCAGCACAGAAAATAATAACCCTCTGTCAACGGTTAGTCGGTGGTTTTTGCCCAGTGCATGCAACTTGTACTACATAGGCAGACAAGACAGCGTGTGTGTCGGGAGTGGGGTGAAACTGCGAGTACTTTTTTTCAGGATGTTGGAGGCAACGTTGCTTTCCTGGAATGTGGCAATTCCTGAATTTCCGTCTAAGGGGAAGCCAGACGCAGTCAGCTGTGCCACTGCCCAAAGCCGGCCTCGCCTCCGGGTTTCCTGCCTGCAGCTCTCCCTGTGCTAGATACAGAGTGGGAGCACGGGGAGGGAGAGCAAGCTGGGATTCATCATCTGGTGCAGAATTTTGTAAGAAAGAAATCCCTCCTGCGTGACAGGGGAAGTGGGGACATTGTTCACACCTCAGTCATTTAGCCGCCCTGGCTGTAAGAGTAAAGTGCCTGACAGAGAAGCTCTTGTGTGATTTCCCCAGGAGGTGCTAGCTACTAATCAGCTAAGCTGGTGGGTGGGTGGTCAGCACTGGGTAAGCCAACAGAGCATGCCTCAGCCATCTTCAGCTCCCACCGCTTAAATAATCAAGTAGGAGCTATGGGAAAGGAGTTACATGCGGGGGTGGCAATGGGCAGTGAAAGGGAGGTCCCTTCCAGCCCTGCCTTCCTGTGCAGAAGAGTTTGTTCTCTTCTTCCCATTTCTGGAAGGTGTTTTAAAGCTCTGAAAGAAAAGATTTCTTTAGCTGAGGGGAAATGTGATACACTAGAAATAAAATAGCTGTAAAAGAGATCATCTTATAAAACGAAAAACAGTATAACAAAAAGTCCGAGTTTGGGGGTTGGGAGTGTAGTGGTGGCTTTTAAGGATTTTAAATGACCAAGTGGCTGGTTCCAGCACTTAAACACCATTCCTTTCTTGAAAGATTGACGGTCTTAAGATATCAAAATACAAAAAGACGAAGACTTGCAGCATACCTGAGGTGATTAAGGATGGAGTGGCTGTCACAGTTGTGTTAGTTCCAGTGGGTACTTTGTATTTTACAGATGATAGAGATGGAGAAAGGGTTCTGTGGGGAAGCGAAAGGAGGCAAAGGATATCTAAGTGCACCTGAGAACTGCAGTGAAGCTTCTGAAGTGAGGAGCAGATCTGGAGTAATCCCCTCTGGACCTTATGGAGAAGAGGGTTTTGTCTTGCACCCGTAACAGTGATTTCTTTGGGAAGAGCTGCCTTGGCTTGGAGGTTTTCATAACTTTCCACCTGTTGATTTGGTTTTGTCTTTCAATTTGTCTATGCCATGTAGAGGACAAAAAAGGCTTAATTCTACAGATTTATTAAGCTGACATCTTTCTCTGAGCCTTAGCTCTCAGGGCTGTCCATGGTCAGTGTTATAGAGACTGTGGTTTATGGCAGAGGGTATTGAGGAAAATTGTTCTACCCTGCTTATTTATTTTATTTTAATATTAAGCGGAGCTAAGTGCATTGCACTTTACTAATTGAATCTTCATTTAATTGTTGATAACGAAAAGCAAATATGAGTGGTTGTAGAAGAGTTTCTTATAAAATGCTTGCATTATGGATCAAATTGTGTTTCCTCTGGCCCTGAAGTTTTTGTTTTGTTTCCTGGTCTTTAAAATTTTGCATTATGATTGTGTGTGACATTCTTACAAGGAGAGCAACCCCATCACCAAGAAACACTGTGAAATGTTTAATCTGGTATTTGTAAGTGATGAAATTAAAGAAGATAAGAATAAAAGCACTGCAATAGCAAAATCTATTTCCAGCTGCTTCCGCATAAAAAGTGTCACATGCAGCACACCAAAATGCTTCCAGTCTTACCTGCTGTCTGTAAATCTAGGAGGAGGGAAGGTGTATGAATGTTTCTTACTATTAACACCAGGGATAAGTAGTAGGAGGGTTTTTCTAAAGGATGCCTGTGCGCTCTTACTATGATGGAGAGAAGTAATGTAAGAGTGTAAAAAAAATATTTAAAAAAATTGTTGCACAGAAGATGCTGGAGCCCAGAGCCTTTCAAATTACAAGTCAACTGAATGTTTTCAAGCTATTATTTAGCTGAGTATTGAGGGCTAGAACATTGTAAAAGGCTGGTATGCGGGGAAGGAACCCTGCTGTGGCGCTTCATAACCTGAATTGGGGCAGTCAATCTATGTAGTGGCTGTATACAGAGGAGAGCGGAAGTGTGGAAAAATCTGAAATAAAAGTATATTAGCACTAATGTACTAGTGACCTATTTATGTGTAATGTAGATGTAGAGAAGGAAAAATTCCTTTGGGGTTATATGCCTCATTGCTAAGTTACCAAGGAATGTATGTGATTGAGCCTGCACCCTTCCCACTGCCCCCTTGGGGCTCAGCCCAGGCTGGGTCCAGTGTCATGGAGGGGACTTTGTATTGGTGAAATGCTGCTGCTCTCTGTTTCCTATTTTTATGACTCGGAGCATGGTAGTTAGGTCTTCTGGTATTTAGTGCTTTACAGCACTAGGGTTGTTTGTTTTTGGGAATTGTGCAGCGGTGAGAGGAACGGTGAGGAAGTTTCACGGTCTGCTGTGGGTTGCCTTGGCTTAAGCGCTGTGTTGGACATCTCTCGCAATGCCATGAAAATCTGTTCCATGACTGACTGATTGGAAAAAGAAGGGAGCCCTGTGTGCCTAAACAATAAATGGCTGTTCCTCCACAAGCAGCTCTATGGTTAATGGAAATGGTAGGTTGCGATACAAAATTGTTGAGTATGGTCTCTGAATGAAGGGTGTCCCACTCTGCACCACTGGTGACCACATCACAAGCTACTTCCAGTGACAGGAGCTGGATGTTGGGGTGACCAAGGCTCCTGTTGCTGCCATTGGCAGTGTCTGGCCAAAGGTGAACCTGTCTCAGCATCTTCTGAAATGTCACCTTTGCTGGAGTAGCTGGGCCATTTGCTCATTGCAGACAGGCTTATAGCAAGTGTTTATATTTATTTGTGCTTCAGGCATTAAAGCAGCACAATTCCATTCATGCTTCCTTTACAAACAAAACAGTTCGCAGAGCTGGGACACTGCCTAAAGGTGAGAGTAGTAGCTGTTGGAGGAGCTAATGAACAAATTTGGTTTAAGCAAGAAATTTTGTTTTAATCTGCTGATAAACCTCCAACCTCATTGTTTCCTCTCTTAGTCCAGAATTAGGAGCCATTAACTCCAGGCTTCTCTTTCAAGCCATGCCACTTCATTTTGCCCTTTTTTTGTAGGCAAATCTCTTGGCATGTCCATGCCTCTGTTTTTGTCACTTTTAAAATGAGAATACTTTTTCTTAACTATCTTCCAGGGAGGACTTGTTCATTGTTGCCTCTGAAGGAGAAACTTTTCTGAATATTGGAACTGCTCTTCAATAACTAAATAAGCATTTCTATTAAAAGGGTCCCCTAACTTAGACAGAAAGGGAAATTTGAATGAAGCACTCCATTGTGCCATCTTGTGGTGTCCCCTGTCGTGTTCAGTAAATGAATTGGAAAGGTACGTCTCTTCTCTTGAAACACAGCAGATTTATTGCCAGCAGTTGTGATATCTGACCCCAGTTTTTCTGTAAAAACCCATTTCAATTAAAAGCTATTCCCCATACTATCGTTTGCCATCCAGAAAATATGGAAAATGGTGGACCCTAACAGATGAAACTTGAGTTTTTAATGTAGTATGATGGCATACTGCAGTGAAAACCTGAGCTCCGCACAGCATGCTGGTGGCAGGGCAGAGGCAGGCAGGCTGTCCGTGGCTCCAGCAAGGGGACCTTGTTGAGGAAGCCGTGTTTGACTTCAGGAACGATCATAAACGTGCAGCAGAGCAGTCCTTCGTGGGGACGGCCAAGGTTGTTACTTGTGCTGCAGAGCTTGCCCCTGGCTTGGGCAGGAGGGAATCGTACTGATGCAAATAACAGCTTCCCTTACTGTTGAGGGTCTGCTCCGGGGTGTGTTTTGTGTAGGTTCTTGGCTGGCCGCACAGGCACTGACAACTTAGGCAAGCCTGGGAATGTGTTCAACTTCGCTAAGGTCAGCCCAGGGAGGTAGAAATTCTGTTTTTTGTGCATGAATGCCAAGAACTGAATTGCACTAACCCTTTCCCAAAGGATCTTCCCCAGCTAGGAAAGACCGCTTTAGTGCTGGTGGATAAATAAAGTAGGCATTTGGAACAAGAGTGAATAAGGATTGTCAGTGGTTTTATCATAGATGACATGTTAAAAGTAGCCGAGACCAAATGATCAGAGTCAAATTCAGCCCTGGACAACTGAGAGGGTGAAGGTGATGGTGCAGCAAGCTCTTAGGTCAGGACTGAACTGGGCTTTGTTGGTGCCAGCTCTCTGCACAGAAACCCACCGTATGCCAAGCGATATCCCCATTTCAGAGGCAGCATACATGTTCATGTTGTGCCTGAGCTAATTAGCCCTCCAAAAAGACCTCCAGGATGTCAGCTAGCCTCTTTGTGTAGGGAGGCTCAGTGCTTTTAACAAGAGACTGCCTTGCTTGAAACCAGCTCTAGTATCTCTAACATGGTGCTGAAAAGGACCTTTTATCTAATCGAACTCCAGTCGCTTCAGGATGGAGCATTTACAACATCAGGCACACAACCCAGGAAATGAACGGTCGATCCTACAGGGACTGAGACAGACTGGATGGTTTAACATGTATTGATTCATCTGTATTTTAACAAAGCAAAAACTGTATTCGTGCTGCTGCTTTACCTCATGTTATTATGTGTACATTAGATACTGAATCAGTAGTAGTAATGGAAAGCTTATGATAGGAATCATAAAGCAACTAATAAGCATGGAAACTTAAAAAATAATGATGATATTTGGAATAATAATGATAATGAATAATGATAAAAATAGGGATGGTAAACTAAGAGGTATATAAATAAAAGTGATTGTCTTCTGGACTTCAAAGAATTCTCGAAATGATGGAAATCTAAATAAGAAAACCTGTCACGAATGCTTCTTTCCTCAAGTAAATGGTAATGGAAGAGACCAAAGCAGTTTGAGGCTGACAGAATGGCAGATGCCCAGAGGATAAGAAACTATGGTGGAAGGAAAGGACTGGAGAGTATATTTTAAGAAGTAAAACTGCAACAGTTGATCAAAAAAGTACTAAGCTTTTATATATATATATATATATGTATATCTGCGTCAATCAGTTTTTAGCAAGAGAAAAACATTTGGCTAATCCATCATTTTTTTGAGATCTCATCGGAGGGAAGTTTCAAAACATCTGTGCTAGTGAGGGGAGTGAGCATCACACAACTTTGCGGGGCCCAGGAAGTGCTGGGGTGGTTTAATTTTGTTTTATATTTCATCACAAAGTCGTGTATGCTCACACATTTTAAAAAGGGTAGTGGAGACTTTTAAAAGATTTCTTTCGTTTGCTTGTGAATTTGAAACCACTTTAAATATAGGTGAGGTGGCTTGAGTTGCTGTGGTCTGTCTGGCAAAATAGATGCAATTAGCACAGAGATGTGTTGCTCTAATGATCTTCCCAAGACTGACTGCCGGGTAGGGTGGCTGGGTTAACGCAGCGCAGCACTGTTAATTTAATTTACAGTGCCAAAATGGGTAATAAGGCTAGGATTTGATAATAAATCATTAAATGCATCTGTATGTTTATGTTTTGTTGATATACTCGCTGAGGATCTGTGTTCAAATTAATTTTATTTACTGAAAGAAATTATTTATTCTGGTAAGTAGATGACCTTGTAGGCCATGAGTCTCTGGAAAAATAATTTGCAGGGTATGTTTTTGGTGAATGTTTCCAAATTGATTTCCAAATTTTAACTTGTTTCATATACATTGTGAGCAGTGTAGGGAGCGTTAGGATATTTGGAGTGATAAAAACGTTGAGAAATCGTCAACTCGGGTATCTGTGTGTGAGTAGGAGTCATTTAACATTCAAATGATAATCCTGTTTTGTACTTGAAAAAAGGCAGAGTAGGAAGATGGAATGAAGCTACTGTAAACTAAATATAATCCTCTTTTATTGTCCCTTCCATGGAACAGCAGCCAGGTTGTGCACCCTGTATAAAATTTGCCCGGGTGTGCTTGCTGCCGTCACATCAGTCACTTGTAAACCTTTTGGCTTACAGGTGTGTTAAAGCACGAATCCACTCCTGTCTCTTTATCCTGCATGTGTTTATCTTTTGATGGGATCTTTCAGCTTCATTAACAATTGAATGCCACTTGTGACCAAAGAAAATGGTTTTGAGGAATGAGTCTGCAACTCGTTGGTTTTCTTATCAGAAGATAGCGCAGGTTATACACCCGCCTAGCTGGCATTCCTGATGCCTTGTGGGCAAGGGAGTGCTTTGTTCAGAGTTAGCCCTGGGTAGGGGTCGGCTCCTCCTCCGGGTGTCTGCTTTTCAAAGTGACTTTGACTGCAACACTCATTTTCCTGTGGTTAAGGTTCCCTGGATGCAAAATAAGTATAATGGTGGCAGAATCTTCTCTGTAAAAATCATGGAATGGCAGAATCTTCTCTGTAAAAATCATGGAATTGCAGAATCATTTAGGTTGGAAAAGGCCTCTAAGATCGTTGAGTCCAGCTGTAAACCTAACACTGCCAAGTCCACCACTAAACAAATGCTCAAGAACTGCTAGAGAGTAACTGGTGTCTACCTTTGCTTTTTATTTTCTTTTAATGAAGAAATTAAAAACTCCAGGAAATCTAGAACCTGCCTATTCATAAACCCCATCACTGCTGGATACTTCTGAGAGCCCTAGACAATTGTGCAATCAAGCACATACTCGTTATTCATGTCAGAGGGATGCACAGAGACCTGGGAATTCCTTCACAAAAATAGCTTGGTGCTTAAAAGGAGACTTGAACTGTCAGTGTGAAAACACCTCCAGTGCCTCTGCCTTTAGCATCAGCATGGTATTTTGCAGGGGATGCAAGAGGGTGATACATTGTTTTAAGCAGTCTACAATGTGTGTTTTCTTGCCCTTGCGAGTACTACAACTGTTCAGAACCCTTTTCACAGAGACGTGGGTGAGCCGGTATCTTAATAGCCGTTATTTGTTTATGCACTGCAGGCTTATCAGGGAGGAGGTGGTCACTGAAAACTTTTTTGCAGCTTATCCAACAAATTTCAAGTTGCTTTCAGGTAGAGGCTACTGGGTTTCGAAACGTGAATAAAAATGGTGATGTTAAACTGCAGATGCTGCATAAAATTTTGAAAAGATTAAAAAAAAATATTAAAAAAATCAAAAGGCAGTAAACTAAAGCTGATCCTGTCAAAGGTCACAACACATACTCATGGATAAAACTGTGATAAATGCCAAACCTCCTCTTGGCCAATTCTGCCATTGTAAAAAAAAAAAAAAAAAAAAATCTAGTCCTGCTGTTGTCAAAATGGGACATTAATTTTGCAGTAATAGTTGACCTTGTCTTCAATTGACTTTATGTAAAAATCAAACTCGTATTTGTTTGTGACAGTCTCATCTGTGAAAACTGTAGAAACCTCGCTGTTACTGAATTAGAGGGCTCTGGCTTTTTTGTACCATCTGACATCATCTACCTAGACTTGTGCAAAGCATTTGACACTGTCCCACATGACATTCTTGTCTCTAAATTGGAGAGGCATGGATTTGACAAAAGGAGCACTCGGTGGATAAGGAAGTGGCTGGATGGTCACACTCAAAGAGTTGTGGTCAATGGCTCAACGTCCAAGTGGAGAACGGTGACGAGTGGCGTTCCTCAGGGGTCGGTACTGGGACTGGCACTGTTCAACATCTTTGTCAGCGACATGGACAGTGGGATCGAGTGCACCCTCAGCAAGTTTGCTGATGACACCAAGCCATGTGGTGCAGTCGACACACTGGAGGGAAGGGTGCCATCCAGAAGGATCTTGACAGGCAGGAGAGGCAGGCACACACAAACACCATGAAATTCAGCAAGGCCAAGTGCAAGGTCTGGAGAGGGACTTTTTACAAGGACAAAGGGTAATGGTTTTAAACTAAAAGAGGGTAGATTTAGATTAGATATAAGTAAGAAATTCTGCACTGTGAGGGCGATTGAACTAGATGATCTTTAAGGTCCCTTCCAACCCAAACCATTCTATGATTCTGTTATCACTCAAGAGTCGTTTCTTTACCGGCTGAGTGGGAAGTATTATCTTACAGCAGTCCTCTCCTTTGTAAATGCATCTTCTTAAGGTAAGTGGGTATTTCAGCTTTGTTGGTTTTAGCAAGATCGCTTTGGGAGCCTTGGTACATCTACCGCACAAATATACACTGATAGGTTTTCTGTTCATTTTCCAACATAATTGTGTTACAGCTTTCTGGTTACCTGGTTTGCATTTACCTTTACTATTTGGACTGCTTGTGTGTGCTGTCATTATGTTAGAGGGACCCTGTCAATGCCCATAAAGTAGCTTGAACCCATATATGCAGGCAAATGTTTTGTAACAGGACTGTGGCATGATTTTCCTGTAGCCAGCCGTCCCGCTGCAGTGGCAAATACACAAACCCTGATCTCTCTAATGCTGTAGGCCAGTACCTAGAAGGTAAATATGGAAAGCAGCTCTTCAAAAGCTGTCTTTGCCCCTGACTGTCTCACTTCTGTGCCTGAGATGAGGTGACCAGAAGCAGATCAGGAGAAGCTGTTGCAGCTGCTCTACCTACTGCTCTGGAGGTATTTTGCTGGTGGTGCTGGTGCAGGGAGGGTGCCCCATGATCCACCCCTCTTCAGAGCTGGCCAGCTTGTTTGTGGGTGCCATGATGGGTAAAAGGGGCACTCTTACTGAAAGCGATGCTTTTCTTGTGAGCACACAGGGGTGAGAGGGTGAGATCCTCCCCAGAGGTTCCCAGGAGAGCGATATGCACCTACTGTGGGTGGCTGCCCTGAGGAGGGGGGTGAGGGAGGGGAAAGAATCAAAGTTTTATTACTTTGAGGGAGAGCTGCTGTCAGGCTGGGGAAACTATGGTTGTGCAATGGTAAAACCCCTCGGGTTGACGCTTCCCCCTTCTTTGCATGGTGGGTTGCAGAAGGCATACTTGTGATAGGCGCAGCTGGGAGGAGAGCAGGAGAGACTGTTGTCTCCCCGTGCATGAGTGCAAGGGGACGAAGTGGGTCAGTCTGAACATGCCAGCCAGCGTCATGGCCCTTCAGTGAAGGGGTGAGCCTTACAGGAGGCAATGGTTACTATTCCACAACGGTTTGGCTCTACATCAGTGATAAATAGAATACTGGGTCTAATCACATGAACCCTGAAACATCTGCGAATATCCAACACTAGTACAGCATTCGTGCTTTTAGGTTTCAGCGAGATGTGGTTCAGCTGAGATACTGGAGCTGAAATCCAGTCTCCGAAGTGTTGGAACAGCGTTTGGAGCTGGGTGCTGGGTTTGCCTTCTCAGGCTGGTTCTCTCTCTCCAAGCGAGGAACACGTTTTGTGTCACCCTGCGTACCTGGAGATGGATGTTTACTGACCAGAACTGGGTTCAGGAGGTCCCAGCTGTGTGAAAAGCTGTGCACGTGCTGCAGGATTTTGATCTGGATGTTTGAATTAAGTTCGTTTCAGTTGTCTGGAAAAAGATGTAACCAACAGTAGCTAATTCTGTAGGCAGATCAATCAAAAAGCAATACTGTAGTTTTGCAAAATGAGTCATCCCTTTTGTAAAGCATAAAGTCTGTGAGTGGGATGTGCTACTGGAGATTGGACTGGTACTTTGATACATCATTATGTTTTGATTTGCAATAACTTGTGAAATACTTGTTTTGTTGTGTTTTCTCCCTAGAGTCACTGGTTTCACTAATCTAATAGTGTTTTCTCCTTGCTGGAGAGCAAATGCAGGTCAATCAGAAATATTTGCATTGTTATTTGCATTGTTACTCTAGAAATGCACAAAGTGTGGCCAAAACAAAATGTTTACTAATGGTCTCTTTATATTGCTAATAATGTCATGTTTATCTTCCATATTTTTGTTATATTTAAGTACATCATATGTTCCTGGTAGGACTTCTTATTGTTACTTTTTTTAAAAATGTCACTAAGATTTCTATTAGATGTTCTTGAGAGATTGATTAAATATTTTTTTTCACTTCATTGCTGTACTAACTAGCTTATAGCTGATCAGATTGTAGCAGTCTCTTCACTATGCTCTATTGGATCTGAGCCCAGTTTTGTTTCCTTCACTGTATGACAGCAAAGGGAATTGATACGCACTCTGCTAGAGGCTTTTTTCCTCTGTTTTCAGGATTTTCCTGGCAAAGAATCTTTAATAATATTATTGATAAATTAAATATTTCTTACAAATTCTGTTCTTTTTTTTTTTTCAATAGGTGTTGGCATCATGTCGGGCATTTCTTTTAACATCTCGGATTCCTACCAAGGTAATGTCACTGTTTCTATAAATATTCTGGTTTTTTAGATACAAATGTAAGTTGCATAAACTTAGTTGCATAAATGTAGCATATTGTAGTTGTGCATCTGTTTAAAAACATGATCATTGAGGAATTGTGTGTTGCATGGTGTCGAGTTAGAATGGTGCTTCTGTTAGTGTCTGTCTGAAATGGATTTGTCAATTTATATATCTGTTTCAGAGGAGTTTTAACTTGTAGAAATGCAGGTGAGTGAAGAATTATGTTGGCAACACCACCTTGAAGAACTGTGAGATGAACCTGATGATCTTTGTAGTGGGACAGTTTATGTCCAAACAAGGTGGTTCCCCTCTAGTGTTTCTAGTTTCAAAATAGGAATATATTTAATTTGAAGAGAGAAATTATGTTGAGTTTTATTAAATTCCGATGGTTTCTGATTATTTCTGTGGTTCACTTTGAAAAGCATCTTACCAACTTGTCTTGCCAGTGCTGGTGAATTATTTTTTCTATTCCTGTGATAATTTGTAATGATTGTAGTAGCAGAGAATTTCCACGTGAATGAAAATGACTAATGTGGAAGAAATCTCTTGTCCAGCTTGGAATCAGTGAATAGGAATTTGGCACATGTTCTATTTTGTTTTGTTTTACATGTGTGGGTGTGTAAGTGTGTGTGTATGCTTTATAGAAAAACTAGGATCAATAAATGGAATGACTGATACCAGATTTTCAGCTATGGTCACTGGTAAATGTGACCTTACCTATAATTTGAAGATGCTGACTGACAGGTAGGATGACTCTAGCTTGAATTTTTGCTGAAATTTGTTTCCCTCAGTTGATCACCCTGTCCCGGCAGCACAGATGTGTCTGGTTGTCTGTTGGCTTTTGGATCACTGCAGTTTTCAGACAGGGTTTTTTAGGACAGGGTTTGGTGGCTGGTTGCATGGAAGCGTAGAGCCAGTTGATGAACAGCTCAGACATCAATGCAATGGCAGTATGATGGACAGGTGGTGATGGTGATCTTGTTAAATAATAGCAAAGACATTGTAATTCATCAAAAAACTGTTGAAGGCTAGGGCTTGGAGTACTAAGGAAGAGCTCTTCTTCTAGTTTAGCCTTACTGACATCTCTTAAAACTCCTTTTATTAAATGGGTTTACATAGGTGAAAACTTGTTTCTGTTTTGATGGAAATCTAGATATATGTATGCTGTACTAACAGAAGGGTGACTTTAGTGATAACAAATAGAAGAAACGTGATTAGAAGAAACTGTCTGC
Source organism: Grus americana (assembly GCF_028858705.1). NCBI lineage: Eukaryota > Metazoa > Chordata > Aves > Gruiformes > Gruidae > Grus > Grus americana. The sequence continues at coordinate 66,053,024 of NC_072853.1, forward strand.
TCGTGATTTATGTCAAAAATAGATTTTGTATAGATGAACAATTATTAGGATGGTTGAAAATGTATTTCTTTTCTAGTGGGGTTAGCAAAACTTACTGAATTTTCTAAAGTCTGTAGTATTTTCAAAAGCTACTCCGAGTCTTTCTGAGCCTGAGAACTTCCATGTAACTGGCACGCAGTAACTCCTAGCAAGACAGCTGAGAACATGCAGCAAAGAGAGTTTATTCCTCCAGGCACTTCTCACAAAATTGAGTATGCTGAGAGATGGCCAGTTCTGAGTGACTGTTATTACTACATCTGATTCCAAGCTTCACTCTTCCTTAAACAATGCTGTTGACATGTATCTACTAAACAAGGATCAAAGTTAAAAGGAATAAAGGTTGATTAATTATAATATCAACTCGCATCCTTAAAGCAAGGATATTAATTACAATGGCAATCTCATAACTTTACACTCAGGTCCAGTCTGCCCATTTCCACTGATCTAGATGGACTGGTAGGAAAGAAGTGCTGTACTTAAAGCCTACTAGTACTTGCTACAGTGTATATAAAATGTAATTGCAACATTCGTAAATGTTGGATGTGACATCAAGCCCACCTGTAAGTGTATGAAATATTTGTGGAAGTGTAATTCAGGTTTCTTAACATATTTCTAGTGGCAGCTTTCAGTGAGTTTTGATTGAAAAAAATGGAAACTCTGAAATTAGCTGGCTTGGTACTTGCAGCTTCCTTCATAGCCTTTTAAGAGGAGTTTTAAAAAAATATAATTTTAGGTAATAAATGAGATTATGCTTTTTAAAACCTTGTAAAAAATATTCCATAGTTTCAGGTAGATGATGTTTAGAATGTGTTCTATATTTTTGCTGCAATGCAAGGACTTTAAATCCATGTTTTTAAGTAGAAAAATTAACTGAAGGTGACCTGTAGAGATGTTGCCACGTTTCCTAGCATTTGTTAATTGTTAATAGTCAAGAGGATTTTTTCAGAATGAATTCTTGAGTCTGGATCTGTGTAAACTTTTCTTAGGAGTAGTTTTGATTGTGTGTACATATATATGTTTGCACATACAAAGTACGTTAGCAAAAGCAGAACCTTCAATCTGGTAGGTAAATAATTCGCAAAATAGGAAAGATTTCAATCATAGAAACTTTTCCCTAAAATTTCATTGTGATTTGGGTAAACAAATGTTAGATAGTCTCATATGTTTGTATAGTTTGACTAGCACTAGAAAAAAAGAGCCTTTCACTTCTATACTTGTAGTCTAGCTTACTCCAGTGGCCAACAACAAGAGCTGCTATGGATTAACCTTTCTTCATTCTGGCCTAAATGAACTGCGCAGGGCCACATCCTGTCATCACAACAGATTGCCAGTCTTGGCTTAGAAATAAAGCACTGAAGAGGCCTGAAGAGAAGGGAATGCCTTACCCTTGGAAAAATGCAAGGCGTCGGCGTGGGCATGAGGAAGATGCTTGCGCTGGTTCTGCCTCTCCTGTCTCAGTTCCCTGTGCACACTCTCACTTCGTAAGCAGCTGCCATGGCACCCCTGTGGTCTGAAACTGCCTGTGTGCTGTAGCATCTTGCCCCTGCAGCAGAATAAGTGAAACAAAGCACGTGAAGACTCCTCAAAAACTTAAGAGTGAAGTTTGGTCACTAAGTTAGGCCTTTGGTGGAAGGAGGACTTTGCACAGAAATGGCTGAGGGGTGCTCATATCTTCTGATGCTGTCAAAGCATGAGGGCAACTGAAGGGAAAAGGGTTCACAACATAAGCAACAAAGAACAAATAGACAGTAATAATGTAAAGTAGCTAAGTGCTTTAAAAAGGTCTTCTATTTCATTAAAACCCCCTAAATTTTAGTGCATTCTAAATCATAACTATTTTAATTGCAATTTTTTTAGGCAGCTTTATCCTGCAGTAACACTGTTCGTGATTGCTTATAGATTTGCCGGTGAGACCTTGGTGTTTAGGAGCTCTGCTACTGTCTTGCTGCTTTCCCGAAAACTTTTAACTGGTTCTTATGATTGGAAACTGGTACCTCTGTTCCCGACTTCCCAATATGCTGTTGCAGCCTTTGTGGAGAGGGAGTCTTGAGAGCTGCATCTGGGTTCTGAACATTCCAGCAGTTGTTCAGGGTCATCTTTTAAAAAGATCGGCACAAATACAGACAAATAAAATAGAATAATATGGTGTTTTCCGGTTTAGCCTGGGAGCACCCTGACTGTGAAGCTAGGATAAGATAAAATACAGGAAACCGTGCAATTCAAACAGGCTGCTCAGTTACAATGGTTTTAATGGTAAATAAAAGGAAATGACCATGCTAATGTCTTGCCCTGTAGTTATGATTCAGTCCAAGAGGTTTGTTTCTTTCTGCATCTCTCAGCTGCAAGATGGTTGTCTATGCAGTTGTGAATTCAGATCTTAGCCCACTCCCCGTAGCCCTAGATTTGTCCTTGGAGGAGAGGACTTTTCTGCCTTCTTCTAAGCTTCTGTTTGGATTCAGTATGCTCACCCTTCTTCCCTGCCTATCCTGACTGTAGTCCAGATAACCCACTCAGGCAAAGCTAATGTATTATTTCCTCTTGTACTTTTAGAGTACTTTAGAGACTAAAGCAGTCTTGAGCATGTATATATCTGTATCTATCTATGGAATTTTTATTTATATATGTATATATTAAAAATTGTATGTGCATGGCTCTTCAGCTTCTGTGCAGTAAAATTTTTCACATCTATGATCAGTGTAACTAATGAAAGAGTAATATGTGACTCTGTAAGTATTGTAATTAATGATTATTCAGTCACAAGAGTACACATCAGTTAGGGTTATGCGCTTATAACTTGCAGTAAAAGGTCTGATATGGTATTCCTATAGCCTCTAAAACCACTTGAACTGGTAACAAGAAAATGTAAGTGTTCTTTTAGTGTAAAATGCGATCAGATAAGATATTAACAATTATTTAGTATCTATTAGAGAAATTGATGTAAAAGAACAGTAGCCTCGCTCAAGGTTTTCTTAACCTCATTGAAAAGTGTAAGTGCTCGTTAAAATAAGATGTTTGCACTAATGTGGCATTTTCTTTTTTAACTACAGTTAGAACTAACTTTCAGCTACTTGGAAATCCAAGGAGTAACTTCCAGTAAACCGGGTCAGGTGAGTGTATTCTAGATAAGATATGTGTTTACTCATTGCTAAATCTGTTCCAGTCAAGGAGGTAATGCTCTAACATGCAGGTGTCCCCATCCAGAGACCATACTGTATGTTTGCATTCTTACGTTCATGCTGCTTTATCTTAACAATAATGACAAGAATTTGAAGAGTAAATTTTAGGAATGTGTTGTGCAGGTGAGATGATGATAAGAAATACATATTTTTTTTGCCTAGTTCAATATGGTACAGATTTTCATTTGTCTCGTAAGTGAATGTTTTTCTCAGAGATGATGGAACAATGTTAGCTGGTATATAACCATCACCACGCAAGCCTGAATGGCTTCTGTGGTGTATACCTTTGCAGCGAAGCCAAAAGCTACTGCTTATATTGCAGACAGAAATGGTTTGCTTCCAACTAGTCTTGGTGCTGTTAATGTATACCACACACAAAATATATTTGACAGCAAGTTATATACCCAAAAAAGTGAATGTCAAAGAGAAGGTGCTGAAAAGAAGAATGCATTTAATACATTTTTCATTCATAAGATGAACGTGTTGACAAGATTTGACAGTCCAATTGTATCAAAGTCTTTGCGTGTTTCATGTGTATTTGGCTTTTAAAGAGCTTTTTAAAAATAGAAGCATCTGACATTTTATTTGAACTCTGAAAAGCTCTCATTGTGTTTAACATGTCATCCTTTTAACCTAGCTTTTGAAGCTTCCTTAAAGGAGAAGGAAAAAAATAAAAAAGGTCCAGATGTTTACAATTGTAATGGGGAGACATTTAGTAGATTCTGTGTATGTTTTTGTGGCTTTATTTAAGGTACTAAAATGCCATGGTATCTAATGCGAATTATTCCTGGAGGCATAGACAATCACTGTTTCAGCAGGGTTTACAAGGGATTTTCAGCAGCCTCACTTAGCATACGATTTTCCTAAAATATTTTTTCAGGTTTTGCGTGTTTACATTCATTTGTGTTTTAAATGTGTAAGACTTACAGCTGAAGGCAGGCAGAATCCTAGATTACTGCTTGCGGGGCAAATGGTATTGTTGCAATTTTCCTGCATACAGTATGTTATATCCATGATACCTGAAGGATGTAGTCTTGTGCTAGCCATCTCACTGAAAACCATTAAGAGCTTCCCACTGTAACATAAGTGAACAAATGGACAGAGTAGTATAGGGAAATGTTGTGTTAATATTGTGACAATGACAAACAGTAGTAATCTACCCACTCTTTCATCTTCAGGGAGAGATGGCAACAGGTTCAGAAAGGAGTTGAACTAGTGGGAAAAGGTGTGAAGATTCTTAGTGTGCTTTTGGGATAATACAGCCTTTTCAAGGGTTATCCCGGTGATGACCAAAGATATGAACTGGGAACCAAAAGAGCCCTGGGAACGAGTTTCAATAAAAAACAGTCTTCTGTAGTATACCTTGCAGTGTCCCCTATCGTACTATCTACATTTCTTATTTATTCCTAATGTTAGGTGCAAGCTTCTTACTGTGTAAGCACAGCTCCTCATCTAAAAGAGTTTATGACTTGGACTGTGCTAAATATTCACATTGAAGAAGACAGAAATGTTACATTGCTTCCTGTGATGTGTCAGTCATACAGTAATCTGAGTTGATTCTGAACACTCAATATATAATAGAGATGGGTTGCAAAAGGATTTATTTTTCCCCCTAGCTGAAGCATCTATCCCTCAGACAGTGGGACAGTTACGTTAGCTGAGTTACTGCTCGTCTGTACTGAGACAATATATTACCGTAACGTTTTCTTAAATGGCGTAGATCAAAGCATTATAGCTTTTCCAAAGGATCACAGCCATTAAAGACTTTTACTTTTTGCTGGAGGAAGCAGGCCATGCTTGTTCAATAGTTTCCTGTCAGGCTGCACTGGTGTTCTGGGATGTGTTTCAAAAGAGGACAATGCTGTGAAAAGTTCTTAGTTTTCAGAGTGTCAGCTGAGGTCAAGATCCTTGGAAACTTGTATTCCCGTGGGAAGCAGGGCACTGTTATGAACAGCAAAGTTTGAGTACAGGGGTCTTGTACATTCAAGAACAACTTTCAGAAACTTTACCTGGAGCATTTTCGTGTCATGTCTTAAAGAATAAGAGATTCCTACCAGCATACAAAGCATTCAACTGACATTCAAAGTGCTCTCCTTTTTAAATGGACATGAATTATATGATACCCAGCTGCTGCCCTCGTGCCTTCTTATTTACAGTTGATTATGGAAACTGAGAAATGCAGCGTCTCCATGAAGATGGCATCCTCGGAGGATGTGAACGAGGTGCTGGCGCACATTGGAACCTGCCTCAGGAAGATATTCCCTGGACTCTCGCCAGTGTAAGTGTCTTTTAGGGCGCATCTAGCTGCAACAGATTGTGTGGAAAGGGTAACAAGCCATCACTTTTTGTCCATGGGTGTCCCCACCCTGACCTCAGAAATGCACTGAGGCTGTGAGAAGCACCTTGAGGTAAGCACTAAGCTTTTATGCAGGTATATGACAGAACCAGGAGGCAGTGCAGAGCATAGGTAGGCTATGCATGCTCTCTGTAGGGTCAAAAGAGCCTTCATTTTGAAGGGGTGATGCAGGTATTTGGTGTCTTAAGCTTTCATTTTACCTTGTTGCCTCTCTGACCTCAGTTATAGCTTAGGTTCTGGCTTTTTATTGTAATTTACTTCTTTCCTCATAAACAGCTGTGATATTCAGTGGGGTTTTTTGTTTTGTTTTTTTCCCCAGAAGTAAAATTTGAGTTCGGAGAGGAGGGAAAAGTTCTGTTTACTTTCAGTGTCGGTGAAATGATGCACATGATTTGGAGCCTTGTTCTTCAAAACTGAGCCCTGGGCAGTCTTGTCATATACTTCCTGTGGTGTAACTGGCTCCTTGGATCATATATCTCCTTCTCCAGCTTTTTTGCTCTGCTTCTTTATACATTGTTCTTGTCGTTGTGGTTTTTTGTTATACCTGTACCTCTGAATTTTATTACGTTGCAGCAATTCTCATTAGTTTTTTCTTCATTTTATTTTATTTCTTCTCTCTATCCTTGTCTCATCTTCATCGCTCTCTACCAGATCATGCAGCTCTACTATTACTCTCTTCAGCTCCTGTTTTTCAGCAATATTAGAGAAAATGGACTGTTGAAAAGAATTTTCCAGGATACACTGATCTTTCTAAGTGATCTTTTGTAATAGACATTAGAAGTGAATGGTCAGGCTAAATTTACATGTTTTATTTTGGGTGCATGTCTTTATTATTCACCTTTCCTGTAGGTGGAGTAGGAAATCAAGTTCTGACTGGCCGGTTTTTTTGTTTTGGTTTGGTTTTTTTACTTCCAGTTTATCTCTGTGGCAGTATTATTAACTGTCTTAGCAGAGATCAAGCTCTTCCTTCAAAAAGCTCACATACAAGTGAAAAATTGTGAGCAGGTTTGCCATAAAACCTCAGTAATATGAGAAATGCAGGCAAAAAGAGTAGAGTGAAGAGGGCTGCAAGGCTGTGCGTGTTTGGGCTTCTGTGAAGGCCTTGAGACCTATGCATATTTTCTTTGGGCTTTCTTGACAACATTGCTGGAGCATTTAGTGTAGCTGTATGGAGAGCTTGGTTCCCGGAAAAGAAATCAAACTTCTTGCGCTCCTCTCAGATTATTTTCCGAAATGAAGGCATTGGAGTTATGCAGATCATATAAGACCAGAACAGGCACAAAGGGAGGAAAGAGGTTTCTCCCATTAATATCTTTTATTAATTCTTTCCCTCTGTTTAGTGGAATTCTGCAGTTTATGAGGTAGTCCTATCATTCAGAAAAACAGATTGTTTCATTTCTTAAAATGTAGGAAAGGATTGGTTTTTTTGTTAGAACACAACCAAATATCTAGAGTGCAGCCTAGAGGTCACATGTAGCTACTCAGCATGCTCTGCGGCCCTTTGCACTATAGTGCTTTCACTGCATAAAAGCACTGTATAAACAGCAGTGGTTTCAGGGTGACCAGTAATACCACGTCTCTCCCCTTTTTTGGACATCCATGTGTTAGTCAAGGGCCACAAGTCTCTTTAGCTTGAATGATCCTGTCATAGAAAAAGGCTCAGTTGCTCCAGGAGTCACAGGGTTAATCATTAGAAAGAAAGAAGAGACAAATAAATGTTACTCCTGCTGGGCAGCAGCACGGTGTATGACTTAGGCAGAGAAGTGAGTTGTATTAAAGATGGTAATTCTTCCTGTACAGTCGTTTAAAATTATACTTGAAATAAAGAAGATTTATGAATTTAAAAATACTTTCAAAGTCATGAATGATTTTTTTCTTTTTTTCCCCCTCTTTTGCATCTAGGAGAATTCTGAAAAAAGTAACTATGGAGCCTTCAGAAAGACTGGCCAATCTCCAGGCCCTGTGGGACAGTCAGACAGTAGCAGAACTTGGACCTTGTGGTGAGAATGAATTTAAAGGCTCAAATATAAAAAAGGCTGGAATTGAAGTGTCAGGAAGCATAATTCTATTTCTGGCAGAAGCTTGTAAAGGTGTAATTAGTTTTAAGGTGTAATTAGTATGGAGCAGACTTCTGATTGGTAGGTGAAGGCACTATTTTAAGCTTTCTTGCAACCTGCCGGGCAGAGATAGGCTAGTCTCAGTTTCTTTCAGCAGCACAATGGACAGCCTTCTGAGAGAAAAAGAGAGTGAGTTTTGAAAGACTGGATCTTTAAGTATTAAAGTATCCTTTTAGATGTTTGCTTGTTTGCTTGTTTTACTATTATGTTAAATAGTCTCTTGGGTTGTTTTTAGGAGGCTTTTCACAGATGTATGCCTGTGTGTGTGATTGGCTCGGATTTCCCTACAGAGAAGAAGTACAGTGGGTAAGTACAGGTCTTGTTCTGGAGCTCTTTCGGCTAACTGTACAACTGATGAAATAACAGGTAAATCATAGTACTTGAAAAAAACCAACAGTTCTGTAAAGATGTATTTGGCTATGTATTTTTAACAGGATGTTGATACGATTTATCTGACACAAGATACCAGAGAGCTGAATTTGCAAGACTTCAGCCACCTTGACCACAGGTAAACAATATGCAGTAATCATGCTAATATTTTGCGAACTTTCCTTGTTCCCCCTCACAGTAGGGTTTGCCTGCCCTTGCTAAAGTGGGGTGGTTCCATAGCTTCTACTTGAATGTGTAGACCTCTGAAATGACCATCTGTAGCATTTTTAGTTTTCAGCACAAAGCTGCTGGTTTTGCACAAAAGCCCCATAGAGAGCACATTTCATTGAGGAGCCTGAGAAAATAAATATATTGTGCTATTGGAAGCACTCCAGAAAGTTAGCAGACAGATACTTTTCCTGTGATGGCGGATATAAGAGCTCAAATTCAGCAGAGAAAACATGCAACTACATCTGGTGGGGAAAGCAAAAAAGGAAATTATGCAGTCTTTACTTATGCAGAATCTTTTTCTCATGGTGTACACAGTAAAGGAAATCATTTTTGTCAGCAAGTCAGTAGAAGGTTTAAGTTGTTCAACTGAATCCCAGCCAGTAGTTTCTCCACTTACAATAGATGCTATCAAAAATGTGTACTTCCAGAAGGGAACTAATTGAAGGTAATTTTACTATGAGATGCTGAAACTTAGCTAAGTGTTGTATTTGGTTTACTGAATTTAGCTAGCTGAGAAAATTAGATTCTAAGAAAGTTGAATCTGAAGATATTTAAGTAGGAGGAAATGAGAGGGAGTCTTAACTAAAATCCATCATTATACAAGGAAAATGACAAATTTAAGAAACTGTAAATAAGACAGAGAAAGCATTTGTTTCTTTGGGAAAGCCCAGTGGAAGAATTAAGAATTTGTCAGAGGTACAATGTTAAAATGTTTTAACAGGAGGGCTGAACTTGGAGGCAGGTAAAGAGTATTTTGCCATAGTGTTCTTTGCAGCTTTAAGCTATCTAGCATATAAACTCACAAAAAACCCCACTCAAATACTTACTCGGCTTCTGTGATGGGTTTTCACAGTCTGCACTGAATCCCATGGCAAAGTTACTAAGCTGTACTTGTGTTGACTAATTCAGAGGTAACTTGAACAAGACTACAGGGCTGCAACTAGTGCGTGATGGATGTAGCCAAAGACTGGTTGGTCAAGCCTTGCTGAGAGAAGATGAGGAAAGGAAAGCTATTCAGCACAAGCAGATGTGGGACAAAAACATAAGAATGCTTTAAACATATTGCAAGGTGGAAGACCATGGGGTGTTCTTGAGAAAGTGACTTATGGATGCCCAGCTTCAATAGAAATTAAATGTGTGAATAATTTATTGGGAGAGAAAAATATTACATATTAGGGAAGAGTAGCTAGAAGAAGTGTTTTAAGTACTCAGAGTATCTCAGCTGGTTGAAATGAGTTGGCTTTTGGAAAATGAAATGAGTTGTTTGCTTCACAAAAGCTTTTCATTGAAGCATACCTTACAAAATTGATATCACTGAGGAAATATATTTGTGGTGTTAATAAAAGTCTTTATTAAATGTCTCATGATTGTGTAAGTCCAAGGATTCAAAACAATTTTGGAGCCATTTACATGCCGTGAAATCCATCTTGTGATGAGAGTTTCTGTGTGTTGAGGACGGAACTGAAAAAAAGGTTTTGGATTGAAATTTCAAGAAAACTAAATTTTTTAGGAAGCCAAAACTTTGTTATTCATTAAGAATACCACTTAGGATCCGAGATCCCAGTCAATTTAAGAATGTATGCGAGTGTTTTGTGATATATTTAGTACCGTGAGAATGCTATAAATTAACAATATGCCATCATGCTTTGGGTTTTGAGACTGTTGTATATCTTGTACACCTAATTTTTGGGATTGCTGAAACTAACTTCATGTTGTGGAGTAGCTCTGAAGTGAGGTAGGATGGGTATACCAGTTATAGATAGAGGGGCTATGCATTGCAAAAATAACAATTTGTGTTTAGTAAAGCATTTCTGTTACAGGTCAACATGAGATGACATGAATTATAGATGAATTTAAGTTCCCAGAGTGTCTGACACAGAGTGCATAGCATGGCTTGCCACATGGGAACATGACTTCTGAGATTTTATCTGAAGTTATGTTGTGCTGTGAACCATGTAATTGTTTAACAACAACAAAAAAAAGACTCAAAGTGAACAGGGCTTATTTAATTCAGTAGCATATTTTTCATCTGTGTAGCATATGTTTTTAGCATATTTGGACATTCCAAAATTGTCACAAAAGCGTGATTGGCTAGATTTTTGTTTCTTTGTGCTGTTTAGATTTCTTGCCATCTTAAATACAGTGGGGGACAAAAGATGTTGAAAAAACCTGAAGGCATTAGTGAAGTTTGAATGTTGTTGAAGCTTGGAGAGATTTCCTGCATTCCAGGAGAACAGAATCTCTTTTCGTTTTAAGATGGCACAGATTTGCATTTTGTAAATTTTGCTTTATTCTGGATGGCAGTTTAGTAAAACTAATAAATATAAGCAACTCAAGATAACTCAATGAGGGCAAGTTATGAGAAGGCCCTGCTTTTGGAAATGGTCGTTAGTGTTCTTCATAGCATATTGCAAAATAATTAAGATCATTGTTAGTGCCACATCTAGAATTTAATAGAATAAAGTGAATAAAGCAGAATATAATTTTGAAAAGGAAAACTCAATAACAAGTGCAATGAGGTTAGGCAAGCTCAAAGCAGGAGGAGGTGTAGAAGTAAATTCCTAAAGGACCCTCATTTGTCAGAAGCACCTTCAAAAATTTGAACAAAATGGAAAAAAAAGCCTAAACTATAGAGTTTCTCCTTAAAATCAGATGGTAGAATCTGATAAAGCAAAGTTTCTAGACAGTAAGGCTACTGCAGAACGGGCAGAGGTTCCACTGTCGTCAGGCACGTGAGGAGGAGGGAGGAGGCTGTGTGTGGGGGGGTTAACAGTCAGTGTTACTGAAGTATTCCAGTATCTGTGCTTGTCTAGGCTTTGAACAAACAGGCCTTGAATACTGTGGAAGACTAAACTATTTAAAGATGAGAATTTGCAAATCAGCTGGGTCGAGTTGTCTTAAAATATTCCTGTCCTGCTGCAGCAGCATTTCTTTAACTTCTTCAAAGTGTGATGGTTTTCCCGCTAACTCTGAACACCCCCTGTCCTTCAGCTGTTTCCCTCCCAGCCCCTGGGAGAGGAGAGGGGAGAAGGGGATGGCCTCGGGCAAGTTCTGCCTGCAGCCACTCTCCTGCCCAGAAGGTACTGAGCTCTTGCCAGCCCTCCAAGCCAACTCCCTGGCAGCGTAAACACTTGCAGCCCAGTAATCCCCGATCGTTGTCCCTCTGCTCCTTTGGAGGAACTGGTGCTGCCGCTGATGGCTGAAATACATCTGCTAGTGGTGCCTTCTGCCCTTTTTGGGAGTGGTGAACAGCTCTGCTCCACCAGTGCGGTGGTGGTACTGTCAGCCTGTCCAACATTTGCCCTGCAGTATTCACCGCCAGCTGTGGCTGGCTGGTTACCACTGGGTGGATAAACCAAAATCACACCTGAGAAATGACTCTTACATCCATTCCACTTCCAAGGCAAAGGCACTGGCAAGAGGGACATCAAAGCTGTTAATTCATTATCTTCTTACCGATGGCTCCAGGGGAAGGCGGAGGAACAAACCTCTATGTGGGCATTCCCTACTCCATAGCAAGGTTCCTGCCTGCCCAACATAAGGAGCAAATATGTCTGGGTTGTTCCCCCTGCCACCTGACGTTTCAATAGTCAGTTAGTGCCTTACGTGGAGATAAAGTGTGTGTGTATAGGAACAAAAACCACGTGGTGGATGAAAATAAAGCTATACGCTTCATGAAGCTGATAAAACTCTACTGTGCCAGTGGAAATGAATTCACCACGAGACTTGACGTGTGCTGTGAACAAGATGGAAAACAGGCTTAATCCTTGAAGGGCACCACACGCTACTTCCTCTGCAGGAGTGTGAAAATGATCTATTTGCATGAGCTTCGCAGTTGGTGGGCTACAGTCTTTTGCTGAAAAATGCTGCACCTTCTTACTGTTACCTTAGTGATGGGCTTGTACTTCCAAATCTAGCAACTGAAGTTCCCAATATAGCCTGCTGAAGGCTCGTCCATATGATGTTGCCTTGTCTCCTGGCTTTCCTACGTGTTTAACAACCACCCTGAAGTGTCTAAATGTTCGTGGAAGAAAAGTGAAGGAGAGAAAGAAGGAAGAGAAGATGTGAGAAGGGTGCTGCTTGTTTAGTGCAGATCTGTGCCTACCTGCATATGTCCTGAATGAAAGCCCTGGGGGGGTGGGACAGGACTAGCTTATAAACCCCAATACTTTTAAATTTCTCCCTGCAAAAACTGAGGCTCAAATGGCACTATTTTCCTGGTAAGATATGTTCACGTATGTTACAGTTCTTCTCAAAAGACAAGGGGTTTCTAAGTAAAGTCTGAGTGTAGGCGTATATATGTATCTAATATGTTGTGTGAAAATGATCTGAGTGCTGCACTGCTAAATAGTATGCTAGTGCTTGATGGATGGTTCTGCTGGGGGGTAGTGTACGGACATGACATTTATCAATGTCTGCTATTGGAGAAACTTAACAGAGGGAAAGCAGATCACATTAAGAGGCTTGGAATGAAGAAAACGGGAATAATTTAGAGTTTCATTTGTGAAATCCCTTTTACAATTAAGGAGGGTTTGTGCTGCAAGTTGCATTATCCTTTTGCAGGTCTCCTGCTTCCTTGGGGAATTTAACTACAGAGATGAGACAGGAGGTGTTCTCTAGAAGCATTCAGTCATGGAATTATATTAAATCATCAGACTGCCAAAAAGCTTTTTAGCGTCATGCTCAATTATAATTAGAGGTGATTAAGAAGCTTAAATATGTCACAGGCAGAAGAAAAAGTAATGCTAGAAGTAGGAATGGCAGCCCAGACAAATTCCTGGTTTAAAAATTCATGCTAGAATGGATGTCAGTTGGCCAGTCAAAAATTTGTACTAAAATGTGAGAAAGACACACAGCTGCTGGTGATGCTCGTTTTTTAGAATGCAGAGCTTTCTATAATGGGGATGGTAGGCAATTAGCATTGCAAAAGCATGGGGAATTAGACACGGAAGAACACTTAAGAGATTGTTTGAAATGACCGAAGCCGACAGTTATGTGAAATGTGTGTAAAAGTGTTTTTCTTTTTCTAGAGACTTAATACCTATAGTTGCTGCTCTGGAGTATAATCAGTGGTTTACAAAGCTGTCCTCCAAGGATCTGAAATTAGTAAGTAATAAATTGAAATAATATACCTGCTCCTACCAGGCTGTGCTGTCTTTTAAAGGATGCTATTACATTTTTTAACGTGAACTTTTTTAGGCAAGTGCAACTGGGCAATCTATTGAATTTTTTTTCCCCCTTAATCGTATCAGGAAAATATAAACTGTTGGATAGTTAATTCATGCCATAGAAACACTGCCAAGAGTCAAGTCTTGTCAAAATTTCAAGTGAATAAAGTTTGAAAACTTTGTTGTGCAATAGCAGTAGCCCATAAAACTAATCTGTTAGGCATTGCTAGCTCCCTCAAAAATATTGGGTGACTAAACAGGAAACTAACTCTAAAGCAACCAGAAATCTCAGTTGCTTTTTGGAGGTGGAAAGCAAGTATCAGAATTCTGACTTTTTCCTCACATAGAAACCATGTTTTTCCTCTTAATTTTCATTGCAGCTTGATGACTTTTTCTCCCAGTTGTCTGAAGCTAACCCCATGTAGTAATAAGTATGTAGCAATGTGTGACATTGATATTCTTCCACATCAGTTTTCTTTCTGAAAAGCAAAAAAGGGGACAAATCTAAACAAGTTGGATTACTGAAGAAAGAGCCAAGAAAATCAGTAATTAGGTGACTTTTTAAATATATCAAAATATGCTATTTCTTCTAAACTCGAAAGTTTATAGTGGAGTTAGTGGTTTGAGAAATTGCATCCAGAAGCTTTTGTCCTTAAAAATAAAGGTTGAATTTCATCTTGTTTAAATTGATGCAATTTTATTGATCTGAAAATGCTCTTATTGCATTTCTTAAGCTATCATTTTCCATGAAAATTCAATAGAAACTAGCTTATGTGATTCTTGGCAGAAGAGTAGGCAAAAAACTTTTCTTTATTGCTGGGACATCTTACTTGAAATTATGCATGGAAGGAAACTGGGGGTATTTTTAATCCTGTTGTAATTCGCTGTTAAAATCACCATGGTTAAAAGGTACAATGCAATTAATCAGTTTCTGCCTCAGTGAAATGAGATAGTTTGCTTAGTTAGAAGACTGGACAGTGTAGTTTGCTTAGAACAAGAACTGGCTGTATTATCTGTCTGAGATTATTTTTACGTGAAAGTTTTTTGGAATTCTTAGCAACTTTTCTGTGGAAAACAAATAAACTTTGTCCACCTTGAAAATGCACCGATTCCTTAAAAAAAGCCCACAAAACAAGCAAAGCAAACCCTTTATCTTTCACACATTCCATTTTCACTCAAAAACGCCATGAAAACTTAAATTGTTGGACAGTAAATCTGTGCCATAGGAACACTGCTGAGGGTCAGTATGAGGTCAGACATATCCGGAGGCCTTTGAATGCTTTGTGCTTCATGAGTCCTGCTCTGACATTGCGTTTGATGATAGATGGTATCCGTAGTGTTTTTATAGTACATGCATGAAACTTTCCACTTGCAATCACACTGCTGTAGAAGCATTGTGATAATATTCTGAATTACTGAAATATGGAAGGCAAAGATAGGATTGGGAAGATGGCTGAGTTGACAGTCTTTAGAAAAAATTGTCACCTTTACTGTGTAAAGGATTAATAAGATTTTATGTGTGTGGTAGATCAGTTGTTTGTGGTTTTGTTTTTTTTTCCTTTTAGGAGATTAAATTAGTTTAAAATTTAAAAAATCCTAGGAAATGTCAGACTGTCATTAGAAAGAGACACATGTCCCAGGCATGAATGTCACGTTGCTTTTAAAGGCAGGTAACAGAATAGTTTAAGCACTTTGTGCTCATAACTGAAATTCAGCTTTGGACTTCACGTGACTGTTGGTTAGTGCGTGCTGGGGGGGTGGGGGGGGAGGGGGGGAAGGCAAATCCAACAGTGAAATAAAAGATTATAATAAAAGGTGATGAGGTACAGAGTTCATTGTATGGCTTTTGCATCATTAAGGGTTTATCTCTCTATTTGATGAGCACAGCAAACAAACTCTTTTGTTATCATGTTTTGTTCATAGTGCTTGCAGATGTCCATGCAAATTGTAGAATCCAACAGCAGTAAGATCATGAGATGGATTTACTTCTATGTAGGTTGGGAAAATTCATACTGAAATACACTGACCCTTAAGCACTATCTGCAGAGATGAAGAAGTCATTATCCAACTCTACTTAGCGCTTGTCAGGCCACACCTGGAAAACTGTGTTCAATTTTGGTCCCTGCTATACAAAAAAAGATGTGGACAGGCTGGAGAGGGTCCAGAGGAGGGGCACCAGGATGATCGAAGGGCTGGAAGCCTGCCAGATGAGGAAAGGTTGAGAGAACTGGGTTTGTTCAGCCTTGAGAAAAGAAAGCTTAGGAGTGACCTCATCACCATCTTCCAGTATTTAAAGGGTGTCTATAAAGACAATGTAGACTCCCTTTTTACAAGGAGTCACATGGAAAAGGCATGGGGTAATGGGTGCAAGTTATGCCTGGGGAGATTCCGATTGGGCACAAGAGGACAATTTTTCATGATGTGAACAATCGGCCATTGGAATAAGCTCCTGGGAAGTGGTGGATTCCCCAGCACCGTACACTTTTAAGATTTGGTTGGACAGGGTGCTGGGCCATCTTGTCTAGACCATGCTTTTGTCTAGATGTAGCTTTTGCCAAGAAAGGTTGGACCAGATGATCCTTGAGGTCCATTCCAACCTGGTATTCTGTGATTCACTAGTCCTTAGCAGTCTTTGGAGGACCCGTAGCTGGAGTGCTTTTGTGCTTGAGGTTTTTTGGAGGTTTTTTGTTTGCCTTATAACATCTTTGTATTTAGTTGTCATTCCTGGTCAGGCTTTACTCTCCTTAGCAGTAGTTGCCACTTTCTTCTGAAGGATCAGCATGCATATGAACAAGATTTCTTTAAAAATTAAGTGAGCATTTTTTCTGAATCACAGGGTTTGGGTTTTTTTACTATCATTATAAAAATTCTGCCCCCTATGATTAAGTGGTCTGCTTCATAAATGACTCGCTTTTAGTCTGCCTACCGCTTCCCTGAGTCTTTTCCAGAAGTCCTCTGTTGCCATCTGACTCTCTCTCTGGGACGTTCCTGGTATTCTTTCTTACTATTTATGTATGACAAAAAGCTGATCACGGCCTGGATCTCATTGCGATGTACAGCTTATAACTCAGTAACCGTCTGCTCCATGTTTGTGTTCTTTAACGCTGTTCTGTCTTTTCTGTGGCAGTCCACTGATGTCTGTGAGCAGATACTGCGAGTGGTGAGTAGGTCCAATCGATTGGAAGAGCTGGTATTAGAGAATGCCGGGCTTAGAACGTAAGTAATTCCTTTGAAATGTTGTGTTAGTTACCACTTACTCCCAGCAAAAAGGTTGTGTGATGCGTGTTAGCCAGAATGAGCATTAAAAAAGCTTGTGCTCAATGTCTGCCTTGTTCTGAGGAGCCTGTAGTCACAAGCTTTTTATCAGGTTTTCCAGAGGTTCCTCATGTCCAAGAAATCCCTTGAAACTGATGGGTTTTTTTAAGATTCTGCCTGGAGAGTTGGGTTAAGTGGAGCAAAATGGGTTGGATAAGACCATAAACCCTAAATCAACTCACACTGTTCCTCTCCCAACATGGTTGCCAACAGAAGTATGAACACCTTTTTATCATTTAAAAAACAGTGTTTGAGGTTTTGTTAAAAAAGTGTATTATTCCACCTTGCCTAACAGATTATTGTGTCATTCCCAAGAAAGCTGTTTTTATCTTACTGTGAATTGCAGTCTGCTCAAATATAACAGGACTTCTACATTGGCAACTTTTTTAAAGAAGCAAGAAAGTAGATAATTAAGTTTAATGCCTTGCCATAGCCTTAAAAGGGAGGTACCTAGAGGTAAGCCATACAATTTAATCCTTATATATGTTTTAAATACAATAAATTGTAGTTACTAGGTATTTGCTTTTTTTCCCTTCGTAGGAAATAGAAGCAAAGTTCAAGTTACAAACTAGCCCAGTTGGAAGTATTTGTAGCTTGTTTTAATGTTAGAATAGGGCCCAAGACCATGTAGACAAGATAAACTGTAGCGCTAATGAATTTTTATGTTAATAAAAAAAGCAGTGGAAAGGTGGGAGAAGCAGAACACTATACTGAATTACAAATAAGGAAGGGAAACAAGCCCAGGGAAAATATTTGGTGTGCTTTATATTGTCTCCTCTTCCATTGTTTGGGTCTTTTTTCCATTATTTTAAAAAGGGTTTTGCATTGAAATACCTTTAAAAGAAAATTGCCTAAATGACAGGAGACTTGAGGTGGAGTTTGGAATTGCACCCAAAACTTTCTGATCACTATTGCATTGCCTTTGATAGCTGTCGTTCAAGCATAAACACCTGATTTTAATCTCATTTTTCTTGCAGTATGTGCCATGAAATCCAGTGATAATCATTAATACTAAAAGATACGTTGTCTACCTTTGCACATTGCCTACCTTAACTTACCACAGTTGGATTAACTGGTTTCAATTCTAACAGGACTTGACAGACAGTCGACCTGTGACTTTGGTTTTCATGTCTCCATCTACATGCACAGTGTTTGGCATTTTGCCTTGGTGTGTATCTGCTCCAATCAGCATTGTCTGTCTGTTTTTGTCAAGGACGCATTTGTCAGTTTTGCCATTTATCATATCTGCTTGCTAGGAGGAAATCCTGTTGTTGCTGGGTATCTTCCTTCACATAGCTTACAGACCAGTCATTTTTAATGAGTTGTGACAGACTGCTGGACCAGGGTTAAGAAAGCTACCAAGACCAGTGCTTTCAGAAATACCTGAGCCACTGCAAGAGCATTGTATCTGCAGCAGAGTCAGTTTAAGATGATTTCATTCTTTTCTACCTCCAGCTACTCATTTCTGTGACTTGGTTTGGGCCATGGCCCCATAAACACATGTCATCCTCCCAGCTGATGAGACAGCAAACTATTGTGCAGTAGTAGTTGTAAGGACCCAGGACTAGGGCAGTGTGGACTTGCTGTTGGGGAAAACAGGTTGTCAAGTGAAACCCTCTGTCTGATAAGATTTGTGCCAGTTTAGATGCTCTTGAAAATTTTATCCTCATTGCTATTTCTTTAACAGATGTGAAGGGTGCAGTCTAGATTACATTGGATGGCTTTAATGCATATAGCAAACACTAATGTTTTGATAAGTGTGTTAACTGAGGTAGGTCATATCCAGATTTTAGGGAAAGGAGAAAAGATCAGGGTAGCCTGAACAAATGAGCTTGAAAAGAGAGTTACATCCCTGAGGTGTTTTAGAGGAATAGGAGAATATCCGATAACCAGAATATTAATTTCCACAAACTGCAAGATGGATTCTTCAGTCTGCACAAGTCTGTTTGCAGGAGCCGGTGAAAATGATCTATTTGTTGTGCTTCCGCACTCTCTGAAAGCTGGCGAGCAGAATGGCCCTGCCACCATTTGCACCGACCTCGGCACCCCTGTTCCAAAGGGAATGGCTGGCTACAGTGGGGGGGGACAATAGAGATGCCTGCTGCTGGTACCTGGAGAGCCTTTGACCTTGCACCTCATCTTCCCCTACCGGATGGGTTCAATGTCCTTAGACCGTACCATGTTACGCATGTCCTCTTTGTGTTGCAGGGATGTTGTCTACATGGATCTTGAGGAATTGTTTTGTTTTGTCTGAGATTTTCAGATCTGTGCTATTCTTGACCTTGGTGAAATATCCTTACTCTTCCATACGAGTAGTTGCATTGGGTCTTTTTTGGGCTTTACCTCCAAGCCGGAATGTCCTCAGTTCAGGCAAGTGTGGCTGTGCAATGCATACAGAGCAAGTTTGATGCTTTATAGAAAGTGTCAGAGGTACGTTGCATGCTCTGTGGTTGGAGTGTGAAGCCAAAAAAAGCAATTACATTTTAGCACTTGAAAGGAAGAGTGGACAAAGGAGGGGAAGGGATGTCACCCAGATGCCTCTGTTTATGGTAGAGGCTGCACAGGGAGTGGGGAATTTGTGTAAGTTTTTTCCAAAATGAGCCTTGGAGCTCCATGCACCCTACGTAGGTAATCCAGTGCTTTCTGGTGGCAGTGGATTTACTGTGCCTTTGCTAAATGGTTCACACACACCCCAGTTGTCTGGGGTGTTCTGGTAATATTGCCTATATTGGTAGCAAAAGCTGGAGCAGCTTATAAACAAGCCTGGACGTGTAGGCAGAACACTGTAATGACAGGAATCTGTTAGGGATAAAGGAAGAGGAGGAAACTCCCCATGAAGAAAGGTTTTGTTTGTTTTTTGAACTCAAACCCTCATTTTTCTTGGCTGGACATAAGGAGCTTGATTCAGTTGCCTAAGCACAGGCGTCTAGTGCTATTTGAGATGCTGGAGGGTATCCACAGAGTGTTGGCAAATGTAACCAAGGACCTACAGGAGATATGTAGTCTTCTGCAGCAGCAGCTGGTAGCAAAGCAGGATACCCTGAGGCCTGTCAGGTGGCACAGATTCAAGCCCAGAATTTCTTTTTGTTGAGTGTTTGTATTCACATGCTGTTTGTATCTCAGGAAGAGAATACACTTTTCCTAAAGGCAGCCCATCATCATGCATTTGCAGCACTGGAACCTGTTCTACCCCCAGGGGTCCATCTAAGGAAATGGAGTTTCAAAGGGAAACTAAATTTCCCTGGAATGTGTGTGTACTCAAGTACATGTTGAAACAACAGATAACCAACAGCTCTTGAGACTATGGCTGTCTAGGCTTCACTCTTTTCCAGAGACTGGAAGAGGATGCTACCTCCACTCCTATTCTCGCACACAGGCTGATCACTTTATGGTAGGCAGGATCTGTCCTGAGGAAAACAGGCAGTGTTAATTAGCGCTCTGCTAGCAATGTAGCTGGTAGTTCTCCACCACTGGCCTACAGGAAGTAAGATAGTGTACTTCAAGGCAGAGAGAGAAAGAAACTTTGTGAAGGAAGTTCAAGGGATATTTTTGATTTCTACCTCAGTATCTAACTTTGGTGAAGTAAAAGATTGAAATTATAGTCTCACTTTAACAAAAGCACACAATAGGGCTAGTCTCTTAATAGATGAAAGCTTCCTAGTAGGTACAAGGACAGAGGGTTACTCTTAGAGCTGGTACCAGCCAACAGCCTTGTGACTTAATGCAAGGAACGTGTCTCCACCTGAGTCTGACAGTGTGGTCATGTAGGAAAACCCAAGTTAGATTTGAATTTAGTGCTGTGAGTGGGGATAGTCCAGCTGCAGCAAAATGCTCTGAGATGGGGCAGCGTTCCCTGGCCTCTCAAGTGGATTTGAAACAGAGGTAGGTCATGCTACTACAGCTACCTACCATAGTTGGTTAAAATTAGTTCAGAGTTATCTCTGCTACCTGGCCTGGCTGATGTGTGCATTATAAAACTGATATACCACCCTCTCACTTGGGACATGTTGGTAGGACTGTAGTCAGCCAGTTATATACTTCAATGCTTCTCACTGTAAAAACAAGCAAGCAAAGACCAGTTTATCAGTGTGCTGCTGTTCTTTGAGAGCGTTATTTCTGCTGTTTTACAAGGCCAGAAATACTCTTGGTTTCTTGACCTTCTGGATATGCTGCAAAGCCCATCTGTTTGAGTGACTATTGGTAAAGGGCTGCTGCAAGTCAGGGGTTTGGCTTGTGTGCGAAGGAGGTTGCAAGTAGATGTATATATCCCACCCATGCGTGGCTTGGAGGAGATGGAAAATGTGCTCATGTTATAAGTTATCCTCTGTAACTCCTATTTTATATCTTCAGATCTTTATCAAGAGCAGTTTGAGCTTTGATTGAGTTTCCTTCAGTCTCTTAGGCCACAGAATAAATAAATAATAATAACCTGCTTTGAAAGATAGCAAATTAGCCAGATAAGCATTGTTTAAAACTGTGAAGAATCAGTTACTGCTCTGCAGTAGGATAGGCCATTTCTGTCTAGTAATCCCTCGACATTTTTAAGCCTCTGAGTGTGCTGTTGATACAGGAGGTAACAGGAGTCTCTCTTCCTCTCTCTTCTTTTTTTGCAGAGATTTTGCACAGAAACTAGCCAGTGCCCTAGCCCATAATCCCAACTCAGGACTACATACAATCAACCTTGCTAGCAATCCACTTGAAGATAGAGGTACTGTAGCATTTCTATTTTTCTCTTTCTACAAATGTAATAGGAGGATTACTGCTGCTCCGTTCAGCTTTGCCTGAAGAATAGGTTATTGTTCTGTGTGTAATGCTATTATAAATATCTGTTGTTCACAAATGACTGAGAATTGCTATTCTTTTTGATTTATATCTACCCATTAGCTCGTTGAGAAATATTTCAATGTCTTAAACCAACTATGGTTTTTATTAGATTTCATTATGTTTTCATAGAGATTTCTTTTAAAGGAAGATAGAACACAGTGATTGTTTAGGACTAGAGAGTAAATAAAGTGGTGTGCATTTTTAAAGGCAATGACATCAGTTGAAAGATGAAGCATGAGGCAACTTTGTTGCTTGGATTATATTTTCCTGATAGTTTTGTGGTTCTATTTCAACCATAATTCTGTACTTATTTTAGTATTGAAACCATTCCTTTTTTTTCAGCTTTGTGCTAGTCCGCAGTGTTGCCAGTACTTGGCAATGTTCAGTAATACTGGCATAGCTGGCGTCCTTATGGAGCAAAGTGCTGTTGACTCCACAAGATGGAAAATCAAGCTGAACAGCTCAGCTTTTCTCAGACTAGGCACCGCTAGGCATGATTTCAGTACATATCAAGTCAAGTCCTTCCCCTCCCTTGTCTAGTCTCTTTTCACCCAAGAGGCATTTATTTTTAAAATAAGGTTACATTCTTTCAGTCTGGAGTTGACCCTTCAGCGCTGCCCACGTGAGATTTCCTTTTGCTTCGCTTAATGCATTCCAGGCACACAGTGTTCTGGGATCAGACTATCTTCTGCTTCTGTTGGGCCAGGAGAAAAATAAGAATTTTATACAGTGAACCTTTTCTTGTTTTCTTTGCTTTGTTTTGGGGAAATTTTCCAGTCTCTTTACTGTCATGATTCAAAATAGAAAAATGGTTCATTTTGATTGCAACCTGACTGACTCATTATGTTATTAACACAGAATTTTGTAG